>NC_092811.1:5956197-6665831 GCF_040954645.1 Diabrotica undecimpunctata
TTTTCTTCCAGATATTTTCCTGAGGACTTTTCTTTCCCACACTTGAAGCATGGCCTGTTCGGATTTATTCATCGTTTATGCTTCAGTGGCGAATAATGCTATAGCTCTTATCTTCTTCTTCTAAACGCGCCTATCTTCTAGAGATGGTGGCGACCACATTGACCCATCTTATTCTATTCACAGCATCTCGAAATAGATCAGTTGATGTTAGACGTGGGACTATATCAAATGCCCTCTCGAAATCAAGTATAAAGTTCAACGATAAAGATTCAACGATTACCAGTCATAATTCTCACGTGGATTTCTTCCTTCATATTTGGTCTCCTGGTGAATGTCGCTCCTAAGCACTGGAATCTTTCTACTTCTTCGAATTTATATATTTTTCCTTCTGTGATTATTACCACGTATTGTCCTTCTGCCTATTTCATATATTTGGTCTTTCCTTCGTTTATGTATATAGCTTTTTTCGCGCTTTCGCTTCTAGTCTTTTTATTATATCTTCTAATTCTTTTTTACTTCTGGTTGTCAGTACTATGTTGTCAGGGAATGCTGACATTGGTGTTTTCGTTGATAAACATCACTGACTTTAAACTTATCTATTTCTTTTCCATTTATTTTAACCCCCTTCTCTGATTTTTTGAGTGCCTTGTATATTTATTTTAGTTTTACTCTGCCAAAAACTTGGGTTTTTGAAAAAGTCAATGAATAGGGCCACTGTAGATTTCCTATTTTCGTAGACTTCCGCTTGTATTCGGCGCAGCAGGAAAATCTACACTGCTGTGTCCTCTTCTGAATCCACATTGATATTCTCCTATTTCATTATCTACTTTTTGTGATATCTTATTCCTGTAGAAAATAAAACCACTGGAAATATCGTTTGTATACTATGTGCAGAATTAAGGTAACCTTGCTCTCGGTAACCATTTTTTTACAAGCAACACTAAAAACTCGACCGACACTGCTCGTTGGTTATTATAATACCATTAACGTTCTCATTCGTTTTGTGCACTTCCTTTACTTAAATATTTACAATAAATGAGATGGTCAACTGTGTGAAAGTTGTAGTTGATCAATTCCCTGATACTAGCCACTCGCCTGGTACAAATTATAAAATAATACGCGAAGAATACGAGAAGAGTCTGCCATTATTTATCACATGATTCACTAAAGTGAGCTTGGTCGAAACAGAAACGTACCGAAAGAGAACGTAAAAGGGTTTATGATTCATAAGTCGGCAAATACGTTTTCATGAAATATCCTCAAAAAAAATTCTTCTATGTCGTCCTTTGGTATCAGTTTGTTTTTGTATACCCACATTATTATCACTCATAGTTTCTTCTTCTTCTACGATACTACAGTCCAAATTTAGCCTTGGCCTCTTTTTTTTTGCCTCCACCCTTGCTTGTCTATGCTGATCTTCTCCATACATGGACTCCGAAAAAGGCTTGTGCGTCGCTATTTACCGTGTCTTCCCAGCGCTTTCTTGGCTTTCCAACCGGTGTCTTTCCCTGGGTTCTAGCATTCAGTGCTCTTTTTGGTAGCCTATTCTCTCCCATTCTTATCACATGCCCGGTCCATTGCAATCTTTGTATTCTAATGAAGTCGGACAGTGGTGCTTCCTTATAAAGTTGATAATGCTCGTTGTTGTATCGACTACTGAAGATTCCGTTTTCCCTCACAGGTCCTAGTATTCTCCTCAGTACTTTCCTTTCGAATGTGTCGAGTTTGCTTTTTGATGTTTCTTTCAGGACCCATGCTCCACTGCCATAGCATGCTATTACAGACAGTTTTAGACCGAAATATATGGGAGAGGGAAAAATAAGCTCTGTTTGCCTGCGTTATTCTCTTCCGCATTTCTCCATCTTCTGATCCGTCGGCATATATTTCTACTCCCAGGTATGTAAACTTTCCAACTGTTTCAATGTCATCTTCATGTATAATGTTTTGTGGGACTATATTTCTTCTCGTCTGTAATATTATTTTTGTTTTTTCTGTGTTGACCACAGAACCACTTCCTGATAATAGTCTAGGCTATTTTGGAACTAGCCTCATTTACCATATTTCTAATTGTTTCCAGCTGAATTACATGGTATTCCGATTTGATTCATTCCTTCAGATCTTGGAAATTATTATGGGTGTTACACCAAAAGACTGATACCAGAACAAAATCTAGGAGCGTTAGGTCGGGTAACCTCGCTGGCCATTCTATCGGTCCCTTCGTCCGATTTACCGATTAGGAAAAAAATAATCCAATTATTGGCGCACTTTTACTGCATAATGCGTTGGAGCACCATCTTATTGGAACCTTACGATTGTCAGATCGATGCTTTATTAATATTTGGAAATATTGCAAGAGCGAAACAATGTTTCGTCTGTTAAATTAAATGTCAATGTATTTTTGTTTACTGTTTTCTGACTAAGGGATTGTTCTTTCCGTGTAGTGAGGCCAAATGGGCTAAGCGAAATCCTCAATTGATTTAGGCTTATATAACTGATTACGGTGTGAAGTCTAAACAATTTCTAATATTCATAATTATGGACGGCTAAAATGAAACAAAACTAATCAATTTGAAGTTAAATTAACAATAGCATAGTTTTCACACCTGATATAATAATAATTGACTTCCAAATAGTTTACGTCTATAGTTTGAGTTGCATTTAGTTAGGGCTTCTGTTGCGAGTAACTATAACAAACTTAAGGGCTGCTTACATCTTTTGTTCGAAACGTATAAGGTAGGGAGCCGGTTACCAAACATCGATAATATAGTATGAGAGCTAACGACGAAGACGTATTTGGTATAACAGGCCAGCCAGACTCGTAGCTTCAATATAAGCAAACTCAATTGTTATTTTATGCTATAAAGTACAAAGACATTTTCGTAAAATCATTCTTCAATTTACAAAATTACCTATTAATATTGTAGATACATATATTAATATGTATCTTCTAGACCGCTCTTTCATTGCATGAAATCTCTCTATTTCAAAAACCTTCCGGTTACCTTTTCGTAGTGCTCTGTACATCTAGTCGTTTTCTCTTCAGTTGTTGCTGATTTATTTTGTCAATAGCCATTGTTTTACTTTGTAGTTTTGAATTTCGTACTGATCTTCTAACAACGTCCACTTACTTTTGTTTCCTGACAATAATTTGCTAAAATGAGACTTTTTAATAGATGCTAATAAGGGCAATAAGAGAATGCTGATAAGAGAATCATAAGTGTTCAGCTTTTGTTTGTCTCTAATCATTACAGTGTAATCTAGTGAAGCAGTCCTGATTAGTACCCTAAAAGTTAGTTTTAGATGCTACTTTTTGGTCTTTTTCTCGCGTCTCTTCAAGATCTTGGGCTATTGTACTTATATTTACGAAAATTATCATTGCAACTATTGTCAGAACCTTTTTCCAAGTTGTTAATTATTTTTTATAGTTTCTCCCTGCATGAAGAGGATTGCATTATCTATGATTGTCTGTGTGTGACAGAGAAGATGGCTAGGAATCAGGTTCTTTAGCCACCGATTTTTATTTATTGTGTTTTACAGTAATCTATTGGTTTTGTTATATCTATAACTGTTTCATTTAAATGACAATGTTTATTTATTTTAAATAGTCAATTATCTTCTGTATACAGAAGTCTCCCTTTATAGCGATTCCCTATATAACGATAATTCTCCTATAACGATGAAAATAGTAAACTTATTTTGGGTTGTCGTAAGGACAATGTATCAATTCTTTCTCTACCGATATATCGATGACTTTTCAGCGTTCAATAGTCGATGGCAAATGTGTCATGAGTGGCAAGATCATTGTCCAGCGGTTGTTGTTTCGCGCTTAAGGAATGCGGCCACACCTCCTATTCATTTTTATCCAAGAGTTGAGTGATACACTTTTCTTGTTCCCGCGGCGTGCCTAACTGTTTTCACACAGATGTTGTCATCTTTTGACGACTTCTCACTTCCAGTTTCAGTGGTATCTTAGTGTATGAACAGTCACCATGTTTTTAAAAAAGCGTAAGGTGCCCTCGGTGAAAGAAAAGTTATCGATAACTTGGGCAATAGAGAAAGGTGAAAAGCAATCGGATATCGTTGTCAACTGTGGCTACGATATGAAGGGACAAAACAAAGTGGCTTCAAGCGAAATTGGAGGGCGGTAGTAGGAAGAAGTTGCGAAAATCTCAGCACGAAGATTTAGATCGCGCTATGCTTCAGTGGTTCCAGCAGCAGCGTGTAAACCACTTTCTGGGCCTGTGGTCAGGTCAAAAGCTGAGTTTTTTGCAACTGAGCTTGGAATTGAGAATTTCAAGGCATCTGAGGGTTGGCTGAGCAAGTGGAAGCTGCGCCACAAGATCAACTACGGGCAAATCAGCGGAGAGGCTCGCGATGTTAACAAAAACGTAACGGATGATTGGCTAGAAAACATGTGATGCTTAATTGCCAATAGATTTCTATTTAAATTTTACCACTTACTTCATTTTTATTACTTTTTACATACACTTCAAATAGTATGGAAAATAATTACAACCTTTTCTGACTCTTGATTTTCGACCAGCAACATTGGTGTTTTTCGGTTTTTTTTACATTACCAATTTCCGTACATTTGTTTTAATTCGAGATCAATATATACCACGCCTTTGCGTATGATAAAATCTCTTCAACGAGCAAATGATTAGTTTTATTTTCTGAGCGTATATCGCCATACATTATGTGAATATTTAACAGAAACATCTTAAATTCATCAACGAACATTGTTGTACGGCGCAGCCATGTACTTATCTTATGAATAAAATATGCGGTGTAATTTTATCAAGACTTTCGAGAATAAAAAAACCTCCGTTTGATGTTATTCAACAGATATGTAAATTTTTCGAATTGCCTTCGAGCAAAAAGGATTCACATCGTTTGTGATGACAATGTGATGTTTTTTTTTTTCGAGTCTTGTTTCAGTTATTCAAATAATATTGTAAGCTTAAAATGCTGTTTGATACTTTACCAATGAAAGATACTAATACTATAGAAATATTCAGAGCATCTAACGTAACGACTGGGGTTTTTATTCATTTTATTTATTGAAACTCATTCAAAAAAAGTTGCTGTTACTAGCTTAGCTAACATTAATAATAAAATAAAAATAAAAACGTTTATTGCCTTAATAATATTATACATTTCACACTTAAGAGCGTAGGCGCAAAATTTCGGGCCAATGCTTTTTAAATGCAATCATTTTTTTCGAATCCTGAGAAAACTAACAAATATTTTTAAAAAATTTAAATGCAGAATGAAAGATTACATTATTACCGAGGGACGAAAGTCCCTTAGAATAAACAAAAAGTTTTTTTGAATGAGATATTTGAAATTAAAAATCACACTAAATTTTCTCTTTTTTTCACCCCTGTAACTTATTAAAATAAACATTTTAGAAGTTTTCAGGGACTTTCGGTCCTCAGTAATAATGTATTCTTTCATTCTGCGTTTAAATTTTTCAAAAATACTTATTAGTTTTTTTAGGATTCGAAAAAAATGAATGCATTTGAAAAGCATTGTCAGAAAATTTTGCGCCTACGCTCTTATATTTCAAACTATGTATTTAAAATATTTTAAACTTCTTTCTTGATGTATCGCTTCTGCACCATCTACTAATTGAACCGCTTCCTCTTCGGATCGTGGATTTATCTATCTTGGACTCCTTGGCGTATTTTTCTGTAGATACTTGTTTTTGGCATCGTACCTACTTTCCTGATTGGTTGTCTTCGGCAACCACCCGGCTAGACCCTGGATGGTCGATTAGTCATTTTTTGATCTGTATATCGTCTGTATTCGATTCTTGGCGACGATATCCCTGGTCTTTATGAGTCTTCTTGTGGCTTGGTGGAAGATGTACCTTGTCCTTTTCTCAGCCACCTCCCTCAGTGATGTATATTGGAGCCTTTCTCTGATGGTTGCATTTGTGATTCTGTTTTCCCATGTTGATCCATCGATAATCCTGTAGCATGACGTCGCTGTTCTTTCTAGCTTCTTTCAGTTGGTTTCCGCGGTGGAGCTCCATACTGGGGCAGCGTCAGGTATTACCAATCTAACGTAATCCTGGTATAGTTGGAGCTGCTTGGCCTTCGATAGTGGACTGGACCTAAAAATATAAGGAAGTATTAGTCTTGTTGCGATATTTGCTTTTACCTTGATTTGTTGCGTGTTGTTCTTGAAGTTGAGTTTCATGTCGAGATGGACTCGTAGGAATTTGACTGAGTCTTCTGACTGGATCCTGTTTCGCCTAATTGTGAGTTCAACTACTGGTGAATTTTTCTCCTGCGTAAACATGATGAATTGCGTCTTTTGGGTGTTGATCTTGATTTTCCATTTTTCCGTGAGTTCTGTGATTCTTCCAAGGTGATTTTCTATGTTTTGGACTATTCTTCTGTCGTCTCTTAGTATTGCGTAGATTGCCGTATCATCTGCCTAGAGGGCCTAACATTAATAATCATCATAGTCTTTGCCTTTATATCTAAGCAGGGTCGGTTTCCTTGATGATATTTGTCAACAAACATAAGTTTTGTCTTGATTCATACCTATATTCCTTCACAGACATGTCCTACTAGAATATTATCCTGCAGTTTATCTAAGAATAAGGCACTGAAAAAATTTTTTGTCTATATTTCAACAAAATTTATTACACTTTATTTTCACTACAAACTAGAACAACTGTAGAGAATTACCAGTCAAAGAGAAGAGAACAAGAGAGGATAAACAAAAGAAAAAAATGAAACCACCTAAATGAGGAACTTACATATATAGAAAACCTCAACAGAGAGAAAGAATTCAGAGCACATTCTATAAGAGAGTTAACATCAACAGAAAATAATTTAAGGCAACCACAAGACAATGCAGATGTCAGAATGGCGACCTATTAACAACAAGGAAAGATGTATTCAATAGATGGGTGGAATACTTTAACCAGGCAATACAGAGGAAGAAGAAGAAAACCTGGAAGACGAAAGCGATGAGGTAACGGGAACAGACAATAGTGAAAAGGAACCACCAATGATTCTTGAAGTTAAAGATGCAGTTAAAATGTAATGCGGATGGAACAAAATGACCCAGCTGGAAAAACGCTCCTTGATAGACCCATTGGTCAGAGAAGAAGACCCATAACAAGGTTCCTTGATAACATCGATGAAGACATGAGAATACGTTTTGGCGGAGAAAGGAGATAGGTAGGGACGACTAGAGAGAAATTCTTGAGGAGGCTAGGACCCACGGAGGATTGTAAAGCCAGAATGATGATGATGTTTTCACTACAGCTGTTTCGGCAGTGTGCTTCGGCAAATTTTCACACTTTGTAGCTTTTAATTAAATTAGTTGCGGAGGGGAGAGCTGTTTGTCTCAAGTTGCTCATTCAGAATTATGTATGTATAATATAATTTCCATAGATTCTAATAGAGATAGGTTAAGGCTTTTATTATATAGCAGAACACAAAAAGGCTTTCAAATTAAAAGGCTTCATATACATTGCGCCTTCAATAATTTTCAAACGGAGCATAAATACAGCGATTTCAACTTTGTTTTTGTTTTTAGGTAAGGTGGAACCTACCCCACACACATCTTCATTCAACATGGGATACCTCGTCTCGCCCTATAGCTATGCCAATGGAGCGGGTGGACCCATTCCTGTCTCAATGGTAAGTCAATTTAGCTATTAATGTTTCATTTCAATGTTCACCTTTTTTTGGACAATAATTACGCAAAAGAAAAAAAAATTATTTATTTTATCGTAGAATTACTTTTTTTTATTTTTTAGTAACTGTATTCCGGGAATTTTTCGATAAATAGTATTTTGTTTGTTCCCGTAGGGTACTTTTATCTTTGATTATGTATCTATGATTTGGGTGATCGGTATCATCCTATTACAATATTTTCTGGAGATCTTTTTTTTATTTAGGTATTTGTTTACTTTTATTATGAAATAAATACCTCTGAAGATAATCCATATCTGCACTCAATTCTACTATCGCTAATTCTAATATATCGTCCAAAAAGTCAATTGGAAGAAGAGTCTTTAAACAATACCGAAAAGTTTGTTGGAAAATACAAACAGGCATCTATTATTTAGTTGAAATGGAGTTCAAGGAAGGATATTTAGATCAGAATCACTACAGCCAAAGAAGATATCGTTTCGAAAGTCTGCAAGAACACGAAATGGGAGGTATTGTGCATCCAGGAAACCCACAAAGGCCTAATTGTAGCGAGACAGAAAATCTCAGTTATTTAACTGATTGCGAAGATAGCACACAGCAACCACGCAGCCTGGAGATAAATCCGTTAATAAATAATGTAAAGACTACGATAGTATTGAATTCGGATAAACAACAACAACAAATTCAGCCTAGTTTAAACAAACTAGGCTGTATTTGTATTTAATGTAGATATGTCAAATGGTGCCTCTTCAAATTACGTATTTTTTTTCAAGGACTAGTAATTCACTACTAAAATCATCCATGAATTCACCTTTAACTGGAATGTGATCCAGAAAAACGGGTTGACACAGATCTAGATATCCAGCCGTTCTGAAACAATGAAAATCCTACGTACGTGCATCAACCGTCGTCGTTGCTACATACGCGGCCAGCAGGATACTCAGTTCATCTTAAGGCATAAGAGAGGTTATCAACTATTCTAGTGTGCCGTGCAAAGCCCTTTGGATGGCACTCCAGAGAGGAGTAATAAGCCGGCGTCAGCGTTGTCGGCGATCTACAGGATGACATGGGAAGTTGTTCCATGCGAATCGAGGACGTTATTAACTAGTATTTATAACTACTTGCTAGGGGGTGTATATACCACTTGGATTTTGTATTGTTCTCTTAACAATATCTACAGTATTTAAAAGTATTTTTAATAGTAAACAAATAATAGTACACAAAGCTCAAACGTAGGGGAAAATTATGTTTTATAGTTACAATATGTACATAAATACAATACGACGTACTTGAGTAATCGAAAAAAAAAAAAACAGTTGTAAATGTTTTAGATCGTTTGTAATCTAAAAGTTTAAATTCAGCGTTTTATAGGCATATTTCAATTGTATCAACATTTGTTACCAAAACTCAAAACCGAGTTTTGGTGCAATAGCTTTTGACGATTGGACTGTAACAATGGAACTTACATAGTGAGCGGTTAATGGATGGAAAAGTGATATAATAATAATAATAGTCTCCCGTTTTATACCGCTCGCGGCTTTGGGAGTATAGCAGGGTAGTCTGCTATATCTAGGGCCTACGGTATACAAGGAAGGTAACATGGCCAGTGCTACGCTTCAACCGCCTATTATTACCCCTGGTTTTACCCAAGGTACTCACTTTATTCAGGCTGAGTCGACCTGGGGCCTATAGACATTTTTAAAAATGTCTAGTTGTTCTTGCCGGCGGTAGGATTCGAACTCCGGACCACCGGCATGCGAGGCAAGAATCCTACCGCTTGCGCTACGCAGGCATGAAAAAGTGATAAATGACAAAAATCGAGCAATAGTCTTTCCTTCTTGCTATTTTCCTCTGTTCTATCACATTTTCAGCTGAATTCAAAATTCTTCTTCTTTAAGTTCCATCTTCTATCGAAGGTTGGAAATCATCATGGCTATGCGGACTCTATTGACTGCCGCTCTAAAAAGTTCTGCACTACTGCATTCAAACCATTCCCTTAAGTTCTTAAGCCAAGATATTCTTCGTCTTCCCACATTTCGCTTTCCTCGGATTTTGCCTTGCATAATAAGTTGTAATAATGCGTATTTTTGCCCTCTCATCACATGTCCTAAGTACTCAAGTTTTCGTCTTTTGATAGTTAATATTATTTCCGCCTCATTTCCTATCCTTCTAGTTACTTCCACGTTTGACATTCTTTGAATCCACGATATTCGTAGGATTCTTCTGTAACACCAAAATTTAAAGGCGGCCAACTTATTCAGATGGACTTGTTGTAGTATCCACGCTTCCAAGCCATAAAGAAGAGTAGAGAACACGTAACATCGAAGCATTCTCAGGCGTAGTTCTAACCTTCTAATATCCCGACAACAAAGAAACTTTTTAAGTTTAATGAATCATGCACGTGCTATTTCAATGCGTGTCCTAATTTCTTTGGTTTGGTCTACATCTGATGTTATCCATGTTCCTAAGTATTTATAGTTATTAACACTCTCAATTGCAGTATCTTCAATAGTCAGTTGGATATTTGCATGTGCAGATTTAGTCATGATCATGCATTTAGTTTTCTTTAAATTTGTCTTCAGTCCGTACTCATGACAGCGTTCATTAAGGCGTTGCATTACATTCTGTAAATCATTGTTGTTACCCGTCATTATTACTGTATCGTCTGCAAAACGTAAGTTATTCAAAACTTCTCCATTGATAGATATACCTTCTATTGAGTCCGAGAGCGCTTTTTGAAATACCGCTTCACTCATCATTCAATCTTCGTTTATCCACTGCTGGACATAGATCTCCCTCATAATTTTCCATCTATTTCGATCTTGTGCCTCTTGCATCCAATTCCTATGACAACGTTTTAGATCGTCAGTCCAACATGTTGGTGGACCACCTCTGCTTCGGTAGGCATCATCTTTTGGTCTCCATTCCAGTATCCGCTTTGTCCATCTATTATCTGTCATTCGAGCCACGTGACCTGCCCAGTTCCATTTCAGTGTTGCTACTCTCTCTACTGCATCAGCCACTCCTGTTCTTTGTCGTATCTGGCGATTTGGGATCTTGTCTGGTAGTGAAACGCCCAACATAGCACGCTCCATTGCCCTTTGACACACACGGATCTGCTTCACTGGATCACCGCTTCACTGTAGACATTGAAAAGTAGTGGGGACAGCACGCAACTCCTCTGACGGCGGACTCCTCTCTGTATTTTGATATTTTGGGTGTACTGGTTGTCAACTCTTACCTTGGCAGTTTGATTCCAATATAAATTAGATATAATTTTCATATCATGACTGTCAATATTTTTGCTTTTTAATATATCTACAAGCTTTTTATGTTGAACCTTATCAAAAGCCTTTTCCAAGTCTACAAAACAAGTACATGTTCTGATTCATGTCCATGCATCTTTGAGCCAGCACATTCAAGCCGAACAAAGCATCTCTTGTACTCATACCATTTCTAAAGCCAAATTGTGTGTCACTAATTTCATATTCAAGAATTTTAACAATTCTGCTGTGAATTATTTTCAAAAATGTTTTAAGTGTGTGACTCATTAAAGCTATTGTTCTGTGATCTGAGCAAGTTGTTGCACTTGGCTTTTTGGGAATTGCTACAAAGGTCGATTGCAGCCATTGTCTGGGGACTGTGGCAGTCTGATATATTAGGTTAAAGAGTTCAACCATTACATCAATAACATCTTCATCGATGAGTTTTAATAATTCGATTGGCACATCATCTGGTAAAGTAGCTTTACCCTCTTTTGTGTTTTTGATGGCATAGATGACTTCTTTTCTTAATATTGCTGGTCCTGTATCCTCGGTGATTTCTAATGACAGTTCTTCTCTTTCATCATTAAATAGTTGTTGGATGTGATTGGTCCAGTGACATAATCTCTCCTTCATATCAGTAATAATATCCCCTTTATCATTTTTAAGGATATTCGTTCTTGTACGTTTTCTAGAACCTGTCATTTCTTTGATTTTTTTGTGTAAATTAAAGCTATCATACTTTTTATCCAGATCTTCTATTTCCTTGCATCTTTCGGAGAGCTACCTCTCTTTTGCCTCTCGAATTTTCTTTCTGATGGTTCTCTGAATTTCTTTGTATTTATTCAGGTCTTTTGCTTTATGTTTTCTTCGTTCTTCTATAAGTTCAAGAATTTCTACTGTCATCCAAGGTTTTGTTTTTTCTCCAAGTGGCCTGAGGGTTTCTGCCCCAACTGACACAAGGGCATGTTGAATTTTTCCCCATTTTTGGTCAATAGTTAGAGTTTCCGCATTATCTTCTTTGACTTTCCTTAAGTTCTCGTTTATTTTGAATTCAAAATAGATTCTTTTATATTTTTACATATTTCCTCTGTTATTTGCTCTGTTAGATTTTCCTTTAGGGTTTTCTCATATTGTTCTGTTAGTTCCTGTACTCTTAACTTATTTACTCCCGATTCCATCTTCTGTTATTTTATCTTCTCTATTTTAATTATTTTAATTTTTATTTCTCCTGTTACTAGCCAATGATCCGTGTCCGCGGTTTCTCCATTGACTGTTATATACCCAATTTATTTTTTACCATTATCTTCTGGATCAATTGGAGACTTCCATATTTTGGCAGACAAAACCAAATACCATTTGATTAGATTTTTTTGCACTGCTGCTGTGTTCTGCTCCTCTGCTGCGTTTGTCTTCTCTTGGGCGCCAGTTGGGCTACCACTTAAGTGCCAGTTGGGCTGTGTCGGGCATTGTTTCTGAGGCATATGTCATTATTGGTCATACACTGGCTTTATAAATTATTGACTTCATCTTAGTGTTAATGTGTCTGTTTCGCCATATAGTGTTATTAAACATATTGCCAGTCTATTTGCTTTTTGTACTTGATCTTTCACTTCTTTGTCCAGGTCTCCATAGCTAGACAGTGTAATTCCCAGGTATTTTATTTCCATTACTTGTTCAATACTGATACCACCAATTTCTATTTTACATCTGATTCGTTCGTTGCTGATTACTATTGTTTAAGTTTTCTGAGATGAGTTCTAAGCAAAATTTAGAATGGTTTATTGAGCTTATTTGATTCCTGTCCAATTTGCATTATAAATAAAATATATACATTACTTAAATTCATTGGCAATATCGATTAAATTTATTTAATGTTTGTAGTACCGAAATAGTAGGTACCAAATAAGAATATATAAATGTTTTGGTTGCATTACAAAATGTGTATTCTAAATTTTATGATAGATAATTATTATTTTTATTTTCTGGTGATCTTATGTACATACCTAACATATGCCGAGTTTTACGATATTTTATTATGTTAATGACAGTGCCGAGCAAACACATCCTTACGCCACCTCTGTTTGTCTTGTTACGGGGGATGAAGCACCTGACAGCTAATTTCTTGTACAACGACCTTTGGAATGTGGTTAGTTCGTTCTCTCTCTCCCTCTCTCACTCTGTCCCGTGTACCCAAATACCTATTTCGAAAGGTACCATTGAAGAGTAGGTACTAGCCCGGCGAGATGGTACCTAATCATAATGGCATGGCGAGGGCCCAAAGGTGTTTCTCTCGAAAATAACCAAGGTAGTTGGAACACCAAAACAGGTTTGGATTTACGACTAATCTTATTGGCGATCGGTCGTGGGCCAGACTGTTGGAATCACATCGTTTTCGGGCAATAAAAATATTTGGATATTGTAAATCACTCGAAAATGAATGAAATGGTAATTTTTTCCATTATTCTTGCCTATAAAACGTATATTGAGGCAATAACCATGTAAAAATATTGGATTTATATAAAAGTAAGTACATAAAAGTGATTTTGGGCGAGAGTACCTGCATAAACGTTACTTGTCATAAATTGCCAGTGATGTCACCACTAAAAAGCAATAGGCCAGTAAAATTGTGCTTTTTCGTAGTGAGCCTACCTATGCGTGACATAAAAAATATCAAAGTTATTATAAATGTTTATGAGCTAAATTAAAAAACGGTTTTTTTAATAACAATTCTTAAAGATCGAAAGCGTTAGAAATCGTTTGCCTACCACAGTTAACTTTGTCGTCTATCACTGGATTTATTTAAACCCTAGTTCTTCTTCTTCGTTTTTTTTTTGGGTTTCGATTATATAATTATTTACCCAGTACATGTAAGGTTATGCTCGTCATGTTCTAGGCAGTGCACAACCAGAGATGAAATTCTCAACGGTACAACACTAAAAAATGTTTTCTTTCACAAATAACGTTAAACTTCCACAATTCCACCAAACAAACACAGCAAAGGGCCCTGTTTTTACAGACTTTAACTAAAAAATTACTTTTTTATAAGTATGGTTAAGATAATTTGAAATAAACTTGATGTACGTCATGAGGATATCATGGCCACCATGATATTCTCATGGCGGCCAAGCCTCTAAAACTGTAGTTTTATATGATTCTACAATTGACATATGCCACTTAGTTTAAACGATATCATTTGTATTATTAAACCAAAAAATATTGGTTTATGTACAAATATTTTGTTAGTTCTATATTTTTTGTTTGTTATAGATATTATGCCATTAATTAAAGTCTAAAAATTTCAAGATTTATCTGTCACTATTAATATCACTTAATCGAAATTGATAAGACCGCAAACCACTTAGGAAACACATTTTAATACTTGGATAAAGGAAAGCAATAAAGATTATGTTTAACGAGGTATTGCTCTATAATAAAAAAAAAAGCTTGTGTTATTTATGTTTTTCCGTAGATTTTTATGACCGTTTGTTATTGTTTTTCGAACAAAAAACGTGTAATGGTGCTTCTTAGAACTATTATGTTTATCAATACGCCTAGGTCATTAGAAACGTTAATCACAGTGTAGTAAAGCACTGAGAAAAATCAAATCAAGTGCGATTGATTAATTTTAATTTAGAAAATAGATTTTTCTCAGCCATTAATAATTTGATTGGCAGTTCCACATCTTTCTTTCGACCAAAAAGGATGAAACGGACTGTATCTATTCTCGATTCTCGAGCTGGGAGAAAATTAAAAACAACATTGAAGAAGCAGCAACAGAAGCACGAGGAAAACGCAAGGTCACACTGAACAAAAGAAACAACAATACACCATGGTTTAGAAAAGAAATAAAAGAGAAATGTAAAGAGAAACGAGAGGCCGACACGAAGTACAAAACTCCGGAATCCCGAGACACCTATAGAAGTTGGTGCGATAATTTAAACTATTTATCTTCGTGTGTCCTTTTATCTTCTCAAAAAATCATCATTACCCTATACTTTTTTATGTTTGTAAACTTAAATTAACCTTTTTAACGTTCGATTTTCTGCTGCGATGACTTTCTCCTTAAAAACAAATCTGTCGAGTCGAAATCGTACGTAAAAAACCGTGACCGTGCACTTACGGCAAGATATCGTTAATGGGCACCGTCGATAGTTGCACCGAGGTAAATTTTAGTACTCTCGGGGTAATTACACCCCCTCTCCTCGGCCTCGATGGCCGAGATCTCGTTATGCAACCTGACGAACAAACAACAGATAATCAAGGTAGGCCTCTGGGGCATTTTCTCGGCGTGATTGCAGAGTGCCCTCTTGACGCAGCCTCTTCCAAAAATTAACACGATCACCAATTTAAAAAGTCATTTTCTAATTTGGTATGCGAGAGATTGGTTTTGGTTTTTTTCTTCATTGGTTTTTCGTCGTCGGGTGTGTTGCTCGTGATTTATGAATATAGTACAGGAAATGTTGTCTATTCGTCTTTCTTGAATAATATTTTTTTTGGAGAACAGTTATTTGGCGCTTTGAATATTATGTGATGTGTTGATTTTTCTTTGACTGTTATTACTCCATTATCGAGTCTGTATATACTGCTTAACTTTCTGCTTCAGTTAGCTTTATATCTGTCATTTTGACCTATTATATTATGCTCAATAATTCGAATTGGCGGATTTTATTTCTTATTTTCCTACTATATCATCTTGCATTTTATCGATTTCTCTTTAGCTCATTTTGGAAGTTGCATCGATGAGTTCTGAAATTTCTATGATTTTCTCGTTCGTATTTCAAACATTTAGAATTTTAAATATATAAATGAAATCTTATAAGAAGACCTTGGTTCATTAATTTTTCTACTTCTGACTGACATTCGAATGTTTTCGGGGTTTTCTCGAATAATCATTTGTTTAATCATCCTCGAAAAATCTTTTTGGGACCAGAAGAAAGTGTTTGTCTGCAAGAAAATGGTAATGTATATCTCTTCTATTTGGATCCCCCAGTTTATAACATTTCTTGTACCAATGAGATAGTCTAGCTGTGGGACTGACTCCAAAAATATGATCTTGAAATGATTAAGTAAAAAGATGCGAAGACTTGCAGATTTTCACATTCGTGGAAGAGTAACTGAGTGAAACGCTGTGTGCCTATAGAAATTAAAGAACATCTGGATGAATATTATTAGGGTATTGTGAGACAGCGGATGAAGATAATGCTATTTCTCGTTCAGTATAAATCTAGTAACATTTTAAGCATCATATATTGCTATTTTTGCGTAATATATCAATTTCTATCAATTTTTTCGCGAGAGCTGAAAACACTCAGTTGGAGTTGGTTATTGGACACCTTTCAACTTGGGAAACTTCTCTACAAGATAAGTAGTTTAAAGGAAACTGGAACGAAGTCATCTACATGAAGAAAACTCTTAGCAAAACCTAATCAAAAGTATCATGACCAAGTGCCAGAGACAAATATTGTGTGAAATTTTTTCTTGTACTATAGAGTGCTAACTCACCGTCAAGTCTACATGCCGTAATACTATTAGCATCGTGAAATGAAACTTGAATATTCAGCTAACTAATTATTTATGCATAACCAGTTATACTACGAACCAAATTGACACGTACGTCAAAACGTTGTATGTGTGGCAGAGGGGATGAGTCATAAATCTGAGATATAAAAAAAGGGCCCTTTCAGACCAAAAGAATACCTTCGGAATTATTCATGTGGTGATTAATATTAATATGATATTCGTTAGTTATGGCCAAGAAAGAGGAAAGATAAATTTGGTGTACCTGATTTACGGGTTAAAAATATTATGAGTTTGTGTTTTTAATTCAAATTTGCTTTTCTATTAACTCAAGTATAATGTTGAATTATAAAAGTACAACAAATAGTTCTCCATTTAACTCTAAATACTTTAATAAAAAATAAATATATAGACCCTTACGTTTCTGTTCAATTTGAGTCTCACCATTTTTCTATACCTAAATCGAGGAAATACCTAAATCGAGAAAGAGGTTATTGGAATGGAGGCCAAGGGAAGACAAGAGAAGCGTCGGTCGACCACCTACAAGATGGACTGACGATTTAAGAAGACTCAATAAAAACTGGATGAGAGCGGCGCAAGATAGACGGGGTTGGAAACATGAGGAAGAGGCCTATGTTCAGCAGTGGACTCTTGAGGCTGGATGATGATGATGATGATGAAATCGAGGTCTACCTCTCATCAGGAAGACTTGTAAAGACTGAACTGAACTGAAACGCAGTGTCTAGCTGGTAATTATAGTAACATAATATACCTGTATATGCTGATAGCGATCTCTATAGAGGAAACTTAAATAAACGTCTAGCTAAACAAAACAACACTAGATCACCTCCCAAATACTCAGTAATAGTTATCCAAACCTGTACAACTGGTCGAAGTCCATGGAACTCCTCGTTCTTCCCGTACCAGTGCTGTTAAAGGGCCCCTCATAGATGTTCAATGTGACTAAGATCTGGGCCATGGTATTAGGCTAATAGTATAGACATTTTGCATCATCCTGTTGAAAACACCCTTTTGGATATGCTTCTTCAAGAAGGATACTGGAATAGATCCCAATATTCCATAAGAATATTCCAGGCCTGAAATGGTACTCTTCTAGTTTGTTCAGATTTTAAAACCGCATTTTTTCCCGTCTGTTTTGTTTTTTCAACTACGCCATTACTATGAGGATATTGTTGACTTTAAATAAAAAAAAAATAAATAAAACAAAATATAAAACTTCGTTGGGACTGAATAGAAGACAATTATCAGAAGATATTTGGCAAGGTAGTCCATTAATAACGAAAGAATTTCACGACACTTCTTTTGATTTCCATATATTGTCACTGTCACTAAGATCTGGCAAAGTTACTGGTCTTGGAATTGTTGTCAAAAAGAGTTAACATAGAACAAGAAAATCTTAACGTAAAAACCTTATATAAAACCTTATAAAATATATCACCAAGTACGTATATCAGGAGAGCGAATCACTCCTCCACTTTTGGGGGTTTGGAGGCACATATTTTATAGGCATATTCATTTTATTATTTCTTGTGTCATAAGAAACTTTTGGACAAAGAAAAGTTGTTTTTTTTTTTTAATTTTCCCTTTAAAAATGGTCACTTTTTCATGCCCAGCTTTTGTACATGTTTGCTCCCAATTTAATTAAGGATGCTGCAATTGTTCTGAATGCAAAAGCGTAATCTTTGGGTCCATTGTTTGCCAGAACCACTCCAGAGTCCCATTTCCTTTTCTTTTTTTGAAGCACAAACACTGGTTGTCCAGGTTTCAACAGCTGCAATATGAGTTTTTGTTTTCTGTGCTTTTGTCTAGTTTGTGTATAATATTTATGTTATTGTAATATTTGGACAAAACTTATACAAAAACTAATATTGCTCTGCAAGATAACAGACGCATGGAGAAACAGCATAATGATACCAATGTTTAAGAAAGGAGATAAAGAAGACCCCAATAATTATAGAGGTATAAATCTACTGAACACCGCACTTAAGCTTACCACAAAAGTCCTAACCAACAAAATCAATAAACTAACAACTTTATCAAATGAACAAGGATTTAGATTCTGAAGACCCTGCTAGACGTCGTCTTTGTACTAAGACAAATCACAGAAAAGGCTATCGAGTACAATAAACCAGCATATCTATGTTTTATAGACCTAACAAGGTCTTTCGATCGCATCCAAGTCGAAGACGTCTTACACCTACTGTATAAAAAAAACATACCAATCAATATTATACAAACCATCGCAAACATCTACTTCCATAATCGAATACAGGCAAAGATAAATGGAAAACTAACAGTGTATACCAGTACAAAGCGGAGCCAGACAGGGTGACTCGTTAAGCCCACTTTTCTTTAATATAATAATGGTCGAAATAATACAAGCAGTACGTAAATATTATGGCTACAGAATGGGGAACAAAGAAATCCAAATATTATGTTATGCAGACGACGCCGCATTAATCGCCGAGACAGAAGACGAACTCCAAAGATTAACACACATCTTCAATACAACAGCCAAGAAATACAATATGATAATATCAGCAGAAAAAACCAAATGTATGACAAGATCTAAATACCCACATGTAAAATCAAAATTGATGGAAAAATAATAAAGCTGGAAGCAAGGTTTAGATATCATGGAATAGATATAACTAGTTAACGGAGATGTTGAAGAAGTACGACAACAAAGCTTAAAAGTAAGTAAAACAGCGGGATCTCTTAATGACACAATCTGGAAGAACAAACACCTAAGACAAGATACAAAAACAAGAATCTATAAAGCAGCAATAACACCTATATTAACATACACGGCGGAGACAAGACCTGTCACATCTAAAACGAGACGACTACTAGAAACAACAGAGGTGAAAATACTTCGACGAATATCAGGGAAAAGTCTGTTGGATAGGGAGAGAAGCAAAAACATAAGAAGATCATGCAATATAGAAGACATAAATGGATGGGTGACAAAACTGAAACAGGAGTGGAACTAACACTTTAGTAGCATGGCAGAGGATAGATGGACCAATATCACCAAGTAACCAAATGGACGAAGAAGTATTGGTAGACCAAGAAAAAGATGGTGCGATAATTTAAACCATTTAGGAGGCTAATATTGAAGAAGAAACAGGCTTTAAATCCTACGTACAAGAAGGAAGAAGAAGAATATGTAATATTTGGATTTTTACACACCCGTATTGATGGATAAGTTTTGTCTGAATTTTCTTCCAGTAAGCAAAATGCAAAGAGTAGGTAAGCTCTGTTTTAGCCCACTTATAATATAATATGGGTATCTTGGTGAATTGTCTTCAGACCAGGACTGAAGTCAGGTCACCGTATTTTTTTTTTGTTAGCCTAAGCTCATCTTTTCTGTTGAGGCTCTATGGTATTGTTTAGAGCACAATGTTGGTAGATACGCTGGGTTCCACAAGATGTGATCAGTTTATACAAAGATGAAAGACAAGCAATTAGGCGAAACTTGATTTTGGGTCTTGGGTGTCATTTTGATCCTGTGCTATTTCCTGCTGATTAGAAATAGCGTTATTAATTAATGCTAATAGGCACTCATAAACATTTCAAAACTTCTTTAACCTGAAGACGTGAATTCCAACTGGTCCAGCTCTCTGATAGTATGTAATACTTGTTTAAGTAGTGAAGTATTCGTAGAGAGTAGTAGTGTAGTGTTGGCAGTTGTGCGTCGTATCTTAGATCTATCCAGCCTTGGTGTTAAGAGCACCTGGTGTAGAAAGTTGATTTCTCCAAAACTCATGAATTTCTTCTTGGCTTGGGTAAGACTTATTGACACTATCTGTATTGGAATTAAGTTTTACCTTTCGTATAAACTCAGAAGTTCTCTCGGTTTTCATTTGCTTAGGGTTAAAATTCCACGCTGGCTTTACTCCGAGATATTATACATATAATTTTTGATATGCCGATGAATTACCTTATAAAACGATTCTTTTTTTTAATCCTAATATTTCCACATCTTTTGCATGCTCACTAATTTATAAAGTGCAAATTAGCCGAGAAATCACGTGTAATATTTTGCGTCGTTAAAAAAATTCAATACTAATAACTTTATGACCGAAGTGACTCACCACAATACACCGTTAAATTTGCTTATCTCTTCAGTTTTATCGGTATTATTATTATTGTTATTGTTATCTGTTATGTTCATGTTATTAAATGATTAGTTTGAACAAGAACTAGATATTTCACTTAGTCGATTTGTCAGCGTTTCTTTATCAGTGTAGTTACTGAACAATAGTACAAGATTTCTATTGAAGAAAAAATAAAACAATGATATAAAGTGTGTTTATAAAATGTGCAAAACCTTCATTGCCTTATGAGTTTATCATTTTTATAGGTAAAAATTGTTTTAAAAAAATTAATTACACTGGGGTGCAGAATTAACCTCAGATTTTTTTATTGGTGTTTAGATCAAAACTTGTTTAATTTGTTTGATTTGTATTTTATGCCTTATTAGCGAAAGTTTATTGTGGTGCTGTACCTGATTATAAGTTCGGCTGTAGGTTTTTGTATTGTCTCCTATTTACAACTTGTATTAAAAAAATACGACACCGGAAGAAGTAGCACGAGCTGTTGCTTTACAGGATGCTGGGCATAGCATTCATTACACAGTACAGTGTTTGATGCAATACAAAGATTTCGGGAAAGAGAACAATACACCAGGAGGCCAAGTCAAGTTGAAGATCGCTTTCTTAGGTTAAAAGCGTTACGCATCGTACATTATCAGCACAAGTACTTGTTCAACGATTAAATGATAGAAATGTCCATAGAAACAAAGTTTCCGTTTATACCATTCGAAGACGCTTACATGAATATGGATTAAAGTCCAGAGTACCTGTCATGGGACCTCTATTAACAGCAGATTATCGGAGGCAACGTTTACACTTCGCTCGCGAACATCTTAATTGGGGTGTTGACGATTGGAGTGCTGTGCTTTTTACGGATGAATTAAGATTTAACAGATACTCTTCAGATGGGCGGCCTAGGATATGGAGAAGAGCTGGTGAACGTTATCAGCAATGTTGTTTTACTCCGAGAGTCCAATTTGGTGGAGGTGGTATAATGGTGTGAGCAGGAATTTCCCTAGAGGCTCATACAGAATTTATTACAATTCAAGGGGGCAATTTGAACGCTCATCGGTATATTCAACAATGTTTGGAAGATGATGTAGTGCCATTTTCCCCATTTGTTGGAGAAAACTTTCGTCTGATGCAAGATAATGCTCGTCCGGACATCGCAAGAATAACACGAGATACTTGGATGAACTTAGGATTCGTTTATTATTTCCCCCAAGGAATGCAGACTTAAATTAGTCTAGGCGGGATCTGTTTTGGATTGGACATTTTCCATAGGAAGCTATTTTTTTGCTGGAATCCCTTTAGGATGTGCCCAATATCGATAATCACGATATGCGCCAGTCGCAAACCCTGTGCTAAATTTTTTATTTAACAAAATCTGAAAATAATTGAAAATTTCTCATTTTTTTGCTCCTATTTTCGTTTATAATTCGGAAAATATTGATCCTAGAGAAAAAATTATACGAAGTTAAAAGTTTCGTTATTCAATTTTACACAATATTTCGTTAGCTAGAAATTGAAAATTTAATGTTTATTGTTGAAAAAATAGCAATAATTGGAAAAAAAGTACAAAAAAAATGAAGTTAATCCTTTAAATGTTTTCGACTTTCTAAACTTGACCTACAAGCTCCATATTCCGCCTAGAAAAACCTTTTAATATGTTTAAAACTTGTGCTAAATTTTATTAAGATCGGTCGAATAGGTTTTGCATAATAATTTTGCAATCCAGCCTACTGGAAAAAAATCGCAAATTTTCAAATTTATAGTAGGCCTTAAATAAGGCTCTTAGATAATTGCAAATTTATTTACATATAAAGGAAGGCTCAAACTTTCAAACGCTTTTTGTAAAATTTCAATCGGTTCACTGGGAGAGCCTAGAAATTTTTTTAAAGTTTTAAACATTTTTTATATATATATTAGGCTTATAAACAAATTGAATAACTTTACGAGCTTTAAACATATCAATTTCAAAATTTATACAATTAAAGAATATTAAAAGGCGCTTCTTAAAAAAAAAGAAGATACATTCGGCTTACTGGTTGCCAAAATATTGAAGGTCAAAGTTGGCATACATTTGCCGTGTAGTAGTAGTAGTAAACCATAAGTGATAGAGGGCTAGTTTTTAAACAAATACCCTCGTCTTGTCAAGTACTTTTTATATGAAAAGTTTTACGTAATGCACTTTATGGCAACATCCATAAAAAAGACAAATAAAAAACCATTTTCGCGTAAAATGTCGCTCGGATTGCATGAGAGGTGGTAGTGGGGGACATTCACTCGAAATGTGAATCGGCGAGTCCAAAATGATAGCGCGCGCTAAAAATTGCATTATCTCGGCTTCTTGTTAACCAATTTTGCTCTTTTTTTTTTGAATCGATGTATCGGACGACAAGGATTTCAAATATCATATTTTCAAATACCATTTTTAATTGCACAATTGGTAAATTTGCAATAAACAATTGTATGGTAAACAATAATTGCATTTTTCTTCATGCATTTTTTTTTGAGCTTGCAATTTATACATTGAAGTAAAGTGTTACTTTTAGTAAACAAACATTATTGTTAATAAATAATTTAAATTGTTAAAACAAAGGCGAACGAAAAAAAATTTCTTTATAATATACTTTATTTTGACTCTTTATTATCTTCAATAATTTTTTTTTAAAGTCTTTTTCTTTTTTTGGAAGGATAAGAATCTTCAGGTCTGACCTTGCCCTTCAATATCTCGGCAACCAGTAAGCCGAATGTATCGTTTTTTTTTTAAAGAAGCTTCTTTTAATGTTCTTTAAGTGTATAAATTTTGAAATTGATATGTTTAAAGCTCGTAAAGTTATTCAATTTGTTTATAAGCCTAATATATATAAAAAATGTTTAAAACTTTAAAAAATTTTCTAGGCTCTCCTAGTGAACCGATTTAAATTTTACAAAAAGCGTTTGAAAGTTTGAGCCTTCCTTTATATGTAAATAAATTTGCAACTAACTATCTGAGAGCCTTATTTAGGGCCTACTATAAATTTGAAAATTTGTGTTTTTTTTTCAGTAGGCTGGATTGCAAAATTATTATGCAAAACCTATTCGACCGATCTTAATAAAATTTAGCACAAGTTTTAAACATATTAAAAGGTTTTTTTAGGCGGAATATGGAGCTTGTAGCTCAAGTTTAGAAAGTCGAAAACATTTAAAGGATTAACTTCATTTTTTTGTACTTTTTTCCAATTATTGCTATTTTTTCAACAATAAACATTAAATTTTCAATTTCTAGCTAACGAAATATTGTGTAAAATTGAATATCGAAACTTTTAACTTCGTATAATTTTTTCTCTAGAATCAATATTTTCCGAATTATAAACGAAAATAGGAGCAAAAAAATGAGAAATTTTCAATTGTTTTCAGATTTTGTTAAATAAAAAATTTAGCACAGGGTTTGCGACTGGCGCATATCGTGATTATCGATATTGGGCACATCCTAAAGGGATTCCAGCAAAAAAATAGCTTCCTATGGAAAATGTCCATTATGGTCTGAATTTCAACAGGTCCTGCCTAGTCTAAATCCAATAGAGCATGAATGGGATATTTTGGGACGACGTATTTGACGTAACCATGGTGAATTTGAAACCATGATTTGTTTTTTCCATGTAACATTTTTGAGTTGTAATAAATTTGACTTTTAAATTTTGATTAACCCTCCTTCCCACGGGTGGGGTCTATCAGTACAACTATAAATGAAATTGCTTAATTTTTAAAATTTTTTTTTTTGGTATTTTTTTCCTAGACTTGGTGTACCTTTTAATAGCACTGAATAGTACATTTTAGCATAATTTGGTGAAATTGTATGAATCCCTTCAATCGCTACCTGCAAAAGTATCCTGACAGACCCCACCCGTGGGTGGGCGTTTCTTATTTTGTACTATGGCTTGGTTAATATTGCAGCTATAAATGCATTTATTATATAATGAGATCCAATAATCGAATGCAGAATTTCGGTTTTCTCGTCGATTGTTTCTTTAGGAAGTCTTTAGGAATTGCGTTAGTCCAGAAAAATATGAAAATACGAGCCCTAAATATGCGTATGTAGAGAACATCACAGTTACTTGCTGCACAATTTTCTGAAATTGAGCAAATGACGAGGGATGACCCAGCCCAACGAAAACAGGGATGTAAAGTATTATATAAAAAGAAAAACTAGGTATTTTTGCCAATTGTACAAAAACTGGTTATGTATGGAACATATAAAAGCATTTTGTGCTGATCATATAGAAAGAAAATTTACATAATTTAACCCCCTCTATTTTCTGTTTCTAATTTTAATTTTGGATGTATCCTTTTTACTTGTATTACTGTAAGTATATAGAATAATAACATTGTCTTCTTTTATATTTTTCTTTTGTATTTTGCCGTTCATGATTTTTTTAATAAACTCTTGTAAAAAAATAATGGTGTTAGTTATTTCGCAGTAAACTATAAAAATATATATTGATAGACATATTATATGTACATTTAGGTAGTAAGTTTCCTTAAAAATATTTAAAAAAAAAATTTTTTTTAATAAGGAGAATATTGTTTTAAATTTGGTCCTGATAGACCCCACCCGTGTATTTGTGTCACAAGAAAGTCACCCGTGTAATAGAGGGTTAATATTAAATACACAATTGGGAACATCTTAAACTTTTTTAAACGCCAGTTTTTAGAAAAAATCTGAGTGTGTGGTTAATTTTGCACCACCGTGTACCTAAAGATATAAAAAAGAAAAAATAAAGCTGGTTCAACAATTGATGAAGAAACTAAAAAGAGCGGAAAAATATTTCGAAGAATCATACCAAGAAACGTAGTATTAACACGATTATTAATCATAATATTAAACAAATAAAATTATTAATCTCAATTAACTCCCTCGAAAAAGCTTCCTAAGCAAAGATACACAAAAACCGAATCGACATGATGCTTAGGTCAGTTGTTCACAGGCGCCAATCTTATCTGGTGGCCTGTATCTACTTGAATTATTGGTCTGTGTGGACTATTATGAAATCCGATATTTATATATTGGAACGTTTCAATTTTATTCTACGGGATGTGCACTGTATAAACAAGTAATTTTTCGACACAAGGCGATAAATTATATGTACTTCTAGCGTAGCCATATCGCTTATAAAAAACTCGCATTGATAATGATAATTACAAGATTATATTATATAGTCATGCTGCAAAAATGTGTGTTAAAACCAATGTAGATATCTATTTTATATTATTATTCAGATTATCTAAATTGAAAGTTATTTTAAAAAAGGATTGATTACTTAGTATCAAATAACACACGGTGAATATTTTTAGAATTAAAAGTGTGATAAAACAGTAAATTAGAGAATATTTTTTGTTACACCAGAGATTTTTATTTACATACATGTGAAAACTTGATAATACCTACTACTACTACTAAGGATTTCCACAGTTTTCACTGTCTTCCTTCCCTTAACCGTTTTCTCCAATTTTCCCTGTCATTCCAGTCTCCATCTCGCAGGGTTCTTTTCTCCATAGCCTCGTCGATTTCATCTCTGAATGACCTTCGGTTTCTTCCTCTCTTTCTTCTTCCAATCGGGCTCCATTCTTTTGGTGATTTTGTTTATCCAGCGTCCTCTGTCCGCTCTTCTGACGTGGCCGTACCAGGATAGTCTCTTCTCCTCTATATAGTCGATTATGTCTGATTGCACTCCCATTCTCCGCTTAATCTCTGCGTTTTCAATTCTGTCTCTTTTTGTAAGTCTACAGCTTCTTCTCAGGAACTCCATTTCTACTGCTCTTATTCTACCTCTATTTCTCTTGTTTATTGTCCAGTTTTCGGACCCATATGTCAGGATACTTCTTGTCAGGGTATTATATATTCTCTTTTTTGTCTTTATCGTAATGTTCTTATCCCACAACACTGAGTTTAGTTGTCTTATACAGTTTCTTGTTTGTCTCAGTCTGTTGTTTATATCTTCTTCTGTTGTTCCCTGGTTCGATATTATGGTTCCTAAATACTTGAATTTATCTGTTCCATTTATTTGTCTTCCCTCGTCTATCTCTAGGTTTCTCATATCCTTGTTTTCTGTTGTTAGGTATTCGGTTTTCTCTAAGTTTATTTCCATTCCGTTGTTTTTATATTCTTCTAGTTTTCTGAGCATAAAGCTGAGATCTTCTTCATCTTGTGCGATGACTACTTGATCCTCGGCAAAACTTAAGGTGTATAGGTATTCGTCTCTTACTGGTATGCCCATTCCTTCGCACTTTCTCCTCCATGGTTTGAGTGTCTTTTCCAAGAATATTTTAAACAGAGTCGGGGACGTAGCACAGCCTCGTAGAAGTCCTTTTGTCGTCTTAAATGGATTGTAGGCTTTATTTCCACATTTAATAGCTACTTTGTTTTCTTTGTATAGTGCTTTAACTGCTTTTATTAGTGTTTGTCGGATTCCGAGATCATTCATTGCTTCCCATAATTTGACTCTAGGTATTGAGTCATATGCTTTCTTTAGATCAACAAAGGCCAGATGGACCGGTCTACCTTTTGCCATTTTCTTCTCTATCAGTTGTTCTAATGTGTACGTATGATCTAGGCATGATTTTCCTAATGTGAACCCTGCTTGGTCTTCTCCAATTTTTCCTATTATTTCAGTTTCTAGTTTTTCCTTAATAATTTTCCCGTAAAGTCTACCTACCGACGATATTATACTAATTCCTCTATAGTTTTCACATTTTTTCCTGTTTCCTTTCTTATGTATGGATGTGATGTATGCTTGTGTCCATTCCGCAGGTATTTCTTCTCCATTTAGTCCTCTTTCGAACATTCTATGTAGCATGCGGAATAACTTTTCCGTTCCGTTTTTAATTAGTTCGTTTGGTATTCCTCCGGGTCCTTTGGCTTTTTTGTTCTTCAATGTCTTTATTGCTCTCTTAACTTCTGCCAGGCTTATTTCTATCTGGTCGTATGCCCCATTTCCTGCATGTTCTATATTCTCTTCCTGAAATTGGGGACGGTTTTCTGTAAGTAGTTCTACGTAGTATTCTTGCCACTCGTTTTCACTAATTTTGCCGATCTGGGTTTTCTCTGTCTTATTTCGTTGAAGTGCTTTTACCTGTGATAATACCTCATTTGTATAATATATTAAAAACATATTTCACAGCGTAGTACGCTTTTCACTTCCAAATCGCCACTCCTTTTTATTTTGGCAGTTCTTCCCTCTTTCAGTTATCGCTTTTGCGATGCCGTTTATCCATATTGTTGGATGTCTTCCTCGTTTCCGTTTCTCTGTGGGGGATTTTTTTTGGAGATTCTGCTTCCTTCTATTCATCTGACGTGTCGATACCATACAAGTTACTATTTTTCTATCTCTTCTATTATTCTCCTTTGAACTTTCATGTGTCTCCAGTATCGTCATTTTTTATATGTTCTAACCGAGATCTTCTTGCGTCTCTCCTTCAAAAGTCCATTTCAGTACCGTTTTTCTATTTGACGAATAGTTGGAACACTTTTGGTTCAATGTATCCACTCCACTGTTGGTACAATTGTAAAACAGAATAATGTCTGGTTTACCTATAGTATTATCGCATTTTCATGGTGTTCTAAAGATACAAGAATAACTGCTTTTCCATTTTATGGAACCTTTTATTTGGAGTATCCAACGTGCCTTTTCGGTTTGGTAGGAACTCGTTAGGAATTTTTTTAAAGTTCCAACGAATGTCAAACCCCTTTTCTTCAATTCTGTACATAACTCTACAGAGGAAAACCAATTATCTGCGGTAAAATTTCTGTCGCTTTGTTCTATTGGTTTGCAGAGGCATATCACAGACTGTAGGTCTGAGTCAAAGCATTTGCGATGTAATGAATGCTCCGCCAATCATCCTGCAAAGTATTGTTGGATGTCTTCCTCGTTTCCGTTTCTCTGTGGGGGATTTTTTTTTTGGAGATTCTGCTTCCTTCTATTCATCTGACGTGTGGATACCATACAAGTTACTATTTTTCTATCTCTTCTATTACTCTCCTTTGAACTTTCATCTGTCTCCAGTATCGTCATTTTTTATATGTTCTAACCGAGATCTTCTTGCGTCTCTCCTTCAAAAGTCCATTTCAGTACCGTTTTTCTATTTGACGAATAGTTGGAACACTTTTGGTTCAATGTTGGTACAATTGTAAAACAGAATAATGTCTGGTTTACCTATAGTATTATCGCATTTTCATGGTGTTCTAAAGATACAAGAATAACTGCTTTTCCCTTTTATGGAACCTTTTATTTGGAGTATCCAACGTGCCTTTTCGGTTTGGTAGGAACTCGTTAGGAATTTTTTTAAAGTTCCAACGAATGTCAAACCCCTTTTCTTCAATTCTGTACATAACTCTACAGAGGAAAACCAATTATCTGCGGTAAAATTTCTGTCGCTTTGTTCTATTGGTTTGCAGAGGCATATCACAGACTGTAGGTCTGAGTCAAAGCATTTGCGATGTAATGAATGCTCCGCCAATCATCCTGTAAAGTATTGTTGGATGTCTTCCTCGTTTCCGTTTCTCTGTGGGGGATTTTTTTTTGGAGATTCTGCTTCCTTCTATTCATCTGACGTGTTGATACCATACAAGTTACTATTTTTCTATCTCTTCTATTACTCTCCTTTGAACTTTTATGTGTCTCCAGTATCGTCATTTTTTATATGTTCTAACCGAGATGCGTCTCTCCTTCAAAAGTCCGTTTCAGTACCGTTTTTCTATTTGACGAATAGTTGGAACACTTTTGGTTCAATGTTGGTACAATTGTAAAACAGAATAATGTCTGGTTTACCTATAGTATTATCGCATTTTCATGGTGTTCTAAAGATACAAGAATAACTGCTTTTCCCTTTTATGGAACCTTTTATTTGGAGTATCCAACATCCTTTTTCGGTTTGGTAGGAACTCGTTAGGAATTTCTCGTTTTGTTAGGAAATTTTTTAAAGTTCCAACAAATGCCAAACCCCTTTTCTTCAATTCGGTACATAACTCTACAGAGGAAAACCAATTATCTGCGGTAAAATTTCTGTCGCTTTGTTCTATTGGTTTACAGAGGCATGTCACAGACTGTAGGTACTCTAAATTTACAAACCGTTGCTGAATATACAGTTGAGCGTTTAAATTGCACCCTTGAGTCGTAACTAGGGAAATTCCTGTCCCTGATAACCTGTCCTTGATAACTTTCACCAGCTCTTCTCCATATCTTAGGCCACCCATCTGATGAGTATCTGTTAAATCCTGATTCATCCGTGAAAAGCATAGCACTCCAATCGTCAACACCCCAATTAAGATGTTCGCGAGCGAAGTGTAAACGTTGCCTCCGATAATCTGCTGTTAATAGAGGTCCCGTGACAGGTATTCTCGACCGAATCCATATTCATTTAAGCGTCTTCGAATGGTATAAACGGAAACTGTGTTTCTATCTTTGTATTGCATCAAACACTATACCTACTTCAAGAAATTGCTAAAGGATTTGCGATGTAACGAATGCTGCGCCCATCATGCTGTAAAGCAACAACTCGTGCTACTTCTTCTGGTGTCATAATCTTTTTAATGCGAGATTTAAACAGCAAACAATACAAAAACCTACAGGTACAGTACCATAATAAACTTAAAATAATACTAAGCCACTATTCCACATTATTAACAAAACGTATGTGTAAAAGTGTTGTTGTTCGCACAAAACATCTAAACAGGTTTAAACAAGAAAAAAACGGCACAAAAAACAATTCAAACAAGTTTTGATCTAAACACCAACAAAAAACAAAAAAATCTGAGTGTCCGGTTAATTTTGCATCCCAGTGTAGTTAAACTGTGATCTTGTACTATCTGTATAATATTCTGTTTCCACTTCCTTCATTATTTTTGTTCTATTTTCTCAATCTTCTTTGTTTTTGCACCATTCTTTGATTTTTTTTTAATTTTTATTGTTTTCTTATATAGTTACCGTATCTAATCGCTAATAAAAAAAAATTTCTTCTATTTTCGCTTTATATAGTCTTTTTCAATCTGTTCCTGTCGTCACGATTTGATTTCTTGAATACTTTCTATTTGGGCCTTATTTTATTGTAATTCTTTTACCAATTTCGTATTTTGTGAGTTTTCAACAATGTTCCACATTCCTTGTCCCATTATTTTAATCTTAGGTATATGTTTTTATTATTTGATCCTTTTCCAATTCCAATTGCTTCTTTTCATCGATTTGGGAATCTTCTGAATCTCTTCAGTGCGTTTATTATGTTGGTCAGATAAACGACTGCTTTCGCTAAGAGGTATTTTAGATCCCTGTTGGTTATTTCGTCCAATCCAGGTGCTTTCTTTGGTAAGGTTTTTCGGATCAGAGTCGCTCAGTTATTTTGAGGATGTGTGTTTCAGTGGTGTATCTTCTGCTTCTACCGGTTTTCTGTAGTAATCTTCGTCGACTTCCTCTTTTAAAGTCAAGAGTCTTCTTGTTGGTGATAGTTCAAGTAAGGTTCTCACGACTTCGGCTTGTCTTCGGTGGTGTATACCAGTGGTTCTCAAACTTTTTTAGTCGCGGCACCGTTGTAGGGCTAAAAATATTTCGAGGCACACCAACCTTTGAAGCGATTTGGGAAACGACAAAAAATGAAAAAGTACAATTCTGAGGCTCATTTGATTTCAATATAAACTTTGTTTCAGATCAATAAAATACAGTACATTTGATATTCAAATGTCCTTACTTAATGTGATGAATGAAGCTGTTTCGATGATGTTTTTTTTTCATTATATCCTTTATAATTATGGGAATCTTTGTAAGTTTGACCCTCAAATCCCTTGATGCTTGAAGTTTGCTTCTGTTTGTTTTTAATGTAAGCATATGCGGAGAAAGAAGACTCACTCTTCCAAAACTCTTCTTGGTTTTTTTCACGGTATTTGAGTTTTAAACTACTATCTTCGCTGATCTCAAGTAGATTTTGAAAAACTTCATTTGTCATTCTGACAGGTTTCGACGAAAACGGGTCCATCATCCAGCTATATAAGTCATCTGAGTCAATGTCAGGAAAATAGTTTACAATACTTTCTTCCAAACCATGCAAATGAGCAATAACAATTTCAAAGAAGTTCGTTTGAGGATTGATTTCAATTAATATAACAAACTCCTGTAATCGAGAGAAATTTGTGAGGTTTCTCTTTTCAACACATGCTTTGAAAATGTAACTTCTGTTATCGGCTTATCGGCTAAACCAGGATGATTACTTTTCAAATGTCTTTTTAATTTAGATGGAATTAAGCACCCATTAGCAACAATTTTGTGACAATTAACGCATTGGCCCTCTGGTGCCTGTTCGTTGCCAACTTGAATAAAGCCATATAACGTGAGATAGCTAGGATCATACCTTCTTATTTTCCCCGAATTTCTTTTTGGTATGGAACCTCCTTTCAACGAATTGAGTGAGAACAACTTGGATGAGCTGGACTCAAATGGATCTTTGCATCTTCTCCATCTCTGAATCAGTTGTTTCAGATGCTTCAGTGACTTCACTACATTTCCTTTTCAAGGACCCAGATTTCCATTATTCTAGAATGAAAAAATGTCCCAAATAAAAGAGAGTAAAACATTGCCAACAATGAAAAGTAGTTCCAACCGTAATAGTGCAAGACATATTTTATGGCAAAAATAGCAACAGAAGTACATAATATTATACATGTTAATTCCAATGAATATAATTTCTTACGTCGTCGCTTTTCTTCTGCAGTTATATCTAAAACTTCCACTTTGAAATCTAACCCTAATTTTTACAAAACTCACTTATCGTTTGTCAGAATTAAACTGTGGAATGAATGCAGATAGCAGTCGCGTCGCGTCGGTCGAATTCGGCTGTTTGTTTTTAGGTCGCCATCGAGAATACACAAGTAAAAATAGTCAACATGTTTCGATTGGACAGGGTGCTGCGTCACCCACTTTGAGAACCTCTGGTGTATATTATACCGCTTTCTCGATTTCCCATTTTCATCGTTGCATCTTTTTCTCAACCATTTTCTCCATATCCTGCATCTTTTCTGGTAAGTGACCCTTTTCTGATCATCATTAACGCTGAATGTGTTATTTCTGTCTTGGTTTAACTCGCCTTTATATAGCGCAAGTTCTTTCACATTTTAGGTGGGCTATCATACTCTTTATTTCCTCTTTTTTAAAAGATAAATCCTTTAAACTCGTGGTAAGGCATTGGATGCTGTAATGTGCGAGATTATTATTGGTATCGCCTAAAATAGAAACTATATGTATATATACAAGGATTTCCACAGTTTTCACTGTATTCCTTCACTCAACCGTTTTCTCCAATTTTTCCTGTTTAGCCAGTCCCCTTCCTGTAGGTTTCTTCTACTCACTGCTTCGTCCACTTCATCTCTGAAAGATCTTCGGGGTCTGCCTCTCTTTCTTCTTCCTATCGGGCTCCACTCTGTTATTCTGTTTATCCACCGATTTTGGTCTGCTCTTCTGACATGTCCGTACCAGGTTAACCTCTTCTGTTCAATGTAGTCTATTATGTCGGAGTTCATTCCCATTCTCCTCTTAATCTCCATGTTATTTATTCTATCTCTTCTTGTTACTCTACAGCTTCTCCTTAGGAATTCCATCTCTGTTGCTCTTATTTTGTTTTTGGTTTTCTTATTTATTGTCCAATTTTCACACTCATAAGTGAGGATACTTCTTGTCATGGTATTATATATTTTTTTCTTTGTTTTCATGCTGATGTTCTTATCCCATAGTACCGGGTTCAATTTTCGTATGCAGTCTCTTGTTTTTCCTAGTCTATTTTTTATATCTTCCTCCGTTGTTCCTTTGTTTGAGATAGAAACTAAACAAAGATAATTATGATGAATAGAGTTCTTTTGCTTTTGGATTATTTTGTCCAAATTTCCCCTGGATCTTCTGCTTTGCTTGGAAGCTTACTTCCTTAGATGTTTTATGTCGTCGATATTTTTTTCGGACCTTTTTACACTTTCAATTTCATATGATTGTTCAGTATAATCATTGTCAAACGATCGAAGTATAACCATATAAAAGCAATGTTTCAAACGACTATTTAACCGTCCTAGGTTTATAGTACACATCAGATCGGAAATCACGTAGAACAATTCCGTTAGATGCGTGCGACGCGAACAAAAACTCGGCGCCTTACGTCCTCTTCACAGTTCACACTAGGGTTTTCAAAATTCGCATTTTTGCAACATATCTTTTAAATTAATTAACGAACATAACGAAACGCAGCAGTAATTGGATCCCATAAGACTCAAAAGGCATTAATCACGTCGCCCAACAATTCGCCATACGATTATGCAGATGAGAGGTGTATACAGGATGTCCACAATCGGTTTCTTGCGTTCACCGTATATTAAACTAGACTTGAGATTATCAAAAGAGCCTACAAATTTGCGGAAACGTTAATAGTAAAGGAAAAAATAGATTTAACCAAATAAAGGAGATTAACAATCGATTTTCAAATTGAACAAAACATAAGCAAAGAGGAACTAAAGTCTATAAGAACTTTAAAAAATGACGACTTCATAATCATCCTACCAGCAGACAAGGGGAATGCAACTGTGGTAATGGATAGAATTCAATATGAAAACAAAATTAAAGATCTAATAATAAACGGACCTTATACAAAATTAACAAAGGATCCAACAAAGCCTTTGGAAAGCAAAATATATAGAACTTTATTCAAGTTTAAAGATTGTTTACCCAGTTATCAGAGAAGATTAATTACACCTCATTACAGTAAGACCCCTCATTTTTATGGAGTACCGAAAATTCATAAAACGAATATACCACTTAGACCCATTTGTAGTACCATGAATTCTCCTTGTAGTGAACTATCAAAATTTTTATTAAATATTTTAAAACCAATTGCAAATAAAAATGACACATTTATAAAAAATACACAACATTTTTTAAATAAATTATCAAATATTGAATTTAATCCAAATAATACTTTAGTAAGTTTTGACATAAATAGTTTATTTACGAATGTGCCATTAGATAAGACTTTAAATATAGTCAAGACAAAATTAGAAAGTGATGATACATTGGCAACTAGAACAAGACTAAATATATCAGCTATAATGGAGTTAATAACATTATGTACTGATAATACATACTTTCAACTAAATAATGAATTCTATAAACAAAGTTTTGGACTAGCAATGGGCTCTAGTTTATCTCCATTATTAGCCGATATATTTATGGAAGATTTTGAAACAAATATTGTTTCTAAACAAAATTTAAAACCCTCAGTATGGTGGAGGTATGTAGATGATGTATTCTCAATATGGCCTCATGGATCAGAGTTGTTGGACACATTCCTAAATGATATAAACGATAAAGAAGAGACAATAACATTTACCATGAAAAAGGAATATAATAACACATTACCTTTTCTGGATGTTTTAATCTCTAAGAACGATACTGGATACGAAACTCAGGTGTATAGAAAACCAACACACACCAACAGATATTTAAATTTCAAATCAAATCACAATATTAATATTAAAAAGGGAATTATTAAATCCTTATACGATAGAGCCAAAATTACTTGTTCTAACGAAAATTCGTTCTTGGAGGAAAAACATTTGTTAACATCTGTTTTATTAAAAAATGATTATCCTTTATCGTTTATAAATAAGGAATTTTCAACAATCGATCGAATAGAACAAAACAACTTAGAACGAGATCCTACAGCATATGCAAGGAATAATACGAGAACAATAACAATACCATACATAAAAGGATTATCGGAAAAGCTTAAAAGGATAGGAAATAAATTCAACATTTCAACAACATTCAAAACAACAAACACGTTGAGATCTATCTTGTCCAAAACCAAACCTAACAATGAACAAGAAAGGACAAAGAATTGCATTTATAAAATACCTTGTGAATGCGATCAGTTTTATTTAGGTGAAACATCAAGACCATTAAATGTTAGAATAAGTGAACATCAATCCTATATTAAAAATAGAGAATTTGATAGATCTCAAATCTGTAAACACGCATGGGATAATGAACATAGGGTTCAATGGAATGATTCAAATATAGTCCTAAAAGAAACGGATGGTAAAAAGAGAAAAATCAAAGAAGCGGCTCTAATTATGCTAAATGAGACCAATTGTGTCGCGAATTCCTCGGCAGAATGTAGTAGGATCTGGTTACCCATATTGAAAGAGGAGGTTATTAAAAGGAAAATACCAGTATTGGTAAGTCAGTAACATATAGAGAATACATCATTTATGTTTTTTAAATAACAAACATATAAAATCGGAATTTGGTGTTTATTGAAGGTAAACTAAATGCACGATCAAATACTTACCATGTCGGGATAGTATTATGAGGTTTTTTTCCTGGTTTTTCCCTCATAATTTACTATGGAATCACTAACAGGAGAATTTTACTGTCATCATGGCATGTATTTGTCTTTTTAAAGACGAATTACATGTTATGATCTTTTCTGACGGATATTCTCAAGTTAAAGTTGATTTCATGTAATCGAATGAACTATCTTATAAGTAAAGTCGTCCCAGGAACGCAACTCAACAATATTGGCAATATCATTTTAAAGTCTTCTACTTTAAAATGTATAAGGTATGTCTGAATTGTCAATATAGATGAGTCAGATAAAATTAAATTATTAGAAGAATTTTTTTACTAAGTAACAAAAAACAAAATTTGTTTAATTTACTAATGTTTGTATTTTGAGAACGATTTCCGAAGTGGAAATTGAAACGTCAATAAACGTATTTTAACCTTTAATTGTGGCTTATTCCCATTTAAATATAAATTAATTTAAAATGCCACAAGAAAATAGCTTCAGAACAATATTGAGCTTTCGACCACACATACACCATTTCTTATCCTATAATAGAAACTAACAGGTTAAATACCAAGATTCACTTAAGATTCATTGATTTGAAATGTGCATATGTAATGTGTAAAGATACTAGAAAAGGAATTTCTAGGTCAATAAATTTCAGTTCTAAATTTTTAGAGCCTTTTATTGTTGTACCAATGTTTAGTTTGTCGTCTATTTCTTGTTACTTTGATATCTGGTATTTCCTCTTCCTTATCATCGACTTGCCTGATTTGATTTCGTTTCGATTTTGATTCGTTTGTCATTTTAGTTTGATTCTTTTGAATATTCGTAATTTTCCCAGGACAAATGATTATCGCAGAGACCTGGAGATCGAAGAGAAAATAATAAACCAAGTTATGGTTTTTAATTAGTGGGGAGTACATATAACAGACCGCCGAGACGTCTATAAAGAAACATCCAAACAAGTCAGAAAAATAGCAATCACTTCGTTTCTTCTTCGCAGCAACGAAGAAAGTAAAAGGAAAATGGGGGTAACTAGGAATGTGCTGGAATATATAGGAGAAAAGACTAAATTGGTATGGGCACTTCAAAAGAACAAATAGGAATAGGTGGATATCAAAAATAATACATTTGAGTCCTATGGGGAGGAGAAAAAGAAGTATACCTAGGAGGTCGTGAAGTGATAAAGTAGACTAGGCAATCGCAGTCACTGAATCTTCGCTGAGCCAACTTCTTTGTTTCCTCATGGTCAAGCAGGCTCTGGAGAACAGTCTTTCGGCTAGGACGGGGCGCAGCAGGAATTAGGATAAAACGAGCCATGATATTCTGGTTATCTGAATTGGATATACATATCCTGTGGTATCATTGTAACCAACTTGTAGTGGTCTGTAGCTAATGTAAATTTGTAACCAATTAGTGCTTTGTATAGTAAAGGTTTTTATTTAAAAAACAAATGTTAGAACCTTATACTTTTATTGTAAATGGCAGTCAACTTAATCCAATCATAACTCCGAAACTAATGAACCGATCATCTTATTTTTTCTTTCTTTTGAAGCGTCTTTCGACGCACTTTTAGTATCCGTTTTAAAAATTAAAATCAATCAACAATTGATGAAGTTATTCAAATTGTTTATAAGCCTAAAATTTAAATAATTTTTTTTTTAATTCCCTAGGTTCTTTTAATCGATGGATTTTAATTTTTCAAAATGGGTTTGAAATCTTGAACGCTCTTCTAAATGTAAAAACATTTAAAGTATCTTAAAGTTTTAGTTTTTGACCTACATAATTTTGAAAATTATTCATTTAAAAAAAAAATAAGATTGTAAAATTATTTTGCAAAACCATTAAATCGATTTTAATGAAATTTTGTGTGATGATTAAACATATTAAAGAGTCTTCCTCCTTCTCGGAATATAAAGGTCCTAAGTTTGGTTTTAGTCTGGAAAATAAACTCTCAAAAAACGTTTTCTTTTAACTGTCTTTTTTTTTTTAGTATGTTTTTAATAATAATAATTAAGATTTGAAACTAGCATTGTCTTATGTAAAATTTTATTATAAAACTTTTATGTCCGATACAAAATTATACTAAAATCAATAGTTCTTGAGATATATGCTAAAAAAGGAGGGAAAATATCGAATTTTTTGAATATTCTTCATATTTTGTATAAAAAGATTTCATTTTTCAATTTTCATTTTTCATTTTTTCAATTTTCATTCATTTCACAATCGCTTAAGAAAGGGAACCACGTCATAGGCATATTCCTAGACGTCCAGAAGGCATTCGATCAGGTCTGGCATACAGGCCTGGTTGAAAAACTCCATCTTGTTGGATTTTTCACACCTTTCGTTAAACTAATCAATTCCTATCTCTCTCATCGGACAATCAGGATCAAAGTAGGCGATATCTTATCCACACCCTTCACTCTACAAGCTGGAATGCCCCAGGGCTCAATTCTTGCTCCAATACTATACACAGTCTATAATAGTGACATCCCCCACCCACAGCATAGATCGGAGACCCTTCCACTGTATGCTGATGACACTGCTCTCCTCACGTCGGGATCACACAGAGAGCGTGGACAATTGTCTGTAATCGAAAGAGCGCAAAACTACCTAGACAGAGTCATAAGGTGGTGAAATAAATGGAGAGTGACCATAAATCCCTCCAAAACACAACTAATTTTATTTAAATCTCAGAAACTCGGTTTCCTATTTGGGAGTCCATTTTACAAGGACTCTCAACTGGAAAACCGACATTTAAGATACCCTTGACAGACTGAGTAGGTTTAAACTCCTAGCAGTGCTAGCCGGCAAATTGGGCAAGAAGTCATCTAAAACTTTATTGCACACCTATAAAACTTTCATTAGACCTATGATTGAATACAAGGTATGCATCTACGCCTCTCTTAAGATCTACGAAATCAATGCCATCATGGCTATCGAAAGAAAAATCCTCAGATTCTGCATGAGGCGGAGCAGGCTATAATCAGCACACATAAACACACACACTGAGCACACAAGAACCGAGCAAAACAAATATTAAAGACACCTTGCAATCGCCGAAGGCAAATACTCACCAGGCTTCCTCAAAAAAAAAAAGTTCAGTTCCCTCCAGCTAAACTTCTCCACAACACTGGACATGAATTCCCTGATGAGTATTTTGAAATCTTAGAATCAACCCCCATCAAATATCGCAGCTAACTACTGCACAGCAAACATGCTGATTAAGAGCCGTTCCTATTGTATGGCTGGTAACCCATGAAGTACCTCCTTCGACATATTTGACACAAATCACCTCACCTAAAATCGTCCACACAAACACGCCACCTTCTGAAGCCCAGCTCCTTAGTCGTCCACTACTTCTCCACACATAACGTCATTCATCACGTATTGATACACCTCCATTACTACGAAAAAAACAAAAAAGGAGCGAAAAGCTTATACAAGGTTAAAACTCTGGAACCAATAAAAATTTAAGCCCACACTTTGCAACTCACGAATAGTGAATTTTTTTTTTCCGGTTTTTTATAGCGTTCTCCGCCTTCCGGTTCCCAGTTTCCAGCTACGTCGGTCATTCCATTCGCCAGGGTGAAGCTTTCTTTCCGACATTGCCTTCTGAATGCCGCCCAGCCAGGATTGTTTTGGCCTTCCTCTCTTCCTTCTTTCCCTTGGCGTCCATTTTAAAATTTGGTTTGGCAGCCTGTCGTCGTCCATTCTTTTCACATGACCATACCAAATCAGTTGTCTCCTTTGAATTTCGTCAATGATGGTTGACTTGACTCCCATTATATTTCTGATATGGTCATTTTGTATTCTATCAATCCTAGATTTTCTAGCTGATCTTCTCCAGAAGTCCATTTCCAATGCAAGAAGGCGTCGCTCAAGGGATTTAGTAAGTTGCCATGTTTCGCATCCATAGAGCACTATACTTTTAAAGATGGAGTTAAAGAGGAGATGCTTTCTTTGATTTGATAGTTCTTTTGACCATAGCATCGGGTTTAGGCATCCTATCACCCTTTTTCCTTTCACGATTCTTTGATCTCTTTTTCGGTGCGCCCACTCTTGTTGATTCTTGTTCCCAAATATATATATTCCTCACAGTTCTTGATTGTTTCATGTTCGTTGACCATTAGATCTTCTACTTCATTCCCGATGCATAAGTATTGCGTTTTGTTTCTATTTACAGAGAGGCCCCATTCTTCATATGTTTTAAACAACCGTCTCGTCATGAATTCTAAATCTTCCTTGTCTGCTGCCACTACTACTTGGTCGTCCGCAAAATGTAGAGTGTATAATGTTGTATCGTCGTTAAGTTGGATCCCCATTCCTGAACATGATCTTCTCCAGTGTTTTAGTGCTTCATTTAAATATATCTTAAATAGTATTGGAGAGAGGCAGCATCCTTGTCGTAAGCCTTTTGTTACTGGAAATTCTTCTGATAAGGTGTTGTTTAGTTTGATTTTTGATTATGCTTTATTGTATAATTGTTTGACTGCGGCGATGATCGTGCTATTTAATGAAGATCGTTCAAGAGACTGCCAATAGTGAAATTATACCCAACTCAAAACAAATACCGCGTGGATTATTCATGTATACCTTTTAGAATTTTTAAAAACCTGTGTAAGATTTTTTAGCTGTTTTTTTTTGCTGGCCTTTATATAAATATTATATTAAGAAGAACTATCTTAATCTTTGATTTCTTCAAAATACAAATTTGATATGCTACAGAGAACAAACAGTTCATAAACAAAACAAGTAGAATAAAATATAACCCATTTATTATTTACAATTTATAATAACCTCGAATGTGCATTGCAAGCCTCTCGCTATAATGGGACGAGACGCCCCGTACAGTATTCATGTACTTATGTCTGCTTTGTGCATTGTATATGTGAGAGGAGATCTCTTAGTATCAATTAATTCCGTAATAGTTGATACGGCAGACGCGCACACACATACTTACAATCCGTACATACATTACATACACACACACAAAGTCAGAAATCGGCTATTGAACCGACAACCTTCGATCTCTTTGACCCAACTAGTTTTAGTGCTGCGGCCTGGCCTGTAAGATGCCGATCGTTTGCTCGATGGGGCAGGCCCTGTTTATTTCGTCGATAGTACATGAGCCAGTTTCTATCCGGAATGTGGGAAAGTATTAGCTCGTTGTAAAATTGGGATATTATATTAAATATTTTATTAGTTTTTCTTATATTTAATACCAAAATATATTTTCCAACAACACGTCTTTTCTTTTTTTTGCTCATATATATTCAATATTTCCTACCTTCAGTTTGATCTCGATATATGTCATGCTCCATTTCTACTTTCTTCTTCTTCTTCTTTGAGTACCGTGCCCAAGTTTTAGGCGTGGGGAGCTTCCATGAAGATTTGTCGATATCGTTCTCGATCTTTCGCGGTATGTAATAATTCATCTGCTGATAAGCCAGTCCATTGACGAAGGTTTCAGAGCCAGGAGTATTTCTTCCTACCAATTCCTCTTTTTCCGTCGATCTTTCCGTTGAGTATCAACTGCATTATCATGTATCTGCTTCCTCTCATTATATGCTTCAGATATTCGAGTTTTCTCGTTTTTAACATCTTTATTAAGTCGCCTTGACCTACTCTCTTCAAGACTTTTCTGTTTAAAATGTGTTGAACCCATGATATTCTGAGCATTCCACGATATAACCACATCTCGAAGGCTTCTAATTTGTTAACCTTCATAATCCAGGTTTCATATCAATACAGTAATACTGTATGTTCAGCTGAGAATTGCTCAGAATAGATCTAAGTTTCATAAATGCTCATCTTGCAATTTCTATACGAGTTTTAATTTCTTCATCCGGATTTAGTGTCTCGTTTATCCAATATCCTAGGTATTTAAAATGGTTATCTTTTGTTATCGGTTCACTATTGACAATTAGTTGTATAGCGCCGAGGTCTTCTTTACTAACCACAAGTAACTTTGTCTTTGTTGTATTTATGCTTAGTCCGTTATTAGAGTCTAGTGACTCGATCTATAAGGAATTGAAGATCTTCGATATTTTCAGCCATGATCGCGGTGTCATCTGCATATCTAATGTTGTTAATAGTTTCTCCCCCGATGCTAACTCCACATTGCCCTTCTAAGGCTTCGTTAAAAATTATTTCTGAGTAAACGTTAAACAAAGTTGGGGACAACACACAACCCTGTCTAACACCTCTTTGAATACAAATTTTGTCTGTTTCTTTGCCGTCTACCAGATTAGAAGCTTCTTGATTCCAATATAGATGTAAAAGTCTCAGATCTTTATCATCTATTCCAATCATTTCTAGATATTCGAACAGCCTACCATGTTGAAACCTATCAAACACCTTCTCAAAATCTATAAAACAGACGTAAATTGGTTTCTGTACTCCCCATGATCGTTGAAGTAGTGTTAGCATTGAGAACAAAGCTTCCCTTGTTCCCAATCCTTCTCTGAAACCGAATTGTTTATTTCCCATTGTGTCTTCACATTTCTGCTTGATTCTATTAAGAATTATTCTAAGAAGTAGCTTGAGAGAGTGACTCATGACACTAATTTGTCAATAAAAAACCTTGATTTGATCCATTTTGAAATCTATAAAATGGAAAAAATTCCCAAAAACATCTAAAAAACCAATTTTTTGAGGTTTTGAAGTTGGCGAACCTTACGGAAAAATTTGAAAAAAATCAGAAATATATTAGACGTGCAGCCATCTCCAAAAAAAACGCATTTTTGGGTTTTATACTCAACCTAAAAGTTTTGTAAAAGCCTCAGTTATGCGTGTGAATTTTTAAAAATTTTTAATTTGATTACATCATTATCCAGCCTCAAGAGTCCACTGCTGAACATAGGCCTCTTCCTCATGTTTCCAACCCCGTCTATCTTGCGCCGCTCTTATCCAGTTTTTATTGAGTCTTCTTAAATCGTCAGTCCATTTTGTAGGTGATCGACCGACGCTTCTCTTGTCTTCCCTTGGTCTCCATTCCAATAACCTCTTTGTCCATCGCCTATCTGTCATTCTGGCTATGTGTCCTGCCCATCTCCATTTTAGTCTGGCTATCTTCTCGATGATGTCAGTCACTCCGGTTCTTCTCCTGATGTCTTCGTTGGTTATTCTGTCTCGCAGAGTTATTCCTAACATGGACCGCTCCAATCTTCTCTGCGTGAGTTTGGTAGCTGCTGCTTTTGTTAAGGTAAGTGTTTCTGCTCCGTACGTCAAGACTGGGAGGACGCACTGGTCAAATACCTTTCTCTTTAGGCATGTGGGCAGCTCACTTTTAAAAGTTTCTCTCAGTTTTCCAAATGCTGCCCACCCAAGGCCGATTCTTCTCTTCAGTTCATGAGTCTGGTTATCCCTGCCAATCATAATTTCATGTCCCAGGTATTTATATCTAACTGCGAGTTCTATTTCTTTCCCACCACTACTGATGTTCTGGTTGGGTACCAAATTGGTCATGATTTTTGTTTTCGAGATATTTATATTTAAACCTACATTTTCTGTAGCCACAATGAGTTCCTCTACCATCTCTCTTGCCATACCTAGATCTTCAGCTATTATAAGTATATCATCGGCGAAACGTAAGTTGTTTAGATATTCTCCATCCATTTTTATTCCCTTTGTCATCCAATCCAAATTCTTAAAAGCATGTTCTAGCACCGTATTAAAAAGTTTAGGTGACATTGGGTCTTCTTGTCTAACCCCCCGTTCTATTTTTATGCGATTACTGTTAGTATGTAATCTGACAGTGGTTGTTGCCTGCAGGTATATTTTGTATAATAATTTAGTATATCTATAATCTAGCCTGCATTCTTTAAGCGCCTGTAATATTTTGCTGTGTCAAAGGCTTTGTGAAAATCGATAAATATTAGAACTAGAGGTTTATTGTATTCCACTGCTTTCTCTATTAGGGTTTTTATACTTTGTAGATGGTCATTTGTTCCGTAACTTTTTCGGAATCCTGCCTGTTCCCTTGGTTGATAAGTCTCTAATTTTCTTTCCATTCTCTTAACTATACCCTGGCCGCTTAAAACATGGAATCCAAGGTCGCATGATCACTCAATGCAAGCATCGACAGGCGCTCGAAACTAGACCTTATGGGAAACTATTTACACCGTCATTATTTGTGTCATGATACTATAACTTAAATGTTTTATGTATCATGATTTGTGTTTCACTTTCGCTGGCTGGTGAATTTTGTGAAAATGTTAAAAATTAATGTAAATCAATAACCTCTAAAAAACGGTATAAATACATAAAAATATTGTTAGTTCGCTTTTGTTGAGCGGTGTAAACGTGGGAAAAGCTGTAACATAGGAAGAGAAATATTTAAGAGTGCGTGCCATTCACATGATCATTCCATCTTTTCAGCGGCTCAACTATAGTATTCGCGTAAACAACTTATATATATGGCTGAGGAGGCTAATCGGTCTGTAATTCTCTAAATTTGCTTTGTCTCCTGCTTTGTGTAATAGAATCATAGTAGCGTTGTTCCAGTCTGTTGGAATATTGGCGTTGTGAAGGCAGATATTGAACAGTTGTTTAATTTTTTCAAGTAATACATCCCCTCCAATTTTTAGTGCTTCTGATACTATTCCATCTTCACCAGGGGTTCGATTATTTTTCATTTTCTTCAGAGCTTTTTTGATTTCTGATTTTGTTATATCGGGCATTAAATCTGATCCTTGGTTTAATACCCCAGTTTTTAGTGTAATTGGAGGTTCCGTATTGTTATTTTTTTTTCTTGATCTATATAACTCTGTGTAGAACTCTTCGACTATTCTTAATATTTCATCTCTGTTCGTTGTTTCTTCTCCAGTTCTGTTTCTCAGTTTGTTAATTTCTATTTTCCCCTTTTGTACGCTCCTCTTCAAAACATTCATGTTCTTATTTTGCTCTATTGCCTGTTTTGTTTTTTCTACATTGTAGTTTCTTATGTCTCTTCTTATTGCCTTTGTGATCGTCTTATTTATTTGATTTATCGCTTCTTTGCTTGTAGTGTTATCTCCTTTCATTTGTCGCCTTAGTTCTATAAGGGTTTTCGTGGGTTGACCCAGTTTTTCATCTCTTTTGCTTGTCGGGCAATATTTAGTTTGAGCCTGTTGCATTGTGTTGACTATTTGTTTGTTCAATATATTGATGTCTGCTGTTGTGGCATCTTTCAATAAATTACCAATATATTTTTCGAACTCCTGAATGTTAGTTGGTTTTGTCCATTTCTTTGGTTGTTTCTTATTTATCATTTTGAGTCTTTCTTTTTCGGTTGAAACCGAAATTTGATTACAAACTATCGAAAACAAAAAAAATCACAGAACGTAAAAAAATTAAAAAAAATGAATTCTGGGTGTGAGAGCATCTTTACGGATTGTACCCTGAGGTCCTACAAAAAAACCTAATTTTTTATTAAAAAAATACCTACAATCTTCATCGTTCATTTTTCATGTCTAATTATCTTTTCTTTTCACAAAAATATCTATTTTCCACAATAAAAATTATGTTTTTCCAGTATTATTGAATTTGTGATTAGCTAAAATTATGGATCCAGTTATTAAAATACAATAATTGTACTTTTTATTGACGAACACCAAAACCTACTTTTTTCAAACATTGACGTCTTCTATCGTTCGATTTACTACACCGTCTAGTCATGTCTAGTTGCAGCCTAATGGCATTTAAATTTTGTTTTTATTACATCACTCGTTTATCACCGAGGAAGGCAGGTGCTCCGGTTCGCCTCTCTTGTCTATTCTGGGACATCATCCGTCTGCCGAAGAGACCGAACAATATTTTTTATATAACGCTTCATAATTTTTTATAACGATCAAATATTTCTCCTTGTGGAAACCATTAAAATATCAAACATCATTAGCACTGAAAAATAGTCGGTTATAAATCACACTAACTGCTCATAATTTCTGAAATAATAATTGTTTAAGTATTAGTAATGTCTTAGAGTGATAGACGGTAGACATATATGTTTAGTATAGAAGGTAAATGTCATAAATTTGTTTTATATTCAACTTGTACCTGCATCATTCATAGAAGCATTGATATGTGGGTTTAAATTTTAAAAATCTGCTGAGGACACCATTATATTTACATACTAATATCAGCGATGCAACGAAGAAGTAAATAAATTGTCCTAGAAGACCCAGACTGACATTCTACGATAAAGTTAAACATATTATCTTGCATTTAAAAACCTTTCCAAAGACAGAAGCAAAAATTTTCACGGTACAATTTGCGGAATTCCCCCAAGTGTACTAAGAACCTCAGCAATGGCTTTGTGTTTTTCTCTAGCAGAGTACTCACGTCTGGTTTCGTCACATTCTTCTCACACTCAAGACGTTGATAAACGCTATAAAATAAGCGAATGATATCATGTTATCAACAAGATAACAGTCGACGAGGTCTCAGACCTGCCGCCAATCCACGATGCAATTAAATAGCTAGGAAAGGCGAGAATATTTTCGACATTAGACTTTAATAGTGGTTTTTAGCAATTTGATCCCTTTGACAGCATTCAGCTTATGAGTTCGTAGTTATGCCATTCGGACTCAAAAATGGACATACAGCCTTCCAAAGATTGGTTACATCCAGTCTTCTCTGGTCTCATAGACGAATTCATGAAGGTCTACATGGATGATGATATTTTGTTTTGTTAATGCTGATGGCGAGTCCTCAATTTTCGTATTCTTCGGTTAACTTTCAAATCATATAATCCATGTCTTTCTCATCGTTTGCCATGATCACTTGATCGTCTGCGAAGAAAAACTTTATTTGTACTTGTCCCCCAGTTCTATTCTCATATTTGTGAATTTTCTCTTTCAGTTGTTTGATGCTTTCTGAATATAGATCTTGAATGGAGTTGGAGATAAAGAACATCCTTGCTTCAAGTTATTTGTTACAGGAAATGTGTATGAAATTTTATTCCTCATTTTAACAAAACTTTTTGCATTATATACATGTATGCATTACTTAGGTCTGCCTTCGTCAATATTTCAACCAATCTTTTTAAGGGTACTGTTCTTTCCTCAGTATACATAGTTACACTTTGATTAAAATCTGACCTATATAATGACTGATGCACTTTACTATTATTTGCTTCATCGTGACAGTCTGGTTTTACAAACATATCGAACCGCGAACCGCTATCCAATATTTTCTTTTCTAAATTCCCATCTATCAGTACTTCGGTAGCGGGAACGACCGTCCCCGATCTCCCTTCGCCTCGCCGACTTCACTCGGTGAAATAATAAACAACAGTCTTTTTAAACTTCGAGAGAACAAAACAGAAAACGCAGCCTAACCTAAAACAAAGGAGCAACACACAGAACTGGTTGTGTAAATTAATTTCGGTGGAAGGCTGAATACGTCGTCGGATCAGCAGGACCGGCCCTGGGGAAACGGATCTTTTCGAACGGTTGTAGAAGTGCATTTTTATATCTCTTGTGATAGGTTCCGGTATGTCCAGTGGATTTTTTGACAGTTTTTGATATTTACCAAAAAAAAACTAATCAGATACCAGGAAAAGGCATATTCTGAAAATATTTTCTTGCGGCATGTTTTTCACTGCTTATTTTATATTTGAGAATAAATCACAATCATTTATAGTAGAAATTACATTGTTTTGTTTTTACTTTTCAATTTTCTTGCGAAAAGAAAATCTTTTGTAAAAAAAATGTCTCCCTTATGCCCTTTAACGAATCTATTCTTCTTCTTATTGCGCCCTCTAATTTCGAAGGTTGGCGATCCAAATGGCAATTGTAGTTTTGGAAACTGCTGCGCGAAAGATCTCTACGGTTGAACCATCTCCCCAGGTCTTTCAGCCACGAGTTCTGGCGTCTTCCAATTGATCTTTTGCTCTGCACTTTACCTTCCAATATGATTTGGAGTAATTCATATTTCACCTCTTAACACATCACCCAAGTATTGTTCTCAGCATCCGTCTGTGTATATACATTTCAAAGGCATCTATTCTTTTTTCTGTTTAAGAGTTTATTGTCCCAACTTTCACAGCCATATAGCAAAACAGAGAAAACGTAACATCTGATCATTCGAATTAAAAAATGTTTTCATGTTGGCTTGTTCGATTCTTGACAGGATTTCTTTTTTTGGGTTAAACTGGCAGTTGGATACCTCGGCCATATTCTGAGAGGAAAAAAATACGCAATTCCTCAACTAATCATCCAGGGAAAGATTGAAGGCAAGAGAGGAGTCGCAAACAAATGTCGTGGCTACGGAACATAAAGAACTGGACAGGCATAAATAACACTGGCGATCTTTTGCATGCCGCAAAAGACAGACGTCTAGCCTTAAGATAATTCGCCAACGCACTATTATAGATGCACGGCACTATAAGAAGAAGAAGGCTGTTGATATTTGCCCCAAAATATTTTATAGAAGTTACCTGTTCTATTGTTTGTCCCTTGGCGTAGAAATGCACGTTTGTTGGTATCTTTGAAAATACTAAAATTTTAGCTTTGAAAACATTTAGATGTTAACCGTACATTTCGCTATGACGCACTACCGCATTTATTATCCTTTGTAGTTCTTGTGGGTTGCTTGATATTAGGACGGTATCATCAGCTTACCTGATGTTGTATATGCTGGTTGTGTTCTTCTTGATTCTACCTTGAACCGCGTCTAATGTTTTTTTGAATATAAATTCCAAATATAGATTAAATAATAGCGGTGATAAGACGCAGATGATCAGGTGCTGGTTGCAACCGATGAGGAAGATATAAATTATATGAATCGAAAATTATTTGAGGAATATGCCAAATGGGGGCTTACTGTAAACATAAGCAAAACAGAATATTTAAAAATTGGAGGAAATACCACAGATCTGAGGCTTGAAAACGCAGTCATAAAAGGCTGCAACCAGTATAAATATCTAGGAAGCATCATATCAGCAGATGGCAGAGTTAAGATAGATGTACAAAACCGAATAACCCAAGGGAAAAAATGCATCCGAATACTGAATTCATTACTGTGGTCTAATAAAATAAAGATGCATACCAAACTTCGCGTATACAGAGCAATTGTAGAACCAATTACCACATATGGTGCCGAATGTTGGACGATGACAACGAATGAACGAGATAAAGTAGACGTTGTAGAAATGGATTATCTTAGAAGGTCATGTCGAGTATTGAGAATGGAGAGAATCAGGAATGAGAAAATACGAAACCGTACAGGAATTAGAGGTACTCTTTCAGACAGAATACAAAGAAGGCAATTACAATGGTATGGTCACGTAATGATACAATGAAAGCCTTAATGTATGTTCCGCCAGAAAGAAGGAAAAGGGGAAGACCACCAAATTCCTGGAGAAGAGAAATTACAAAAACAATGCAATCTAGAGGCTTAGAAGAGGGAGATTGGAGAGATAGGAAAAGATGGAGGCTGAAATGCGGGAAGCGGCAATCGCCGTAGGATCCCCGTTATATGATGATGATGATAAGACGCAACCTTGTCGAACTCCTATTCGTAGTGAATCACTTGTTTTACTGTCAGTCTGTTTAAAGTTACAATAAAGATTATTTTTAATTTATTATTGTACATTTTACCTCTGGTGCTTATTTAATTTGGTAGCAGTTTTTCCTAACCGAAGAAAAAATATTTTAACCCATCTTATGTATGTGAGATTAGAACAAGGTTTCTACTCAGATTGGATATTGCCTTAAGTGGTAGAGATTTACGATAGAGTCTTGGAATTGATACAGTTTCATAATGAACTAAATCTCTTGCTGAACAACCTTAGGTTGTTTCAAATTCTTCGTCTGTGTTAGATATATATTCCGCACATTTTTTGATATAGTTGACCTATGACCTTCAGTATTGTCTTCTTCTTCTTCCTTCTTGTATGTTGGCTTTAAAGCCTGTTTCTTCTTCAATATTAGCATCCTGAATTGTTTAAATTATCGCACCATATTTTTCTTGGTCTGCCCATTCTTCTTGTCCATTTGGTAACTTATCTCATGCTATTCGTACTATCCTATCCTCTACCACTCTACTAATGTGTTCGTTCAGCCGATTCAATCCAACAGACTTTTCCTTGATATTCGTCGAAGTTTTTTCATCTCTCTTGTTTCTAGTAGTCGTCTCGTTTTTTATGTGTCAGGTCTTGTCTCCGCCGTGTATGTTAATATAGGCTAATTGCTGCTTTATAGATTATTATTGGGAGATGTAGGCCCAGAGATAACCAAATTAGAGGTTAGTCAGGCATTAAACTCAATGAAAACCAATAAATCTGCTGGTCCAGATGAATTACCAAGCTAGCTATTAAAGTTGGTCAACGAGAAAAACCTGGACATAATAGTAGAACTTGTCAACGCTATCTATACTACGGGAATCATCCCTAGAGAAATGTTGACATCAACATTTGTGTGTTTGCCAAAGAGTGCAGTGACTATCGAACCATAAGCTTAATGTCACACACCTTAAAAATTCTGTTAAAATTATCCACGCCAGAATTCACTCTAAACTGGAGCTGGATATTAGTAACACACAATATGGGTTCCGCAATGGTATGGGTACCAGAGAGGCACTATTCTCCTTCAACGTGCTGATGCAGAGATTTTTGGATGTTAACTGTCCTCTTTACGTCTGTTTTATAGACTACAATAAAGCGTTTGATAAAGTAAAACATGACCGACTCATGGAAATTCTAAAAAATAAAAACCTAGACGAACGAGATTTAAGGCTAATAACAAACCTTTATTACAATCAGCGAGCAATAGTACGAATTAAAAAAGAGACATCTGAAGAAATGGAAATAAAGAGAGGAGTCAGGTAAGGCTGCATACTATCACCTCTATTATTTAACGTTTATTATGAAGAGGTAATTCGAGAAACTCTGAAAGATGAAACAGTCGGCATAAGAGTAAATGGAGTCTTGGTTAACAACATCAGATATGCAGATGATACAGTAATAATAGCCGATAGTTTAGAAGACCTGGAAAGACTCAAAAGTAAAATAGAAATGTGTAGTAGGGAGTACGGACTCTCGCTCAATATCAACAAGACTAAATTTATGAAAATTTGTAAAAACAACCATAATACTAACGAAATCTTGATAGTAGGGGGCCAGCAGATCGAAAGAGTAAAAAAGTACACTTACCTAGGAACACTTATAACAGAAAATAATGACTACACTGCAGAAATCAAAGTCAGAATCGAAAAAGCACGTTCTAATTTTATGAAAATGAAAAAGGTCCTATGTGGCAAAGATTTAACATTAGCTCTTAAAGTACGCCTAACAAAATGTTATGTATACAGTGTACTATACTATGGAGTGGAATCATGGACGTTAAATCTAGACACAATGAGAAGACTTAACGCCTTTGAAATGTGGACCTATAGAAGAATTATGAGGGTTTCCTGGGTAGATAGAGTTACGTACAATGAAGTACTGAGAAGAATAGGTAAAGAGAAGGAAGTTAAACTTACAGTTAAAGAAAGAAAGCTACAGTATCTCGGACATGTGATGCGTGGCGAGAAGTATGGCATCCTGCGACTCATAATGCAAGAAAAGATAGATGACAGAAGAAGCATCGGAAGAAGACGAATTTCATGGCTTAACCTGAGAGAATGGTTTGGATGCAGCTCAAAACAACTATTTAGAGCCACTGCCTCAAAAATTAAAATAGCTATGATGATTGCCAACCTCCGTAGCGGAGATGGCACCTGAAGAAGAAGATTCTTGTTTTTGTGTCTTTTCTTAGGTGTTTATTCTTCCGGATTGTGTCATTAAGAGATCCCGCCGCTTTACTTGCTTTTAAGCTTTGTTGTCGTACTTCTTCTTCAACAACTCCGTAACTAATTATATCCTATTCTCAGATATCTAAACCTTGCTTCCTGCTCTATTATTTTCCCTTCAATTTCGATGTTACATCTTAGTGGGTATTTATATGTTGTCATAGATTTGGTTTTTTCTGCTGAAATTATCATATTGTATTTCTTAGTTGTTGTATTGAAGATGCGTATTAATCTTTGGAGCTCGTTATCTGTATCGGCGATGAATGTGGCGTCATCTGCATAACATAATATTTGGATTTCTTTGTTTTCCATTCTGTAGCCATGACCTTTATGACCTTTACGTCCTGCTTGTATTATTTCGTCCATTATTATATTAAAGAGAAGTGGGCTTTACGAGTCACCCTGTCTGACTTCCGCTTTGTACTTTCAGTATTGTACCGTAATTTTTTTTTCGATCATCGGTACCCATGTTCTTTGGGTCTTTTGTGTTTTGTCCATATGGACCTTTATTTTTACTTCTCCAGCACCAATTTTTCATTTTGTTGTATTGTGTAATCCATACGCATAAGATATACGGATTGAAAAGGAAATCAGTGAATTATTATATGATCTGGATATATCGTTTTAGATTTCTAGTCCAATAGGTGAATGCATATAGTGAACTCAGGTATGAACCAAATAAATATCCGCTTATTAACTGAGAATATGACATATGGGTTATTTATATTGCAGATTTGTTGGTTGAACCTTCCTGATTTGCTCATTCTTCTCCTACTTGCTCATTGTACACGACCAAAGTCTTCTTCGTCTTCTTTGTAATCAATTTATTTAACGTAGCTTCAATGTTACTCTAACTTGGTCAATAGAATCTGCAGATTTTCCATCTATTTTTCTTTATTCTGTATATTTTGGACATGATATCGATCTAGTAAAAACATTTTGGATGCTTGGTTTTTTTTGGAAAATTGTTTTATTAAAAGTTCTTATTCGAGTGCGGCCCTGCTTCCTATATCGTTCTTCTTTGCAGCGGATACAGGAACACCTCGACCACGGTTTCGTCTCTTCTACCTGATGGCCTGATCTGAATCGAAAGAATGAGAACCGCGCCCGCGAAAATTATAATTATTTCGTCATTAGACTCACTATAAAACACACATTTCATTAGCAGCTACGAAAACTGCTTGAGCTGGTGGTGGTGAATACTTATTAATTCGACACACCAATACTTGACGATCTTTCGTTTTTGGAATATGCAAAACAGATTCGGTGATAACTATCTGGAGTAGGTACGAGTTTTAATGAAACAAGAATGTAGATGGCGTGTTCTTGTGACTGTGAATAACACGAAATTTTAGAATATTTCAACAAATGTGTCACAAATCTCAAAACTGCGAAGCAAGAAAGATTATTATTATTTTTTGTTACATTGGACAAATTGAAGATGACTTCGATAGGAAGTGACTGGAAGTTACTGTACAACCCAGCACACATGCTCGTGGCCAATAATAATAGCAACTTAAAGTAAAAATATTAACCGCAAAGGTTTAAATATTAATTTATAATTTTTTTAGTCATTTCATTAAGTTATTTATATTAAATCAAAAGTCATTTCTTCATACCAGCCTTTCGTACATTTTAAAACAAATTCTAACAAATCTTAATCGACAAATCCTTTATCTCCTTCAATAGGAGTGATAAAGCGTTTGACAGAGTAAGACTCAAAGATGTAATCCATCTTCTGTATAATAAGTTCCCTTAAATGTTATAAAAACTATCAAAAACATCTGCCAAAACAAAAAAAGGGAAGTCAGAATAGATGGACCACTTACAGAACCTATAGAAATAGGCATCGGAATAAGACAACTGGATTCATTGAGCCAATGCTCTTCAATTTAATCATTGATGAAATCGTCAAAAGTGCTAACAAATGAAGAGGATACAGAATGGGAAAGAAAAAAATAAAAATACGCTGCTACGCAGACGATGCAATTAATGGCCAAGATGAAGAGTCTGAAAAGACTGGTCGACAGATTTAACATAAGAGCAAAAGAATTTAATATGACAATTTCATCTCAGAAAATTAAAACAATAGTAGTCAGCAAAGAACTAACTAGATGTAGAATAGAAATTGATGGTATCAGTATTGAACAAGTAATGGAAATAAAATACCTAGGAATTACACTGTCTAGCTATGGAGACCTGGACAAAGAAGTGAGAGATCAAGTACAAAAAGCAAATCGACTGGCAGGGTGCCTCAATGACACAATATGGTGAAACAGACACATTAACACTGTGATGAAGTCAAGAATTTATAAAGCCAGTGTAAGACCAACAATGACTATGCCTCAGAAACAAGACCCGACACAGCCACAACGCAAAGGCTACTGGAAATGGCAGAGATAAGAGTACTGAGAAGAATTACAGGAAATACGCTGAGAGATCGAAAAAGAAGTGAAGACATTAGAAGAAAATGTAACGTACAATGTATAAATGAATGGACATAAAATAGAGAAAAAGAACAACCTTCCCGAGAGGTTTTAACTCGCCAATGAACAAGAATTGCTTATAAAGACGAAGAAGAAGAAGAATATGAGTGATAACCAAACGACGACTTTTACTAGTTGGAAAAGTTAATATCGTAGATGAACCTTCACTTAAACCTGAGGAGCATTTGTAACCTGTTTTTGTTACAAAAATTTTCTTACAAAATGTTTTAAACTAATCCATGTTTCAACTAGAGAAAAACTATCGGTGCCATATCTTCTCTGTTTTCGAATTTCTCTCACCTCACCCAACATTTTCTCTCTAAGAACCTTCTTTTGGATGCCTATGTTCGTTATCCATGTTTGGATGATAAATTGTGGTATCAGGTCAATTATGGTTTGTCTATCAATATCATCGTCAATATTGTCGCGAAAATTTCGCCCAAGGCATCTTTTCCAAAGGTCATATCTTAGCAAGAATGTTTGTTGTTTTTTTTTCTCTTTTCTTTTTTGGCGACGGCAACTGGAGTTGCCATCTAGACTCAATTTGACTGAATTTATCACAAATTGTTGTGATCAAACCATGCTACTAGTTTTTTACAACAAAAACAGCAGTCTACATGCAATGAGAAGCTGCAATGCACGCTGAAGGTCGATTCATAGTTTGGACTAGACAACAAGAAAACGAGCTTCAAGAATAAATAGATTTTTCAAGCAAGCTGCTAGAAAAGTAATCATGTTAGAGCGTCAAAAAAAAAGTTAGAAAAGATCAAAATTGGAGTTTAACCGATGAATTAATTTTCAAGATAAATACCTCAGAAATTGAACTGGGACCTACATCAAAAATTTATTAAGAAAGCTGCGCAGAATTTAACTGCGCAGAGCCAAAGGAGGTCATACACATTAGAGAAAATCTACAATAAAAGTTTGTACTGAATTGGGTTTTTCATCTCTCCCTTTATTTATCAAAAAAGTTGCTTTTAATGGTTTACATATATGTAAACATGTAGTCGAATGCCAATTTAGTGATTAAAACACGATCTTTTTTGGTGACTCTTGGTGTATATAATTTGAAAATCTATTAATATCCATTTCAATCTTGAGGTGGTTTTTATTTGTTGTTTTCCTATTTTTTATGGTTTTCCTATTCAAATGATATAATTTGGAAAAAAAACACCAGTCGTCACGTACCATGCCGACAAACTTTTCTTTAAATCTCCTTGACGTACACGTCAGGTTTGTTATCGGTTTTAAAGAAGACGAAAAATACGTACGCATTTACCGGATCGATTTGGCAGTATCGTTTCAATAGCAACACATAAACATCTCATTGCATCTTATCTCCCGTTCGGAAATAAGCATATCTCCCGATCACTTCGACGATTACACAATCCTCGGCCTTCATTAGCGGTCTTCTAAGTCTTCAATCGATCCCTAATCGAGCAGGACTGACGAATTCGCCTTCAATGTGCCATCATCGGCAAATAGCATACGGTTGCGGCGATCTGCCGACAACTAGCCAACGGAAGAGACAAGAAGATTGATTTAAATGAGATCGAGTGAGTCGGCAACCGGTAATTTGTGCCTGAGAGATCGGCAAAATGGACACAAATGAGTCGGGGACTAACTTACTAGCTTTGAGGGATAGAAAGCGAGATTGATGTGTAAATAAATAACTACGGGGGTATTTCCTAATGTCTGTGTGTTTTATTTATGTTCTATTGTTTGTTATTATTTATTTATTTAGCTGAAGAGGCCTTGGAGGTTTAAGTTAGGGTGCTACCATAATCAGTAAAGACGTATTTTCACTGCATCATTGATAATAATCGGAAATAGCCCAAAAAATTTGCTTGTATGCAAATAAAATATCTAAATATTGTAGAGATACATGTAGAGGCAAACAGGAAACATTGTAGAGGTACCAACGACTCAAAATAACTGTTGTTTGATGGCAGGGTATATGTCACAAACAGATTTACTTTTTTTGCTTATTTTCCTGGATTATTATAACTTATGATGATAATGGAGATACAAGAGGAAATGATCAAAACAGAAACAAAAGTCATCTTGTCTTCTAAAATCATTACCGTATCTTTGCCCGTTCTCCCTTTTTTCTGGTCTTCGGTACCTGCTGGTTTTGTTTACAGGACCAATTTCGGTATCCTCTCTCTTCTCATTTTACATCGTCGTAGAGAATTCCTAGTTCCTTCTTTTTTTTTCCACACCAATTTTCTTATATTTTTAAGAATTTCGATAATGAAGTCCGCGTTATAATTTATTTAACTAATTATTTATTGTATATGTAAAACAAGCCGATTAAGGAATCTACAAGACAGAAAATGGTTCTTGTATCTTCTAAATTACCTAGAGCAACATTTTCCGAATGCTTCACTGCAAGATTTATAGATAATACAATGAAATTAATGACACCCACATTCAAAAATCCATTAATTTATGCTATCAATTAGACTGACACTCTGGGCTTTGATTTCCAAGCATTTATGAATAAAAAATCAATTAAACGCAACCTTATGAAATGATGCCTCGTAATTTAATCAGAATGTCTCAATTAAATCAACGCAAAAGGAAGTCACTGAATGAGAATATTAGTTATCTTGACGGTTTTTGTATTTTTTATCGAAAAAATACAGCATCCAGCAATTCTTGAATTTTTCAAAAGCAATTTTCTTTGCTCGTAGCCTAATTGGGCTATGAAATCTCCTATAAGAATTAATACATCTTCTCCTGGGATTTTCTTGGCGTTTTCTTCGAGTGTTTCATAGAACTGCTGTTTTGTCAAGTCATCACCGTTCTGTGGGCGCATAGACATTTATTATGGACAACTTGTTCGGTTTGCTGTTTACTCTTATGTATGATATTTTTTCACTTATAGGTTTCAATGGATCCGTGGATCAGCAGAAACACGTGGAAAGTGATTGAACAAAGAAAGCAACTTAAAGTTGGCCCCTGTGATCAACAGACATATAAAGCTCTCTCCAGAGATATTCAACGAAGATGCCGAAAAGACAAACAAGAATACATCTCTGAAATCTGTCAAGAAATAGAAAATCACGGCTATCGAAATGAAACCAAAGACCTCTTCCGGAAAGTGAAAATTCTTGCGAGAGAATTTAAACCCAAGAACTATGCAATAGAGGACAAACATGGTATTATCATAAGTGATATCGACAGAGTGTTGGAAACATGGAAAAACTATTGTTCAGAGCTCTACAGGGAAGAACACGTAAATCTAGGCCACACTTAAAAACTTATACGAAGATAACTCAGTTAAAATAAGAATTGAAAACCAGCAATCTGATACCTTCAAAACCAGCAGAGGTGTACGACAAGGGTGCATACTATCTCCAGACCTGTTCAATTTATATGGAGAATACATAATGAGGAACGCACTCGATGGATGGAGAGGCGGCATCTCCATTGCAGGAAAAAAGATCTCAAACTTAAGATTCGCAGACGATACAACACTGATAGCAACATCTGAAGAGGAGATGTCGAGACTGATAAAGAGAGTAGAAACCGAAAGCAACAAGTGTGGGCTCAAGATTAATAATCAGAAAACAAAAATCATGATTGTGGACCACGCGAATATCCTCCAAACAACAGGCGCCCTAAATCAATTCGAAAAAGTAGACGAATTCACGTATCTAGGATCTTCCTTAAGCAATGCAGCCTCCTCCCATACGGAAATTCGCAGAAGAATAGGGATGGCCAAGAACGCGATGAGTCGACTGTCAAAAATATGGAAGGACCGCTCTTTATCCAAAAAACTCAAAATGAGACTGGTACGGACACTCATTTTTTCAATCTTTAGTTACGGTGCCGAAACATGGCCAATAAAATCAGAGGATAGGAAAAGGATTGACGCATTCGAAATGTGGTGCTGGAGACGAATGCTACGCGTCTCGTGGACGGAGCACAGATCCAATCAGTCGATTCTCGAAGAGCTAAACATTCAGACCAGACTCTCCTCTCAGTGTCTTGCAAATGTTTTAAAGTTTTTTGGCCACATTGCGAGAAGAGACAATGACAACTTAGAAAGAGTAATTGTATGCGGAAACGTAGAAGGACGTAGAGGCAGAGGACGCTCACCTATCCGATGGTCAGATCAAGTACAGAAAGCCACTGGAGAGACGTTTTCCGAGTCCATAAGAGCAGCCCAAAATCGCAAGAGATGGAGAGAATTGACAGCCCAAAAGCATTGTAGGAAATCACGATCCTCAGCAATGAGGAAACGACAAGAGAGAGAGAGGTTTCAATATTAACCAAAAAATCATAATTCCTAGTTATATATTCCTTCTTCTTCTTCAGGTACCATCTCCGCTACAGAGGTTGGCTACAATCATCATAGCTATTTTAATTTTTGAGGCAGTAGCTCTAAAAAGTTGTTTTGAGCTGCATCCAAACCATTCTCTCAGGTTCTTGAGCCATGAAATTCGTCTTCTTCCGATGCTTCTTCTGCCATCTATCTTTCCTTGCATTATGAGTCGCAGGATGCCATACTTCTCGCCCCACATCGCATGTCCGAGATACTGTAGCTTTCTTTCTTCAATTGTAAGTTCAACTTAATTCTCTTTACCTATTCTTCTCAGTACTTCATTGTTCGTAACTCTATCTACCCAGGAAACCCTCATAATTCTTCTATAGGTCCACATTTCAAAGGCGTTAAGTCGTCTCATTGTGTCGAGATTTAACGTCCATGATTCCACTCCATAGTATAGTACACTGTATACGTAACATTTTGTTAGGCGTACTTTAAGAGCTAATGTTAAATCTTTGCCACATAGGACCTTTTTCATTTTTATAAAATTAGAACGTGCTTTTTCGATTCTGACTTTGATTTCTGCAGTGTAGTCATTATTTTCTGTTTTAAGTGTTCCTAGGTAAGTGTACTTTTTTACTCTTTCGATCTGCTGGCCTTCTACTGTCATATATATTCCTATAATAACTTATTTTTCGAAGCAAAAACAGAGGAATATGGTTTCCTGTGTAAATTTGGCAACGTTGCCCAGTTTATTTAATCATCCAATTTCTATGCAAAGCGTCTGGATTCTTAAACTATTATAACGTGTAAAAACAAGAAAAGGAAACATTTGTCACAATTAATTTAGGAAATTAGACCAGAAAAATGGCGTGAAATTGCTTTGAACGACTATAATTTTATATTTATTTATTATTTAACAGTTCAATTGGATTATTATTATATAAACAACGAAAATAGAGACGTTATAACATATTTGAAAAGTCTGTAATAAAATAAAATAGAAACTTGTGAGATTTTAAATATAGAATCAACAAACGTGGCTAGAATGAGGATCTTTTGTTCAATAGCACAACCAATTTTTAATGCTTTCTTTGTCTACAGGACTTTATCAATATCGCTTTCGTGACCTGAGCAACTGAATCATTTCGTTTTGTTCCTGATAGGAGTTGAATATTATCACATCTTCTTCTTCTCGATATTCTTTCTCATTAACAGTTTACAAAATTTGACCTGATGCTTAGATCTGCTCTTACACTTTATATTTCTCTTTTGATTACTATTTTAAATCTCTTTACTGCATTTATAAATATTGTTGAGCGAAATAGTGGCGAATTTTATCTTCAATTAAAAACAAAAAGTTTATTTCGTAAGTTTCTGGTTAACTATTTCATATTTTCTTGTTACTGTCGGATGATTTTCCTATTAAATATATTTACTATCCATCCAAATCAAGATATCTTTTATTACCTTTGAAAGTTTGATCTATATAAAAAGGTTCTTGAACTCATAAGTGGAGCATAGATCTTCAGTGAAAACGCGCCATCCATCTGGTTCTATTTTGCGCTAAGGCCTTCACCTCATTCCAAGACCATCTTCCATGATGGATCTTCTCCAAGCAAGGTTATTCCTGTCCAATTTTTGCACAGTGTGAGGTTGCCCTTTTTGGGAAGCTTGATAATGTTACCCCTTTTCCAGCCCGCTGGAATGCGGTTTGTTTCCCACACCTCTCGGATTATGGGGAGCAAAAGTTCAGCAGTTAGATGCGGATCAGTTTTAAGTATTTCGGCAGCAATGTTATCGATTCCCGAAGACTTGTTATTTCTCAGAGATTTGATAGCTGGTATTATCTCTGTTTTAGAAGGAACTTCTCAAGATATACGCAAGTCTAGATTTTGCGGGTTTTCGCCAATTTCATCTGCGTTTTCACTGGGCGTGCCTAGCATTTCCTGAAAATGCTCTTTCCATCTCTCTACTTGGTTATTTGTTGTAGTAAGTAATTCGCCGGTCTTGGATCTTACAATATTTGAACAGTTGGGCCTATTTTTTGTTAATCGTCTAGTAATTAGGTGTAGCTCTCTAGTTCTGCTGTGTTGTGCAGTTGTTTCAGCTTGTTTTGCCAGTTCTTCATCCCACCTTTTTTTGTCTCTTCTTGCATTTCTTTTAACTGCTTTATTTTTTGTTTTATATTCTTGTTGTCGGTTCTTGCTTGCAAAATATCTTTCTTTTGTTGTTTTCTTTCCTCGATAAGATTCTAAATTTTATCTAACAACCGTTCTTTTCTATGTTTCTCTTTTTTACTCTCAGTTTATCTTCAGCTATTTCTGTCAAAATATCTGCCAAATCTTCCCAGCTATCTACTTCACGTTTTCTGGTTTTGAGTTGGAATTCCTCCCTAAACGTGTGTCGTCCTGGACCTGATGATCTTCATCTTTTTGATATGGCGATGTGGTCTATTTGATTTTCTCGTATGTGACCTGGTGCAGTCCATGTAACCTTGTGAATATTTTTATGTGTGAAGATGGTTCCACCAATAACTAAGCTATGTTTGAAACAAAAATTTGTAAAACGCTCTCTGTTTTCATTCATCACTCCCAGGCATGTTTGCCCATTACGGTTTCTAATATTGTCTTCTCCAACTTTAGCGTTCATATCGCCCATGACTATTAGTATATCGCCTTGGTTTACTTGTTGGGTTGTTGGTTCTAGTTGTTCGTAGTAAATGTCTTTATCTTCGGGGGATATGTATTTGTGGAAACATAGCACTGAATCACTGTTTATCTTGCGGTATCTGGTATAAAATCTGGCAGTCATAATTCTATCAGTAATTGGTTTCCATGGAATGAGGCTTTTTTTGGCTTGTTTGCTGAGTAGAAGGTCCACTCCACTCTCGTGACTTCCATTTCCTTTACCACTGTATAATAGGAGTTCTCCTGTTTGGGTATGGTGTTCACCATTGCCCAACCATCTTACTTCCGATAGACCAACAAAAGTTAATTTATAGGTACCTATTTAATTCTTTTACTGCTTGAGCTAGTTTAGAAATCTCATACAGAGTATTAACATTCCAGCAACCACATCGTGTCCGTGTTTTCGGGGATGCCAAAGTCGTCAACAATTGTTCAGTCCGGTTTGTTTCTACCAAAGTTTCAGTAATAAAATGAAATTTAAGATGGGTAGATTATTGGCCTTCCGCACCGGAGCCTGGTGCCAGGGCTGCCGACTATAGCTTCCAGACAAGCGTCAGGGGTAGTGGTCCTGGAGGTGGTAACGACATTTCCTTCGTGCGAGATGTTAAGGTTATACCGCCTATACTCGGTCTTGAAAGTTTAGTATCTTCTATTATCTTTGAAGGTTTGTGTCGACCTCTTTGGCTTCAAATTTTTAATATTTCAATCCGTCATGTCTTTTATTTTTATTGAGATAATTAGGGCGTTGTCCGATTTCTATGACTTCTTTTTGTAAAAAGGACTAGGTCTTTAAAAGAACTAGATTAGTGTGCCGGGGCAACAGACACGTTCTAGTGGCTATAGAAACCAGGGATTCTTGGCTGCCTAGTGCGCGGTATCCCGTAAACCGTCGGAGTTTGAGTGGCTGTCGCAGCCATGCTGCCTAGTGCGCGGGAGCCCTAAGATAAAAGAAATGAAATTACAGAATGCAAGATAAAAGTGTTGGGAAAACTATAAACGAAACTTTACCAGTTTAATTTTAATTTATTCTTCTTTTTTCTTGATTTTATTTATATACAGCTGCCTCTCCGCCATTTTCCTTCTCTTCAGTGTTTTAATTTGTTGCCCTTGATTCATTTTCTACAATCGCTGCCGATTAAAATGCAGCTCTTTAGTGTTTTCACAGGAAACCTTGACAAACCGTTTTAATTTAAATCGATAGTGTACTAAATACATAATCGATTCATTCTAAATGCATCTTTACATAAAAAATCCACTTCCGCACACAGTCACTCGTCTTCGTTTTTTAAACAGAACCAAGGTATTGGTGTATTTTATTTTTAACAACACCAGAAAACTGTCCGAGATACGAATATATCGTCCCGTCTAAAAAATCTTTATTTCCAAAAGATTTATACCACCAGACATTAATCCCAAGCTTTTGTTTTTTTATATATAAAGTTTTCTAGAGATGTATTTATGCTTTTTTCTGTTGCTGTGCGCTTTAAATAGGTGTTAAACAGGAACTAGTGTGTCAGCGGCAATGTTAGAAGGATATTTGGTACTATAACTATCAGTTTTAATAAAAATATGTCATAAAACATTATGCTCAGGAAGTTTTATAAAAGTAAACTGGTCGTGGCGTATTTTTAGAAAATTGTTTTGACTTTCAGTGGAAATGACTTCGCTTTCGCCACCCTCAAAGTGTCATTAGTTTTGAAACTGTTGGATTAATAAAAATGTATTGAAATAGGTTCTTGATAATTGATATAGCGATTTATATACTAAAATTTAAAAGTGAAATTCCCAGAGATTGACAGTAAGTTTTAAAAAACTTACTATGAAGTAAAAACTTACTACTTCTGTAAAATGGTATAAAATGTATTAAAAAATTTTAAAAAATATCTTTTTTTTTTTTGTTTAACACCTGTACTGTGTTTATATACTGCTGTGTGGTCACAAATGACCAATTATCAGTTTTTTTCTAACCTATAAACAGCAAATACTTAAAGCTAAGGGCTTACCTATGGCTTACTCTTATTTTATCTATCAACTAATGCACTACAACGAACATGCAATAACATCACAGCACTATACTCTACTTTTTACACTAAACTATTACTCATTTAAACTAACTCAAATGGTTTGGTCCTTATGAGTCTTCTCTTTAGTTCAGTGTTGTCAAGAAGCTGGATTGCCTCGACATTCACGTGACTATGCAGCCTCTGCTCGTGACTTGCTGCTGTTCTCTTGATTACTTCGGTCACAGTTTCCATACCCAGGTCCTGGTGGAGGTTGCTGTTCCGGATATACCAAGGAACATCAAGAATGTTCCTCAGTACTTTGTTTTGAAATCTCTGGATAAAATACAGATTCCTAGCTTTGGTACAGCCCCAGAATTGGCACCCATATACCAATACTGGCCTCAGTACTTGCTTGTAAATGGACTTTTTCCAATCAGCCAATACAATTTCTCATATCTAATATCAAACTCCCCTCTTTCCTTTTTGACATATTGTTTCCAGCGCAGCCTCACGTCTAGGTCAGATTTAGTCCCATTTAATTTTATCCGCCAATTTCTGGTCCAGGTATTTATTTTATTTACTGATACTTGCAACTTATTAGTCGCTTCTTCACTAGTGTCTCCTATCCTGTTTTGTTCTAGCTCTGGAATATCACACGTATACTATAATTACAGGAACGGACCCAATACACTCCCTTGTGGCACGCCAGCTTTGATCTCCCTTAAATCGTTGTACACTTCTTGTTTTGCTCTGAAATATCTATTCGCAATATATGAACGTTCTTAGTTTATAGTTTAAACCCTCATGCCAGACTTTATCAAACGCCTGTGCTACGTCCAAGAAGATTGTAGAGCAGACTTCTTTTCTTCTTGTTTTTTTCTATTATATTCGTTATTCTGCGAACTTGATCTATAGTGGAATGTTTATTTTAGAAACCAAATTGATGATTTGGTATAAGATTTTTTCTTTCTATTATTAGTTTTAATCTTTTTAATAAAAGTTTTTCAAATAGTTTTGACATCACCGAAAGGAATGATATTGGTCGATAGGATGTCACTTCATTAGGAGGTTTACCTGGTTTGGCGATCATAATGACTTCGGCTACTTTCCAGAACATATCTCAGTCTAAAAGCAGCATTTATTAGGTGTGTCAGCTTAACTATGGTTTTCTTGGTAGATTTTTTAATAATTCTCCTGTTATGAGATCATATTCTCTTTTGTCTCTGTTGATACTTCTCTAAATGATGTCAACGTTATTCTTTCTTCGGTTTGGAATGGTTCTTTCCATCTCAGTTCTTCACTATCATTGTCGTTGGTTCGAACGTGCTTTCTAAATTATCTGCTAATCTTTCTGCTTTCTTTTCGTTACTTCTAGTCCAGTTGCCGTTTTCCAACTTGATAGGAGGAGAATGAATAATTGGTCTCTTCATTTTTTTTTGTTGCCTTCCATATCGAATAAAGTGTGTTCTGGTCAGCTGTTAAATTACTTAAAAATGGAATCAATTGTTGAATTGTTTATATTCTGTATCTCTCTTTTTAGTTTTTGTGTTGCATTATTTAGACCAGTTTTGTCTCGTGCAGCTCTGTATCGCTGCCATAACTTTATTTGTTCTACTATAAGTTCTCTGATTTCTTTTGGATAGTTCTAGAAGTTATTGTGGGAGTATTTTCCCACTACCTATTGGATATTTTTCATAAAAATTTTTAATTCACCATTAAGTTGCCTCGTGTTTCTCAATGGAGATTAATTTTGTGTTCAAGGTTAATTTTGAAACTCTCCCAGTCAGTGTTTTTTTATTAGTCAATGTTGGATTGAACTCTTTTTTGATCACTGTACCCTCGTAGTTAAAATTATCGGTGAGTGATCAGAGTTCATGGTCCAGCCGTCATTGATATCCAGATAGTTAGCTGAGATATTTTTGTAAATAAAGAAATCTATCAGGTCTCGAATTTAGTTTCTATCGGTAGGACAGTATGTTGGTCTACCAGTCGATATTACTTCACCCTTTTGTTCTTTAATAGCTGACAATAGTTCTTTTCTTTAAGTTGTAGTTAGCCTAGAGTCCCAAGTCGTCACCGTTGATGTATCTTTTTCCTAAATTGTTCATAAACTCTTTATATTGTTCTCTTTTAATGGAGTGTCTAGGAGGACAATATATTGATCCTATATTTACGGTATGTGTTTTCATCTTAACACGTACTGTTGTAGCTTGTATGTGCTCAGTTGCATATTTTCATGATGTAAGATCTTCAATTATGATAGCGCTTCCTCCTTTAGCTGCATTATCTGGGTGAACAGTAGAATATACTCTATACTCCCTAAATTATCCTATGTCTAGGACTGCTTGCAACTCAATCTGATGTTGTAACAGTCCACTTGCATTCTACGCCATTATTCGGAGGTCCTTAGCCATTTCTGATTGTCGGAATAGCTTCTACCTCGTCAGGTAACTCTGATATCGATTTGAGTTATTTTGTCATTAATCTTGGTGAGCTTTTCCAATATCATTTTTAATGTAATATCAGTTTCTTTTTCTTGTTGTAATGGTGCATGTCCTCTTGCATTCTTTGTTACATCACTGTAACTTCTATTTTCACTGACCTCTACCGTTTTTAGTTTTTTGTTTTCAGTAACCGTATGGGGCGCTTTTGTAACATTGTCTTTGTTCTCTGGTTTCTTATTGTTTATAATTTTTTAGCTACATAACATCCGCGGTATTTTGCAGGGTGGTTTTCTCCACAATGTACACATTTTGATTTATCTTCCAGTGGTTTTTTGCAATCTTTAGTAAGGTGTTTTACCAATACATTTTACACATCTTGGCTCCTTTTTACAGTATTTCCACGTGTGTCCGTAAGCCTGGCATCTTTTACATTGCCGGACTAACCTGGAACTCCTTAGCGGCTCGTACTAAGTATGTCTGTTATGCCGTAAATTCTATTTATATCTTCATCCTGTCTAAATCTATTATCTAAATCTATGTAAAATGGATTTATAAATTTTCAGAAAGTTTTCAATCCTATCGAATCATCATCAGTGAAAAACGTCTATAAAGGAATTAGAACTATCCACATAATGAGGTCAGCTGACTCTTAAATTACGTAAATAAAGTAGCATACATTGTAATAATTAAGACACTAGGTCGATAATAAGGGATTGCATTTTTTGAGGGAACGCACAAATTCCCGTCTCGAACAAGGACTTGATCCACTGAATGGCAACCAAATGATTTCTGATTTGGTTTGGAACAATTGATTTTTCTGACGGATCTTCTATGTTGAATGTTGATTTCGTGTAAACTTGACCAAAAGTCCACAAAGAACAACAAATTAAAATCAGTAAACCTACGTACCCGGATTCATATATAACAGTGAAAAAAATGTTATTAAAAAACTGTGATATTTTCAAATAGTCTAAGATTAATAATATTAATAAAAATAGGTATAATTTTGAACATATGGAGTATTTTTTGGACTTAATAGATATTAATTACATAATCCTCTGACTAGGTAAAGGACTCGCAAAAAAGATTTAGATAGAAAGACTGCCAGAGGAAGGGAGAAATAATAGCAGGGAAAGGAGAGAAAAAAAAGAGTCTATAAATATGGTTTTCTCTTAAGAATTACATTTCTCCTATAATGAAATAAAACTGACTTTTCTGTTAAGTAACGTATAAAAAACTATTCCATTTGAAGTAATAAACATTCGAAACATTCTACTACATATAAGTATGTACACGAAAACGACAATAAGGCAATAAATATCTGTGATATGTCTATGTCTTAGACAGACAAAAGACTCTTCTATTCTTAAAAAATCCATTATAACATTTAAAGATTTTATCAACGTAAAAACCCTCAATGTCATTGGCTGGTAATTTATGTTGGCATTCCTCGTTTTTTTTGTTTGCGTACAATATTCGTCGTCCAGCATCGTGGTCGTCACATACATACACAAACCATAGCCCGAGGAGGAATGTCATTGAACCAAATTGGTCGAAACCAGTCTAAAGCTCATCATCTACACAGAGCAATAATACTATCTTGTACTGTACAAAGCGTATCTATCATCATCACAGAATGCAGATAATGTACAGTGTGAACGCCGCAATAGGGCTCAAGGCGAATATATCGTTTTCTCGTAACGAGATATGTCAGGTTCTGAATTAGCCGTGTGGACGAACAATAAGTGCTGATGTTAAAAATGTTTTACAATGTGAGTATTTCATTGGTTCCTAAGCTGCGAGAGGTTATTAAAAAACTAAACAATTTTTCAGTCATCTGATACGGTGGAGTGGAGTAAGATCGTAAACAGGAGTATAAACCTGTACTGGATTAACATGAACTGATTGACATATTTATATCTCTCACTCAAAAGTAATTTTTCTATTATTTTGTCATTTATAAAATGTGAGTACTTATGCAGTACATACCTAACCAAGAGCTGACATCCAAACAGTAACTAAAGTAATAATATTGAGATACGCACCACCCCTATTTTTTATCATAAAATTAGAATACTAATTATCAATCTTTTCTCGAGCAAGCAAGCAATTTAATTAAACCCAGCCTGTGAGACATGTTCACCCCTAAGATTTACGTTCGGGTGTAATAATTCATTGGAGCGAGGTGTATTGACTCGAGTTAAAAACAGGAGTTACTCCACCGCGCTCCAATGCTCCAGACCATCTCTTTCCCCCTATAGCACTGATGCGCGATAGGGGCACAACTATCTGCCAAATGCTCTTCATGTCCTGGGTAATAAAACTCCAATATGATTAAAATTGAGGGTAGCGTTAGTCGCTTTATTCCCCTAATCTTCACGTGACTTATCCGCGAATCTAAAATTGCTTACTTTGGCCTCAAGTTTCCGCTCTGGCCTCTTCCCAGTTCGAAGATGTGTTGCTTAAGGGTTTGGGCCCTAATTGGCCGGGGTTTTATGGTTTTTGTTAGTAATTTTGTAATATTTTTGGTGGCCGAAGCCGTTTTTTGTGTTTTTTTTTGTATTTTTTTTGTAGGATGTCCTGAAACATAAAATAATATATATATATATATATATATATATATATATATATATATATATATATATTCAGAAATTCTACAGTATTCACTGCCTTCCCTCGCTCAACCGTTTCCATCTCTCTCTGTTGTCCCATTCTCCATCGTTTAGACCTCTCTTACTCATGGCGTCGTCTGCTTCGTTCCTCCAAGATTTTCGGGGTCGTCCTCTTTTCCTCCTTCCTATGGGGCTCCATTTGGTTATTCTTTTTAACCATCTGCTGTCACTAGTTCTTCTTACATCTTACATGTCCATACGTCTTTAGTCTTTTTTGTTCTATGTATGTTAGTATGTCTGTTTCTATTGATGTTCTTTACTTTATTTCGGAAAAATGGATAGGAGAAGTAATGACGAAATAAAGAAATAAAACATAAAATCATAATTAGTGTATTTATATAAATATAATCAAATTACCTGGGCCTATGCTGTGATTGCACTTGACAACGATTTTATAGAGCTACGAACTATCCGCTCGGGAGACTGAGACCTCGGAAGCCCTGAAGAAGACATCGACGAGGATGTCGAAAGCTCGGCTCAATGATAATCGACGCGGTTTAACTTGGAAGACTGTTATTATTATAGTATTAATCTTAGCTCTAGTTTCATTGTACTAACCGTGGAAATCTTTCGGACATTATCTATCCATCGACATATATTATAACACATATTATGTCGATGGATAATTTACCTAGTTCGAAAATACAAGCTCCTGCAAGTGTGCAAATTAATCACAATGAAATGGTATCTTGAGAATCTTGGTTAAAAATGTCTTATTATTAGAGTTTAGAGGAAAAACAGGTAAAGAGTTTAAGAGAAAAATATATACTGCTAGGTAAACGAAGACATTGAGACAGACAGACAGAAGATCAATGTAGCATTGTAGAAGAACTTGATTATCCTTGAGCCCCCTTAAATGATTTTTACTTTTCTTTGATGAAGAACTTATAAAGTTAGAAACAAATCGATATGCTACACATAAGAATTGCCAATAAGAGGTTCGAGAGCATGAGGTAAAAATTTTCTGGGAACTGTAATATTGAGTAGTTATGTTAATATATGTCGCAGAAGAATGTTTTGACAACGTCAAAGAGATGCAACAATCAACTTGTGACAGAGGCTCTTACTTACTTACAAAATTGGTTCACAATTGGTACAAAATCAGTTATTATTTAGAAGAAGCATTACAACATCTTTGTTACAGCAAAATAAGAAACGTCGAGGTCTTCTATTGGACAATGAAAACATCGGTATTTGCTATGAAAGACTAAACCATTAATTTTGTTATTCCACGAGAAAAACCATTTCAAGGTAGTTTGTGCCTTTATAGAGCAAAAATGCGGTTTTCAAAATGCAACGTAGGCTTACTGTCAGATGTTTTGTTTCACATCATATCCAAATTTAATAGTAGGTTATATGCCTGGTGTACCATATTATAAAGTAGTTTTTTACTTATTTTGTCTAAATATTGTGTTTTAACGATATATATGTTTTTGTAATCTTATATAAGGCGTGAATTTGGAGAAAAATATTAAAAAAATATTTTAAAATAAGTTTTAGGCATATCTAGGTTAATAAATAGTATCAAAGTACCTGCTTTGGGTGGCCTGTGGCCTTGGGTTGGCAGCATTTGGAAAACTGAGAGAAACTTTTAAAAGTGAGCTGCCCACATGCCTAAAGAGAAAGGTATTTGATCAGTGCGTCCTCCCAGTCTTGACGTACGGAGCAGAAACACTTACCTTAACAAAAGCAGCAGCTACCAAACTGAGAGTCACGCAGAGAAGAATGGAGCGGTCCATGTTAGGAATAACTCTGCGAGACAGAATAACCAACGAAGACATCAGGAGAAGAACCAGAGTAACTGACATCATATAGAAGATAGCCAGACTACAATGGAGATGGGCAGGACACATAGCCAGAATGACAGATGGGTGATGGACAAAGAGGTTATTGGAATGGAGGCCAAGGGAAAACAAGAAAAGCGTCGGTCGGCCACCTACAAGATGGACTGACGATTTAAGAAGACTCAATAAAAACTGGATAAGAGCGGCACAAGATAGACGGGGTTGGAAACATGAGGAAGAGGCCTATGTTCAGCAGTGGACTCTTGAGGCTGGATGATGATGACCTGCTTTATGAAGACAACATTCTCCATTTACGCTGATCCTGGCTATTCATTATTATTCGTTGTGTGTCTACTAAAGACATGTGTAAACTATCTTTTCTAAGAAATATATGGCTCGAGCGAATTTATCTGTGACCCTTTTTGTAGGGTATTTAAATCGACCGCAAACGGAGCAAACGTATATGTCCACGCCCGCACTATTTGGCTCCAAGTTTGAAACCAGTGAGTTTTCGAACCAATCTTCAAACATATCAGCTTCTGATATTTTTTAACCTACTTTTTTTCTCTGTAATGTACAATTTAGTTGCGATTCTTTATTTGCAGGCATTTTTGATATGCACATGTTTGAACCAACTGTCCAATGCTTTCTTAACTATATCGTGGGTATCATGACAAGTTTCGTATAATGAATTCGCATACTTTCTTGCCCATATTTTGTAATTTGATCTAATATGTCTTGATTATTTTTTGGCTTTCCATAACTGCTTAACGTTTATTTATTGTTTTAAATTTAAAGCCCATTTTCTTTATCCAATTTTGAAGAGTGTTCTCACAGCAGTACATGATCCGACCGGTTGTGTTCAATTTCTTTCTTATTATTTCTATTGTAGCAATCGTATATAGTGGTTTTCAATAATTTTATAAGTGAGGCATCTATGTCTTTAGTTGCGTCGCTTCTTGCGGTGATAGGGTTCATTTTGAACTATTTTGTATACAGTTAAAAGTGGAATTTCTGTTAAATCAGAAGTAGCTTGTACTAACAGGTTCAGAAATTACATTCACACCAAAATCAGTGTTGTTATCGTATGCAATATTCTCAACCATTACTTCCCAACTAAAAACTAAAAAGAAGGGATCACACGTCACCGAATTTAAAGCGTTCTGCAATATTTATGTTACCAAGACCTTACGCATAACATATTTTGCAGATCACAGTATGGAAAGATTTAGTGACCAAGCGACCTCTTTATCTACAAACTCTTAATGGTTTATGGCAAATTTGTATTTGCCAAAAAGCTACCTACTGAATTATAGAAGCATGAAGAAAGTTTTTTTCTATTTTAGTCAAAACGACCAAGACAACTTCTACAAGTAAATAAAAATTGTATAATATAAACAAATTTTTAAATTTTGATACAACTGCTGTGTTCTTCAGACAGTTAGAAAATTTTAGCACATCCATTTAATTATATAAAGTAAAATCAAAAGTTGGTAGCAATGTAAGAATATCAGAATGTTTAATAACATTCAAGTATCTTTAACGATCTAATAATTATTTCTTTTGTTTCAGGTAAGCCTACAATTCCTAAAAAAACGTACTTCTAAGGTTTGTTTAATATTTTGTAAAATTAGATCAAAAAGTTTTCTGTAGGCTAGTATTTAATACTATAGTTGATATTTTTTATATTAGTGTGTATTTTTTCCTCTTTAAAAATCGTGTCTTCGGTTAAACTAATTTTTTTGGTATAGTTAGACGATATCGGACAGGTTTTAGGTACTTAATTTTTGACATAAACAGTCGTTTTCTATTTCTTTTCATCCAAAGTTCTGGAATGATATCACATCAAAATCTATTCAATGTCTTCTTTGTACGTCCTAAAATCTACCGATTTTTCTGGGTTGTATAGCTGCGGTCATTGAATAGTTTACACCTTCATTCACACTGATTTGCTAAATGTCGAAGAGCGTCCACAATGGCGAGAATTTATTGGAATGACGCACAAAAATCAAGAGCAATTACCAAACTCGAAAGAAAGTCGGTCAGTGAGGCAAGTTTTTTGTCTAAAGATCACAAAAGGAGATGAGTTGTATTTTGTAATGAATGAAGACAACTTTTGATCTAATGTTTTTCGATGAAAAAGTATTTCAATCATATAGCAATGGTCGAATAAGCGTTTATAGGCCTATAGAAATCATAGGTTTGGTTTTTATATACTCATCATTCATCATTTAAGATATTTTTGGAGGATTCTTGGTCAACATATGGAAATGGTGTTCAAAGAGATTCCCCAATAACAACTTTATCGTCTAACATACTAACATGCCCGGTTCATACGAATAGAATTTTTCGAGAATGGTTCAAAGAAACTCATGTTAATATTCTGTCGTGGCCTTCTCGGAGTCCAGATCTTAACCCCATCGAAAATATGTGGGCAGAGTTGACAAAGAAATTAAATGAAAGAAATCTTAGGCCACGGAATAGAATTGAACCATGGGAAGCAATTGAGCAGGCATGGGAAGATTATTTATCGTATGGCATAGAATAAGAACACATATTTAAAAATCAATATAAAACGTTACATGTATTATTAATATAATGTAAAACATTTTCGGTCGCATTCAGGAACCCATCGAAAACTCCAGGGAATCGCCTTCAGTGGCATTCTTCAACAATGTGACGGCGTACCACAGTCACACTCAGGAGTAAGGGCTTTTTCCCAGCTGTCAACACATCTACATCTGCTTGTTCTTATTCTGTTTAGCGTTGTCCATGTATTGCGGGTCAATTCAAAGCCTGGCGGTTTCTGATCGATACAGCCCATTTGGTGTGCTTCCTGTGGTGAGTCGCTCTCTCATTGTCTTCTCCAAGCGTTGGTAAGGTTTCTGATGTAAGGAGTTGGCTCTTAACAGTGGAAGATATCTGGAGCGCTGTCTGTTTATTACGATATCAAGCTTATCATGGTGGATGAGTAGTTGATAGTTAGCCTCGATTTTTCACTATTCTCTGAGAAGAGAATGACTTCTTCGCAGTTTCGGCGGTGGAATGTGACTCAGAATGGGAAGCCAATCGGTGTGGGTCTAATTGTACCTCAGATCATTCGCATTGTCTGGTTTAATTGGGTGTCGATAATCTTCGTGTGTCTATTGAGCCACACCGGGGAAGAATATTCAGCCGCCGAGTATACAAAGCCGAGAGTGGATGATGTGAGTAGCGGAAGCTAAAGACCCTCATGTGGTGAAACATAGCTGTTGGACTATATTATTCGGCGTTTTCATTTTTGCTGCAGTTCCTTGTAGGTATTCTTTCAAATTCAATGTTCTCTCCAGAGTCACTCCAAGATATCTTGGTGTTGCTATGAGTGAACTGTCTGTTTTCATAGTGAATGGAGAGTTTTTTGTTGGAATGAGCATTATTCAGATGAAAACAGCACACTTCGGTTTTCGTTACATTGGGCCGTAGCCTCCATTTGCGAAAAAATTCTCCCAAAACGGCAATGTCATCCGTTAATATTGTTTCTGTAATATCCAGTTATTATGTCTTGCTGCAATGACCCAGTCGTCAGCGTAGCCAAATTTCTGCGAAATTAAACAGTAAGGGTGCCAAAACGGATCCCTGTGGCATTCCGTTGCTGAACTTTATTTGGACACTTTTAAAGTTGCCTATTGTGACGTGACAAGGCATGGGAGGAGCTTGTTGAATAGAACATGAGATTGGTGCTATCCATGAACATAAGATTGGAAAGTTACGGTAATGGGGCTTCCACCAAATATTAATTTTTTGTTATTGTTTATCATTATTTAATATAAAATAGATTAAAAGGAAAATTGATATTTTTAATCCATATTTCCTTATTTTCCTCGTTAAGAACATAACCAATTTTATTTAAAAAAGTTCTTTCTATAATAATTTCCATTTTGTTACATTTTGTAACATAAAATTTATTTTATTTCGATTTTTTTATTTTAATCAACCTTTTCTGGGTCCGCCAGTGGTAAATAACGTCACTTTGACGTAAAATGTGCGTTTGAACTAAGTTAAAATTCAAACAATTCGCTACTAGATATGTAAGGGATAAACCATTTAATGACCGCAGCCGTACATGTTTTTTAAGAAACTTTTTTTGAACAAATATTTAATGTACGAACTCTATCTTTATATTATTTGAGATTTTATTAAAATATCTTTTTTTATATAGTTTTTCGTGCAATATCGAAATAGTTTGTTAGAGCCACCCGGTATGTTTAGTGGTGCAACGAGCGATTTCGGTCCAGCTGATTTGTGGGCGATCACGCCGGTTTCCAGGGTGTCGAATCCGACTGGTCAACATATTTCACTTCGTGATAGCGTTTTGTTGGTTTGGTTGATGGTGTATGCATATTGCATTATTTCTTTTTGCGTTTCTCTTTTTACGAGGATTCGAATACGCACCGAATATTTTTTGTTCTTCGCGTTTTGTGCAGCTGGTAATTTCTTGCAATTCCCATTTGCTCAGCGCCGATGATGTGCTGGTTTATTGCTATATTGGAAGCACACGAGTAAATAATCATTGTTTGCCGTTTGTTTCTTATTGTCAGACTGTAATAATTCCGAATCCATACAGGTATAGATTATAATAATTATAGCTATCTTAAAAATATGTGGTACTAATAATTATTGTGGATAACTTCCTCGCTTGTGTAAACTGTTTGGTTATACATATAATTAACTAGTTATTTTGCTCGTTACCATACGACGGGGAATCCAATCTTTTTTTGCGTCGTACAAATTCTTGGTAAATTGATGTTTTGCGTTTCCACCCCCTTACGAGTGGGGGTTTTATGGGAAGCCCTGGGGTTGAAGTGGCAAACTTTTTGCGGTCCTAAAAATGACATTCTCAGCTAAAGTCAGCTTAAGTTAGATTAAATCTCTGATGACTGGACTATTAATCCGGAGTTCACTTTTAAAGTGAAAATCTACAAAAATAAAAGTTGAAAATGTAGTATTCAACGCGAGTCTATTTTTTGAGCAAAAACAATTTTAATTGAACGTTTTAGTAAAGCAGGCCACAAAGAACGTACCACATTAATTTAAGTAGACCTTCTTTGACAATAACTACCAAACAAGAAATTACTGAATGCATTCAGCGACTTTCAAGACAAAATACAAAGCAAAAAGGGTGTTCGACAATTCTCTCCTTATGACATGGTATTAGAACAGGGACGGATTCAACGAACGTGGACACAAATAAATAATACGCTGTGTGTGGAACTTCTAATCAAAAACGAAGAAGAAAGGCGAACAATTCAGGAAATTGAAGATGATCATAGTAATAGAAACACCTACCTAAAAGGGAAGAAATTGAAAATGAAATAAATGGACTAAAAAACAATAAAAGCCCAGAAACAACAGAAATATCGGCGGAAATGATAAAGGCAGGAGGAAAAAGACTACACAAGGAGATACATAGCCTGATAAAAAGTATATGGGAAACAGAAAGAATACCGGGAGAATGGACCAGGGCTAGGATAAGCCCTATACATAAAAAATGTGACAAAATGAGATGTGAAAATTATAGAGGTATCGCGTTGCTTGAAGTCGTGTACAAAATATTGACAAACATCACATAAGAAAAAATCTGAATCAATACACGGAAAAGATATTGGGCGAATATCAGGCAGGATTCAGAAGTAATTGGTCGACGATAGACCAAATATATACGTTAAAAAAATTCCAGACTACGTGCTACGAACATAAAATATCAGTATACGTCCTGTTCGTCGACTAAGATACGGTAAAGCGACAACAGATGTACGCACTAATAAAAGAAATGGGCCTAGCAAGTAAAATCGTCAGGATCGTTAAGATGATTATGGATAACTCCACAAACGAAATAGCATGGAAGGGACATAAATCAAAACATTTTGAAACAAAGGAAGGATTAAGACAAGTAGACCCACTATCAACGACTCTTTTGAATGTAATACTGGAAGGAATAATTAGAAAAAGTAAAATAAGCACACAGGAAACGATTTTTAAAAATGGCCATCAATGTATACCATCCGCAGATGATCTAACACTATTAAAAACAAGTAAGAAAGAGCTAAAAAAATTAATGAGCAATATAATAGAAGAAGCAAAAATTTTTGTTCTTCCCATAAATGAGGAAATGACAAAATACATGATAATGGGAGAAACAGATAAAGAAAAAAAAGACAATTCCACATTGGAGGTAGAAGGAGAAAATTCATGCGCGTTTAAAAGAGTTTCAGAATTTATTTATCTGGGTGTAAAAGTAGATGAAAAGGGACATGGGGAAGGGGAGATAAAAGCAAGAATAGCAAAAGCCAACAAAACGTATGGAGCATTCCGTCCATTAATGAAATCCAAATATGTCTCAAGAAAAACAAAAATAAGAATCTACAAAACAGTTATCAGACCTACAGCTATATATGCATGTGAAACATGGGTGCTTAAAAAATCAGAAATAGACCTTTTAGAAAGATGGGAGAGGAAAATACAACGAGCAATATATGGAGACGTGAAAATAGATGTACAATGGAGAAGAAGAAATAATAAGGAACTTGAAGAACTATATAATGAACCAAAAATAAGGACGGCAATCAAAGCACAGAGAATCCGATACCAAGGACACATCGAAAGAATGGGAAAGGCGAGAATGCCAAAAACGGTTCTATTACGTAAACCAATACAAAAATAAGAATAGGAAGACCAAGAAGGAGATGGAAAGACAGCGTATATGAAGACTTAAAAAAAAGTAATATTATAAACTGGAAAGAAGAAGCTTTGGACAGAAAACAATGGAAGGAAGTGGTGAAGAAATGTATGGAAAGACTATAAGGAATGTTAAGTGTTATTAGGCTAGTTATTAGGCTTCAGTTATTGTAAGCTTATAGATGCAGATCTTCCTGAAATTTGCAATGCCGAACGAACTGATTTTCTTGAACTTTCACCGACACTCTCATGTTTTGTTTCGATATTGACATTTGAGCGTTTTGGACGACTAGTGTGCCTAGCTTCATCCGTTTATCCAGTCTCCCTGAATTTTTCAATTACTCTCTTCACAGTTAAACAATATTCCGATCATTTTTTGTACGAAATTCTCAAACTGTATTATTTTAAAAATATTGTTCAAACAATGAAAACGCGATGTTCTTCATTTTTGTGCCAACACGTTACTGCGCAAATGGCGGCAAGTTTAAATCTTACGTGGATTTTGGGGCACCCACTTATTATTGCTTTAGTGATATTTTTCTGCGTTCAATAATTTTTTTAGTTTGAAAAAGTTTTAGTAATTACTAAATAGGACAAGTTTTAAAATTTTATTTCATAGAGACTGTATTTTTGCCGGTAGGTCATTTTCCGTAGAGGTTTTACGACCTATTCATCCGATTGCACGTCCATCCCTGCGTATACCATTAGTGATTTTAAGTGCTCCATCTGTGAAGCTGCGGTGCATACGTACTGCATTTTACATTAATTGCAGAATCGTTTTTGTCATTGAGTACAAAACACACCTACAAGGCATTGTGACTCGACGGGGATGCTTTTACCCCTTTTGAAAACGATATTTTCGAAATCGTTTTACCGCGGATGCTTTTAGACGAACGAGCACTTGTAGCAAACACAAAGCCAACTGCAATTCCGTCTTAATGGTAAAAAAGTATTTGATGAATCGATAGGGACGAGAGGGATGCGGATGTCGCCCCGATATTTCCGAGATTACTAAATAAACATTTTGTACGTTTTGCACCGATTTACCGAGACGTATCGCGCTTTCTGAATGATACTTACCAACTTGATCTGTGGGGGGATGAAAGTATACGAAAACCGTTATACAATACAGTGTAAATTAGGTAATTACCACAGGAACAGCAAAAAAAAACAAGACTAAAGGGACGTATTACAATATTTTCTCGACGTTGAGACAAATTAAACTAGTTTTAGGGAACGTTCTCGGGTGTGCAGCTTAGTGGAGTGATAATTATATACTTAATTACTAATATTCCAGGGATGTAAGCAAAATTTAAGAATGTACAGGACAAATCTATACATTTTCTGCATAAATTGCCACTATCACCCACAGTCTTCTCCTTAAAACCCACCTTGTAGGGTCGTGAGGGGAGACTAGTAAACACTTGCGTGAAACTTGTGATTGTTTAGTTGAATTGAGTATAGTTTTTTATGGAAAAAAGCTTGTTTTAATTCTGGCTATATTTTTGATAAGTTTCTTTAGCTTCCTAACTTTCCGTTGCCTAAGAAAAACTACAAAAAATGTGAAATTTTAACTAATTATCTTAATAGCTTCGTGTTCTCTGTCAACACATGTAAACACGCTTGTTTTTCGGAGTATCATAACTTGCGCATTAAAGTAGAATTTCACTATTTGTTAGAGTGAATCATCGTTTAAACGCTGAATATCCTCAAATTTAAATGTACACAGCGGCCCTCGAAAACTACCCGTTTTCTCAATTGCAATTTGCGTTTTCTCATAAGAAATTATGTTTAAATTTCGACCCACAGAAAGCCGTAAAACTAGTTTTTATCGAACAAGTGCCCATCAACAATAGTTCATTTACATTGGCGTTTCTGAGGCTAGGGCATGTGTTGCATTTTGTGAACAATAAGTTTGTGTTATTGATAAAACGTGTTATTGATAATACGAGTGTTATAGTTTGTCGTTTTATAGTAAATTTTTAGTTATATTCTGTGATTATTTGGTTTGAGTTTTATTGGAGTTGGACGAAAAACCGAGTTGTTCCAAGAGAAGACAGCAAAATTCTGATGTTGATTCCAAAAATGAAAAGCCGCAAAAGAGACGGAAAATGTTAACGTCCGAAGAGAAGGTTACGTTTAGAGAGACGTTTATGAAGGAGTTGTCGGCAGAAAAATGGTATTAAATGTTAGCCAAGCGGTGAAAACGATGACTCCTTACCCAAGATATCTCGTAGAGTCTTAATCAGGACCATGCGCGAAATGAACTTTCGATATGTAAAACTCAACAGAAAAAGTATGCTATTAGAAAAAAATAAAAATTATTGCGTGGAGAAGAAAATATTTAGAAGAAATACGCAAAATTCGCAGCACTGGACGCAAAATATGTTATTTTAATGAAACCTGGATTAACAAGGTCATACAGTTGGAAAAGTTTGGCAAAATTTAAATGTCAAAAGTAAACGCGAAGCATTTATAGAAGGCTGATCTACAGGATTAAAAGCTCCATCAGAAAAGAGACGGCGTTTAATCATCACCCATATAGGAAGAGATACAGGGTTTCTTGGTGATGGTTTTCTTCAATTTGAGTCGAAAAGAACAGGTGATTATGAAAGAAATTGAAAGGAAGGATTCAATAATGGCTTACAGAAAAGGGGATTGCATACGAAGAATCAATGCTCAAATTTAGCTACTTGACATTTCACGGTTAAGGAAAAGTGAATATCTTAAATATGCTGTAGATGAAACTGCAAAAGATTATGGTGTCAAAGTTCTGCGTCTACCACCTTATCATTGCGAACTTTATCCCATTGAACTTATCTGGACGCAAGTGAAAGGAGAATTGGCACGCAATAACAAAACGTTCAAATTAAACGAAATTAAGAAACTTTTGATTCAAGCAATCCTCCATGTAACTCCAGAGAAATGGGCTAAATGTATAGGCCACATAATTAAAGAACATCATATGTGGGAACTTGACACTCATATCGAAGTTTTACTAGAGCTAATTATAATTACACCAGGTGGTGAAGATAATGACAGCGATAGCAGCACTGCATCTTCAGATTTAGACAGCGAATAATATTTTCTAATAGTTTAATAAGAACATCAGCATAAAAAAAACCAAAAACAAAAAAAAGAGAACATGGTAAGTGTGTATAGTGTTTGTTTAAATAGAATAGTACAATGTTTTGTTACATCAAATATTATTTTTATTATGTTTTTATAGAATGTTATTTTGTTTTATAGGATTTTATTTTGTTTTGTTTTATACTGTTTAAGTGTTTTGTTCATTTTATTTAATAAGACAATATGGCTCTTGGCGAACACCCATTTAAAAAAAGTAACGCGCCACAAGACATACCTCTGGGGTGGTGTGGAAACTGTCTTAAAATTTGTTTTAAAAAAATTTCAGTGTGTAACTCTTTAAGGACGGGTCACGTTAAAAGACGTTTTAGCGTAACTTCCGCGACAGCCAGCCGGTTGGTATCAGTAAACTTTCTGCAAAATTACTTGTTTTTTATAGCTTTTTGTTTGTGGCATTCTGTATTTTTAGGGGAATGTAGGGAATGAGCCACAAAATATTTATTCAAATGTTTAGTTTACGGACGTTTCGATCTCTATAAAGAGACCGTTTTCAAACATACAAATGACAGATATATTTATTTTTCTATAGCTTCTTGTTTGTGGCATTCTGTATTTTTAGGGAGAAGGCTGGAAATAAGCCACAATATATCTATTTGCATGTTTAATACACTGACGTCTCGATCTCTATTCCATTTTTAAAGATAGATAGATACATGTATTGTGGCCTATTTCGAACATTAATATTTGAAAAATAAAATATAATTAACGTTAAAATAAAAGTAGGTGTACGTCACTGGATTTTCATACGTCTTTCCCCATTTCTGCGCCTTTAAACGATGAATCACTCTCTCAAATAGTGAAATTATACCATAGGTGCCACAAGAAAATAGCTTCAGAACAATATTCCTGTGGTTTGTTAACTGTAGTTACACCAGTTTTTAAAAACCATTTCCGAATTTGAAGCCGAAACATGAATACAGTATATAGTAACTTTTGAAATCGAGATTAACTCCCAAAATATCTTAGCTAAGAAGATCCATTGGTTGTGTACATTCGTAAAAGATCCTTTGATATTTTTGCCACTAACGTTATATATCGTTTTTCGTGAATTCCGGTAAAAGTTTTTCGTTTGTGACTTTTAAAAGCCGTTTCGTTTTTGATGTGTGTGGTCTTCTGTCAGACGTACGTGTAATAAAAAGCTTCATTGGCAGTTTGTGGATAGTGCCCGTTGTTTCTCAATTTAAAATCTGACTGTATGTGTATAGGAGCATGAAATAAGAGTAGCAATAAAAAACCATCGTGATTAACTTATCTAAAGAAATTTGTACGTAATAGCTAAACTATAGGTGTATAGGCTTTATTTGTCGTTATAGGTCACTATTTGCATACTAATTCGTCATAGCTAATCTATTTACTCATATTTACAAGATTACAGTAAATAAAAATTTAAAAAACGTGTATTAAAGATGCATATATTTGCACATACATGCAATTTTGTTCCGTGCTGTTGATTTTGTAGTAATGTAATAAATCCTGTAATCGACGACGGCTGCATTTGCCACCAACTAACAGCAGGATATAAATAATATCTGATGTTGGTATGATAGAACAGGTACATGAGCTTCAACTTGATTATTAAAACAATTAACTATGTAGTTTGGATTTAAACTACCTTTTTTTTTGTGAAGTATTGAATTGAATATGTTTCTACAGGGTGACTTCTTATTCTGATTATTTCGTTTTTTTTTTAATTGCCGTATTGCCAGATACCAGTAAGAGCCTAAGAAGGTATCCATTGAATTTTGACAGGCAACGGTGGGGAAATATTTCTTGGACATCTACGTCACGAAACAAGACACCCTGGCATCTTTCGGCCCAGTAGGATACTAGTCCAGAAGACCCCAGGGTAGTACAGGATTAACCGTGTTCCGACTAAAACCTTAACCACCGTTCCAGAGAGGTGGTCTTGCCACTCAATGAATATTATATTAACCACAAGTTTCAGATCCCTGGCTCAATTTCCTCCTCAGTCCTCCTGCTAATTTTTCTTCATCGCCCCAGAAATCGGACAGTGTACTTCTCTCCATTCTTTCTCTCCTCTCAAGATTAGGTTTACAACGTTTCTTTCATCCAGGCCGAAACCCATTCGCCTCTTGAAATCAGCCCTCTCATTTGCCCATCTCTGGCAGTTAAAAATATGGGCGGGAGCGTCCGGTATACCACAAACAGTACAGTATGCCGAGGCAGATTTGCCTATTCTATTTGTGAAGGTGCCAAAACTACCATGGCCGGTCAGAAACTGCGTCAGCTAGTTTCCTGAACTTATATTCCTACCACGGAATCAGATCGGGAATAAGCTCCTTCGTCCACCTTGCCTTTCCGCTATCATTCGCCCATTCTCTCTGCCACTCTACTATCGTTCTTTCTCTCATTTTCATCTATATTTACATCCATCCCAAACATTAACATCCCAAAGAGTTTTGGGCTGTTTTGAGTTAATGGTGTATAATAATGGCTGGGAAGCTCAAAATGAAGATCAGCTGAGGCGAAGAATTTTGCAAAAATTTCGTGAGATCGACTTAAAAACATTCCAAAGGCTTATTGCACCCGCCAGACCAAATTTACGTGCCATCGAAGATCACGGACTTCTTTCTGTTCTATAAAAATACATTATAAATCTTAAATATGTAGACTTAATTTCCTGTATTTAGCTAATAAAATAAACTTAATTTACAATTAGAAAATACATGTTTATTTTTTCCGAAAACTTGCCGAAGAGATGCTTTAGAAGTCCTCTTCTTCTTTTTTGTTTTGGCTTTAATTTTTCATTTTTTTTGCTATCGTTGTTCTCAATTAGTTATTATTGTTCAAAATTACCAATCTTTGTGTTGACAATTATATTGATGCTCAATTCAGTGCTCTTCGTTGAGACACCCAACAAGCATATCAATTTTCGTCTGAAAACCAAGACATAAACAAAATACTGTTTGTCTTTGTCTAATATATCTGTTTTTATTAACTGCTTGGAAAACAATAGACGAGGAACCGAAAAATTATGTTTATGAATGCGTTTTATTATCGAAAACATTCTGTATGCTTGTTTTGATAAAGCGAGAGGCCGCTTCTTATTATGACCGGAATTTTAATATTATTCTCCGTTTTATGGTTTATTGCTCGGTTAAAACAACTAACTATTTAACGACTGCAATCAATTTGCCATTGCTCTTTATTTTATCGCGTTATTTATTTATCGGAGTGCTGTTAAACACACTTTAAAAAAATACGGCAGCTTTGGTTTATTCCGCAAATTGATAATTGATCAGTTTATAGAATTATTTATATTTCATTTGAAAATTATCGATAGCACAATTTTTATAGTACAACTGATAATCTCCAACAGTATGGCATAAAACAATGATGGAGAATCGTTAAACAAATATCTAATTTTATTACTTTGAAATTAAATTGATATTTGATATTCTGCTCCTCGTGGTCTTGTTTCACACAATGATGCTCGCGTTGTATCTCTACGTAATATAATTTGTAAAAATCTGAGCTACTTTTGCCGTTAATAGAAATTTCATATCTTCTTCTCATGGCGCCGTCTCCTTTCGAAGGTTCGCGATCCAAATGGCAATTGTAGTTTCGGAAACTGCTGCGCGAAAGATTTCTGCGGATGAGCGGTCGAACCATCTCCTCAGGTCTTTCAGCCACGAGTTCTGGCATCTTTCTAGCCTGATCTTTTGCCTTGTACTTTTCTTTCCAGTATAATTTGAAGTAATTAATATCTTTCGCCTCTCAACACATGACCCAAGTATTGCATTTTCCTCTCTTTGATTATTCTTAGTAATTCTTTTTGTTTACACATGCGGCGAAGTACCTCAACATTAGTAACTCTTTGTACCCATGGAATTCTCAACAATTTCATATACAACTGGTATATTTTTTAATTAGTAGACAACCAATTCTCAGGAATTAGCAATTTGATTACCCCAGTCAGAGATACTTGCACACCCCTTATAACGACATTCGGGTGTTACAATTCATTGGAGCGAGGTGTATTGATTCGTGTTATCAGGAACCACTTCACCGCGCTCCAATGCTCCAGGCCATCCCTTTGCCCCGTATAGCACTCGGATGCGCGATAGAGGCACAACTATCAGCCAAGCCAAGTGCTTTTCGTGTGGAAGTCCTGGGTACAAGAACTCCAACACAATATCCTAATCCGATCATTGCAGGCTAGAGTGAGGCGCTCTTTTCCTGCTTTCTCTAATGATGTATCATCGAACTGAAATTGCTTGTTCGGGCCTCGAGAATTCGCTCCAGGCTGCGCCTAGTTTGGCGAGTTGGTGCCCGAGGATGTGGGACCTTCGTGTCCAGGTTTTGGGGTTTTGTTAATTTTTTTGAATGGCTGTCGGTTTTAGGAATATCTTTTGATTTTTTTGGTGGGCAAAGCCTTTATTTATTTATTCATATTTTTTTTGAAGGTTGTCTATTTGCAGTGCTGCCTGCTGGGGCTTCTTCTGTTAGTATAGCTACGAATTATCTAGACTTCGTCTTCCTCGACTTCCATCGATGGAACGCTGCCATTTTTTCTATCACCCTTACTTGTTGCAGCTCTCTAAACAGAAAGCAGAAAGTTCAGCGACGTATCTACTTACATTTGCCTCTTCTCTGAGGATGTTATTGTACTTTCCACGATCTTGCTGACCGCTGGCAGTAAGTTTATCGGAATCATGATAACGTGGGCTTCCTTCCATCATTTTTGGAAGAGCCTGTATCTAAGGATTGCATTCGTTTTGTTGGTTAAAAATACTATCGCTTTTGCTGGTAGATTCTTCAGAGCTATATTTGAAATATTATCTAGACCAGGTGCTTTTCTCGGTGAGCTATTTTTAATTATTTTGAATAAAATCCTTTATAAAAAGGTATATAAAAAACCCAGTTGGGCTATGTTAAATTGGCAAAACGTTTTCGGAATAAGTATTCCATCATCAGTACCAAGTTAATACATGGATGTAGCCACTAAATATGGGGTTACAAACCCTTTAAAAATTGCTAATTGAAATTTAGTTTACATAATGTCTGTTTTACAATTTAGATGGTAAAGTTACCGTTGGATTGGTAACATGGTGACATATGACTCTGCAATAAGTTGCAAGTCCTGAGACGGTATGTCTACGAGGACTTCAATAAAGCAACTCCACTTTACAAGCTTTACACTCCACAAGCAACTTTACCATCTAAATTGTAAAACAGACATTATGTAAACTAAATTTCAATTAGCAATTTTTAAAGGGTTTGTAACCCCATATTTAGTGGCTACATCCATGTATTAACTTGGTACTGATGATGGAATACTTATTCCGAAAACGTTTTGCCAATTTAACATAGCCCAACTGGGTTTTTTATATACCTTTTTATAAAGGATTTTATTCAAAATTTTTAATATATGGTATACAGCCAAACACAGGAACTTAGTTTCCTTGTGGATTTTTAATTAAACTTTGATAAAATGAAAAGCAGATATCGAGTACAATTTTATTAATTTAATCTTGCCCAAGTACTTTCGCTATCTAAAGCATCATCAGGGGCATTTCGTCAATTTTGAGCTATCCAACATTCGAGCTATTCGAGCATTCAACTATATATAAATTTATTTCTAATTAGTTCGTTTATTTCTTGAGGAGATGTAAGTGTGATTATCTCCTCTGGTTCTTCGGGCATTTGTTGTTGTTCCTCGACTCCTTGATGACGTCTATGTCTTCGTCTTGGTGATAATTTAATGTACACTCTTTCGAGAGTCCTCCTCATCACCTCGGCTTTTTCATCTAAGGTGTAGACAATTCCATTTTCACCGTGTAGTGAAGGTATGGGTTTTCTATCATTTCTTAGTATTTTTTTGTAGTTTCCTTATGTTTTGCATGTTTGGACCTTGTTCCTCCATTTCTTGAACGTGGTTATCCCATTGTCGGCTTATGTGTTCTGCTAATGCTGTTTTCACTTCTCTGTTTAGCCGATTTGCCCTGTTTTATCCTCCAGCTTTCATGTCCTAGCTCTCTTTTTGGCTCTGTTCTTTTCCCTTGATTTGCTGGTTTATGTCTCTAAACCTTCCCATGTGTATGTCTAGTTCTTTTTTAGTATTGCTATTTCTGAGTGCTTCTTGTACGAGGTTTTCGAACTCTAGGACTCTTTCTTCTATTTCTTGTAGATTGTTTATTACTGGGACGTTGTTGATACCAATACTCACAAGTCTTTTGTAATTTGTCCACTTTTTCTTTCCTTTACTTGTTGTTATGTTGTTTTCTTCCCATGTTCGTATTTATAGTAGTATGTTGTTGTGGTCTTGTGATCCTTCGTTTAATGTTCTGATCTCGGTCCGTAGTCCTAGATTTTTAACTACTACTATGTCTAGATGGGTGGGTTGAGCATTTCTTGGGAAATTTGTCGGTTCGATGGGACCTATTACCATTGTGTCTTCATTGTTTGCTAGATAGTTGTTCAGTTACCTTCCATTTCTCTTCGTAGTTCTATCGTTCCAGTTTGGGGATCTCGCATTAAGGTCCCATATTATTATGGACACCAATTCTCAGATGTACTTACGGGCTCTATGAGACATTTTATTATATCCTCACTTTTATTAGATGATTTGTAAAGTCCCTTAAGTTATCTACCTGCATAAAGTTCTAAATTAACTATATAAAACATTTTTGAATATACAAGGGCGAACTTGGACGATTTCGAAGAATGTACAGCAAAAAAGAGCTTATTTTTCTAAAGGGTTCAAGCTCCAGTGTTACCTTTTCTCCAACGTAGTAGCAATATTGATAGTTAAGAACAAATGTCTTATTTGCGCTAAACGATCCACTTTTTTTCTTTCCAGGTGAGTTCGTACACAAAAAGGTTTATTGGCAGTTGTCAAATCAGTTGAAGAGTAATCTCTTAGATATGGCGCGAACAGCGGAGTATTAACAGTGCATTTGAAAACTATAGTGTTAAATATAGATGATGCTCTTGTACATGAATACCCCACTAGTACTACTGAGTATAGTTTCTGAGCATTCAAAGAATTTTCAACAATTTCTTCAAAGACGGCTTCAAAATTGTCTGCTGGGTGCAGAACTGTTTTTTTCCATTAGTAGTTTGGTAAAAAACGAGAAAGTAAACGTTGTTTAATAATCCCAGATCGCCATCCGTTTCTGGTAAATAAATCGGTTCTCTCGTGCTGCAAAATTTCTTTAAAATGCAAATTTTTGGTTATAAATAATCGTTTTTGAATCGATATATGTCATCGTTTAACTAAACGACGGCCGATGTGGTGCCTGTTAGAGGTGGCAGGTGACAAATAAATGTCGCTTTAATGTTTTACTTGTTTGTTTAGTGACACCAGGCGTCAGGTATGGCAGACTGCATCAAATAAATATTATGGCTTTAAATATAATAAAATATGTACTGTATACGAGTACGGGGACATTGGCAATAAGATACAGTGCGCTACAAAATTCGCTGAACACTTTGACTTTATAGGACGTACAACATTTTTGTGAAAAATATAAATGAACTCGAGCAAAAAATTGCAAAAATCGCGCCACGTTTATTGATTTAAAACCTTTATAAAAACTGAGTTCGTTTCCGGCAAAATACAAGCATTGCATACGAAAGGTGCACTCTGTGCCTTTAAAACGCATCTTGATTTTTGTCGATAGGGCACTCAAATGAAAAAATATTGAATTTTTACCGTCGGGCCGATACAAATTTTATTGAGGATTGATTTCGCTGGCGTAACTGACATTAAATTCAATTGTAGCGTTCTAAAATTGACATTCAGCTTGTTCGTATGACTTTTAGAGGCTCAGTGGCATATTCGTTCATTAAAAGTCGTTGTTGATCCCAGTGAGTACTTTTCTTCTCCTTCGCATATTAGACCCTTCAACAAAGGCTTGTCAACGGTTTCGAACTTCAAAAGCTTGTCACTCCTTTGAGATGGCCTTGATTGACAAAAAAAGATTCAGCCAAGTTTCGTCCAATTAGTAGACTTCTCTTTCTTTGAGACGATAGTCTTGGATTTTTGCAAGTAACGTCTTGCAACCACAAAATAATATTTTTGTATACGAATACTGTATTTTCCTTTGTATATATTTAATGGAACTAACGAACGACGACACTGCAAACGAAAAATGGAATTAAGATTAGGAACATGGAACACCCGAATCCACGGACGGGAACAGGCATTCTTGACAGGAGAATCCACTCCATATATTACAGCTGCAATGAAAACCAACACATAGATGGAGTGGGATTTATAGTAAACCAAAGAACAAAAGGCCTAGTTATTGATTTTAAAGCCTACAGTCAAAGAATGTGTCATTTACGCTTAAGAGGTAAATTCTTTAATTACAGTTAAATTAATGCACATGCCCCGAGCGACGACAAACTAGAAGACATTAAAGAACAGTTTTTCGAAGACCTAGAGCAAGCCTACAGAAGATGCCTCAGAAATGACATCAAGATAGTGCTAGGGTGCTAGGTGACATGGATGCAAGAATAGGAGGAGAGCGAGTTTTTATGCCGACTATAGGAAGGCATAGCCTACACAACATCAGTAGCGATAATGGATTACGACTGATAAACTTAGCAGCAGCACTGAACATGACCGTCGCTAGCACCTATTTTGAACACAAGAATATACACAACGTAACCTGGACCTCCCCTGATGGAAGAACAACTAGTCAGATTGATCACATCTTAATAGATTCAAGACATGGAACGAACATAACAAACTGCAGAAGTTATAGAGGTTTAGGATTTGAAGTTATAAGGATTATTTTGGGCTTAATCTCCTTTTTAAATTTACAGTTATATCAAGAAATACAAAAGTAAAACTCTACAAAACAATAATACGCTCAGTCCTAACATATGGTTCAGAAACCTGGACTTTAACAAAAAGCAATGAAAACATGTTAAGGTGTTTCGAAAGAAAAATACTAACGCGAATCTATGGAGCGGTAAATGAAAATGGTGTCTGGAAAGGACGATACAACTTCGAACTCTATAGAATATACCAGGAACCAGATATCGTAAAACACATTAAGATAGGACGTCTGAGGTGGGTAGGCCATGTAATGCGGATGGAGCAAACCGACCCAGCTAGAAAACCGCTCCTTGATAGACCTATTGGTCAAAGAAGAAGAGGAAGACCCAGAACAAGATTCCTAGATAACATAGATCAAGATATGAGAAATATAGAAATACGTGCTTGGCGGAGGAAGGCGATGGATAGGGACGACTGGAGAAAAATTCTTGGGGAGACTAGGACCCACACAGGGTTGTCAAGCCAAAATGATGATATTTTGGGTCGTGGTATTTTGGGTAACAAATCACCTTTGGCTGCTGAATTTCATATCGGAAAAAGAAAGCATGTCATTTTTTCGATTAATATACCCGATGTTATCTTCAAGCTGATTGCGTTTTCTTTCGCTGGTTTCAATTTTTTCAACAGACGTATGAGTCGCCTTCAGTTTCTTTAGATTGTTATAGAATTCTTAGTTATTCTTTAGAATAACACATAGTAATAATGTCATTGATCAACATATTTTTATTCCTTTCACGGAGTCCAGTCTACTTTTTTTTGACTATTTTGTGCTCTTTTGTTGATCCATGTAATCCGATGTCTAAATTATTCAGCTTTCATTATGACCGATTCCACATATTTGTTTAAATTTACCTCTAACTCTTACAAAAAAATTTTGTACGCCATTGGAAGACCAAGAATAACGCTGAATCGTCATCATTATTTCTTGAAATTTAGTGCCTACAATTTTGAAACTATACTATATTGAGTACAAAAGGAAAAAATGTCCCAAAAAGATTATACAACTCAAAATGTCAAAAAGGGTTTATTCTAACCCTTAACTGTTTGTGCCCTCTTCCAATACCTATACAATAAAATAGGTACCTATAAAAATCAAACTGTGGGATATCCCAATATAGAGACTATCTAGTATTTTAGAGCTAGATTTAAATGAAGACATCAAAGATACGTCAAAATAAATCATAGATAGCTTGTTGTCAAAGCTACAAAACCGTTTTTTGTTGCAGTAAAATAAAGGCTGAAACGTGGAAGAAAAATCTTGTTTTCATTTACAATTGCAAAAGTAAGAGATCACAAAACTCGAATGGCACAAATAAATCTCAAAAGAAATGATATAACTTCCTTTATCTGATCTCATCCGATTACAATAATACTCACAGACCTTATTTATATTACATAATAACGATTTCTGTGAATACGTTCACCCATTTGATGGATCCTGTTTGACGTGCTGAAGTTTAACATACCGACGCTGTGAAATTAAACAGCAATTAGGCGTAAAGACGCCGCCTTTAGACGCTTTGACCCCGCAAATAGACTCTGGATGCTACTAGTCTCAAAATAGCCTCCGATCTCTGTTCTGTTTCGATCTTTGTACAACCGATGAGTGCTCTGCATGTTTAGGTATCGGCATTCTTCTCGGTGTATTCATTGATTGTATTTTTTCATTTATAAAGTTTGTTAAAGTATTAGATCTGTACATGGAGTTAAACTGTACTCTTTCTATTTTAATTGTCTCCAATTCTTGTCCACATTCATACGTAAATTTCACTTTAGGCTGTACTAGAAGCTAAGTAAATTAATTTTCAAAAATATTCACACCAATGGAATGACTAGAATTCTCGAGCCAATTTTTCACGATTTACATATTTAGAAAATTTAACAATATTTAATGGAGCACACACAGGTAAATATTGAAGTAGATAGTAGATAGTGAAGATATATGGTATAGAAGTAACCAAAAGAAAATTGTATGGGACTTTAGAATCACAACTTCATATAGAAGGATCAACAAGAAGAATGTGCACAAAATGTTCTAGAAATAAAAGATAAACAAGAAAAAATCCTTTTTATGCTGTATTATGATAACCAAGTCCTCCTCATCCTCGGTCCTAATCCCTGATAGGGATCTCATAATAGGCCAGTTGTCCGACTTCGTGCATTTTTGTTTGATTCATCCAGCGGTTTGGAGACCTTCCCCTAGGTATTTCCCCTTCAACACTGTCCTCGATTCTCAGTTTTCCCATCGTATTGGTTCTTCCGACAATGTGTCCAAATACTTGAAATATATCGGTTGTGTTTTTTAAAACAATATATCTTTTATATTGAGTTTTTCTAGTATTGATATATTCGTTCCATGTTCAGCCCAGGATATTCTTACCATACACCGATATTTTATCTGGTACATATGGTGTTATGAAACAAATTAGTACTCTTGTCAGCCTTAATTTTATGTACAGTTATGGTTGAGTTTTCCAGTTACCAATTCCCAGTTGTTACCAGTTTCGTCATAACTATTCTTGCAATAGTAAGTCTTCCGTCGTATCCTCGCTCGTTTATTGTGAAATACCCTAGGCACATAAAACTATTTACCACTTCGAAGCCCCCAGTTTCTTGGGAGCAATTTAATGTGTTTTTATCGTTTCTTTACTTACTCGGTAAGGCGAAACGCTTACGTCGTTCGCTCACGAGGCGGCGACTGTCACGGTATTCTTAAGCCAAGGACACGGAGTGACGTTTCGTTGCGTTGTGCCGTTCGTCGGTTTCGTGGTTCCGATAAGGCTTGCCTTTCAGATACCCGGCTATCGTTCGTGTGCTTCTTTTCGAGCATCAACTTACAGGTGGGAATTTGTGGGGCGGTAGGTACATCTGTCAAAGAATAATGCAGGTGTCCTAAGGCCAGCTCAGCGAGGACAGAAACCTCGCGTAGAGCAACAGGACAAAAGCTGGCTTGATCCTGATGTTCAGTATGCATAGTGACTGCGAAAGCACGGCCTATCGATCCTTTTGACTTAAAGAGATTTCAGCAAGAGGCGTCAGAAAAGTTACCACAGGAATAACTGGCTTGTGGCGGCCAAGCGTTCATAGCGACGTCGCTATTTGATCCATCGATGTCGGCTCTTCCTATCGTTGCGAAGCAGAAGCAGAAGCGAGCTGGGTTTAGACCGTCGTGAGACGTTTTACCCTACCGATGACTCGTCGTTGCGATAGTAATCCTGCTCAGTACTAGAGGAACCGCAGGTTCGGACATTTGGTTGACGCACTTACTCGTGCGGGTAATGGTGCGAAGCTACCATCCGTGAGATTATGCCTGAACACCTCTAAGACCGTATCCTTTCTAGTCAAAGGTGGCAACGATATCTCTTGGAGTTCCGAGAGTCGAAAGACTCAAAACAATGTGACTTTACTAGGCAATCGTAGTTCGCTACTATTGTCGCACGAGCCCTTATGTCCGTTGAGATTATCGGTTTACGGTGGGATCGATCCTTGCCAGTAGACCAGATCTTTAGACGGACGAACATGGGTATTATAATCTTTTCGATGTTGGAACTCAGAATTGTCTGCAGACGACTTACGTACCGGCAAGGTGTTATATCTGGTAGAGCAGTTTCCACGCTTCGATCTATCGAGACTCAGTCCTCAGCTTGGGGATTCGTCTTGTCGGTTAGACGAGATCCTTGATATTAAAAGGTCTTAAGGTTTTTCTGTGCTCTCTCTACTGTCATGATTTTTGTCTTACTTTTATTTAACTGTAGCCCTTACTCCTTGCTTTCCTTCTCCAGAGTCTCATTCTTTTCACGTGTTTTGAAGCAGATTGGAGAAATTAATTAATGATACTATATTTGTAGATACAATTTTTCAAGGAATAATGAATAAATAATAAAAATCTATGTTATTTGCTGGTTGGAAAATGTTCACTGTTTCACTCTCGTTAGGTAATTTTTTTTCTCTTGAATTCTTGTTTTCAGCTGCGATTATATTAAACCAACATTGCTAAATATATACCTTGGTTTAATAACTGTTTAACAGAAATTTTCTCCAGCTGATCGTGGTTGAATGTTTGCGTGTTAAAATGTTAAAACCAGTAGCACTTTTGAACGTCAGCATTGCGAGTATTATTGCGTGCATATTGAGTTTTTTTTTTGTCGAAATTCCAAATTTGGTATCGCCACACCTCCTGTTGTGAATAAACCGGCTCCAAAAGATGCGATTTCTATGGCAATATATATCTGAAGATATAAAATAAAACGATTATAATGTACGGAATTTTATCGTGCATAATCTGAAATATAATATGTATCTAGAGAATATCGAATGGGCTATGTGATATTAACTTACATAGGTACTTGAAAGAGCCTATTTTTAATTCAAGACACTATTTGGTATAATATGAGTGGGCAAATATTTTTAGTGGTGTACAGAAAATTGAATCGATAGCATCATTTAAAACTTCTAATTGCCACTTTTAGTATATTAATAATTTTCCTACTCAGTTACAATCTATTATCATCAAAATTAATATATATTTCGCTTATGCAAGTCGTTGCAATCTATAACTAATCAGCTAGCCAGCTAATTCGATATATCATGGCCTGAGCATAATTTTATAGACAACTAAATTGTTGTTGTCTCAATCATAATTAATTTAATGTTATGCGCCAACGGTGAGTGGACTTCCTCAATTATTATTCAAGTCTAGAACGTGAAGTCGCCAATGTTTGTATTCCGTCAAATATTTTTTCGATACCTCTGGGCAAACACATTTAACATGCGAAGTGGCGATCTCTGAACTGGTGAGACAGTTTTTAGTACTCGCGGGAAAGTAACTGTTATTTTATAGGAGTAAAATTAAACATTTTTATTGGAAAGATTCACTTAATATTACTTTTTGTAGTTATTAGTACAAAAAGTAAAACGATTTTGATACAAATTTATTTTAAAATTTTGATTTCGCGAGCGTCTAGTTCACTACAGTTAGTTAGCACTACAGAAGTTACTAGTGAGTGTAGTAGTGTCTGGGGGCTCGGGAGACTGAGACCTCGGAAGCCCTGAAGAAGACATCAGAGAGGATGTCGAAAGCTCGGCAAAATGGATATCGACGCGGTTCAACCCGGAAGACTGGTGAGTTTAATATTAATTTTTATAATAATATTAATCTTAGCTCTAAGTTTAATTGTACTAACCGCGGAAATCTTTCCGAATATATATATATATATATATATATATATATATATATATATATATATATATATATATATATATATATGCCGCTTCCCGCATTTCGATCGCCATCTTTTTCTATCTCTCCAGGTGTCTTCATCAATGGCTCTGTCTTTCATCGTTTCCATAACACTGGTCTTCCTCGTTTCCTTCTATTACTTGGATTGTATTCCATAGCTCTTTTTGGCCATCTGTTGTCGTCCATCCTCTGTACGTGTCCATACCATATTAATTGTCTAGTTTCTATTCTTTCAGAACTTGTATGTTCTCTATCTGTTTTTCTTCTAATTTCAGAATTAGGTATACGTTCTACTCTTCATATACGGCAAGCTCTTCTCAGGTAGTCCATTTCACCCGTGTCAACTTTTTTCTTTCCTTTTGCTGTCATTTGCCAACATTCTGCTCCATATGTAAGAATGGGCTCTACAATTACTTGGTAGATAGTCATTTTAGTTCTCATAGTAGCTTTGTTGGACCAAAGTATCGAATTCAGGATTTGAACACTCTTCCTGCCTTGTTGCACTCTATAGTCTATATCTCGTTCCGTTGTTCCTTAACTGCAGATAATACCCAAATATTTGTATTCGTAGCACCTTTTCATTTGTCTAATTTCCAAATCCGGGTCTTCGTCTTCACTGCCTATTCGCATATATTCTGTTTTAGACATATTCATACTCATCCCCCATTTTTCGTATTCATCTTTGAGCTTTCTAAGCATATAATCTGCATCTTCTTCACAGCTTGCAATTAGTACTTGATCATCTGCAAAGAACAGCGTTGTCAGATAATGGTTGTTAAGCTTCAACCCCATTCCCGCACATTTTTGTCTCCACTGGTGCAGTGCTTCTTGGATATATATTTTGAATAGGGTGGGGAAAAACAACATCCTTGTCTCAAGCCTTTCGTTACTGTAAATACCCTTGAGAAAGTATTTCCTGTTTTTAACAGTGCTTTAAGGACATTTATAGATGTTCAGTATTACGTTCAGATATGTTTTACTAAGGTCCGTTTTCGTCAAGACACTAAATAAGAGTTTTAAAGGAACTATATCATAAACCTTCTCCAGATCTATAAATACCAGATGCGTAGGGAGGTTTCGAGCTGTTCGGTTTTCAATTACTTGTTGAAGGGTAAATGTGTTGTCCACGCACGATCTTCCTGCTCTGAAGCCGCTTTGTTCTTTAATTTCTTTATACTCCTCTTCTATTCTTCTTTTCAATATACGACCATATAACCTTCCCAGCGAGCTAGTTACGCTAATGCCTCTATAATTTCCGCATTCTTTTCTGTCTCCCTTTTTATAAATGGGGCTAATGTGGGCCAAATTCCAATCGTCTGGAATCGTTTGGCCTTCAATTAAGTATTTATTAAAAATATTCACTAAGCTTTCCAAAAGAGCATCCGGTCCATGTTTCACCAACTCGATGGGAATGTCTCCAGGCCCGGGTGTTTTTCCATTTTTCATTTGTTTCAATTCTTTTTTCAGTTCTTCTTTGTTTATCTTATGCACATCTGAGTTTTCTGTCATTGAGATAAATGGTCAGATCTTTCCATAAATTCGTGCCTACTTTCTGTTAATAGCGTTTCGTAATATTTTTCCCACTTTTTATTTTGAATCAGGTTTATATTTCCCTCATCTTTTCTTTCTTTTCTAATACTTTTTATGAATTTCCAAGCTTGTGTCACTTTGGTTCCTCCTAAAGATCGGTCCATCTCTTCGCATTACGTACAGATTCTTGGTGAATGAATGTTTTCTCTCCTCCCTCTTGGCTGGAAATTCCACTTCGGAAATCTTTCTCAACATACAAACATTAGTAATGTTTGTATTTTGAGAACGTCATTAGTTTAATTAACCTTTAATTGTGGCTTATTCCCATTTACATAGTAATTACTTTAAAATGCCACAAGAAAATAGCTTCAGAACAATATTAAGAAACTCTTTTTTAGGATTAAAAAACACCGACCCGCAAAAGTAACCGGACACTTGAAATTCGACAGTTTTCTACTTTTAGTTTTGTTGAATTGCTGTATAACAATTAAATATATTTATTAAAATATAAGTTGCTTTTATCTATTAGTTTGTTGTTTTAAACAGTTAAATAGTGTTATTTTTTGCAACTTGGTAAGGTTTTTCTTAGTGCATATCTGTTCCGAACGTTTTCGATCATTCTGGCTATAATGACTGTGTTGGTTGCTATACGAAATAGCTGTGTTGAGGTTTTTCTATACCATGCTCTCAGGTTAACAAACCAGGACATTCTTCTTCGTCCTGGGGCCCTTTTTCCTTCAATTTTACCTTGCAAAATGCATTGAAGTAGCTCATATCTGCCTTCATTTCTCTTTATATATCCCAAGTACTGCAGCTTATGACCCTTCACGATGTTGACCGAATTCGCGGTTGTAATCATCCTGCGCAGTACTTCTTCATTGGTGACTTTGTCTGTCAATGGTATCTTCAGGATCCTTCTTCTGTATAACCATAGCTCAAAATCCTGAAGTTTGCTAAGGTGCCCTCTATAAATCGAATATTTACTTAAAGTAATGCTTGTTAAATTCATTTTATTTTTTTGGTGGATTTTGACTGCTTTTTCGGGAAAGAAAGGTGTTTTTAATAACAAAGAATAATTTGTAATAAGGCCAGATCCAGTAGCGCAAGCACTTGCTCTTCATAATGATGAGCGTTCTATTCGATATATCGCAGATATGCTTGGCGTTCTGCGAAGCACAATATACGATGTTTTATAAAGATTTCGAGAAACTGGTTCTTACTCAACAAACCAAGGAAAGTACAGGAGAGACCAAGGTCAACAAACGCCGTGGAAGATTAGTTTCTTAGTCTTCAAGTGCTTCGAGAGCGAACAGTTACTGCTACAGCTTTGCCTAGGAGACCGCTAGATGTTCATGGTACTATAGTTTACTTAGTACTTATGTACCTGCTACAAGTCTTTTCATGAACACAGTTCATCGAAGAAAACGCTTGGAATATAAGAAAACAAATTGTAATACCTCTGGTACCTGTTCGGGGACGAATTGAGGGCCGACCATTAAATATCTGGGGTCCCACCAAAAAAAAAATGCCTAAATAAAAGAACAGTAGAACAAGTCTTGTGTTAGCTGACAGTAAAAGTTAGCTATGACCTTTTTGCTTTCCTCTTGTATGTGAGTTCCGGAGTATCTCTGCACACAAACCAATAGTAATCCGCTTCATTCCACCGGCCTTGATACCTTCGTTCCATTACAGAAATCTCCTGGTAGAATATTTCACCACTGACAGCTCCACAGCTAGGGAAAAAGTCTAGGTGGGAGTGGAGAAAATGTATCTTGAGAGATATGTTGCAGCCGAGTTTATGGTATTTTTCTAGAAGTACTGCTACCAACTGAGTGTAGTTTTGTTCTCGTTTGTTGTCCAAAAATCATTTAATTATTCTCTTAAGAGCTTCTTAGCCTTCCTTTTCTACCCTCCAAAACCTAGTTAAATGCGGGATCTTGAACCAATTGACGAATTTGTGGTCCAATCAAAAAACGCCCTCTTTAACCTTTGCGTCCTTAACGAGATGAATTTGTTTCGCAAGTACTTCAAAGCATCTCTTTCTCTATTCATACCTTTTACAAAATTCTTCATCAAACCCAATTTTATATGTAAGGGTGGAAAAAGAACATCTTTTGGATCCACGAGAGGCTCAGCAACGACATTTTTCTCGCTACTGTTGAGATTACTTGCAGGTCATTTTGTTCTTATAGTGCGAATTCCTATCCTTGCTATCCCATATACACAAAAAACAGTAGTATTTAGTATAATATAACTGCATTCCTAAAATTATAGCAATAACTTTTAAGTCCCCACAGATCTTTTACTTGTGTTTATCGCAATTCATTGCTTCGAGGAGAGCTTTCATGTTTATATGTCTCTTTGCATGGCCAATAGGAATACAAGGAAAGCTGTTTCCATTGTGGAGTAATACAGCTTTTATTCTCGAAAAAAGTGGGCAAATTATCTGACGCTTCCTGTACTCCGACACCCTTATATCACTTAGAAGGAGATTCCATTGCTGTAGTCTTGACCCAAGAATTTCTGCCTTTTCCTGTGACAAGTCTAAATCCTGAATGAGATCACTCAATTCTGCTTGACTCAATCGGTGTGGTTTTTCATCTATTTACTCAAAATCAGGATCTTTCGATGTGTAAGGCTTGCTTGATTTCCATTTCATTTGTGTGTTCAAAAGTGTGCTCTCAAATTTCAAAATCAATATTTTTGGCATCAAAAAAGTAGATATTTTTTCTGTGGTATTCTTCATATAAGAAAACCAAATTGTAGTACCTATTACTAGTTTTAATTTTATCGTTACCTACATTATTACTGATTTTTCCTGTACTATAATATAATTCATGTCCATTTCTATTTAAATAAAACGACAACCTTCACACCTAAATCGAATAAACAAATTCTCTTACCGAGGAATAACCTAGACCATGATCCAGCAATTACAATTCAGACAGTGTACGCCACCAGTAAGGTGATTCTGACTGGAAGACACGTATTCTTTGCTTTAGTCACAATAGAACAGAGAATAGAGTAGAATAGAAAGGGGATGTATCAATCGCACGGACATATCCGGCCTCGACAATAGCATCCCCTCGACGGATCGTGATTTACACGAAATGTTTGGAATCGTGGCCAGCAAACAAGTTGTCTTGTTGATTGTTGAAATTAAAGGATCTCATTATAATATTATATCGATAAATTCAATCCAAAAAGTGAGTTTGAAAATTGTACAGAGATTTCTTGTTCTTGAAATTTCAAATACTTACATTTGGTATTTTTAATTCTTCTAACATTGAACCTACTGGTCCTTTTGCCCTCACAAGTTAACCCAGTACTGAAAGGTACACCATAAATATGTTCATATCAGCGTGAATTTGTCAAAAAAGAAAATGTTTGTCTAACATTTTGTAACAAACACATGTCGTGATAATTTATGTAACAAAAGAGTCAAACATATAGCGACAAAGCTGTATTCCACTATTATTCATTTCATAAATTTTTGTTACTGCAAAGTCATATAAAAGATAAATGGTGTGAAAATCGTAAAGACATCCCCTCCCGCTCTACCCATTTCCTGTATACAATATGTACGACACAATCAGTGCTGGAAATGAGTCTGCATTCAAATCCTCTTTTTCTTTCCCCAAAAACAAATACGTTTTGCGGGAGAGAGCATAAATATTGAATAGGAGACAGGGGGAACGGATAGAGAAACGATGTCGGCTTTTAAAGCTTTTTTACATTATGAATTGGAAGTCATTTACTCTTGGGTTTTGTTTGAATTGCTCGAAATTTTAAAACATATACGACAAGGCTAAAGCTCCTCGTACACTGTCAACTTTTCTTTCGCGTTTTAACTGATCAATCGCCAATGAAGAAACGTATAGTGTATGCTATATTTAATACAGTTATAAAACCAGAGTGAATCTAGAGGTCCAATATAAAAATAATATATTATTGAAAATTAACATAACAACAGTAAAGAACCAATGAGTTGTAGGTAAAAAAGCGCGCGATTCATTTAAGAACTATAATAAAAAAAAGAAAAGGTAATAAAAAGCCAATTCACAACCTAAAACATTCCTCAGACCTTGTCGAGACGATAGGACCACCATATTGTACTTCCAAATGAGCCTTCTTGTTTGTATTATTATCGAAAACCCTGACTACTAATTGAATCTCTTATTCAGTGCGTTTCTACTCTCGAAAGACCAACGTTTCGGATACATACGTAATTTGTAAATATTTACATTAGGACCACACAAACACCCAAAACTGCATTCTTCAGGGATCTCGTGAACACAAGGGCGGAGGGCAATTCATATTTTTTTTATTTAGTTACAATACTTTTAAAATATAATTATAATACTTTCTGTTTCATTGATCTTGAACAGATTTAAATAGCTTTGTTTGTCAATTTTCGACAACTATCATCATAATTTCAACCAATTTGATATGAAGAATATTTCCTTATCTGGTTATTGATTTACTTAATTGGGCAGTGTCCAATATTTTTTAGTTCTTTACGTAAATACATTGGAAAATTCTAAGCCTACTATAGAAGCAAACAATGATTACAATGAAAGTTTCATTTCGGTCCGTACTTTTTTTTTTAATTTTACATAGTCATTTACAAATATTTTCAGTAACAGAATCACTAAGGCACTCACAAATATCTTTATAATTGTTTAAAAACTTATTGGCGTGACACCACTGGCGCTGAATCCGACCAAAAAGCCACTGTTTGACGAAGGGTGACATTTTGTTATTCTTTTGAAAGTTCTGTTTATTTTTTCGCGTTCGGGAACATGTTTGTTCTTTTCGACGGGAGGCAGCCTAACTTTGCATTTGGTTTTTTTCGATGGTGGCCAAAGATAAGACCTTGAATATTTAAGATTTTAAAATAGTAGAGGAAGCTTTGAATATTTATTTATTCGCGGGTTTATTTACATTTTTTTAAATTTGTTTTGCTCATTAGGGCTAATACTCCAGGCGTCATAGACGAAAATGCCACTGAAGACTACTAGAGAAACAAAATTTGAGTAAAGTATTTTATCATTTGACACACTCTCGTCTTAATTGGATATATTTATTACAAAGAATCTGCAACGCCTCTAGACCTTTGAAGAAAACGGAGATTTAAGCCCTTCAGCTATCGTCAACGTCGTTACACGCCTGATATACGCGTCATCACCAGATTAGTCGTTGGGTACCTGATGGACAGCTTTCAGCAATCGCTTACCTGCGAAGCACGGTATCACAGAGTGTTCCATAGAACCACAATTATTTCTTTGGAACCCATTATCACGATAATTCCCCTTAAGTAATAATAACCCCACGAAACAAAAGCAAACGCGACAACAATTCGAAACCGGATGTCTTTTATCTACGGGAGGTCCAGAGCATAACGACGTAAGAAAGTGAATAATTATTTAATTTGAATAATGAAATTTAAAGAGCGGTCCTCATTAGATCAAGACTGTACTAAAAAATAACTGACATTTTTGAAAAACTATCTCAGAACAAAAGTATCAAAAAAAAAATGATCGTTTTCTTTATCTTACAACTAATTATTTTATTCCTATTTATTTACATCGGTCAAACGGGTAGAGCCGTTAACAAACGGATAACAGAACACAAAAGGTCTTTCAATAATAGAAAAACATATTCTTCGTACGCACTTCATCTTCTAGATCATAATCATAAAACAAAAGTTCTCAGAGTAATATTGCTTGATAAAATGAACTTCCATCAATTGACAAGAAAACGGTTTCAGAACTTCATTCACTATTAAGAACGGGATGAATCTTTTATCTTATCTGACTTCTGAATGATCCATTTACTCAATGAGCAAATCTCAATCGTACCTTGATCTGCAAAGCTATCCCAATCACGTAATTGACATGATGGTCGTCAATATTTATATTTTGCTTTATAGACTTCAAATTAAGCCATTCTTAATCAGCAATCGACATAAAAAACCTTTTACTCGATAGATTCGGAGCATCTGTTTATCTCGAAATTAGACCTGTTGAAAATCTTTGGCGATAAGATATCAGAAGGATTTGCTTAACTCGGTATGCAACGGTGATTTTTAGGTGATTCTTGACAAGTATGCGGGTATAATATTTACATATAAAAATGATTACATCCACTTAAATTACAGGCAAATTCTTTAATCCCAAGATTTTAAAAGTGGAAAATAAATAAGAAAGTACCAAATTGAAAAATTATTTAACTTTTTATTCATTTGAAACTTTGACATTATTTAAAATATTTTAGAGTAGTCGTACGTGTCGTTTATTCTATATTTTTTTTTATATAATCAATGCTATTACCTACCAAAAGTCCAAAGTTCTTTTTTCTATAATCAATTTTGCTTATTGACTGATGAATTGATACCTTTATGAAAGGTTTTCACTCCATCTGTTGCACTCTCAGCCTTTCCTGTATCCTCAGTATTCTCATATCAGCAGTTTAAAGTAGCCTTTGTGTTGTGTCTGCTTCGAGTTTTTCCTATGCATACGTCATTATAGGTATTATACTGATCTACAGATCTGGTTGGTTTTTTATTGATTACTATTTTCAATTCTATACTACGTATAGAATTCGTATAGGTTCCCAAGTTAAGCTCGAGGTCACACTGACCAGCGGCTGTGTCGTGTCGTCGCAGCTTGTCATTGGTTAGAAATTAATTTCTCACGACACGACACCCACCGCTCAGTCTGACCTCCAGCTTATCTTGGGAATAAACGTAATATAGTGCTCTTGTGTTTAATTTATGGACCATTCTTTGTAGACCTTCATCTTGCGTCGTTTGCATAACAGTTTGACTTCTTTGTTGCCCTTTCTGTATCATCCTCTTCCTTTGTTGATGCATACATAGGTTTTCTTTCATTGTCTATGTTAATAGCTTCCGTAAGTTGTCCATTTATGCTTGTTGTTTTGGTAGATGTTTGCAACATCTGAAACCCCTAAAAACAACTAATGGTCTAATGTAAAATTAATGGCAAATGGCCGCGATGAAGATCTATCCACTTGCTAGATGAATCAAGTCAAGAAATATTACATGGTCAACAGAAAACGTTAATTCACACAAGAAGTTACCCTCAAGCGATGCAAAGTCTCGTGTCGTTTTGGGCGATGTTGGGTATATGTTTGGAGTGTTGATGTTTTGCCTCGTTCTATTACTGGTGGTGGTTGGTCTGGGATCTTGTAAAGGAGGCCGAATACCAGACTTTTCAAGTATTTTTTTTTTAAATTACTGTCTACTTTTGTGAAGGCGTTGAGGGCATCTGTGTTTGTTACCTATGGACAGATATAATTGTGCAATGGGACTAGGAAAAAAGCTTGGACTAAGCTTTTTATATAAGAAGGTCAAAAAGGGGAGTTGTCTTCAAAGTGTTTATGTTTTCGTCAAGGAGTTCGTTGCTGGCAGACGTGAGCAATTTGGTTGGATTGAAGCGAAGCGAAGTTTCTTTTGCCCAATGATGAACATAGAGCTTTAAGGATGTTTTAGGCATGGTGTAATTCCTTCTCAGAGAGGAGAGCCTCTCAAGTATGTCTGGGATGTTCGATAGTTGATATTTTAGGGCGAAGAGGAAGTCTCCTTACGCAGAACAGTTCTTTCCAAAGATAGCAGATTTTGTGTGAGATCCTGCCTGAGTAGAGCGTAGATGTTTGCTTTGTACCTAATCAGAGGCCGCATGTACGATTATGTGTTCTGTTAACTACCACTCCTGAATATTTAAACTCATATCGCTGAAGCGGAGTCGGTTTCCCCAACGTCTGATGTCAATTCTTTCGTCAGGCTGTTGTGTGTGATAGGCGCTAACGTTTACATGTCTAAAGAATATGGATATCCCCTCTAAAAAACGAAGAAGAAATAGAAAAACGGCATTAAATAAAGAAAAAAGAACAAAGCACCAAGAAGTTTTGGACTCCTGGTAGAAGAGCTGGAAGAATTGGAAGATTACTTGGAATACCCTAAAAAGCTTTTTAGCAGGTGCCTATTTAAAGAAAACTTACCTAATTTTAATGAACACAAGTGGATCTGAAAAACTACTCGTTTTTCAAAACTTTAGAGATGGTTTGTTTAGTATATTGTAGGTTTAAAAAAAAGTTGATTTGAATAAAAAAAATTGGAAACGAAGCGAAAATACCTGCAGAAGAACACCAAATCGGTGGAGTGATATTAGGAACCAGTGTAGAAACGACTTGATCGAGACAGAGATAGGTAAAGAAAACTCACTTCTGTTAAAGATACTGTAGAAAAACAAGGGTTCAAAAACAAATTGTTAACCACTTTAACTGCTTTAATTATTGATGTAAGAATGTTGATGTTGATAAAGCTATTTCTTTAATACCAGAAACAAATATTTAATAACTCAGTAAAACTAATTATCGTAACATGTTATAAAATGATAAATTTTATTTATTGTGACACTAATATCTTTCTTTTCTGTAATAAAATAAAATAAAATATCTGTAAATAAAAGAAGTAACCATCTCCCTCTTGTCGTTTTCCGATTACTATCTGGTATTCCTGTAACAGTCAGTTGAATAGTGTGGAATCTGTCTACCACCATTATTTTGTCTTAGCTTTATTGATTTTCAGGCCAACTTTGTTGCTTTCGTACTCAACTCTTCGCAGGAGATTAAACATTTCTTTGCGGTAGTTTTCACATCTGGTAGTAGTTTCTTTTTTGTGTCTTCTTCTTCCTATGCCGTCCCCATTAACGGAGGTTGGCCACCACACTTCTAAAATTTTCTCTGTCTTTTGCAACGTGGAATAATTCGTCTACAGTCATGTTTGTCCAGTCTCGAATATTTCGCAGCCATGACTTCCTCTTTCTACCTATTCCCTTTTTGCCATCGACTCTACCTTGCATGATGACCTGCAGAAGACCATATTTATCATTCCTCAGTATGTGTCCAAGGTATGCAGACTTGCGTACTTTTATTGTTCTCAGCAATTTCGTACTTTTTTGTGTAGCGGGATTTAAATTGAAGTACACCAATCAGATGGCCATTTTCCTGAATGCCAAACAGCGACACAGATAGCATGGATGATATGCAATCCTTTATAGTAACCATACGAAAACAAAAATCAAAATGAATTGAGTAAGCAAAAAAGCTCCTTTATATGCATGACAAGAATATTAATAATCGAAGACTAATAAGAGATTAGTTCCTTTAAAACTAAATGGTACAAATTTAAATCTAGAGCGTGAAGTAAAGTCATCATCATCATCCACATCGTCATCAAAAACGTCCATTCAGATCTATCTTGCACTGTTGCAGTCCAGTTCGAACAACTACATACTTCTCGTCAGTTCAACACTGAGATGGGTGCCAAGTTATCCAGCCTTTCTCTTACTTACTCGATAGATTCATTTACTTTATTGTCTTTTTTTTAACAAACACAAGAAATTGTTGCAGCTCTATAAAAACAACTCTCTCTCTTTAAAAAAATGCACATGAAATATTTTCAGACGGTCTAAGGCAGTAACTTTTAAAATAATTTACATGAAATAACCTGAAACGAACTAAGCCGTTTTTTATCAACAATTTAAACACCGGTAATAATTTAGACCAATAAAAATCATCGTTAACTAAGCAGCAAACATCTTTAAAACGGAAATCTCTTCGAAGCTAATGTTAGCAGTAACATGCTAACGCACGACAGTTTCTAATAATATTATGCATGAGACAAATTCAATTACAACCCGGCTCATGTACGAGAAGAAGTATTAACTAATCATTATGCTTATCCTTAGCACAGTCGATGTTAACCGTTTGATAGAAATCGAAAAAGAAACCGGACTGGATTTAAATTGATAATTTCTACGTGTTAGCGATTATTAATTTCAGTCTGGGAGCTCAACATCTTTTATGCTTCCACTCTTTAATTTTCCAAGACAAAAATCACCGTAACTCTGTGGAAAACTAAACATAAAACTTCTATAAAATTAGATAGAAACCAGGACAATTTACCTTCTTTATAAGTCGTTATGTTTTGTTCTGTATTTTTTTTAAATAAATGTAAATATGTCAATGAAAATCCAATAGCAATTCTATTAGATATTGTTTTTGTTGAATTGATAGTCAGGATTTGTTATTTATGTTTCTATTCCGAGCCATCTTTATCATATCTTATTAAAACATGTGTAAATGCAGTAAAAACCTGGTTAAATGTGTTCTGGATACCTGGAAAATATCTATTACTGGTACATAAAAACTATTTTCGTATTCACGTACATTAAATTATTTCTAAAATATCTCTGGTAGGCTGTCCCATCATAGTCATTAACACCTTGACATATGTATTGTATTGTCATCATTAAGCTTGACAGGTCAAACAGTTTGATTTACGATCTTTCTCCATTGGTTTCCATCGGTCATCTGATATGTTCGACCTCAGTATATTATTGAGAAGCTTTTTTGTATTGTCTGCCCATCGCTGGATATCTACCGCAACGGCGCTGACTCTGAAGCCTTCCTTGGACCAACAACCGCTTCATTTTGTGAAGATAAATATGACCATAGAACTTTGCATTTTTATGCTTTCATTTAATATTCTTTTCAGAATTCTGCTAAATACTCTATAGCAGAGCGATGCCTCTACAGTTCTCGTAAAGTATCGCAACTCCTTTTTTTTAAGTGGGAAACCAATTGTTAGGCCTCTTCTAGCCCATTCTCTCAGGTGTGAGAACGTCTTATATAAGACATGGGATATAAGGAGAATTTGGATATAATTTGTTTGTTTATATACTTTTGGTATCTATAAAACATTTTTGTTGGTGGGAAAAAAAGTCGTGGAAACTATTTTCCCAGGAAATATACAATAAACATTAAAAATAAAAATACAGATTAAATAGGATATTTGGTTGATTGAAGAGATGAATGAAGAGTTGAGCGCCAACTATTTTTAAAATAAAAATAGCAACATGAAAGATAAAGTTAATAGATGAATAAAATCAAAAGAAATTGAACAAACATGTGACATTCTCTTCTAAGCCCTCCAGCTACTTTTAACATTTCTGCACTTTTTCGCATTTGCTCCATGGCTTTTATTATTCTTTAGGTATTTTTCTTCTTCTTGTGCCACTCCTATCGGAGATTGGAAATCATCAAGGCTATCCCGACCTTGTTTACAGCTGACCTAAAGAGTTCATTAGTGGTACAGCCAAACCACTCTCTCAAATTACGCAACCATGACATTCTTCTACGGCCTATATTCCGTGTTCCTTCTATTTTTCCTTGCATTATATTTTGAAGTAATGCGTATTTATGTCCTCTCATCAGGTGAACCAAATATTCGAGTTTTCTTCGTTTGATCGTTGACAAAATTTCTGGGTCTTTTCCTATACTTCGCATTACTTCAAAATTTGTAACTCTTTCAACCCAACTTATCTTTATCATTCGGCGGTAGCACCACATCTCGAAACTTTCAATATTTTTTATATTGTTCTGCTTGAGAGTCCAGGCCTCTACACCGTATAATAGCGTGTTAAATACGTAGCCCCTTAGGATTCTTAATCGGAGAGGGATGCTTATATCTCTGTTGCATAAGAATTTCCTCATTTTTATGAAAATGACCCTGGCAATTTCGATACGTCTTTTTATTTCATTGTTTTGGTCTCCAGTTTCATTTATTGAATACTTGGGTAGTATTTGTACACTTCTTCACGTTTATTTAATAAAGAAGAAACTTTTCTTTTTTTTTCTTTTTTTTTTTGATTATATAAATTATAAGAGCACTACAATATTTTCAGATACGTTAATTTAAAAGCAACAAACCTAAATAGACAGTACGGTGTGGCTTATCTTGTAGTACACGTCATATTTGTTTTGTTGGTTACTGGCTCGTGTTTTAACATTTTTATCTCCGGAAAGTTCAAGGTTGAGTGTGTTAGAAGAAAGATATTTTTATAATTTTTACTTATATTTAACTAATAACATTCGTGTTTATATTTTATAAATGTAACGATTAAGATGGCAGAATCCTTTAGTTTGAAATGTTTGTCAGTTTTTTTGTTGTTTTCTTCTCCCTCTGAGGAGAGACAGGAGAGGAAGACTCAGAACAAGGTGCCTTGATAACATCGATGAAGACATGAGAAATATGGGAATACGTGGTTGCTGAAAAAAGACGATGGATATGGACGACTGCAGAGATTCTATAAACGAAGCCTAAACGAATGTGATTGAATCCAAACTTCATATTAGCCAACCAATCAATTGTGTTTTTAATAGCCACATCGTAAAATGAAACAAAAATACAGAATGTTCAGGTTCGTTATCATCTACAATCTTTTGAAGCTTTTTAATGAAAATATTCTAAATTAATATCTATTTTGATTTTTATTATTTGCATAGAACTACAGAAAAAATGAATATCTATGAATGATTTTAAACCTGGATCCCAGAAAAAGGTGTGGAAGATGATAAGGAGACAAAAAACAGAAATGAATGAATTTGTACGCATAGATAACATTACGGAGGAACAATGGACTGAGCATTTCACGAAATTATATGGAGAAGGAGAAGAAGAGAACAGAGAAATAATCATTAACGAAACTCACGATAGAGTACTAATATCAGAAGAAGAGCTACAAGAACGAATAAAAAAATTAAAAAACAGAAAAGCACCTGGTCCTGATAAGATAAACAATGAACTGCTAAAATATGGATGAACAACACTACGCAAATGGCTTCTAAAATTATTCGTCGATATAATAAATGCCGGAGTAGTACCAGCGGAATGGAAGGAAAGTCTCCTGCTACCGATACTTAAAAAGGGAGACTCGAGAAGTCCTGAAAATTATAGAGGCATTAGTCTGATGAATAGTACATTAAAATTGTTAACGGCAGTCATAAAAGATAAAATCGAGGAAAATGCGAACATGGCAGATGAACAACAAGGCTTCCGGAAGAACCGCAGCACAATAGACGCAATTTTTATTATCAGACAAATAATAGAGAAGTCTATTGAATATGGAAAACCAGCATACATGTGCTTTGTAGATTTAAAAAGTGCTTTTGACAGGGTGAAGTGAAATGACATCTTAAATTTATTACAACCTGAACAAATAGACCCTAAGATAATAAGGACAATTAATGAAATTAACAAGAACAACAAGACCAGAGTTATAATGCCAACAGGGGAAACAGAATGCATATAACTAAAAGGAGGAATCCGCCAAGGAGACTCGCTCAGCCCATTGTTATTCAATATGGTGATGAATCAAATAATTCACGAAGTAAGAAAACGACACGGATACCACATGGGAGCGCATAAAATCACGATACTATGCTATGCCGATGATGCAGTACTAATTGCTGATAACGAAGATAACCTACAAAGGCAGCTCTACACCTTCAATATAACAGCAAACAAACTTAATATGAGAATATTAGTAGACAAAACTAAATGTATAGTGATCAGTAAAGAGCCGCGTAGATGCAAACTAGAAATAGACGGCAAAATTCTAGAACAAACAATGAAATTCAATTACCTAGGAGTAGACATCACTAGTGACAGGGATATAAGAACAGAGACCACAAGGCAAGCATCAACAGCGGCAAGAGTAAGTGGTTGCTTCCGAGAAACCATATGGAGAAACAAATATCTGACCATGGAAAGCAAAATGAAAGTATACAAGACAACAGTAAGACCAATCCTAACATACGCAGCGGAGACAAGGACCGATACAAGAAAGACGAAACAACAAATCAACAATATCGAAATGAAAGTATTAAGATCAATAACGGGCATATCATTAAGAGACAGAGAAACCAACAGAGAAGTATAAGCGTACAATGCAAAATTCAAAATATTAACAGGTGGATAAAAACAAGAAGAAAAAAACTGGAACGAACATGTAAACCGAATAGGACTAGATAGATTAGCGAACATATGTAAAAACAACAAGCCGTATAGCAGAAGACCCGTTGGAAGGCCGCCAAAAAGGTGGAAAGATAATGTACAGTCAACAGCGACTGCAACAGAATAAGAGGCAGACAAACAGGAGTAATCCTAGTCGCGCGAAGAAGAAGAAGAAGAAGATTTTAAACCTAACAGTGCTGTCAATTTTTCCATCGATGAATTCATTGCTTAACGTATTATTATATATTTCATTTCTAATAAAAAGTTGTAGCTATGAGGGACTCAGCTTAGATTATAATTAAAAATGACAGATCATTTCTACACACTTGCCTTAATTATATTACCCACACCGAGAAAAACATGCATCATGCTGGTATTTATATTTCACGGCATTAACGAACTAAATGGCCAACCAAAATCCATAAACGTCAACATTCCCGACATTAACTCTTTCTTATTTTGACGTTAACTCTTGTTCTATTGCCCATTTATTTGGAATTAAAAACGTCAATGATCACTTCTCGACAGATGCGAAGGTCATTTCACGTTCTACTCTTGATAATTGGTGAGGAAGAACACGTTCATAGATCGATTAAATGGTTTTTTTGGTGATTAGGACGTGTAAACAACTACGTCTCGGAGGAACACACTCCCAAAGTTTATTTTCGTACTGAATAACATACACAAATGTCTTTTTCGGGAAAAGCTGAAAATCCATTGTTGGTTTCGTTCGAAAAGCGCTGCCGAAGATGTCTAGAGAGTGAAGTATGGCGAAAAAACATATATTAAGTAATGAAACAACTGACATAGCTATAAAAAATGTAAAACAAGAAATTCGCAAATTAAAGATTGCAATTGCCTTAAGATAAAAATAACAGATCAACAGAATAATATAAAGATAATTCCTGTTTGAATCTTGGTCATATTCCAGTGGTTTAAAGAAGCCGCACAGCATTCCTACAATGCGCAGCGATGTATATTTGCATAAAACTATGTTTTGGCTTATATTTGACATGATTTGACTAATTGCACATAAAAAATAATAGTTGGAACATTATATGAAACGTTAGCAAAAATGATAATTTCATTGATATTATCATTTTTTGTTGCAGATGTCTCTTTTATATAAAAAGGGACATAAACAATTCGGTTGGATGAATTAGACAACGATGGTGTACTTGATTGATTAGTAAACATACCCAGTGGCAGTGAAGATGAATTAGACGATTTCTGCGGATCTGTTGGATAAATATTTAAATCAGCGTGGCACCGATGAAATGACGATTACGGTATCTGATGTAGAACATAATCGATCAAGTGAATACTGTAACATGGATAACTCAGATAACAGTGGAGATAAAGTGGAAGAAGTTGCTACTAAATCCAACAATAAGACTTCTACCAATGGTGGAGTTGCTATGGAGAAAGAAAAAGATTGGTCAGATACCATCAACATTTACAGGGAATACGACTCTGCCAGATGTAGTTTTAGATTTACAGACACCACACCAATTTTTTAAATATTTCTTCGATGACAATCTTATAAGAAAATCGTTGAAGAAAGTAGTAAATACACCGTTCAGAAAATCCAGCTAAACCTTTTAAAATTACTAAGAATGACAACCGAATATTTGGGCATTTGTATAATTACTTCTGTAGTTTCAATACCTAATATAAGAATGTATTGGAATGATACTATTGGATTAGCAATGGTCCAAAATGCTGAGTCAAAAGTCATTTGAAAAAATTTGCTTTAATTTACATTTTAATAACAATCAGATTGATGCAGTCGATGACAAATTACACAGATTACGACCTGTTATAGATTCCCTATCATCAAAATTTTTAACAATACCTATGGAAGAAATGCTGTCTATAGATGAGCAGATATGTGCAACAAAAGCTCGCCACCGCATGGAGCAATACTTGCCTCTCAAACTACACAAATGGGGATATAAGCTTTTTATACTTTTTGAGTTTCAGGTTTTTGTTATAAATTTGAAATATACACTGGCACGGAAAATGATCCAAAAAAACAACTACAACACGACTACAAAATGATGTAGTCGTGAGTGAATGTCGTGAGATTCCCATAAATTGTTATCACAAGTTGTATTTTGATAATTACTACACATCCGTAGCTGTAATTAGGTTTTTGGCAAAACAAGGAATTCATAATCTTGGGAGAGTACGCAGAAATCGAATTCCATGCTGTAAATGCCAACTGAAGCAGTATTAAATAAATTACCCAGAGGAACTTCTGAAGAATTTGTGGCAGATTATGAAGGTATACTTATAAGTAATGTTTTCTGGAGAGATAATAAAACAGTTACATTATTGTCTTCATTCGTTGGTATTTATCCTATTCAAATGGTAGAGAGGTACGGCAGAAAACAGAAAAAGAAGATCCAGTTGCCATGCCCTGCTATTGTAAAGCAATATAACTGTCATATGGGTGGGGTTGATTTGCTTGATAGCATCACTGGTAGATACAAAATAAAGATGAGGTCAAGAAAATGGTAGATGAGGATATTTTATCACCTTATTGACATAACTGTAATAAACGCTTGGCTTCTCTATCGACGATGTAATGAAGGCAAGCCAAATCTTTTAAAACTTGCACAATTTAAAGTTGATTTAGCATGTACACTATGTACTATTATCTCACAAAATACGACGAAAAGAGAACGACGAATCTGATTTGCAACAACAAATCGATCAGAAAAAAAAAGCTACTGGTGCTCCCCCTTGCCATCTCAGGATGTCAGATTGGACAACCAAAATAATTTTCCCATTTGGAACAATACACGGTACAATACACAGAACAATATTCGCTGCAAGAATCCTGTGTGTGGGAATACAACTTTTGTAGTGCGTGAAAAGTGTAATACAGCTTTGTGCTTAAACAAAAACAACAACTGTTTCAAAACCTTTCGCAAATCTTAGTTACTTTCGCCTTACTATCTTATGTTGTGCTCCTTTGTGCTCAATGACGCATATATGCATCGCTCATTAAATATCAAATTATAAACAAAATTTTAGTTGATCTTTTTACTATTTTTCCCTTACTTATAATCAGTTAATGCATCCTTCCATAATTTTTTTCTTTGATAATAAAAAATTGCGCATTGTTAACATTCACATGAAAACAATTATTTGAAAATAGATGAAATAGAAGGTTAAAAAAGATAGAAAAATGGACTCAGCTTACTAGAATCAAACGAAGTATACCGAGAGACAGTCCTGGAGAGAAAATGTCGAAGATGCAATAACTGCCATTAAAAATTGAAGATTGCTTCAACAGAAAACGCTAAAATTGTAGAAGGTTCTTTCATGAATACCGTAAGAAAATAAGAAAAGAGACACGCAATTGTTTTGTTGTACGTGGAGGGAGGCAATGAGGGATTGAAACCTGCATGATGATCTATGGATATACACAGAGTGATTAGAAATGCTAACACGTCACAGAACTTTCTAAACCTAAGATATTATATAATCAAATCCTGCAAAACAGGTGGCGTCCTAGTAACAAATGCGACAAGGAATAGCCTCATAACAGAAACAATATAATACAAACATCAAAGCCGGTTATATATCGTAAAAATTAACATTCTCCCAAATTTACTAAAACTAATATCTCCATTAACTCTAAAACCGTCGTTAATACTGGATTTAATTAAACCAGTGACGAAACTAATAGGTGGAACAGAACTGCACACAAAAAAAAACGAAACAGGTCATAATTTATATTCTGAAATTAATTTGACCAATTCTCACTATATCGCTTGGGACCCCATCACAAAAACTACAACCAACAGCTTGTCAAAACTGTAAAGAATAAAAAAAATAATAAAAAAGAAACTTGAAAGATGGAGAAGGCTCAGGACCGTAACGGGATACCACAGCTATATAAAAAAAAGTTTGACATATTTAAGGTTTGATAATTTATTTTGATCAACTTTTTAAATCGTTTATGCAAAAAAATAATATACAGTTCAGTCCATGGTTCTTTACCCGTCCATAAAGTCGGAAATTTACTCAACGCAACAGCAAGTGACAGAAAGTGGCTACTGCTCCGATCACATCATCATCATTGTCAATGGCGCTACAACTCTTCGTGAGTCTTTGCCGCGTTTACTATTGCCTTCCATGTTTGTCGGTCCTGTACCAGTAATTCCCATTGTCGCACTCCCATTTTCTCTAGATCTTCTTTGATGGCATCTTTCCACCTTTTTCTAGGCCGCCCTACAGACCTCCTTCCCTCTGGCATTTCCCGGAAATGCTCCGATCACGGATTATATTATAAAATTTGACGTTATCAAAATAAATGGAACTAAAATGTTAGTTTTGCTTTAAAATTTTAATGCAGAATTACAGCTACATAATAATGGTTAATAAATTCTTTTAATATCATTAGTGATTAATAAATAAATAAACAGTTTATAAAACAATAATATACAAAAATAAATGTTTGTCTTTAAGTTCTTTATATAATCGTAAACTATGCCTTTGACCATGTGATGATCTTTAGCAAAGTTGTTGAACATGAGCCCACGAAGGTTTCTAAGTTGGTACGACCAATTTTCGACAGATGGCGCTACTGTCATTCCATTGAATTTTATATATTTCCTTGACAGTTTTTTGCTGGTTTGAATTGAAACGAAAACAGGAAACGAAGAGTTGTGGGTGACGTAAGAATTTATGTAAATTGTGAAATTCATGTCCGACTCACATTGAACAGACAATATTGTGCGTATTTTTATATTGATAGCGTTTTTCGATTAGTTTTGTGCATTTCATTGTGAGTTAAATTATTTAGATAACTCGGATACCATCGTGAGTGGAATTAAAATCGATTACCACAATTCATGAACGCTGAGTTTCAATTTTCCTCAGCGAATTGGTGATCTCCGTCAATATTTCCATCCGTGTGTGAACAACCGGTTCAATTGCATTGTGAGACTCGGATTACTGATTGACATCTAACAAATTCAAACGCATTTTCACGTCATTATTTGCCAACCTTCTTTCCATCTAATCCAAAAGATCTTCGGAAAAATTAAAAGGACTACATGAGTGACGATATTCTACATCGATTGCGCGCTCAATTCACACCTAACAAGGCACTGGTGCAACTGGGAATGCCTGCTCCGAACCGACCAGCCAACGACCTTTTCGATTGGGATTTGCGACGAAAAAAACACTTTGATTATAACGAACTGGGACATTTGTTCAGAGAAATCGTCTGCAGTTGGGTTGAGCACAACGAATTAGAATTATGCGTGCAATCACAGAACAAAGCACTGGACTTTTATCATAGGCAAGACTTTTCTTTTTTCACCCATTTTGGCAAACATACGATCACAGAATAATATTGCGCTGGTCATTGCATCATCTGAAATTGCAACAACTGTTTGGATGGATACCAAATAATTAGGAAGCTATTCTCGAACAGGGAGTACACAGGCATGTGAAGTAGGGTCAATCCAATACAGTGGTACCACTGGAATAGAACGCAGGGCCAAAAGGACAAAACCAGTCTTATTAATATTAATGGATGGATGAAGACGTACTATCAATTTTAAATCAAATGATATTTATTTGTAAACATCTCACAGTTTATGAGTAAATCTTTATATTAGGTACCTTACCTATACATCTAGTGCAAATAAAATGCTAACAAGGTTTCTCTGGTAACTGCGGCGTTATTGAAGTTGAATTTATAAACGTTAATAACAAGCTCTAATTTGGAATAGAAAAACCTTATCATTTTGTATATTTTTGAACATAAAAACCGTATCATGGATGCCATCTCCGACAAAATGAATAGAAACTCCAACCAACTTAATACACTAAACTTACACTTCAGCTCTTGTAACGTTTGTTTTATATTATTTAAAGTCTTCTAACGTCAGCACAAAAAAAACCGTAAAAATTTAAAATTTATTTATTTAACCATAAAAATTTATATTTTAGACTGACTCCTTGAATTTTAATCGTCTTTATATATATTTCGCCTCACTCCTCGAGACACTTCCATATTCCAGAACCCAGTGAAATTCTCTAGGCGGAATTAAAACACCTATAGCTCGATTAGGGGCGTAGCAAGGTCTTGGTGTAACACTATCATCTTTCTTTCTCCTATAACTCAATATTATTATACTTTTTACAGGACATCCTGTCGTCTCTGCGGCCAAATAATTTCTTAAAAATGTTTTGTGGTACAGCTGTTTCCTAAAAAAATTGATACGACTCTTAAAGCGTATTTTGTAGAAAATCGAGCAGTGTATTTTGAAGGATAAAGACTTATTATTTACATACTTTCACTGTCACTGCCAATCTTAAAATTTGTCAGATAACTTATTCTGTTCAACCTTAAAAAATGACTCCACATGCTAGCAAAAAAACTAAAAGCAAGAATTGTAACAAAATTGGAAGATTGTTGGTCACTATCTGCCGTAGCGAACCATTTTAACGTAAGCAGAACACCAGTTTTTAATATTAATAAAAGATGGATAGAACAAGAAATTCCCGAATTTGGTCTGGAAGACCAAAAATATCTCCGCTCGTGAAGATCGTACGCTTTTTGAGAGATTAGAAGAGAATCTGAAGCTATTTTCTTGTGGCATTTTAAATTAATTACTATTTAAATGGGAATAAGCCACAATTAAAGGTTAAAATACGTTTATTGACGTTTCAATTTCCACTTCGGAAATCGTTCTCAAAATACAAACTAATGTTTGTATTTTGAGAACGATTTCCGAAGTGAAAATTGAAACGTCAATAAACGTATTTTAACCTTTAATTGTGGCTTATTCCCATTTAAATAGTAATTAGAAGAGAATCCTTTTGAAGATGCGAAAACTGCAAGAATTATGTCACAGTTTCCGGGAAGAAAGACAACTTGGCGCAGAATTAAAGCATCGGGTCTTAGGTCCTAAACTGCAGCAATAAAAACAAGCTCTTACACAACATAAGCAATCAAGACTTATATTTGCTTTAAACCATCAGCTACAAAATCGATTTAAATCGACAAAATAGATTTTTTGGACAGGGTAATTTTGCAGATGAGAAAATTTTTGAATCTTCTAAAAAGGGCAAAATTGGGGTGTATAGACCAGATAATAATAGATTTGATCCTCTATATGTTGATAGATATCGAGCAGCTGGTCATTTTAGCACCAATGGATGGGGATGGATTTCATCTGAGGAATTGAAATGCTATGGCGTATTAATGGCTGGTTTGTTGGACGGACTTATCTGAAGACTCTAGAAAACATCATGTTTCCCAATGTAGAACAGTTGTATCCAGAAAATAATTTTATCTTCCAACAAGATAATTGTTCTGTTCACACTGTAAATATAATAAACCAGTGGCTTCAGAATAACAACATCGAAGCCTTACCATGGCCCAGGTACAGTTCAGATTTAAACCCAATCGAGAATGTTTGGAGGCTTATTGCCCCCAATAAGGGAGAGAAATGGTGAAGAGCTGTGACACGGTATACAACAGGTTTGGGAAGAGCTCTCTGAAGAAGACAATTTCATAATTCCTTTCACGCAGATGGATCGAAGACTATAAGCTCTTATCAATGCTTATGGATATATTCATCATCATCATTTTGGCTTTACAACCCTGTGTGGGTCCTAGCCTCCCCAAGAATTTTTCTCCAGTCGTCCCTATCCATCGCCTTCCTCCGCCAAGCACGTATTTCCATATTTCTCATGTCTTCATCGATGTTATCTAGGAATCTTGTTCTGGGTCTTCCTCTTCTTCTTTGACCAATAGGTCTATCAAGGAGCGTTTTTCTAGCTGGGTCGGTTTGCTCCATTTATGGATATATTACAAAATATTAATTTTATTTTTACATACCTAAATTTAAGTAGTATTACCAGTTTTCCAAAGGTCACCTCACGTTTGTTTGGTTTGTTATAATTATAGCTTTTCATATCTTCGATGATCATTAAATACAAGGAGCCTTCTTAGTACAGATAATTTCAATGTCACAAAGACATTTGATTAGAAACTCCTAAATCGAGATATATACATTTCGAAATTCTTCATTAATATTAAATTAAAGCATTAATGTATATAACTATATCTTTATAATTTTTGTGTGGTTATTGGAATCTTTCATGTTGGTGTTTGGCAATTTTTTTACCTCTCCTGTTGTTGGTTGGACACATACGACTAACCCCACAAACAGAGTACCATTATCTTTTCCAACAATTTTCTTGCCCAATCTTTTATATTCCTTCGAAAATTAAACGTAACACTGCTTATGTTGGATTATGCAACAGTATAATTGCTTTTAAAACACGGCAAAAAAAACTGCAACTGTTATTTTGTGGATAATCTTTGGTTTTTCAAAAATACTTGATTTTGACTTACAGAATGATTTATGCATTAATGCGTTTTTTCTTCATTTCTTTATAAAATATGCTTTTTAGTATGGTCCGGTTCTGTCCGCTGGACCAAGCAGGTAAAGAAGCAATCCCTTCCCCCATGAAGGTCATCTTACAATGGCCAGGTCAGAAAACACAACTCACAATGAAATTTATGTTGGTCGTTAATATTCATGTAAATGGGACTGTAAATAGACGTTTCTTCTCTAGAAATGCCATAAAAATTCTCTATATTTACTTTTTTATTATTGTTTAGGTCTGGGTCTACTCATGCCTGCATGACTCACAACATAAAAGGTTTTTGGTCTATATCTTCAGGGAGTATGCAAATTTTGTATAGAATTTTAAATGAAGCAGTTTACGACTATTATATAATCTAATATACCAAGCAATAGTTTAAAAGGAAACATTATCAATCAAACATATTAACAGACAAAATACCGAAGGTGAAATATTAACAGACAAAAATTAAATTAAATTACAGACGAAAGTAAATGGATCAAAAAATATTAGATACATATTGATAGGCTACTACTATTCTCATTCTGGCTTTAGAGCTAGACCTTAGTCTCCTTAAAATTTCTCTCCAGTTGTCTTTATCCATCATAGCCTTTCTCCGCCAAGACCATATTCCCATATTTCTAGGCTACTTTACCTTTTTAAAACCAAGATAAGTTTGACTTCACACACCCATCGATGCGTGTGTCGTGAATTCGCAGCATGTCATTGGTTGGTGTAGAAGAAAAAAAAGGTTCCTCTTGCAGCAATAATTGAACTATAATCAAGAAGAAATAAAAAATAAACAAATCAGGAACTTCTACGAAGCAACAAAAGAAGAGATAGGATTATAAAAGATGAAGAGATAAAAGCTGTTAGCTGGAATTGATGAAAAACTCAATATTTCGAAAATATATTAAAGCAGAGAATCAAGATCAAATCTAACAAATACAACTACCAGATGAATAACAGCAGACCAAAAAGGTAATAAAGAAGCACTTACCAATGAAGAAATTGTAACTATAATAAAAAAAACGTGGAAAACGCCAAGGTATCTAGTTACACGGTATCTTGCTGAGTTCGTATAAGATCCAAGAACAAATGGAGCTAACATTAGATAGCTGAAATCTACTTCGAAGAATATACAGAGGTTTGTAAGGGGAGAATGTCTAGCGAAGCAGAATCAATAACTAATTCATGCAAATATATGGACAACCTATAGATATAATTCCCAAAGAATTAATATACACAAAGGCTGGTACAAAAAAGAGCGCGCCTCGAAAAAATTGGGTGGATTCGGTTAATAAAGATCTGATATTGTTGAGTATACAAGATTAGAAAAACTTTCGACAGAGAGAGATAGCCTTGGATCTGTGAAAGCTGAACTATATATAATTTTTACACCATAGTTATAGTTTATAGATGATTCAAAAAAGTATTTTTTATTTGTATTTGAAAATAGCGTTTTGTGATAAAAAAAATCAGTTGTGGGATGACGAGTTATTCGCATCGATGTTACAACTAAGTCGCAATTGTAAATTTTAATTACGAATCATTTTAGTACTTAAATTAACAAGTTTATGAATTACGTATGCCACGCACGATCTATCGTTCATTCTTTTCTAAGGAAGCCATGACATTAATAAAGTACTTGTACATTGATGAAATCAGGTTATGAAAATAAAGGAATGACTGGAGTTTATGGATTAGATAAGCTGATAAAATATAAAAAATAACGATGATCCATTTTGGACAAAGTGATAGTGATGATGCGGCACCGAAAAAAAAAACAAAGGTATATTAATGAGTGGAAATTTCCATTTTTGTATTCTATAAATATATATATTTATAAATAAATAAAATTTAAAAATAAATTTATTACCTGTTATTTTTAGATGGATTTGGTTCCTAGTACGTTAAAAAAAGTTAATCCTTTGGACAATCATTTTGAAAGTACTCTTTTAAGATGGTATAATAAGGAAGAATCTCAGTGGCGCACCCAGGGGGGGGGTTTTGGGGGTTAAACCCCCCCCAGGACCCTATTCCGACACTGTTACTCACACATTTTAAGGACTTAAAATGGAGGTAACATCATAAAAAAAATTTCAGTGACCAACCAAAACCCCCCCAAAGGCAAATTCTAGGTGCGCTACTGAAGAATCTGACTTGTCTGATATAGAAGATGGATATGATATCGAAGAACATGAATAATGACCTTCAAGTGAAAGTCATAATAATGAAAAATCTTTTTCAAATGATGAAAATATTGATGAAGAATTATACCAACAGAATGAGGATCAAATTAGACACAAGTACTACTATGGGAAAGATCGACAAAAGTGGGCGTTAAATGAACCTGTAAAGAATGTGCGAAATCAACAGCCTAATATAGTCATAACCCTATCAGGACTAAAAGGTCCTGCTCGTGCTCGTACAGCCACTCCAGATTATAGAAAGATTGCAGAAATTTGAACAAGGTTTGCTATAGGAAAGAGAGACTGAAAGAAACACCAGCGGCTCATATTAACGACATTTTTTAAATGCTTTTTGAAAATTGTTAAGATGTATTTACTATTGGGAAAAATGCGTTCAAGATAAGCCACGAAAATATGGCATAAAACTGATGTTGATAACTGGTGCTAAGACTCAATTTACCTATAATTGCTATATATAATACCGGAAAAGGTTCGGATGGAATTGGTCTTTCAAATTCAGAAAAAAAATCAACCAAACCCACACAATCGGTAATTCGTCAATCAAAACCTTTATTTGGCAGTAATAGGCATATAGACATGTTTTTTTTCTCTTCAGCTAGTGAAAGATTTACATTCCAGGGGCCTGGCGTCAGCTTTATGATGGCAAAAGAAGATAATACCGAGAAACTTGTTAGGTTGCCAAGCGCCTTTTTTTCTCTAAAAATCTGGAAGATACTGTTTTATTACAGTGATAAACAAATACGAAGTTAAATGTGTCGATAGCAATTAAAGTAAACTGTATACCCAAGCTTAATCAAGCCATTCAGAGCGATGTTGGGAATATTTATATTCCACTATGCATCAACAATTATTTACCCATATAAATTACCATCATTCTGGTACTCATTGCGTCTAGTAAATCAAAACGCAACCGTCTTCGTATATAAACAAATACCCCTTTATATTTACATGCTGATATCAATTTAATTTCTTTTTCAACGTTTTTTGTTTTACCCATACATTTTTATTGTTCTGTCAATAGAAGCAATAAATATCTTTTTATATTCTAAAACCTGGCCATAATTTTGCTTATATCTTTTAGTACAAATAATAAAATCTATCTAATCTATTCTACACATTTTCCCAGCCTGTAATCGAAAATGATTCCCATTGTTAGACAATTCACAGAACTCTGTTCATATATTATAACCTCCAACAGTGGATGCAACCCCCGAATCTAACAAAAGATCCCTAAGAAATGTCATTACACTGCCATAGATCTTTACAATACGACACCGTCCCGTTTTATTATCACATGCCACCTGTACCTTTCTCCGGACCGTATATATTGTTGGGAGCTTGTGAGGCATCGCCCTACACCCTTATGTGTCAATACGGTGTAATCTGATTTCTCTATTTCAGGTGAAATGTACCTACAAAATAGTGTACGTCAATTTCGGGCCTTTCATGGATTTTATTGGGATATAAACAAGGCGGAAACGGCATTTTTTACAAGTACCTATTGTGTGATTTTGTAGGGGTACAGGCAGAGTTCTTCACTTTTTTATTGGCATTGCAAGGAAAATGATTTTGATAAACATAAAACTGAGGTCAGCTTACCTTAGGTTATTGCATGAATTTATTTTATTTTATGTTTTGACAAAATAAAATAAAATTATATTAAAAATTACTCTTAATAGATGTACCTATGTAGATTTCACCGTTACGCATTTTTTTTTAAATGATCCAGTTTTTGGGAAAAAAAAAATTGTGGCCATGTGGAACATTATGTATAAAAACTTTTATTAGAACCAATTGCCATACACATTAGATCGATGTATTGTCAGTATTAAACTATTCCACATAAGGTTGTGACATAAGCATTCTTCAAGGAGGGTTGTTCTGCTGTGATCTTGCCAGATGTCCTGTCCATCTTAGATTCCTATTTTTATAAGAGATACTACGTCTTTACCACCAAATATATGTTTATATCTGTGATATATCTCGTAGTTGTACCTCCTTTTCCAAACACCATTTTCACAGATGCCACTGAATATTCTTCTCAGGATCCTCCGTTCAAATATAAGCAGGAGGTTTTCATCTGCCTTGGAAATGGTCCATGTCTCCGACCCATATGTTAACACTGGTTGTATAAGGGTTTTGTATATGATTATTTTTGTTTTTTGGCTTAAGTTTCTGCTTCTCATATGTCTAGTCAGTCCAAAATAGCAGTTGTTTGCTAGGATTATTCTTCGCTTGATTTCTTCCGTTATGACGTTCTCCTTGGCGATCAGGGAGCCTAAGTATGTGAATTTGTCCACCACTTCAAAGGTAGAGTTATCAACCGTGAATTGGTGGCCGATGTTTCTGGCTCTGTTGTTGGGTGTTGATGCCATTATCTTATATAGCTCATATTTTTTGAGGCGTTTGACAAGGTGGTATACATTTCTTCTAGCTTGCGTGTTGTGCGAGCAACTAGGTCAACATCATCTGCATATGCCAAAATTTGGGATGATTTATTAAAAATGTTTCTTCTGTTGTCTATTTGGGCATCCCTGACCGTCTTTTCCAGAGCTATGTTGAAAAGGAGACACGCCAGCGCATCTCCCTGTCACAGCCCAACATGCGTTTCAAATGCCTGTGATTGTTCGCCCTGTATTTCGACTTTGTAAACAACTTTACGCATTGTAGCCTTAACCAATCTTATCAGTTTATCGGGGATGTGGAATTCATCCATGGCTTCATACAATTTATTTCTTATGACACTATCATAGGCCGATTTAAAATCTACGAAAAGATGGTATGTGTCGATATTGAATTCATTGGTTTGTTTCAGTATTTGCCTTAACACAAAGATCTGGTCTGTTGTTGATCGACCAGGCCTAAAACCACTTTGATGTTCGCCAAGAAGCTCCTCTGAATATGCACTCAGGCGACCATATAAAATACTTAAAAATATTTTGTATGCTGTATTAAGGAGGGTTATTCCCCTATAGTTTCTACATTTCAATTGATCACCCTTTTGGTGTAGTGGGCAAACGATCCCAATACACCACTCTTCCGGGATTTGTTCCTCATTCCAGGCTCTCAGTATGATTTTATATTTTAGAAAGGTATTTTTGATTAGAATTTTTGATTTATATAAAACAAGAATGAGTAAATATTTGTTTCCTTGGAGATTGATTGCAGTTAGTTATTAGAGATTTTTTTGACAATTGCCCTTTGATAGTTTAGAGGTTGGCAATCGTCAAATCAGCAGTTGCCAGATTGCAACAGATGTTTGCAATTAATCTCGAAGGAGACAAATATTTACTCGTTATTGTTTCATATAAATTAAAAATTGCAGAATTCATAACATAGTATAATCAAAATGTACTTTTTAAAAGCTTTCTCTCTTTATATTTGAAGCATACAACTTATTATGTATTATAAAAACATCCCAACACTGCCAAACCTAAATATTTTATTTCATGGTTGACATTTGCGGCTATATTCAGCTTGTACTTTCGGTAAACTCAACTATCCACTCTCCTGTCAATTCATCCCTTTGAGGGCCAAATGTCATTTTGGGAACCTTCCTTTAGAATACCATCAGTTTATTTATTTCCCACTTACCTTTGAGTCTAATATAAAATCTTAAAATAAAATCTTAAAATAAAATCTTAAAATAAAGTCTTAAAATCTGGCCATTTTCAATCCTTTTGCGGTTTTTTAAGTTTTTGTATTACTGTTTCTAATTGCATCGCGGATATATTTTCTTCATTATTGGCATCGGTTGTGTGCTGTTCTTCATTGTCTCAGAGTAAAACGTTCTTCGTTATCATCATTCATTATAAATGAGTGGAAAATATCCCAGTTATATTAGTACGTGTTTTATTTAACCAAAACAAATAACAGTGCGCCACTGGGTAATCGATCATTATGATCGCCTCTTATGCACACAGATGGTAGTTATTTAAATAGGTGTATTATCAGAAATTATATACATGAAATTTGCTTCAATTAGAAGTTGTACAAAAACGATCGCAGCATATGTAAGAAAAACATCTGCTTTGTAATGACGACACATAAAAAAGTTAATATTGTCTCTCGTTCAACTTGTTAATTTGTAATTTTAGTAACAAAGATCGACAAATGAAGCGATTAGACCATGTTGGTGTTATTGCTATTAGTACGAGTTTTTTAGAGGTTATTCTTTCGGTCTGGCAGTACGGATGAACGGGTGTATGGAGGGATCTATTTATGGAATTAGCGATATGTTATATATTTATTTAACGGGGATCATGATTTATTTATTTAATAAGGGTTACAATAAATATTCTATTAAACAAACTGTCAAATTATTTTCTGCATATTGCGTCACTTTACTTGTAAAATATCACCTATTCTACTAATATCTTGATTGTCTTCTACTTCAAATCTCAAATCTCTTCTATTAACGATTTTCAAAGTAGCGCACCCTAGAATTATTCTCGGGGGGGGGGGGGGGTTTCGAATGAGTTTTCGGGGTTTTGTCGACAAAGCACAAGTGTAAGCCAAAGGCACAAGAATGGCTAACGCTGCTACAAACTTGGCATAGACATAAAGATAATGATAATGACTATTATATCATAGTATTTTAGAATAGAATAGAATTTATTTAGTCAATATACAAAAATAGTTTTGTTTTTGACAAGTCAAAGGAATAGTGAACATTTTTACATACGTACATATAAAATTTTTGCGAATTTAAACTATGAGTTCGTGATTTTTTATTGGAAAATTAATGTCAGTTAACTTTTTATACTTTGTCTTCGGTTGAGTTTCGAAGCCGGGTTTGTTGAACTCAAAGCAGAAGTGCCCAGAATGGAGAAGAAATACCTGCGGAATGGACACAAGCATACATCACATCCATACATAAGAAAGGAAACAGGAAAAAATGTGAAAACTATAGAGGAATTAGTATAATATCGTCGGTAGGTAGACTTTACGGGAAAATTATTAAGGAAAAACTAGAAACTGAAATAATAGGAAAAATTGGAGAAGACCAAGCAGGGTTCACAGTAGGAAAATCATGCCTAGATCATACGTACACATTAGAACAACTGATAGAGAAGAAAATGGCAAAAGGTAGACCGGTCCATCTGGCCTTTGTTGATCTAAAGAAAGCATATGACTCAATACCTAGAGTCAAATTATGGGAAGCAATGAATGATCTCGGAATCCGACAAACACTAATAAAAGCAGTTAAAGCACTATACAAAGAAAACAAAGTAGCTATTAAATGTGGAAATAAAGCCTACAATCCATTTAAGACGACAAAAGGACTTCTACAAGGCTGTGCTACGTCCCCTACTCTGTTTAAAATATTCTTGGAAAAGACACTCAAACCATGGAGGAGAAAGTGCGAAGGAATGGGCATACCAGTAAGAGACGAATACCTATACACCTTAAGTTTTGCCGACGATCAAGTAGTCATCGCACAAGATGAAGAAGATCTCAGCTTTATGCTCAGAAAACTAGAAGAAGAATATAAAAACAACGGAATGGAAATAAACTTAGAGACCTAACAACAGAAAACAAGGATATGAGAAACCTAGGGATAGACGAGGGAAGACAAATAAATGGAACAGATAAATTCAAGTATTTAGGAACCATAATATCGAACCAGGGAACAACAGAAGAAGATATAAACAACAGACTGAGACAAACAAGAAACTGTATAAGGCAACTAAACTCAGTGTTGTGGGATAAGAACATTACGATAAAGACAAAAAAGAGAATATATAATACCCTGACAAGAAGTATCCTGACATAATATGGGTCCGAAAACTGGACAATAAACAAGAGAAATAGAGGTAGAATAAGAGCAGTAGAAATGGAGTTCCTGAGTAGAAGCTGTAGACTTACAAAAAGAGACAGAATTGAAAACGCAGAGATTAAGCGGAGAATGGGAGTGCAATCAGACATAATCGACTATATAGAGGAGAAGAGACTATCCTGATACGGCCACGTCAGAAGAGCGGACGGAGGACGCTGGATAAACAAAATCACAGAATGGAGCCCGATTGGAAGAAGAAAGAGAGGAAGACCCCGAAGGTCATTCAGAGATGAAATCGACGAGGCTATGGAGAAAAGAACCCTGCGAGATGGAGACTGGAATGACAGGGAAAATTGGAGAAAACGGTTGAGTGAAGGAAGACAGTGAAAACTGTGGAAATCCTTAGTAGTAGTAACTTTTTATACATTTCGGTTATAAATTGAGCCAAGTCTGTTGCTGTTTTGAGAGAAACAACTGAACATGTCTTCTGTATGTAATTATCACTATGACTTTTTTCAGATTGTGTTTTTAAGTAGAGAAATTGATCAAGATTATCAGAAATACATGGGTCCACAATTCCACAACCATCTTACTTCTTATGTTTGTTAAGATGTTATCTAAACAATTTGCTGATCTAGTTATGATTCTAGTAAATTCATTAATATTTATGGTTAAACCAAAAGTAGAAAACCACTTATAGAAAATTTATAGAATGTAATGTGTACAATATCCTATAATTTGTATCAGAAATATTTAGTCTTTGTCCATTTATTGATGACAATCTCATGCCATCGTGTATATATTCAGAAATATTCACACTCAAAAGAAAGAACTGAAATATCGGTAACCACTATTTATGTTATAATCATTCTGAAATAAAATTTCTACACCACCCCATGATTACAAAGCTCTATATGATTGTTTAAACGTCCATATGAAAATTTGCCGGGCAATTACAGATGAAAACTACCTACCAAATTGCCGTGTAGTCCTCCTAACCAAAGCAACTTATTTATCATCAACAATAACACGTTAATGACGTTTCGGAGAGGGTTGAGTAAATATATAGGGGCGAGATATGTGTATTAATATTTTGCCACGAAGTCATCTTGGGGTGCGTCACTCAAAGCAAGCGCCGAAAAAAATCGGATACTTGTTCGTGGTTTTCGTCAAGTGGATGTATTTACTGATTAAAAAATTGTATAAATACGATGTGTCTGGTAGTGTCCTTTGATAAACAAGGTATACAAGATAAGTGGCAATATATATCCATTTTTTAGACTTTGCTGTAGTTTTTTTATTCCTCTTCGTCTTCTTCTTTTAATATAGACATGACTCTGTCTGTTTTTCAATGCGCCTCCAGTAAGTTGTCATTCCATCGTTTTCGTGGTCTTCCTATTGGAGAACCGTCTCTTGCCGTCTTTATTACTCTATTTGTTGTCATTCGGCTTATATGATCGTTCCATTCTACTCTTCTATTTCTTACCAAGTTCTTGATGTTCTCAACCTTGCATCTACGTCGTATATCTGTACTTCTAGCTCTGTTCCATAATGTCTTTTTTGTTCTTCGCTAGTATTATTATTTCATCGGCCAATCCACATTTAAAGAGAGGCTTTTTAGACTAATCTAATGTAATAAGGCTAATCCTACTTCCTGCCTTAATTTATTTTATTTTCTAAATGGTCAGGATTTATAGTTCTTTCTGATCACATAGTTAATAGCGTTTTTTAGATCTTTTAATGATCCCGATCAGTTTATTATCGGCTCATTTTCTGCCGGCTATTCCATAATCTTGATCTTGCTAGGGAGTCAAATAATGTCTTCTCTAAATCTGTGAATGCTAGGTAGCTCTACTGTGAAATGTACCATTTTTTCTATTGTCTGTTTTTTCATAAATATATGATTCGGAACTAGCCAAAGCCAGATTGTGAGCCTGACAGAGATCTTTCTGCAAAGTATTTCAGTTTCTTAACTATAATTTGCTCATATTTTTTTCCATAGCTCATGTTAAAGTGTTGCTATAACAACTGTTTTGAGTAGATAAAGTATCACTTTAACCGGGTAGATAAAGACACTTTAACAGCAAGAGTAGATAAAATGTTTTAACTTTTTTTATTCAATAAAATTTACAAATTCAAACACATTAAGGATTAAAAACAACTGAAATTTTACAATTAACATTATTAGAAATATCTATTTTTGGAGCATCACAACTTGTACTCTTGCATTTTCTACATCTGATGGCAGGTTTTCCTTTTCTTGTGTCAATTCTTTTCCGTCCATTTCGTATTTATTCACTTTGTACACAAAACGCAACAATATTCTCCGCAAAAACCAAAATGGAACATTTGTTTGACATTTGTTGACAGAGTAATTCATATCCCTAGCAACGGAGCAACACAATTGCGATTTTTGTGCTACAAATTACAATTTTCTTTGAAATTCTATTTTTCACCTGAACTTGAAGTCTTGCTATAGAAAAAAATGTTGTATTGCACACGACGATAAAATCGCATTATCTTCTCGACCATAATTAGCGTCTCGACTGTGGTCTCGACGCTAAAAAACGCTCTCGAAGATAAAGTACAATTTTATCGTCTTGTACAATAAATAACTATTAGCTATACTTAGTAGAGTGATTCCACTATAATTCTTACAGACTTTTTGGTCGCACTTTTTATAAATTGGTAGTATCATCCCCATCTTCCAGTCTTTTGGTACCATTTATTCATTACAATCTTTGCAACATATTTAGCATAGAGTACTTCCTCCATTTTGTTACCTACCTTTTTTCCTAGTTGAAATAAATGAAACACTTTTATGTTGTTCAAACGTTTCGGACAATTGCCATCTTCAATTAAGTAACAAAGTAATAATAAAGTGTTCATTGAAAGTAGCAATTTCTTCTTTCGATAGTGTTCACAGTTTCTAAGTAAAACTTCTGTTCTACGAATTGACATTGTTCTGCGAATTTCTTTAAAAAAATCTATCATATTAAATGAATTAGACTCTACAAGGTAGATATTAAACAACACTATTCCACCGTGCGAAAGATAAAAACTAGAAAATTTGTTGTTTTGCTTAGAAAAAAAAATGGGAGAAAAGTCTTTAAAAACTTTATTACTATGATTTCCACAATTTCCTGTATATTGCTAATGATTTCCCAATTTCCGGTATATTGCTTTTCTCAATTGTTTTCTCCATCTTTTTCTATCCGGCCAATTGGAAGAATAGATGGGAAAAGAGCATAGAACCACCTATTCATAGAGTCCTTCCTTCATACTGATCAGCTGGTCGACTTCAGCCTATGACTGCGGTCATCCAAGGCAAACCATACAACACATTGAGCATGTCATGTCCATAGCGGGACTTCCTTGAACCAGCTCTTCTTCCTAGTCGTTCGTCTTCCTAGTAGGGCTAAGGAAAACAATATTTCGAAGTCTTTTTTTTTGTAACATGCAGCTATTTAGGGGATTGACTCGTTGGTTCTTCTTGTGGTCCATGATATTCGCAACAATCTTCGCCAGAAAAACATTTCGAGCGCGTCTCGAAAACTTCCTTCAAGGACCAGCATTTAGACCAATATAAAAAAATGGAGGAGACCATTGTTTTTACAAGCCTTATCTTTGTATGTATGGTGATGTGACTTTTCCATATTTTGGTGAGCTTTGTTATTGCTCCCTTGGACATTACTGAACTTCTTTTGACTTCATGGATGCGTCCAGTGAGAGTACCCGGAAATAAAAATTAATTTACCACTTCAGTGCCTTAAAGCAGCACCAGAGGCAATAAACTGGATAGGCAGCCTCAAAATCAACGTCCAATAACCATATATGTTAGGCTTGTTTTATAATTCTTTGTGAATACTTGTTTTTATTTAAATTTTATATTTTATATTTGATATTTTCCTTATTATTGTTTTATAGGCTAAATAGATAACCCACCAATCTTCATCTTGCAAGTTTCTTCTTTCCATTGACTTGTCTATATGCCTTCATCTATATAATTTTCAAGTCGAAAGCAAGGAACCATTTCTTTTCCTATCGGACTCCATTCTGTAATGTTAGATCCAACCTCCTGTAGACGATCATATCCATATCAATGAACGAGTATATGAATTCATATCCATACTGGTTCCGTCTGGTTCCGAGGCTTTATATGGGTTCTTTGAGCCTTGTTTTCTTTTACAATGGGTAGGATGCTAACCTGATCCATTAATCCTCCTCTTTTTTCCGGGCTTGGGACGGACTGTGGGCCATCGAAAACATCTACTTCCATAATCAAATACAGGCAAATATAAATGAAAAACTAACACAGTGTATACCAGTACAAAGCGGAGTCAGATAGGGTGACTCGTTAAGTCCACTTCTCTTTAATATAATAATGGACGAAATAATTCAAGCAATACGTAAAGGTCATGGTTACAGAATGAGGAACACAGAAATCCAAATATCAGCAGAAAAAACGAAATGTATGACATCTAAATACCCACTACGATGTAAAATCGAAATTGATGGGAAAATAATAAAACAGGAAGCAAGGTTTAGATATCTAGGAATATATATAACTATACAGCGTTCCACGTTAAGAAAATAACATTAGGCTTATGGAGATCAGTGTTGCCAAAACTCTCAGGCATGCGATTTACTAGATTGTCGATATATTTTTCGAATTTCCATTTTCAATTAACATTTAACTGTAAAGTCAGAATAACAACTGAAGAACCACAAAGCCTTATTATCATTATGTAGTCTCAGAGAACGACATAAAATCGCTGACATACGTACACCGTATTATTTTAAGTTGCAATTAGTAATTAGATATATGCATTCCAAGCGGTCCGTTTATTTGCTTTTAAATCTTTAATAACCGGCAAAGTGTATGATTTAACTAAGCAATATTTTCTACTGATTTCTATGATTCATGGTATATGATATTCTTACCGAAAAACAAATAAACTGTCGTTACTATAATTAAAATAAGATAAAATAAAATTATCTTCTGTAAATACCATTTATTTAATTAAAATCATTTTCCCTACTTTTCATCTCTTGTTTCGAATGGGCACTTTTGGTCAATTACGTTAAAAAACATTAATTTAATTCATGTCTGTGAAAACGAAAATACAAATAATTATATAACCCTGAATCGTGCTTGTGTTCATCGTGGCATCGCTGCGCTTCTATCGTCCATAAGAAATACATGGCCCTATCTCCGCAATGTTATTTTCTTAACTTGGAACGCTCTATAGTTACGGAGATGTTGAAGAAAAACAAAGCTTAAAAGCAAGTAAAGCGGCGGGATCTCTTAATGACACGATCTGGAAGAACAGACACCTAAGACAAGACACAAAAACAAGAATCTATAAAGCAGCAATTAGACCTATAGTAACATACACGGCGGAGACAAGACCTGACACATCTAAAACGAGACGACTACTAGAAACAACAGAGATGACAATACTCCGACGAATATCAGGAAAAAGTCTGTTAGATAGATAGAGAAGCGAAAACATAAGAAGAGCATGCAATATAGAAGACATAAATGGATGGGTGACAAAACGAAAACGGGAGTGGAACGAACACATTAGTAGAATGGCAGAGGATAGAATAGTACGAATAGCACGAGATAAGTCACCAAATGGACGAAGAAGTATTGGCAGACCACGAAAAAGATGGTGCGATAATTTAAACTATTTAGGAGGCTAATATTGAAGAAGAAACATGCTTTAAAGCCTACATAAAAGAAGGAAGGAGAAAAAGATATCCATACTTCCTCCCCATGGGGGTGGATATCCATGATGTCATGATGTTTAATTGACTGTAATTGACCAGTCAACTCTATTTTGAGCTTTATGAGCTGTTTCCGGAAGGGAAAGTCATGTGAATTTTTTAATTTGATCACACCACCGCAAAAGACAATCCTCCTCGTGATCTTCTGCATTCCACTCTATATTCGACGATCAGTCCTCCATGCCCTCTTTCCTTCTAGTGATATTAGCTCAGAACATTTTTTTATAGTATGCCGCTATGCTTGTAACTTCTACTTGATTATTTCTAGCTCGTATCATATCTATGTGCGTTATTCTGCCTCGTGCTGTGATTACCAGTTTTCCTTAGAAATTCAGGTTTTCTTGCCAGTTGTTGATTATTAGATTTTGTTTAGTTTTATCTCTATTCCATTTCATGTGTTTTGTTCTGTCAAGTCCTCGCTATGTCCCTAATCAAATATACTACGCGCTCGATCGACGATTCGAGCTACAGGTGATCTAAAGTCACCAAAAGAATTTCACTGGGTTCTGGGAGCGTTGTGAGTAGTGAGGAGACTAAATATATATAAGAGCAATTTAGATTTTTTAGTAATTTGTACAAATTAAAGAATATGGTAGTCTGTTGTGACGACTTCAATAGCTGCGTGGTTTGCTTTCTGATTCGATTCTCCTAGTCGATGACTTTGTTATCATTGTAAAGTGCTCTTACAGCGTTTCTTAGTGTAGACGATATCGTATGTATGAATGATAATATGGGAGTCCCACAAAAACTACCAACAAATCCCCCTTCTTCTTTAATGTACATATTTTTCTTTCATCTACGTAAAAACGATGTCTTCTAGTAAGTCTAGTAAGAGAAAACACTGAATAAATTTCCTCGAAGGTCGTTTAAAATGCGAAAAATCGAAAACACGCAACGGACCAGTACTTTTCAACGAAAATACACCATCACGTGCCGCAAACGTAAACAAAGCGTGTCGACAAAATTATATCTAACCACAATTTTATTGTCAACAATAACAATGGACGATCAATTGGCTAGCAAATACAATTAAACATTTATTACGGTAAATGTCATAGAAAGGCGGACTGAAATAATTAGCGTAAATTTATTTGCCATTATCCGAATTAGTTACTTTATTTTACAAATAAAACGCTTATTATTAAAACAGGGTTTTAATTGTCCAACAGTTCAAATGTTGAAAATTACCGAAAATTAGTTACGAATATAGCGGTTGCAGGATTAATTCCAACTATTCCCCTAATGTTTCATTTTGTATTTTATTATTGCTTTATTAGTTCGGATTTTGGACGATTCTTGGCACTTAATATCCCACAAATTTCCAGAGGAAAACGTTTATACATTTTGTTTCTAGATATAGTGCAAGGGAAAAACTTTCAATATCCTTGTCTTCTTTCCTTTGCTTTTCCTCTTTGTTTAATTGCCTCTTTACTAGCCACTAGTAGTCTAGGAAGTCCACCGTTGCTGTAACTACTAATCTATCTATTTATCTATTAGCCTAGAGGCATCCAATATTGATCATAGGTCTCCTCTTCGCTCCTTCGTCGTCAGAGACGAAAACGCCAGTGAACCTCTAAAAATCGTACGAACAAACTGAATTTTGCCGAGAATATTAATTTTGGGACCCAAAAAAAGATGCAAAAAAGTTTATCACTTTTACCCCCGGGCTTCCTCCTAAAACTCCCCTCGTAGGGGAGTAAAAAATGTTTAAAATAAAAAATGTAGCTGAGATAATTTTAAGCAAAAATATTTATTAGCACTTTTTGTGTAGATTGAAGCGTTCTCTCACAAAAAACGCTTGAAGAGACCGTCGATTATGAATGTCAGTTAAAAATTCGATATCTTTTGATTCAAGTGCCCTATCAAAAATCAAGGTGTGTTTTAAAGGTAAAGAGTGTAGATTTCGTGTGCATTTTTTGTATTTTGTCGCAAATAAACTAAGATTTTATAAAAGGGTTTAAATAAATAAACGTGGCGCGATTTTTGTCATTTTTTCATGACATCCCTTTCATTGACTGGCCACTATGAAGTTTCGATTACTAGTGCCTAACCTTTAAAACCCATAGCATGAAATTTTAGTTTTGAAATGTGCTTAAAAACGCTGGTTTGGTGCCCAATCGCTTTTGGTTTTTTTTTGAACCTATTCTCTATCCTTCCATTGTTGGATGTAGGTCTCCCCCAGTTCTCTCCATCTTTCCCTATCTTGAGCTGTTCTCTGCCATGTGGGACCTCCTTGTTTCCTGATGTCATCTTTCCATCTCATCTGTGGTCTGCCTCTTGATCTCTTTGCATTGTATGGACGCCACTTTCCGATGGCATTGTTCCATCGTCCGTAGTGGAGACGTTCATTGTGTCCAGCCCATTTCCATTTCAGTTTTGCTGCTTGTTCTATCGCGTCTACTGTCTTTGTTCTGGTTCTGATCCACTGGTTACGTTTTCTATCTTTAAGTGATATACCCAACATTTGTCTCTCCATCGCTCTTTGTGCCTTCCTTATCCTATCCAAATTGGCCTGTGTAAATGTCCATGTCTGTGCTCCGTAGGTGAGCACCAATAATATACAGGAGTTATATACCTTGCTTTGTAAGTATAGAGGGATTGTTTGATTTTTTATTGCCTCTTTTAGGCCTTTTTGCAGTGATTTTTCATGAAGTTCATTCAGCATTAATTCTAGTACTTGTCGTTCCGAGGAGATCAGTAGTATATCATCCGCATATCTAAGGTGATTTAGGTACTTTCCGTTAATACATATTCCTCTGTTTTCCCAATCTGTTGATTTTATTATATCTTCGAGGATCAAGGTAAACAGTTTAGGTGAAATTATATCGCCTTGGTGGACTCCTCGTTTAACTTTTATATTATCCGTTATTAATTTGTCGTCCAGAATTACGGTCATGGTTGCGTTTTTTAGTAAATATCATGTATCAATTGTCGGTATCTTGAATCTATGCTACTATTGACCAGAGCTTCTTCCACCGCACAGTGTTCAATGCTGTCGAAAGCCTTTTCATAATCTACGAATGCTAAGTACAGCGGAAGGTTGTATTTATTGGTTTTCTCAATTAAGATTTTAAGCGCATGTAGATGGTCGATTGTGGTGTATCCTTTCCTGAATCCGGCCTGTTCCATTGGTTGGTAGTTATCAAGTTTATAGGTTAGTCGGTTGTTTATTATTCTTGTGAAGGTTTTTATATAGTTGTGACAAAAGGGAAATAGGACGGTAGTTGTTTAGGTCTGTTCGGTCTCCTTTCTTATGTATTAAGATTGTGTTGGTATTTCTCCATTGTTTAGGTATTTTACCTTCAAACAGACATTTGTTAAACAATATTTTTAGCATTTTTTTTATCGTGTCTCCTCCTTCTTTTAGCAGTTCCGCCAGTATTTTGTCCTCACCGGCCGCTTTATTTCTTTTCATGTCGTTTATGGATTTTTCGATTTCATCTTCAGTTATTTCTGGTAATATCTCTGAGCCAACATTTTGTATTTTCCTCGAGAGATTCTGTTTAGATGATAGTGGTGGGTCATTTTTAGAACTGTCTAGGTCTGTGTAATATCTTTCTGTGATTTTTACTATTTCTCCTAGATCTCTTTCTTCATTGTTCTCAGCTTTAAGCATGATTAGTTTTCTTTTTCTTATATTTGTCTTCATTGTTTTTAAACTTTTGTTCTTCTCTATGATTTTCTAAATGCGATTTTCTTGATATTTCTTTAAATCTCCCTTTATCTGCTTTCTTATGGTTTTGTTCAGTTCGGTAAACACCACTTCGAGTTTTCCGAACACTTTTGGTTTGGTAGTTTGGTGGTTTGGTCAAATTTAGAAGTTAGTCCCTTGGTTATTATTTTAGTTAGCAGAACTCCCCCACCGTTTTTAATAATTTCAACTGTAATACTAATACAGACCAATAACCAACAAATATTTAATCGACTTCTGTGACTTAAAAAAATTTCTATTTAAATAAAAATTATCGTAATATACCTTCAAATTATCTTAACTAGAAGAAGGTATCACGTGGCAACACCGTCCAGATGTGGATATAGGTGTCGAAAACCCAAAGCTGAAAAAAAAAGTCCAAAAAATAAAACAAAACGGCCGAAAAACCAGCCAGTTCATGGACCAAGCATCACTCGGTTTGTACGCGAGCAAGATAAAGAAGCTACATAAGAAAGAAATAAAAAGTAAATTGTCCAGTGAAATTAGACGAAAAAATAGTCGATCTTGAAAAAAATCGAATTTTTATAGAATCATCGACGCATACGAGGGTTGTGTTTTTAGGTTTGCATATGAACATAAAGACATAAAATTAAGACATAAAACATAAAGACAAAAGATCGATACATTTTTGCATACTTGACAAAACAGTTATTCCAGTCTTCAGTTGCCACCTGCAAAATCGCTGTTTTAAAGGCATCAGTGGCTTCTTCTGGCAACTCAAATATATGCCCACGCAGTGAATTCTTGATCTTTGGGAACGTGAAGAAGTCGTTGGGATTTAGGTCAGGGCTGTAAGGTGGTTGGTTTAACAATTCGATGTTTTACAGCTCCAAAATCTCTATTGTCTTTTGGGCAGTGCACTTAGCAATGCAACTTGCATTGTCTTGATGTAGGATGATTCGTCGTTGTGTGTTGCTTGGTCGATAACTTCTGGTAAACAAACGATTATATACCAATCACAAGTTACCGTTCTTCTATCTTCTAAAGCAATCGTTGCCACATGACTAGATTTTGACACAAAAGTTTCATTTCCTCATCGTGAAACACCCACAGAGCGAATTGGCGTTTATTTTCCGGTTTGTAGGAGTAAATCCAAGATTCATCGCCACTAACAATACTATAAACGTTTTTTGAACTTCTTTTATTGAACCGTTCCAATGTTTTTCGACACCAATTGACGCGAACCGCTTTTTGCTCTTCTGTGAGCAAATGAGGGATCCAACGGCAACCAACTGTAACACCCAGTTATTCATGTAGGATGTTTTGGATCGAGGTCTTTGAAATGCCCAAAGATGCTTTTCTCTCCCGGTCTGTTACACGTCGTTCATCCTTCATTAGCATCAAAGGTTTGCTGTGTGACTGCTGTTTTGGGTAAAACTGGCCTGGATACCTCTATATTAAGAAGTAACGAATTGTTTACATGAAAGCAAATGCTCTTTGTGAATTCTGTGTTGAATTATGTATCTCCTTTTTCCACCAAGTAGTTGAAAAACTTTATTTTAATGTTTTTTGTCATCAGACTGCATCAAATTGTACATCGTAGCAGCCATTCAACGGTGTCTTGGTTGCTGAGGTTACGCTGGAGCAAAAACTGAATCATTTGAATGTTTCTTGCGATCCTTTGGACGTTTTCATCTCAACTCGTTGGACCATTTGCATCTTTTTATAACCACCAATGAAATGTGAAACCGTACACTCACTAAATTAATTTCCAATCAATCAAAGAGTTCAAACAATGGAAAAAAACGGTAAAAAGGAAATACTGATAACATTCTGTTTTGGCAATTTACCACTGGTGAGTCACTCAGGTTTAGAATTGATCTCTGTGATCTGGTCCGATTGAATCTCTTGTTCACCTCACCTGTTTGCGACTGTATTTTCTACTCTGATTTTTCGGCTCCACCAACCCTAAATCAAGGAACTGCAGAACTACTGGGAACGATTAAGAATCTTTAATGTTTTCAACGTCAACGATTACGATAATAAATAAAAACAGTGTCATGGCTAGCACTACTGAAGAACTTACCTTGCCTTCCACCACTATGATATCATAAACCTTAACCCATGACTCGGTGCTGACTCGAATTTTTCTGGATCTTCCATTAATCTTGCACATTCTGATAGTGGAACGCCAATGGTTGAAACGATATGATTGGTGTACCTTGTAAGGGATCTGGTTCTGGCGTTTTTACTATCCGTGCCACTCTGTATTATTAACTTCTCAAGGCCATTTTTTGGAAAGACGTGTCCAAAACAGGCTATTACTTGCTCTGTCTTTAATGTCTTTAACCTTTTCTTGATTGTAGTTGTCTTGGTATTTACACATTTGTTCTACAGTCTTTTTCAGTTCTACCAGCAAGGAATTATCGGCATACTTCTTCAGCAGAGTCTCTCAAATGCGTCTGTGTTCCATATGAGGCTCCAGCATTCTGATGCATTAAAAAAACTGGAAAGACTAAGCATTTGACCAATCTGATCCAGATTTTAGTCAATTTAGTCATTTTGCTATTGATATTGTTCGTTTTACAATTGTAAAAGAGAATAAATAGTTCCTTCAAGTCATCAACACGTTTTTCATTTTCTTCAACAAAATGTTTAAAGCAGCGTGAATATACAGTCCAGCCTTTCATGGTTTCTTCACATCCCTTGACCTTACTTCTTCAGTGCATCCTTCCCTGTTAGATATCATAGATCCCAGGTACACTAGGCATACAACCTTGATGCTATTTATTTGGTTTGGTTGGTTTTGGTTGTTGTTGGCTCTATGTATTCTTCTTCTTTCTATGTATCCGTTTCGGATGTTGGCGACCATCATGACAATCTATATTTAGCAAAGTGCTGCTCTGAAAATATTTGTGGTATTAGACGTACTTAGATTTTTCAGCCAGGAAATCCTTCGCCTTCCTGCCTTCCTGGTCCCCGTTTTGCTTCTACTTTTTCATGTGTCCTCTATGTATTACCATGGACCTATGAAGAAGAGATATGGAAGAGTAAAAGAGGATTATGGCGCAAGGTTTGCATCTTCCCGTTCTATAGAAGTTTAGGGGAGCACTTTAGATACAACGCAGGGAAATTTACTCATCTGTAGAGTGCCGTTCAAATGCTTAAATAACGAGCGTGTTAAACGATATAAGGAAAACTTTTTAATTAAAGAATCTATCCTTATACTATAAGGCAAGATGAATAATAGGTTTAAGACAATATTAAAAAAAAAAAAGAAATTTTACCACTTTAGCAGAGGAAATTACAAGCGCTAAGGATGAAAAGTCACTTGTCCAAATAGAAACTTCCACACAACTTCACATAAGAACAACAATTACAGAAATACAAAAGAATATGAAAGATATAATACGAGAATATATAATAATCAAGCATATTCCAAAGAAATAGAGGAGCATGGCAAGCTCAACGAGGAAGAAATAGTAATCAATGGACACAGGTGACAGCGAGAACATAATTTCATGTTTATCTGTGATGTCCAGTTAACTAGTGTAGTAGGGATCTATCTTAGTTTCCCAGTCTTCTCTCCATTAGTCATTTAAGTCAAAAATGGAGCCCTTGAGCAGACTTCCAAGGGAAGTAACCTGGATCAGAGTCGGCTTCCAAGCATATCGGAAATGTCGTTGTGGACTTAAAGCCTGTTTCTTCTTCAATATTAGCCTCCTAAATTGTTTAAATTATCGCATTATCTTTTTCTTGGTCTGCCAATACTTCTTCGTACATTTGGTGACTTATCTCGTGCTATTCGTACTATCCTATCCTCTCCCATTTCCACTCTTGTTTTCGTTTTGTCACCCATCCATTTATGTCTTCTATATTACATGCTCTTCGTATGTTTTCGCTTCTCTCCCTATCTAACAGACTTTTTCCTGATATTCGTCGAAGTATTTTCATCTCTGTTGTTTCTAGAAGTACTTCTTATGCAACATTTCCGTAACTAGTTATATCTATTCCCAGATATCTAAACCTTGCTTCCTGCTTTATTATTTTCCCATAAATTTCGATTTTACATCATAGCGGATATTTAGATGTCATACATTTGGTTTTTTGTGCTGATATTATTGTATTGTATTTCTCGGCTGTTGTATTGAAGATGTGTATTAATCTGTGGAGCTCGTCTTCTGTCTCGGCGATTAAGGCGGCGTCGTCTGCTTAACATATTTGGATTTCTTTGTTCCCCATTCCGTAACCATGACCTTTACGTACTGCCTCTATTTTTCGTCCATTATTATGTTAAAGAGAAGTAACCTTACCGAGTCACCCTGTCTGACTCCGCATTGTACTGGTATACACTGGGTAAGTTTTCCATTTATCTTTATCTGTATTCGATTACGGAAGTAGATGTTTTCAATGGTTTGTATAATACTGATTGGTATGTTTCTTTTATTAAGTAGGTGTAAGACGTCTTCGACTTGGATGCGATCGAAAGCCTTTGTCAGGGCTATAAAACATAGATATGCTGGTTTATTGTACTCAATGGGCTTTTTTGTGGTTTGTTTTAGTACAAATACGGCGTATACGCAGGATCTTCTGGATCTGAATCCTTGTTGTTCATATGATAGTTGTTATTTTATTGATTTTGTTGGTTAAGACTTTTGTGGTAAGCTTAAGTGCGGTGTTCAGTAGATTTATACCTCTATAATTGTTCTTGAAGGTAGGCGATCCAAATGGCAATTGTAGTTTTGGAAACTGCTTCGTGAAAGATTTCTGCGGATGAGCGGTCGAACCATCTCCTCAGGTCTTTTAGTCACGAGTTCTGGCGTCTTCCTACTGGTCTTTTGCCCTATACTTTTCCTTCCAGTATAACTTGAAGTAATTCATATCTTTCGCCTCTCAACACATGACCCAAGTATTGCATTTTCCTCTCTTTGATTATTCTTAGTAATTCTTTTTGTTTACACATGCGACGAAGTACCTCAACATTAGTAACTCTTTGTACCCATGGAATTCTCAACATTCGTCTGTATACATACATCTCGAAGGCATCTATTCTTTTTTCTATTTCAATTCTATAATTGTTGGGGTCTTCTTTATCTCCTTTCCAAATATCTCTATCATTATACTGTTTCTCCATGCGTCTGGTATCTTGCAGTTGATGATAATGATGAATTTTTGGGAGTCAGACGGGTAGTTAATGATTGTGATTAAAAATTATGTGGTAAAACTCTACATTATATAGAAATCAAGTTTTCAACGTTAATATTTAGCGCAATAGCAAATTTCACTGGACTAATGCGAGATTTGGGTTTGGATGGACCGGTTCTGAATTAACGGGGATGATTATTTATCGGACGGTTGTTAACCGATCACGATTATAGCTGTTTTTACACGTTCGTGTGGTTTGCTCGTTGGATTTTATGAACCGGTGGAAATTAATATTCGGTCATTTGGACATAAATAATGTCCCAAACATGTCTTGCCAATTTTCAAACTCAAAATCGTAAAATGGCGGATTGGGTTTCTGCTTGTCTTGCCTGTCGCGGTCGATTCCGCAAAACCGCACCTTGCAGACACAAATATTCACTTTGTAACTAACTGACCCTCGTCAAATGTTAGATTATATTAAAAGAAGCGTGAAATATTGAATGCGGTTTACAATAAACAATGGAGAGCGGTCGTAAATTATAAATTTTATTGAAGAGATCATAAAGTTTGCTTAAAAAAGGATGTGACATATAGTTGTAAATAATTCACGACGAATTGAAACACAATAGTAAAGAATATTATGCTTCTTCAAGTGCCTTCTCCGCTATGAAAGTATGAAAAGACTCTAATATTCTCGTTTTAGTTGCCAATGATTGTGTATTTCATCCTTTGATGGAACTATACGGCCCTTCATACCTTTTTAGAACGGATTGTTGGCTTCTTCTAGTCCAAAGACTGGAATCTGTGATATTTGAAGTGTGTTTTTCTTCTTCTACTACCTCTTTATAAGCAATTCTACTTGTTCATTGGAAAGTTGTTACTCCATCTTTTGCGCGGTCATCCGATACTTCTTCTGTCTTATGGTATATCCAGCGAACTTCCACTTAAGTTTTGCTATCTGCTATCTGCGATCCAAGTATTTCTTTTCTTGTCTGATAGCCTGATGTTCAGTATTGCCTTTCCATGGCTCTTTGGGTCTTTGCTATTTTTCCATGTTTTTCTTTGTAAACGTCCAAGTTTGAGAACCGCATGTGAGAACAGGAACAATCTCTCACAGTATTTCCTGTAATTCTTCTCAGTACTCTCATCTCTGTCGTTTCCAGTAGCCTTTGCGTTGTGTTTCTGAAGCACATGTCGTTATTGGTCGTACTCTGGCTTTATAAATTCTTGACTTCATCTCAGTGTTAATGTGTATGTTTTGCTATATAGTGTTATTGGCATCCTGCCAGTCTATTTGCTTTTTGTACTTGATCTCTCACTTCTTTGTCCAGGCCTCCATAGCTAGACAGTGTAATTCCCAGGTATTTTATTTCCATTACTTGTTTTAGTTTTCTGAGATGAGATTGTCATATTAAATTCTTTTGCTCTTATGTTAAATCTGTGGACCAGTGTTTGCAGACTATCTTCATCTTGAACTATCAATATTGCGTCGTCTGCGTAACAAAGTATTTTTATTTCTTTGTTTCCCATTATGTATCCTCTTCCTTGAAGTGTGTTGATATTATGAATCTTTACATTCATGAGATCCAAAATTTTGACATGTATTCTGTTTATCAAATCATTTTCTGTTCATATACCAGAACAGAATTTACTGTAATTTGCCGATGATTGTTCAGCTATTATTTCATCTTATTGGTATATAAATGTTATTAAACATATTATTTTATTAAATATCCAATAAGAACAAAATGTTTAAAAAACTAATTTTGTTTTGTTTCATTCTTTACCAAATAAGACAAATCTTGACATGAATATTCTTCCCAATAAACAAACTGTTGCGTGAGGTTATTGTAGCTGAAACTTGACAAACAAGTTACCGTTCCGATCGGTATCGTACAAATAGTTCTCAGTCAGAAATGCAAATTATTTTCTATATGGAATGCTTTTCTGTGGAATCTCAAATCATATGATTAATTCACAGAAAAAAAATGTAAGGCTGTGGGACATGCCATTAACGGAAACGGTTAAAAAAACTCCAAGTATTGCTATTACCTTGTCCCAATATTCTGGAAGATTGTCTTTGGATATATTCAAATAGGATTTTCACTTAATATACTGATACAAAGATGCCTGGACGTCAATCAAGATTTATACGTATGTTTTATTGACTATAATAAAGCATTCGATAAAGTACGACATAAATAATTAATGAATGTCCCGAATTCAAAGTAGATTGACTACAACGACCTCAGGATCATATCAAACAAGAGCAAAAGTACGTGTTAACGAACAGCTGTAAGAAGAAATTTAAATTAGATGTGGAGTAAGACAGGGATGTGTATTGTCATCAATTCTTTTTAATGCCTACTCCGAAGAGATCCTGAAAAACGCTGTGGAGGGTGAAACAGCTGGATTAAAGGTAAATGGAGTTCCCATTAACAACATTAGATATGCGGACGACACTATGATCTTATCCGAAAATATTAAAGATCTTCAGAGAATTGTGACCAGAATAGCGGAGTATGGAAAAGAGTGTCTAACAATGAATGTCAAGAAGACAAAATTTATGAGAATATCGAAAACTCAAAGAAATAACGAGAATCTTCTAATAAACGGAACCAACGTCGAATAAGTGGACAAATATGCATATCTGGGAACAATGATTAACTTCACAAGTGATTACATTCAGGAGATCAAAATCAGAAAAGAAAAGGCTAGAGCAAATTTCAACAAAAAATTGGAATTAAGTGTTAGGTTGGCGAGATGCTATGTTTTTTTGACTTCATTTTATCGAATGGAATCTTGGACCTTGAATGCGACATCAATGAAAAAACTGGAATCATTCGAGCTGTGGGTGTATAGAAGAATTCTGAAAATATCGTGGACAGAACACGTCACAAACAAAGAGGTTATGAGAAGGATGAATAAAGAAATAGAAATTTTAAATATAATTAAAACAAGAAAATTGGAATACCTCGGACATATTACACATGGAGAGAAATACACCTTGCTCCAACTGATTATGCAGGGAAAGATAAAAGGAAAGAGAAGCATAGGGAGGCGTAGAATGTCATGGCTGCGCAACCTCAGAGAGTGGTACGGATGTACATCAAATGAACTTTTCAGAGCAGCCGTCTCAAAAGTCCGAATAGCTGTGATGATTGTCAACCTCCCCCGCGGAGATGGCACTTGAAGAAGAAGAAATAAGATTTTCTTTGCAGCCAGAATTAATGTGCAGTTTAAACAGTTATTCTAAATTTTTGTTGTTTCCCCATAGAATATTTCCTCTCTCTTCGACCAATATGCTTGTCTTTTTATTACTTCTTTAATTTTCTGTTCATTAAAACTGTCTCTTTTGTTTTGTATCTGTTTAAGATCGTCTCATATTTTCACGTAATAGTTTTTCTTAGCTGTATATATTTTGGAACAGATTTGCTTCAGTACGATCAAACACGATCATGTTAATATTTTTAGCCGATCTCTTATTGATACAAAATATGCGGGTCGAAATTGTAAATCTTGAAAGGCTTACGTTTCATACGTACAAGACGCCACGTTGTTTCTTACTTGTTTGACATCCGTCAATAAGAGCGGCTGTCAGAAAATTTGTAAACATTTGTAAAATATCTATCTTTTTTTTATCTTTATCTAGAATACTTTTATATGAAAGGTCCCGGGTTCAACTAATATCAGCGTATTAAGGATTGCGCCATCAACTGCACGCGAGCCAATTAGTAAAAATGGTGAATGTTTGTTTAAAGTAATAAAACCGAGTTCCTGTTGGTTTAAAGGCAATAAAACGGCATTGGTGTCCAGATTCATAATAATCAATGCAATTAGATTCATTACGTTCCATTTGAGAAAAGAAACGGTCAAAAAAGTGCCTTATTGAAGATCTTTTCCTTATTGCGCCGTCTCGTTTCGAAGGTTGGCGATCCAAATAGCAATTGTAGCTTTGGAAACTGCTGTACGAAAGTTTTCTGTGGATGAGCGGTCAAATCATCTCCTCAGGTCTTTCAGCCACGAGTTCTGACGTCTTCCAACTGATCTTTTGCCCTGAACTGTACCTTCCAATATGATTTGGAGTAATTCATATCTTTCACCTCTCAACACATAACCCAAGTATTGTATTTTTCTCTCTTGGATTATTCTTAGTAATTCTTTTAGTTTACTCATACAACGAAGTACCTCACCATTGTTTTTGTATCCATGGAATTCTCAGTATCCGCGAGTGTTTTCCTCGCTTGTTCGATTTCTTTTCTTGAGTTACACTGGCTGTTGATATTTTCTCCCAAATATTTTATGGAAGTAACCTGTTCTATTATTGGTCCCTTGGCATACAAATGTACGTTTGTTGATATGAATCCTAGTTTTGGAAACATTTAGATGTAAACCTAACATTCCGCTATAACCTAACTACCGCATACCGCTATTATATTTTGTAGTTCTTGTGCGTTGCTTGCTATTAGAGGGTACCATCAGCGTACCTGATGCTGTCTATACTGGTTCCGTTAATCTTGATTCCACCTTGAACCTCGTCTAATGATTTGCTAAATATAGATTCCGAATACAGATTACATAGCAGCGCTGATAAGACGCAACCGTGTCGCACTCCTCGTCGGATTCGTATATCTTCGGATGTTGTGTGCTCCATTTTAATCGTTGCCGTTTGTTGCCAATATAATTCTGAGATAATTTGCAAGTCTTGTTCGTCAATTTCAGTTCTCAGAATTTTCGATCATGTTTTGATGGTTAACGCAGTCAAATGCTTTTCGATAATCAATAAAACATGCATATACATTTACATTCATGTCTCTGCATTTAAGTCAAAAAGAGCTTCTTGTGTTCCCAATCCATTTCGAAATCCGAATTGAGTGTCACTCATCTGAAACTCACACTTGTAAATTCGTGTATGAACGTTTGAGTAAAAGAACTGTTGTTTCAACAAGACAGTACTTTGGGTGTTCATACATTACTATTGGATTGATCAGACTGTAGCTCGAAATAGTTCCCCAAAATTATAGATTCTAGTAATATGTTTGCCCAAGTATTCGCCCAAGTTCCATACACTTTTGCTTTCGATCAAACCAATCGTCGAAATGTTTATGTCAGTCTGAAATAGGTATCTCAGAAATCAGATATTTGTATGCATTGATCGCCTCAACTGTAGTAGTTTTTCTTATTTCCGGGAACGCACTTTACCAAGTCGGGACTGTATGCAGATTGACACAACAAATCAATATTTTTCGCTTTCAAATACTCGGATGTTATATCCAAGAAGATGCGACAGTTCCGTTTATTTTGCTGAGACGAGTCTCAATGGTATCACTTCCCATTTTGGTCACATCTTTCGTGTCGACTTTTCCTGTCATGCTCTTATAGAAATTTTCAAACTTTCATAAAAAGAACTTTCATTATGAAATCTACTGCTATTATTTTCGTATCATAATACTTTGGAATGCTGTCTGTCACTTCTGCTCAGTTGGTGCATAGACATTACGATTATTTCTCTGAATTGACCTATTTAATCGCTAATCGCTTTAAATTCGATAACCTTTTCTGCCCAAAATTTATTTACTAAAAACCTTGAGCCAAAATACCATTGTTTGGTATAGTAGAAAGTAAGGCACTTGAGCGCACTTCGACCTTTGACCTCAGCGGCTTGAACCGCACGCGCATCCACTTGCGCATATAATTATTTTCACCATCATTACTGGGGACTGCCGTTTTAAAATAATATAATAATAATGTCATCATTTAAAAAAAACACAAAAGAAATCACTAATTTGTATTACTCACTTTTTTTTAGAACAGGTCATTCTTGTTCTTTTTCTTCTTTTTATATAGACATGAGTCTGTCTGTTTTTCAATGTGCCTCCAATAAGTTGTCGTTCCATCGTTTTCGTGGTCTTTTTTTCTTGCACTTATAAAATTGAAATCTTGTTTCTAGGGGTACAAGGCCTACCTTGGAGACATATTTTATTGCTAATTAAATGCTGTTGATCCCACCATCCCCTAGATCAAAACACACCCCCGGAAAACCGAGATATCGGCCAAACTTTATTTATTAAAAACCTTGAGCCAAAATACTTGTTGTTTATACTTTTACACAAGTAAAATTTTCAATTTTACTAATTTCTACTCCCTTGTGATTCTCCAATGAGTCGATTCTCGAAGAGCTAAACATTCAGACCAGACTCTCCTCTCAGTGTCTTGCAAATGTTTTAAAGTTTTTTGGCCACATTGCGAGAAGAGACAATGACAACTTAGAAAGACTAATTGTGTGCGGAAACGTAGAAGGACGTAGAGGCCGAGGACGCTCACCTATCCGATGGTCAGATCAGGTACAGAAAGCCACTGGAGAGACGTTTTCCGAGTCCATGAGAGCAGCCCAAAATCGCAAGAGATGGAGAGAATTGACAGCCCGCATTGTAGGAAATCACGATCCTCAGCAATGAGGAAACGACAAGAGAGACTCCCTTTTGTTTCGTGCAGCATTAAAATGCAGCAGTTGAGACTCATGTCTCAACCAAAGTGACTACAAAACGATATAATAAGCACCAGACGAAGAAAAAATATTATTTCATGCTAGCAGGTCTGATTTTACCTGTCCCTAATACTTTGATTTAAAAGTGAATAATAATAATAGTGCTGCAACGATTCTCACTGTAATTGCTTTCATTTAACTTCTAAATTTAACTCAATATTGCAGCACTTTCTCCAAAATTTAACAATATCAAAGCTAAGCTATTAAACGACCGCACATAATACGACCAAAAAAACCAATAAAAGCTTTTTTGGTATATTTTTAGTCGTACTAAAATATCTTCAATAAGATTAATTTTATAACCATACGCAATTTCTTTTGCCAATTTTCAACGCTCTTTGGAATTCCAACAAAAAATAATGTTCGTATAAAGTTATGCTGTTGTAACGAACACTTATATGTGCCAATAAACTTCTTTGGCGCCGGCTCCAACGTGTCGTTTATTTCCTTTGTTACGTTTAAATATATATCTAAAATCAACGTCGATCCGACGAAGATTCTTTTTAGATACGACTGTCGCAAATATCCCAAAGAAACTACCAAGATGGATGGATTAAGAAAATATTAAGTTCACATGACAACAATGAATGTTTTATTAGAACTTTCATTGTAAAATTTTGGAGGAATGGTAACCGAAATTAAGAAAATTTAAAAATTGTATTATCGAGCCTATCACCACTTGAAATACTAGGAAACTTCTTCTTCTTGATGTGCCTATCCGTTACGAATGTTGGTGATCATCATGGCAATCTTTATCTTATCTGCAGCAGCGCCTAAAAGCTGCACAGATGTTGAATTGAACCAGATTTTGAGGTTCTTTAACCAAGATGTTCGTCTTCTTCCTGGACCTCGTTTTCCAAATATTTTTCCTTGCAGGATGGCTTGAAGGAGAGCATATCTGGATTCATTTCGCATAATATGTCCAAAGAATTGTAACTTTCGAGATTTGATGGTGGTCAGTACCTCTCGGTTCTTATTCATTCTTCTGAGGACGTCCTCATTTGTGACAACACATCCCGTATCAATCCACGGGATATTAAGTATTCTCCGATATAGCCACATCTCAAATACTTCCAGTTTTCTGCACATATCTTCGTTCAAGGTCCACGATTCAACACAACAAAAAAGGACAGAGAAGACGTAGCATCGTAGCATTCTTACTTTTGTATCAAGAGAGTTTTGTAGTTGCAGTGCGTCACTCTTTCTACAGGGGATTGGTTGACGTAGACTTGACCTTCTGTTATCCTTTTCTTGCTAATTATCATAAGCTTTGTCTTCTTAACGTTTATATTGAGTCCATATTGTTGACTGTAATACGTGATTTTGTTCATAAGAACTTGTAGGTCTTCTAAGTTGTCCGCAAATACTATGGTGTCATCTGCAGATCTGATGTTGTTTAGTCGGTAACCATTTAGTAGAATACCTTTTGTAGTTTCGTGCAAATCTTCAATACATATTCTTTCAGAGTACAGATTGAAGATTAGAGGAGACAAAATACAGCCTTGCCTCACTCCACGCACGATTTTTACATAGTCAGTGTGTTCACCTTCAACTCTGAGATTTGCTGTCTGATTCCAGTAAATATTTCTAATTATTTTAAGATCTTGGTTGTTAATTCCTGCTTCTTTTAGTATTTGCATCATCTTAGCGTGCTGTACTCGATCAAACGCTTTCTCGTAATCAACCAGACATGCGTACACGTCGCAGTTGACGTCTCTGCATCTCTGGAATAAGACTTGTACTGAGAACAAGGCCTCTCTAGTATCAACAGCATTTGTGAACCCGAACTAGTTGGGGGGAACAATTTTTTGGAGATGACTCATGAGGCTTATAGTACGGTAATCTTCGCATTTTTTGGCTCCTGGTTTTTTTGGAAGAGCAATAAACTCACGATTTTAGCCATTCTGTTGGTATTTCTCCAGAGTTGTATATGTTGTTGAATATCCTTGCGATTATTTCTATTGATTCGTTGGGGGTACTTGGAGGGGTTAAAAGCTAAGCATATTTTCGAAGATGTACTAAATGCCCTTCACAATCAATGTCTTTTATAGGCGACCGAGAAAATTAAATTGCAAGATCCAAAAGAGGTCAGTTTTTCATGGAAGATGACTACCGATCGGGAAAGCCAGATTTTGTGTCTATCCCAGCAAACATGGATACATTTTATGAGACGATTTGATCAGACGATATGAAACGAACGCTTATATCATATAATTCACTATTTGGACATAAGAAGATGTTGATCAGAAGCGTGCATCAATGAAATAAAGACACTTTATTTGCAACTTCTTTACAAGAAAGAGGGGGAACGCGAAAAATACTAAGATCGAAGGCAAAAGACAAAGAAATTATTTAAATCGAAAAAAAAAATCAAAAAGTAGAAGAAATTATGAACGAGATAGAAACAGAAAATAAAAGACAAAACTCAAAACCATTATACCAATACTTAAAACCAGGTAACCGAAAACGGACAGCTAATGTAGGTATAGAAGCAGAAAAATAGTAGAAGTATTTCGAAGAAGTATATCAAGAAACGGATAGAGAAGAAGAAAGAGAAACAATAACGAACACGGAACAAGATGAAGAAGAAGAAAGTTGACCGATACAGAAGTGGAAGAGAAAATATGCAAAGTTAAAAACGGGAAAACAACGGGAGAAGATTTGGCTCTGTGCCATCATGTTGAAAAACTCCTCCTTCTCCTTAACTGAAAAAAAAAGTATAAGTCCGGTAATAAATTGTCTTTTATTGAAGAGGGAGATAACGAAAGAGTTTAGAAACCGGATGCGATTTTGATTAAAAATGCTTTAGAAGATATTAAAAGCATGAAAGTTGTAGACAGTAAAACGAGAAAAGGAAGGAAAGACATAAAAAAGATCAAAAATTCGGAATATAATAGTATAATATGTTAGAAATATTAAGAAAATATTGTTACAAACAGAAATAAGACAGTTGACAGTAGAATAGAGAAATATGGAAAGATCAATGTTGGAAATACGTCAAAAGCATCGTGTTCCTAACCAAGTGATCAGGAGCAAGACGGGGTTGCGAGACGTTGTTTTGGTTCCATTGTGCACCTAAAACGGAATCGAGCTGGACATGGCAGAATGGCGGATTAAACTACATTCATTTTACAAATTCCCATCTGTCAACATACGCACGTGAAAGCCAAACAGGGTCGTACTGAGGTATCAGTATTAAATGATTTTTAAAAATATTTACTTTCGAAGCTATTAGTGTAAGAATTTCTTGAAATTTAATCATTGTGAGCAAAATTTAATGAAAAATGTGCTAAAATAAAATATTCATTAACTGAGAGATACATAACAAAGTGAACATTTTGAATAAAGTAGCATTGTCATAAGTTTATCAAAGCATAAAAACATTCCATTTAAATAACACGACCTGTAAATAACTTAACAATAACTATAACATAAATATAACACAATATATTAACTTAAAAAGCAACACGCTCCAATTTGAATTTAAACAGACTGGCAAGTTTGGATCTGTAACATGAGAATCCGTCTGGCTAAAGGTAATAAATTATATTTAATAGCCTCTTGACGAATGAGAGGGTAATATCAACACGTGCGTTTGCTTACAGATGGGAATTTGCTAAACGTTCAAGAAAGATAGTAGAATGACGTTTGAGACCCGAATCCTACAGAAGTAGAGGCAGCCGCCCACTCAGCTGATTGACTGGGTGGACTGACAACATAAAGATAATTGCTGCAAACTTGATAAAAAGGATACCATATAGACAGGAGTGCCAAAAACTATCCAGTAGTGGACAATTTAGGCTTTTCAGATAGATAGATGTGTAGAAGAGGATATAGAAGCTGTGAATGACTGCGTCGGTGAAATATAGAAGTGGTGTAAAGTTAGAAAAATTATTTATTGTTATAATCTCAGAAGAATATATGATAAATGTGAGTCAAATATTGATAGATCGCAGTTTGGCTTTCGGAAAGCACTTGGAACTAGAGAAGCAATTTTCGCTCTCCAGGTGCTTATACAGCGGTGTAGAGACGTTGATAAGGACGTGTATTTGTGCTTTGTGGATTTTAGAAAAGCATTTGACAATGTCAATCATGAACAATTGATAGATATTCTGCGAAAGACAGGTATTGACGACAAGGACATTCGAATTGTGGCAAACCTATACTGGGGTCAAACAGCAAGAGCAAAAATTGGCAACGAACTCACTAAATGTGTGCACATCAAAAGAGGTGTCCGTCAGGGTTGTATATTATCCCCACTCCTATTCAATATTTATTCCGAAGAAATATTTAATAAATGTATGGAAAATGCAAATGAGGGCATAAAAATAAACGGCGAGTTAATGAACAATATAAGATATGCCGATGACACGGTGATCCTTGCCAGTACCATAGACGAATTACAGCAGGTAATGGAAAGAGTTTATTCAGTTAGTGAGGAATACGGCCTGAGCCTCAACTTCAAGAAGACAAAGTGGATGCTGATAAGCAGGAAGCAACAGCCTGCTCGACAGTTACGGATAAGTAACATACTAATTGACCATGTAGAATCTTATGTGTACCTTGGCACCAACGTAAATGCAAAATGGGAACAGGCCACAGAAATTAAGGCGAGAATAGAACGAGCTAGAGCAGCATTTAGCAATATGAAAAAGCTCCTCATAAGCAGGGATTTGTCTCTTCCCCTAAAACTACGTCTAGTTAAATGCTACATTTTTCCGATCTTATTGTATGGTGTGGAGGCCTGGACGATGACGGAGACGCTCACGAGAAAACTAGAATCATTCGAAATGTGGGTGTACCGACGCATTCTTCGTATATCCTGGACCGAACATGTCACCAACACAGAGGTAATCCAAAGAATCGGAAAGGAGAAAGAAATCGTGAATACAATTAAACAAAGAAAGCTTGAATATCTAGGCCACATATTGAGACACGATAAGTACCGTCTACTGCAATTGATTGTCCAGGGAAAAATAGACAGTAAGCGAGGGCCAAGCAGGAGAAGAGACTCGTGGCTCGAAAATCTGAGGAAGTGGTTCGGGCTCACATCGGTCGAACTATTCAGAAGCGCCGCAAATAAGATCAGAATTGCCATGTTAATAGCCAACGTTCGCAACGGACAGGGCACTTGAAGAAGAAGAAGAATCTCACGACGCATGTCTTGGAACAAAATTAAATAAAATCGAAAGCTTGACATCGAGTGTCGCTTCATCGACGACTTTAATGATACAACGTAATATGGTTGTTTGAATCAAATATTTTAGAGTAATTTCGTCTGTCAAAACAAACCTTCCTCGATTTAAAAAATGGCACAACTCCCATTGATCTCGTTCGGTTGTCCACGAATTCTACAAAGAAGAAAACCCGTAAACATCGACAGTCAAAGGAAAATGTTTATATCGACTTTAAACAAAGAAAAGTGAATTTTCGTCTTTTTATAAATCCGAAAATATACGATTTGAACTTCTTCCAAGTTTGTTGATATAATTTATAAGCAAAACGCCTGCCATTTGCCAATATTTCTGTCGACACCGACTAATACAAAAATACATTAGCGAAAAATTTCAAAGAAAAGTCGTTTTCGAAAGGTTTACATCGATTCTGGTGCACGCACGTAACATGCGGAACAGTCTAAGGATACAATGTTTTGTTTTATATCGAAGGAATGATCTTAGAACATCCGTTTTGAAATTATTCAAAAATTAGTGAGGTAACGAAGATAATCTATACTTTAAAGAGTTATATGAATAGTGCTGTGTCATGTACAAAGCAAATTGTTTGTGGGCATCGTCGCTTTGTCAAAATTTAATAGATACATAGGTACCTGTCTCGTTCTTTCTATTAAGATCACATATTTCTAGATTGAATTCACATGAAATTATTTCTTTATATGTAATCGTATTCTGCACGTGGAAAATCTTAGTTTTCCATCTATTGTCACGGCAATATGAATACTGAGATGAAAACAAAATTTATTACATGAAAAACAAATACAAAGAACATCCTATAACCACAGTACTACTTACTGGTTTTTGTCTTTCAAATGTCCGTGTACACCAATGTTCATCCAAGTCACTATTACGCAGATCTTATCAGAGATGTGGACATGTGGCAACCCTGGGTGTCTAAGGGTACCAAAAACTATGCAAAAATCTTCTTAGATAAACTTACCGGTTTGTTTATGGAAAAAAGGCCCTACAAACTTATAGTTAATTGCTCTTATACCAAAAGCGAAACAAAGACAGATTGGAGAGTACTATATACGTCTATGTGGAGTAAATTCTTGACGGATTTTTGAGGACTTCTCCAACGAACACAACAGAGATGTTGCTTCGTCCCCATTTTCATTTGCTCTGTTTTTGTAGGCAGCTTCTGGTGTTCGGGGAGTATTTTTTGATACTTAATATGTATAATGCACCCTTATTCTTCTTCTTCCTTCTTGTATGTAGGCTTTAAAGCACGTTTCTTCTTCAATATTAGCCTCCTAAATTGTTTAAATTATCGCACCAACGATACGTCTTGGTCTGCCAATACGTCTTCGTCCATTTGTTATCTCGTGCTATTCGTACTATCTTATCCTCTGCCATGGATGTAATCGAAAGCCTTTGTCAGGTCTATAAAACTCGGTTTATTGTACTCGATGGTCTTTCCTGTGATTTATCTTAGTACAAGTACGGCGTCTACGCAGGATCTTCCGGATCATTGTTGTCATTTATATTTACGTGTTTTGGCTATGTTGGCAAATTATTGTCAATAATTATAAAAGCAAATTAAAAATATTTTTAAATAGTCTTATATATTTGAATGGATTTATCCGAACAGATATTTTGGTGGAATGGCTGAAAGAAAAAATTATTAAATCTTCACTTTTTGTCTCTCCTGTAACGATTCTAGTTGATTTTTCAGTGAGACTCGACTATTAAATGTCCACAATTTCAAGTTTTAAATACAGACAGAGCTTCAACAATATGCCGACACAAATAACACCAAAGAACTCTCCGATAAAGTCAGACTAGGTACTACACGTAAGTTCAAGCAGAAATCTTAGTCTATCAAAGATAATGAAGTCAATGTACAGAAAGTTATAGATGATTGTAGGTCATATTGTAAGTCTGAACATATTGTAAGAAACACATCACACTCCCCTCGCAGACATCAACAACACAGTCTTTGAATGTGAACCTCATATACTTTTTTTTTCGAAGTTGAAATTGCTTTGAAAAACTTACATTAAACAAAGCAGCTGACTATGATTTCATTACCGCTGATTTCCTGAAGCATTTTTCGGTATGTGGAGTGAGATCGTGTAATGAAATCTGGCACACTCCTACCCTGGTGGAGAGTAAATTCCAGATACTTGAACGTACTTCGTGGGCGTTACTGTCGATCCCGCGCATTCAAATACAACATTATCTCTCTTTCTGAAGCCTCTGAGTACTAAAGACTCCGTCTTATCCTTAGCAAGATAAAGATACTCGCTCATGCAATCCTCAACAAGGACATATTCGAACGAATTCGTCCGCGAATGCGAAGGGAGTAACACTCTCCCCATATTTGCATTTTAAGACCCCGTCAAATGTCAGGTGCACAGCGTCGGATCCAGGACGAACTCCAGCCGTAACATCCACCATCACACCATTCTCCACTACACTCTTCCTCTCGGAAAAATAATCAGCGACCACGTTCTTCATATACCCCGGATAGTTCCTTGCCTCCAAAAAGCTAGTTAGGTGATCCCATTACAATGTTTTGAAAGCATTTCGGACATCTAAGAGAATCAGGATGACCCATCGGTGATCAGCCCGAATTCTCAGCGCCCCCTGAAGCATATCCTGTACTTTTGGCATGACAGAAACCATACTGTTTCGAAGACAGGCCTCCAGACATCACAATCATCTCCTCGATGCGTGCACGAAGCATTCTCTCATACAACTTTCCGATGCAAGGAAAAAGTCAAATAGAATTTAGGCAGGAGATCAAGCCTCGAGATTTTCCAGGGATCCGGAAACAGCTGCGCGACAAGAAGATCATTCATGTGCTTCAGGCCTGTGTCTGGCCTGAGGATTGGAGAAAGACCTGTACATAAGAAAGGGCCAACAAATAATTGTAAGAACAATAAACTACTAGCTCTAATATCACACGCCAGTAAGGTGATCATCTACATCCTGCAACGTCGTCTAGAAAACTTTATTAAGTTGGCAAATAGCGCCTGAGCAGGCTGGATTTGTGAAGGGCAGAGGTTCTAGAGAAGAAATTCTTAATGTAAGAAACAGCATAGAAAAATATCCCATAGAATATCCCGATATTTATGTTTTGTTGATTAAACAAAGGACTTTGACGGTGTTAGATGGGATAAACTATGGAACATACTGATGGCAATTGTAACTTATTACAATGGTATCTTACAATACCTTAACACTAGACTCAGCTTATTAGCAAACTGCATCATGATACCTACCATATATTCGAATGGACAGATGCCTATGGAACGATTGCATTTTGGAGAAGGGAGTACGCCTTTTTATTTAATTTTATATATTGGAGACATTTAGAAAATAATCCGTCAGTTTTAAAATTTTTTATAATTTATTAAACTTACGAAATATTCTAAAGCATTTCTAGCAGTTTGGTTGCTCCGTAGCTAATCAACGTCTTCTTTTCGGCTGTGCATTTTCTTTTTGAAGCCATCTCGTAGCGATTAATTTGCGGCATTACCTCCAACGAACACTCTTTGTTTAAAAATAGCACCGACCTGACTCTTCTGTAACTGCTGCGGGTGTTAAATATACACATAAAACTTCTAAAATAAACAAAGAATTCCGGTAGCGGGTTTAAAAAGTGATTTGATATACATATAAAGTTTAAAAATAAACTCCGGGTACTTTGACAATGTGTATTCAGGATGGGTGATTGTCTAAAATTAGAAACAATAGAAAAATCAGTATTGGGTTGAATTATAGTGGAAAAGATCGTGTATCAGACACACTTAAATCAATATCTGGTACAGTATCAGACGTAAATAGCGATTAGGAGAATGTGATATTTGCAAGACAAGACCGAGAAAAACTAATTTTCGGAACGAAATCAAACAGGAGGAATTGCGAGGCAATCATAGCAGCAATCAGGAAAAAATTTTACTTGCCAAATTATATAACAAATCATTAAAATAGTTGTTCAGTATAAGACTTAGAAGAATAAACTTTATACGGAATTGACCATATACCTAACACTGCAAAAAGTTAAGTCCATTACAACATGAAAGAATAGAAAAGCAGCAGTAGTACCACCACCTCTACAAGAATATGTCTACTACCACAACGTTTTCATTATCTTCTTCTTCTTTTTCTTCTTCTTCTTCTTCTTCTTTTTCTTCTTCTTCTTCTTCTTCTTCTTTATAAACAACTCTGCTTGTTGATTGGCGGATTAATACCTCTTTGGAAGGTTGTCACTCCATCTTTTGCCGATTGGTGACTTATCTCTTGCTATTTTGACGACACGGGTCTCCTCTATTCTGCTTTTGTGGTTATTCCATTCTTTTTTTCTATTTTTTGTCCATTCATTTATACACTGTACGTTGCATTTTCTTCTAATGTCTTCACTTCTAATGTATTTCCTGTAATTCTTCTCAGTACTCTCATCTCTGCCGTTTCTAGTAGCCTTTGCGTTGTGGCTGTGTCGGGTCTTGTTTCTGAGGCAAATGTCATTATTGGTCTTAAACGGGCTTTATAAATTCTTGACTTTATATCAGTGTTTTGTCTGTTTCGCCATATAGTGTTATTAAGACATCCTGCCAGTCTATTTGCTTTTTGTACTTGATCTCTCACTTCTTTGTCCAGGTCTCCATAGCTAGACATGGTAATTCACAGGTATTTTATTTCCATTACTTGTTCAATACTGATGCCATCAATTTCTATTTTACATCTGGTTGGTTCTTTGCTGACTACTACTGTTTTAGTTTTCTGAGATAAGATTGTCATATTAAACTCTTTTACTTTTATGTTAAATCTGTGGACCAGTCCTTGTAGACGATCTTCATCTTGAGCTATCAATATTGCGTCGTCTGCGTAACAAAGTATTTTGATTTCTTTGTTTCCCATTCTGTATCTCCTTCCTTTGTTAACGCTTTTGATGATTTCATTCATGATCAAATTGAAGAGTTTCTGTAAGTTATCCATCTATTCTGACTTCCATTTTGTTGTTTTGGTAGATGTTTTCGATAGTTTTTATAAAATTTAGGAGAACTTCTCTATTATAGAGAAGATGGATTACATCTTTGAGTCTTACTCTGTCAAACGATTTCTTAGGTCAATTAAACACAGAAATGCTGGTCTATTCTACTCTAGTGATTTCTCAGTGCTTTATATCGAATATTGCCGAAACTACGAAAACCATGTTCTCCATTCTTCCGGTATTTTACTGTGTTTTATAATTTTATTAATTAATGTCGTTAATTGTTCTGTCATTGCTGCTCCACAATATTTCAGTAACTCGGGTGGTATTCCGTCTTTACCTGCTGCTTTTCTGTTCTTCAGGTTTTCAAGTATTTTCTGAACTTCCTGTAAATTTCTGGTAAGTTCTACATTTGTGGTAATTTCTGGTGTTTCCGGTTCTTTCTGGTGTTTCCGGTTCTAGCGTCGTTTGTTCTTCCTCTGTCCAAGTGCATGTGTTTTGTTGCTAATTGTCTTGTAATTATGGTATGCCTCTTGTGTTTAGATTGACATGTATTTCAGTAAGCTTTTTTTCTTTTCTTTACACTTTTCTTCACTTCTGTACAACACCATGGAGTTCTTCGCCTTGGGAACGATTTATTTTTATATATTCCTTTTTATATATTTATATTCCTTTTTATATATATATTTATATATTTCTTTCGCCAAGAACTTCTTTGGCCGAGGCTAAGATATTAGACTCTATTTCTGCCCAGTTTTCTTCGACTCCATCAGTTTCTGTGATATATATATTTCTGCTCTTTTCGGTTATTCTTTTTTGCAATAGGTATCTTGTGGAGTCATCCTGTAAGCTTTTGACTTTTATCTTTGTTGTGTATTCTGGTGGTTTTTTGTCACATATATGTACATATTTTAATTTGGATTTTGCACAATACCAATTTATGATCGCTTCCTATTTCTGCTGATGTTAGTGCTCTTACATCGAAGATTTGAGAGGACTGCAACTCTCTATTCAACAGAATATAGTCTATCATAGATCTTTGTCCTCTACTGTTTTCAAAAGTGTATTTTTATTGTTCTTTTTGAGGGAAAAATGTATTATTAATACGTATCTCGTTTATGCAAATATGTTTGTTTTTATTATAAAGCATTTTATTGAAAAATAAAAAGAGTTGTCTATTTTTTTTATTTCGGAGATACTTTAGAGACATATCACATATATTTTACAGAGATTGGACCAATAGCAAGCCTTGTAACGTAAATGTTTAAAAAAAAATATTTTTTGCATAAAATGTTTCTAAAGAATTTCGTTAATCGATAGGACGATCTAAAGGGCAAATTCTAGGAATGATAAATTGATCATCTAAAGTTAATAAACGAATGCAATAACGGTAGAAAAATTTCCATAATTATGGGTGTTAGTTTCTAGCCATGATAGTGTTACTATAAATTGCATTCATTAAGAGCTACTGTTGTTAACCATCTGATTGAAACATCATTTCGACATGCTTCACGGCACTTGGCGTGAGTAGCAACTGAGAAATTATTAAGCCATTTTTTATTGTGTACGATATTAAAACACGATTAAATCGCACTCTTCGGTGACGATGGTTGAAGTAATCGATTTATGTGAGAATGATTATATCAGCCAAAAGAACTGTTATTAACATAGACATTAATGATCCGTTTTATATTCTTTTAAATTTGCATTATGTTTCACAACACTTTTCCTCAAAATGTGTATACTGTGCGGATGATACAGCTCTTATTAATAATGAGAAAAATCAACTGATAATTTAAAAACTTACTGAAGCAAATGATATTATCAAAACTAAACAGTGGCTTCTATGTAATAAACTAAAACTCAACAAAGACAGAGATCAATTTTTTCTAAATCACAATTAATTCGCGTTAGACAAGGTTAGAGTCACTCTCTCGAACCTTCTCTAAAACCTCTGGTATTAATATCAACGGCAATTTAATGAGAGCATTCAACTCCTTGCATCTACGGATAACGTAGAAGTGAATCTGCATTTAAAGAAAGATTCTTACAGCTACAGGAATCTTTAAAAGCGATGGAATAGAAAGACAGACAGACAAACAGTTAGAGAGAAAAAGAAAGAGAGAGGGAGAGTATGATATGTCGCAGTCAACAAAAATAAAAATATAGGTACTTTAAAGCATCCTAGAAAAGTACGGTGCCGAAACATGGACCCTTACAGATGCTCATGTCTCTTTCTCTCTTAATAAAAAGTATTTATTTGTCTTGTATACCAATAATTTTGTTGACGAATAATTTCGGTGATAAAACTTTTCGAGCTTTACCAAACTTTTGCATTATTGATAAATGGCAAATTTTCCTGACTTTCTTACCTAACCACTTCAGCTGTGTCCCGTCAAGGACATGTTTGAGTTTCTTGGTTATGTATCGTTCGATTGTATTTTAGTCATTTTTGTGTTTATGTACATGCATATATCCGTCAGGGACAGAGTTTCAAATCAAATTATATATAGTTTGGCTATATGCAGGCAGCGATCATAGAATGGTAAGAGCCAAACTTAAATTAGACTTAATAACAGAAAGATCCAAAATGGTTAGGAAGAAAGTCAACCCGATATGGAACGACCCAACGAATTTAAATGAATACCAAGACAATATCAATAAAATCCTACAACAAAATGAATGCATAAATAAGGTAAATGTCCTAAACGAAAATATCATAGGAGCTATTCGAAAGGCTCGAGTAAAATGCTACCCTAAAAGACGCCAAGACGAAAAAATAACTATTGAAACAAAGCAACTAATGGAAACTAGAAGAGAAATCGAAGGAAACGAAAGCATTGACGAAGGAAAACTACGAAAAATAAATAAAGAAGTATCAAAAGCTATAAGGGAAGATTTAATGAAAATCTCAACCGAACTATAGAAGAGAATCAAAGTCAGAAAGTCCTGAGATGACGGCTAAACAATGGAAAGTGTGAAATCCACAAACTAAAGAACAACGAAAGCGAGGTGTGAGACAGGGCGACACTCTCTCACCTAAATTATTTATAACGGTCCTCGAATACGCCTTTAAAATGCTAAAATGCTAAAGTGGGAAAATAGAGGAAAGAAATAGACGGGGAAATGCTCAATCATCTGCGTTTTGCCGACGATATAGTACTTATTACCGAAGATCTGCGTGAAGCACAACAAATGCTACAAGAATTAGAAAATGTAATTTTCTATGTCTGTATAATGTAAATGTAAAAACAATAGGTCTAAAAATGAACATCAGTAAGACCAAATTTATAACAAATTTGGTTCCCAGCGAACACCTAACCATCCAAAATCAAGTGGTAGAATTGACAGAAAAGTACATATATCTCAGTCACGAAATCAGAATAAGCAAGTATAATAGACCTCTGAATTTCAACGACAAATAACACTTGCTTGGGCGGCGTATGGTTTACTAAGAGACATCTTTAAGAGCAAGATCCCGATAGCTATGAAACGGAAGACATTTGACCAATGCGTTCTTCCTATTATGGCATATGGAGCAGAAACTCTCACTCTCACAAAAACAACAGCACTAAAAATGCGAGTGTCACAAAGCTGCGTGGAAAGATCGATTCTCGGTTTAACAAAAAAAGACAAAATAAGGAACCAAGACCTAAAGAAAAGAACAGGTATCACTGATGTCGTCGAACGTATAGCCAAGCTACAATGGAACTGGTTAGGTCACATACCGAGATTAAAAGACTCAAGATGGACCAGAACACTAATTGACTGGCGCCCAAGAGAAGACAAACATAGTAGAAGACGACCACCAACACGCTGGATGGACGACAGTAAACGAATATCCAAGAAATGGCAACCAGACGCACAGAACCGTGAAGAGTGGCGAAAAATGGGAGAGACGTATGTCCAGCAGTGAACAGTAGAGGTTGCATGATGAATGATGATATGCAAGGCAGATCAACAACAGATACAATTTTGTTGTTTTTAAAAACAAAAGAAACGCTCATGTGATTTCTCATTGACCTTGAGAAAGGATCATCATCCAGCCTTCATTTATCACGTCCATTGCTGGACATAGGCCTCCCTTAAACTCCTCCATTCTTTGCGATTTTATGCTCTTTTGTTGTTAAATGGTTGTTGGGGAGCATATGTGTCATAAACTTAGTTTTGGTCAAGTTCATTCTGAGGCCCACCTTCGAACAATTCATTTAACATATCTGTGGCTTCTCCTAAATTATCTGTGATAAGGACAATGTCATCTTGAAACAGAGATTTTTGACCATCTTAAAGGCATACTTTAATGCCGTTATGAATAATTTCGGTGGCAATGTATCTCCTTGCCTTATCCTGTCCATCATGTCATAGTGGCATTTTTGTAAATATTGTAAATAACTTTACTATACCTATTGTCAATCCTGCTGTCATTCATTGCTTCTATAAGGCTGTCTTATTTCGATAGTGTCGAACGCTTTATGAAAATCTATGAAAGTAAGGACAAGGGGTTTGTTGTATAGATTTTTCAATGAGTGTCTTTGCTGTATGGATGTGATCATTGGTACCATAATTTAATCGGAATCCTGCCTGCTGTCTCGGTTGGTAGAAATCTAATTTTTTCTTCAATCTTGATCTTGAGAAAGCATACCATAGACTTCCTTCAGAGATTCTGTGGTGAGCACTCGATCAAAAATAAAAGTGATATATTACATTTAAATCTTTATCACAAAACTTTCCATATATTTAATTTTTATTATTTTATTTATTCGAAGCAATTTTTGCGTAATTTTTAACTCCTTTTTTTTATTTATTTACTCCTCTTACAAAGTTGATTTCTACGACATTGTTCTTATTGCGATTTTTTTTTTGTTCTAGGTAAGTGAAACAGGTGCTAATTCTAGTATACCAGTCTCGCCAAGATTTATGACTAGAACTGCATGAGCGTTATTAAAAGTCAATCAGTACGAACGTGGGTGAGCAAAAAACCGTAAGTAGTTAGGTTAGATGTCTATTTTTTTAGGAGGTATAATTGGAGTAATTTCTAAAGGTCTTGTAATAGAGACATAAATAAATGCGTTTCGGAAGACGAATGGGAGAGTGATTATGATAGCTTAAGTCATCTTCAGACGGTGGTCAGAGGAGAAAGGGCTTGTAAACGGTTATTTTCAGATTTTTTTTTGAATTGTGACTGATTTGAATGAATAAATCAATTTATTTATTTATGAAATTTTGGTTTTATGTACGCGTTGAGGGCAGCTGTGGCTGTATCTGCCCTATGAAGAGGTATAGTTTTGCAAATGGGATCAGCAAACCCTGACTCCTCCCTGTCCGTGTGCAAAGCTCGAAGTGAGATATTTTGCTAGGTATACAGTTAAAAGGTGTTCTCTCCAGGGTAGGGTGTCCATGTATTGGTTGCTGGCAGAGCTCAGCAGTTTTGACAAAGCAACACAAATATAACATGATTACGAACAATGAAGATTTCATGGTTACGAACGATGAAAGTGGTTGATGGTGGAACTGGTGGATGGAAATGGAGTACCTCCGAAAACATTCCAGTAAGGAACGAGACAACCATCGACTCAGTGGGCTGACCAAATCCACCATTCAATAATCAATGATCCGATAAGAAATCGATATCAAATACTTCAGCTGATGCTCCAAAGAGAAATTACAAGATTAAAGGGATGTCCGTTGACAATTTTTTCTATCAGACAAAAGATTGTAAAGTGTTTGCTAAGGCACTCAACTCAAAATAATTATGACAGCACACAGAGGAAGGTAAAGTACTGAAAACTACAGACAAAAGCAAAAGAATTGAACAAAGAGACTTTTCTACCAAAAATTTTATTTATGTAACGAAAGAAAAAGACTAGAAGAGATGAAAAAATGATAACCAATAAAGGATAAAAAGTGAGAGGATGGAACATAAGAATACACAATAAAATTAGCAATCACAAAATGAATTAGCATCTCCAAGAATGCAGGAGGATTCAACAATCGTGTATCAGAAACAAACTCTCTGTATAATGTTAAAAAATTTCAATTTAGACTGTTTTCAAGAAGTTTGAGCCCGCTTTACAATAAATACTATATCAGTCCGGAGAAACTTCAAAAAGTGGACCTTGTTCATGACTTTGGAGTATATTTCGGCTCAAAATTAACATCTGAAGAACATATTCCAAGATGTACGCCTTGTAGATTTGTTGTTAACACCTCTAGATAATCGCCGCCTACACAATTTTTTTTGAAATTCAAGCCACAATTATACCAAGCTCGTTCTTAAAATGCCATTGATAACATCCTTAATGCCATATATTTTATTCGGTTAAAATAATCATATTTTTATCTTCTTCTTCTTTATAAGCAATTCTTTTATCTTTCGCTCTATTCGTTATCTTTTACGCGGTCGTCCGATTAGATTAGATTAAGAGAGGTGGCCTTTCGGCCTATTCCACAGATCTATTGTAGTCCTCTAGTCCTAGATAACATTCTCTAGCTTGACTTTTTTTTAAAAAGTCTAATAGCTTCGAGGCTGTACCTTCCATGTAGCTATTTGCCGGTGGATTTTCTTCTCCTAATGCAAAGAACCGCACATTTGCCAGACTGTCACACTGACATAAAATGTGCTCTGCTGTTTCTTCTTCGAGGTGACAGAATCTGCACAGGTCATCATCTGATAATATAATCCCATCAGCTTCTGGTGCTACCCAACCCAAGTGCCTATTCAGCTTACAGTGCCCTGTTAGAAGACCTACTATGGCTTTGACTGTTTTTCTGTCTTTGCTTATTAGGTCTGCTGTAAATTTTTTTACAAATGTTCTGTAATGAACTGTTTCGCCTATCTTTGTCCTGGTGAATTCCTCCACCATTCCAGAGATTCGGTTGTCCGATATTTCTTCTGTCGATTGCTATTTGGACCACACGGTTCTCCTCCATTCTGCTTATGTGGTTATTCCATTCTTTTTTTCTATTTTGTGTCCATTCATTTATACACTGTATGTTAAATTTTCTTCTTATGTCTTCACTTCTCTCTTGATATCTTAGCGTATTTCCTGTAATTCCTCTCAGTACTCTCATCTCATTTGTTCTTCCTCTGCATAGAGATTTTTTAGGTAGTAAATCCACGTATACTTTTCTTTTTTGTTTTGGTTCTATTAGTTCCTTTACCACCGTTCTTCGGCGCCATATTTCCTTTTGCAGACCGTAAAAATCATGTTCCATTTCTTTCGAAAAGCTTTCACAGTGATAATTTTTTTTTCTTACAAGTGCATGTGTTTTGTTTCTAATTGTCTTGTAATTTAGTGTATGCCTCTTGTGTTTTGGTTGACATGTATTTCAGGTAAGCTTTTTTCTTTTCTTTACATTTTTCCTTCACTTCTGTACAAAACCACGGAGTTCTTTGCCTTGGGAAAGTTTTATTTTTATTTTATATTTCTTTCACCTAGAACTTTCTTGGCTGAGGCTTAGATACTAGACTTAATTTTTGCCCAGCTTTCTTCGACTGCATCACTTTCTGTGATATATGTGTTTCCGCTTTTTTCGGTTATTCTTTTTTGGAATGGGTATCTTGTGGAGTCATCCTGTAGGCTTTCGGCTTTTGTCTGTGTGGTGTATTCTGGTGTTTTGTTATCACATATATCGTCGGTATACTGCGAAAACCAGGTAAATGTCGGAATACCGAAATCGAGAAAAAACGTTTTTAAAGTTTAGTTTTTTATTGTGAATTAGGCAGTCAGCTTGTTTTTGATATTAGGTATTCTAGTGAAAGATGCATATATCTGAAATGATATTCTATCATTAGTTTGAAAAAGTTGAGACACCTATCTGACTAATCCTAAATTTAAGTTGGAAATGCTATCACTTACCTGGTTTTACCTGTAAATCTAAATAAATCAATTACTCTTCAAATAACATATTTAACACAAATATAATAAACCAAGTATAATATTTTTCAGTTTTGTGATCGAGATATGAGGCTTTTACTAGGTAATAGCAATGTTTTAAGGTATTAGTCGATATTCATGACATTTAACTGGTTTTCCCTGAAAATTTTATTAACAGCTGTGTGTAGTTATAGTTATTATTTATATGAATGATAGGCAGTTTTATAGAAAAAAACAAATTTATTTCGAATATAATAATAACAATATTATTATTATGAGGCTTCCTCGTCCGATTCGTCACTAAAATCAGACTCTTTCAAGATGTCTGTTACATCATTTCCCGTTTTCAAATTACGATACCACCCGTGATATTCCTCCGGTATCACATAGATGTACCAAATCTGTCTTTTTTGCTATGCTAATTGGCAAATGTGCATCATAAAGTCGCTTAAGTTCTTCAAGATTGCTTGTATTAGTTGATAACTTGCATGCTTTTTTCTTGTTGACTGCCGTGCAGTATCAGTAAGGAAATAATTGAAGCTTGTTGACATGTCATAATTAAAATAGATTCTCTTTGTCTCTCCTTTCATCAATCTCATTCTTTTTATCTTCAACCACATTATTTTTTCGCCGTTTTGGTCTTTTGTCCGGTTTTTAATTAGTGTGTGACAAATTTTTTAAATCGTAAAAGTCATAGTATTTAAATTCTTTACATTTGTATGGTTCTATACACACTTTTTATCATCAACCTTGATATTTTTAGTTCCTCTTGCATTTTGAAAAACAGACAAGTAATCTGGCATCCCACAGATAGATCTGTGTTTTTTAGCGGTTTCGATACTACTATGGATAGAGTCAACATCCATATAGGAATGTCCAGACTCTAAAAATTTGTGTTCAATAATATTTAAATGGTCTATGTTTTGAACAGCCCTTAATAGCAAGGCTGCAATATTCTAATTACGATTCTCTCCCTCGCAGGTATCAGAAAATAAACTTATTTCACTTACTTACATATTCTGGAACACATTTTGATAAGTAGTGGAGTATAATGTTTCCTATTTCAGAACTTTCTCGTCTACCGTTAATTTCTGACCAGGCAAAACAGTAAGCTGCATTTGGTAATGCGGCTTCATATACACATAAATTGTAGACATATAATTTTCGAGAATAATATAGTTGTCCAGTCAATCCACTTGGAATCTGTAGTACGGCCTGTAGATCGAAAGTAATTGAAACAAAATCACATTGTTCATTAGATCTTTTCCTATCATTTTGTTTTTTAAGATTACGTACTTCTTTTCTTTTCCGATGTTCTCTATAACTGTCTTCTAAATCCGATTTGTCAGTTGGATTAGCCCTCTCATATTTCTTACAAACTAAACATTGATCTTTTCTAGCAACAAAAAAGCTTAAATTATAGTCGTTAGAAAATATTCAGTCATTTATAAAAAGTACATTTTTCTTATACTTAAATTTTTGTCCAAATATCTATGCTTTGAACTTTGGCGAATATAATGTGGGCCCATGGTTGGAAAAGACTCAATATGAGCCTTCACGATTTTTCGGGTTTTACTGCTTGTTTTATTTGGCGGTGTATGCTTGTCTCTTTTATTCGTATCTGCATAACAGTCTAGAGTATCAGTTTTTCTTACATCTTGTATTAACGACGCTGATATACAAAGTGTCTTACAAAAAAAATTTCTAACATACCTGTATGTCTTGATCATTCAAAGAAAAGTAACACTTTTTTGGAAAATGCACGTGTTTTTTTAAACTTCGACGAACTGCAAAGACTCTCTTTGGTGGCTCCGTTTTAATACGTGCAATAAGAAAATGTTTCTGGCCTATATGTTCTAACTTTCAATAATCACGACATAGTCTTTGTCTGTAATCTTCGCTGAAATAACTGGCACATATGTAAAAGCACTCTAAACAATTAACTGGTTTTGTCAATTTTGCTGGTCGATGTTCTCTTTTTTATCTCATAAGGCAAACCCTCAGCACGCCTCCTTTTTGCGACATTTATTACCCAATCTTTGGGGTTAGCTTTTCTCCAACGTTTTAGTGGACGTAGGTCTTTTCATACTTTGTCAAGAAGTAGATTTAATATCCAACTAGCTATTTCAGTTGACACTAAATTGTTCGTGGGTGCACCTATTTCAGTGTTTTTTTCTCATCATTTAGGCTATCAAAGACAGCTGTGTGTAAATCATATAGACTTCCTAGAAAGAGCGATCCCTCTTCACTTGGCTGATATGTGGGGTCTACATCTGAAAAGTCACTATCAAAAATGGATTCCATTATTGAGACTATATTGTTATCAGAATCATCAAGAATTGAACTGCTGTCTTCAGTTATTCTATCTGTGTTTGTGTTATAAGATCATTTATGGGTTTAGCTTAATAACCATTTCTAAATTTTAACTCAACCCGTTTTCAGGTAAAATGAAGTAAGTCTACTTAAAAGGTTTTTACTAGTCGATATGAAAGAGAAATTTTAATAAATCATACACGTAAAATGTATTAATGACACTTATCACCTTTTTACTGAATATGGTTTGCAGTAGTAGAAATATATTGTTGTCCGGCATAATAATATATGTGGGCTTACTTTGTTTTACATGCAACAAAACTTTAATTTTATTGAAGTAAGTAGCGATATATTGTTTTATTTGAAAATGAAAAGTTGATTAGGTGTAACTTATTTGTTTATTACACAAATTATCTGCTGAATGGTAAGTCGTATCATTTATTGGGTTTTACCTGTATGTAGAGCGGAAAAAGCTGAGAATGTGGTATACTTAACTCAATATTTTAAAATTTGTCATTTACCTGGTTTTCGCAGTATACCGACGATATGTGTTTTCATTCGGATTTTATACAATACCAATTTAGGATCGCTTCCTATTTCTGCTGATGTTAGTGCTGTTATATTTTTATCAAAAATCAAAATTTTTTATTGTTTATTATTTAATAATTGTTTGGGCATTCTGACCGAAAAACTAATATAGTAACTTTGTAAACTTTCAGTAATTACTTATTGCATTGAATAAGAGAATTCGTTAATAAAGAACAAACATACCAGTAACACAGTATTAATAAAAGAAAGGAATCATTGAAAGTGAACAAAAATATATATGAATGGTGCAATTAAAAACAAAATAACATCAATAATTCACGTTCACGCCAATAAATTTTCATTCAATTCGGTTAAAATTAATGACACCAAATTATTCCGGAGCAAGAATCAACCGTAAACGTGTTAAAAACATTAATTCACGTTTAAACAACCAGACCAAAGGCCCAAAAGGTTCCATTCGATTGGTCGAACAACGACCGATTCAAACTGATTATTCATAGTACGGCTAATATTTCAAAACAAAAACGCCCGTAAGTAGATACTCTTGCTCTTATAAATCACGATTCCGAGTACTGGTAGTACTGAGGCGGCCAGCACGGCGCGTCTGCTCGATAATTTTCTCACGGCCATCCTTAACCATCCTCTTAATCCGCCGTTGATTGTGGCCAGTTCAAGACGTTGCCACATCCACTAAATTGTCGAAGGATTAGTACAGTATGACAATAAAACACTGAAAACTTTGTTTTCAAAACTTCCACAAAATACATTATAAAATCTTATCACTACAGCTGTTTCTACAGAGTGCCTTTCTCAAGTGATCTATTTTTTTTAGAAAGGCACTCTACCGAAACAGCTGTAGTGATAAGATTTTATAATATATTTTGTGGAAGTTTTGAAAACAAAGTTTTCAGTGTCTTCTTCTTTACGTGCCATCTCCGCGACGAAGTTTGGCAATCATCACTGCTATTCTAACTTTTGGGAAATATGCAATCATCAGAACGACATATGCAGCAACTGCAATCGAAATTAAATCTTATACCGTCTTTCTGTTTTACTTCTTTACTCTGTTTCGAGTACCAGAAACTGAATTCTAAGAATTTTTACCGTGATAAACGACTTGTGGAATACAACTTATAGATTCCCTTGCCGACTAATTCATCAATCTGTCTGCTTTGTAAGTTTTAGAAAGCACAGTGGTAAAGATTTGAATTGAGTTTCGCCATGTAGGAAATCTTGGAATTCCTAGTGTTGTTAATATTAATTACTTTGTAACGATAAGACTACCAAAGAGAATTGAAGTACTATTATAAAAATAATACCTCAATCAACCATGGGAGCTTATCGTCTATGCTTCGCCTAGCTCAGTATCTCAAGTGTGAGTTCGTCTTGTCTTAAACTAGGAATTAAACCATGAATCCTTAGCTGATAGCAAATAAAACAATTTTTAACTAATCATATTTATTAAAAATGTGACGAAAAAACAATCAACCCTGCCAAGGCTTTACAATAAATAAATTTGGCGATACTTATGGCATCGATGGGTGATTGTGTGGCCTCCCAATTAGATGGTTAGGTCCTCCTGAGCTGCAGTTGTTCCATATTTGTGTGTCCTCCCAATTAGGTGGTTAGGTCCTCCAATAAAGTCAATAAATTCTCCAATTATATCCCATCAAACAAATAAACTGGTAATACAGTCAATAAATTTTTGAAGACGGCCAATAAACTAAAATATAAGTAACAGCTTGATTCAGAGACACATCAAAATGGGTTTAACTTCCGTGCCAGTTTACAAAATTACAATGAAACAAATAGCAGACGGCAAGGATAAAATGAAATATAATTATTATTACTTAGGTAAATTCTGTTAAAATTCCTACATACATATAACTGGAAACATGGTTTCGAAAGAAGTGAGGTTACGAGTGTTGAAAATGCTGTCAGAATGATAGAATATAGATTACAATAAAGTTTTTTTCAGTTTCCAGTTTAAAAAAAACTGAAATCAAAGATATCTGAGGGATTTAAGGTCACGAAAGGACTAAAGCAGGGTTGCTACCCTTTTCAAAATGTATCTGGAACAAGCACTCAAGCTGTGGAAAAGAAAATGTAATGGCATGGGAATCCCTCTCAATGACGAGACTACACTGTGCACCTTATGTTTCGCTGATGACCAAATACTGATTGCTCAGGATCATGACGACTTAAGTTACATGACTCGGAAGCTAATAGAAGAATATAACAAATGGGGTCTCGAAGTCAACATTAAAAAAACTGAAACCATGTGTATTGGAGGGACAAAGCAGTCCATTATATTAGACGATGGGGTAGAAATCAGACACTGATGAATACACGTACGTGGGTATGAAGATAATTCAAGATGGAACACTCGATGCTGCTATAAAAGACAGAAACATACAGGTTAGAAAAGCCATATCCATGATGAACGGCATTCTGTGGGACCGAACAATATCTAAAGCGAACAAACAACTCATATACAACACCATACTTAAAAGTGTAATCACATATGGCAGTGAAATTTTGCCAATGAAACAAAGAACAGAGAAACTGTTACTAGCAACGGAAATGGACTTCTGGAGAAGAGCAGCAGGCAAATCAAGAAGAGATCGGATACCAAATGAGAGAAAACGAGAAATTGTGGGAGTCAAGTATACAATAGTTGATGGCATAAAAACAAAACAGTTAATATGGTACGGCCATGTACAGAGAATGCCAGATGACATGATCCGAAACAGATTTTGACGTGGATACCACAAGGGAGAAGAAAAAGAGGAAGGCTGAGAAGAAGCTGGATAGAGGAAATTGAAAAAGAACTAGAGGAAATAGAAATCCCTCAGGGTCTATGGTTAAATAGAGAAAAATGACGGAAGGCGTCGGAGAACGCTGTAAACCGATAGTAGTAGCAGTAGATTACAATAAAGTACTCACCCCAAGAGAATTCTGCAGACCATAAAATGAAGCTTATTATAATTCTTACCTTCTTCTATAAATTTTAGAAACAGGCAAAAAATTATATTCCTACTACGTTAGAAAAGTTGATTGACAGAAAGTAGGGAGACTAAATAATGAAGTTTGTACAGATGACATAGGACGTATGCCTATGATGGAATTAGCTTTTCTGTCAACATAGAACAGAATATTTAGTCTACCGGACAGAAAGAGAGAGAGCGAATATTTATTCTACGGGACAGAGAGAGAGAGAGAGAGAAAAGAAAGACATAGGGCGCCAACTACTTTTTGAAGAAATAATAGTAAAAACGAAACTGGAGGTAGAGGAATTAATAAATTAATAAAGAAATTATAATAAAATAATTATTTAAATATAAATTAATAAAGATGTGACGTGGAAAAAAACGAAAAGGAAAATCAAACCCTAGAAATTAAAAGAAGGACACAATTATCATGGGCTGCTTTTGGGAAGTTGAGCTTCATTTTAAAAGACAGAAAAATCCCAATACACTTAAAACGAAAAACCTATGACACTTGTATACTACCAGTTGCAACTTATGGATTGGAAACTATGGCAATAACAAGAAAAATGGCAGAACAATTAAGAGTAACTCAACGGGCCATGGAGAGGGCCATGTTAAATATAAGCCTCAGAGACAAAATTCCTAACACCGAAATTCGTCGAAGAACTAAAGTAACCGACATCATGGAAAAAATAGCGACATTGAGATGGCAATGGGTAGCACATGTAGCAAGACGAGACACCAACAGATGGTCTCATAAAGTGACATTCTGGAGACCTCGAGAAACAAAAAGAATCGTGGGAAGACCCAAAAAGATATGGATAGACGATATAACAGCTGTAGCTGGAAAGCAATGGATGAGAATTGCAAAAGATAGGGAAGCGTGGAAACAATTGGAGGAGGCCTATGTCCAACAATTGATGAATGAAGGCTGAAGAAGAAGAAGAAGAAGTGACGTGGTTTGTTTTTGTTGTAAGGTTTAAAGACGTTGCTTAGGTGTGCCTTTTTTTGTGGAATTGGCTTCATTCTCTTTATTAAGTTAGATTTATGAAGTTTAGTTTTTTGGCATGACAGATATTGCTATCACTGAAGGCACCCAGGGGGGGTTGGGGGGTTAAACCCCCCCCCCCCCAGGGCCCTATTCCGACACTGTTACACACAGATTTTAAACACTTAAAATGGAGGTAGCATCATAAGAAAAATTTCGGTTACCAACCAAACCCCCCCCCCAGAGGCAAATTCTAAGTGCGCTACTGACTGAAGGCGAAAATGATGTAAAAGCTCCAAATTTTTCGGATTGCATAAATTTCACTACAAATTAGCACACCATCTCATCGGATACCCTACTTTAAAAGTTATATTGTCTCGATGTGTGCCTTTTGCTATTGATGGGACTAAAAACTAGTGTAAAAACATGCATTTTTGAACTAAAAACCACCTTTAGGTAATATATCAAAAAGAGTTGACTGTGCAAAAAAAAATAGTACATACAGAACATTTTTTGCTTGGTCTCTGTATCCAATGAGGTTATTTTTTGTAGAAAAAGATTCCAATTATCAGAAAGGATGGCATACACCTCAATATAACTTTTTCTTCTTGAGCTATACTTCAAATTTGAAAAAAAAATTGTAGCCAAATGCTTGAGTGACTGTTTATGCTACAGACAATAAAAAAAAACAATTAGCTCCTCGTTTCAGTTAGTCGACGTACATGTATCAATCACAGCGTAATAAAAAATAACGTGGCATGTAATTAAAAAATACCCATCAGCACCTGTAATATAAATTCATTTACCGCAAGCAACAACAACAATTAAAATTAAAAATAACACACAATACGTAAAGTTGTGCTAGCCACGCAACAACACTCGCTCTCCCGACCACCGGAAGTGCCGGTGATTTCTTCAATAAGCATAACAAATGATATAGTATTACATGAAGAGCAAGTGAAGATTACACATATGTTAAACGTGCATTATGCCGATGCAGTCATACCTACGTGGAAGTGATAAATCGAGGCTAGGTCTTCGGTACTTGAAATTAGTGGGCGGGAAATTCTTCACAGTGCTTTCGACTGATGTAACATCTATTGAAGGATGGAACAATTAATATTAGATGTAACGGGAACAATTGTAAGACTGTTATTTGACGCAAACGGATAAAGAAATGGCACTGCACCATCATACAGCGAACTTAATTGTTATGCAGGTTTCACAATTTTGGTATATGCGTGTTTGGAAATTTTCTATACAAAACTGTCCCAAGCAAACTTTATTAAAGGTTGAGAATGTTTGTTTGAATATAGATCTTTAAAAAACCCACACATTTTCCTCTTAGTTTTTGAGTTATGGACAATTTTACGCCAACCTGTGGCAGGGGACTGTTGTAAGTAGTAGCCATCCAGTGGAATTAAAATATAAAATAACAAAAAAACATTAATCATCATCATCATCAAGCGTGCACTGCTGCACATAGGTCTCTCTCAGCTCTTTCCATCTGCCTCTGTTGTGGCAGTGAATAAAATTAAGATAGCTATGATGGTAACCAACGTTCTGAAAGGACATGGTACATGAAGAAGAAGAAGAAACAATTAGAAGTAGATACTGCCAAATACCTGGACATACATCTAGATAAAAGGCTAACATGGAGGAAACACATCTTCACCAAAACAAAGCAGCTTGGACTCAAATATAAACAAATGTACTGGATCCTGGGTAGATATTCAAGACTGTCAATTGAAAATTATTGTGCATACCTGTGAATACCTGTGCATTGGAGCAGAACAAAAACATCTCATATTAGACGATAACACTACGATAAAGCACTGCTGTGACTACAAATACCTAGGTATCACTATTTCACAAGATGGAACATTAGATAAAGCCATAAGAGAGAGAAATACGTCAGGGAGAAAAGCCATCACAATTTTAAACACCATTTTATGGGACCATTCCATCAGCAAAGAAAATAAAAAGAGGATATATGAGACTATAGTAAAAAGTATCACTTTATACAGCTGTGAGGTATGGCCACTGAAAGAAAGAACACTGTCAACGCTGAAAGCGACGGAAATGGATTTTTGGAGAAGAGCCGTAGGAAGATCTAGAAGAGAAAGGATTACCAATGAACGCATTAGACAAATAATGGGAATCAAACGAACAATCACAGATGACCTAACAACAAAACAACTTATCTGGTTCGGACACATACAAAGAATGAACGAATGCCAAAAGAAATACTAAAGTGGCAACCAGAAGGAAAGAGAAAACGAGGTAGACCGAGAAAAAGGAGCGAAGGAATAAATAAAGAACTGAGAGAGAGGGCCATAGAAGAAGATCTATGGAACAACCGGTCTAAGTGGCGATTGGAAGTCGGAAAACGGCTTCTTCTTAAAGTTCCATCTCCTATCGGAAGTTGGATATCATAACGGCTATGGTCACTTTGTTAGCTGCTGCTCTGAATAGTTGTAGTGAACTACAGTTAAACCATTCTCTAAGGTTTTTCAGCCAGGAGATGCGTCTTCTTCCTATGCTTCTTCTTCCTTGGATCCTTTCTTGCATAATAATTCTCAGCAGCTCATATTTTTCTCCTCTGGTTATGTGACCCAAATATTCTAGTTTTCTTCTTTTTATGCTGTTCATAATTTCTAACTCCTTATTTAGACGTCGTAGTACCTCAGCATTGGTAATCCTTTGAACCCACTGAATTTTTAATATTCTTCTGTAACACCACATTTCGAACGCTTCTATTTTCCTTATGTGCTGTTTCTTCAATGTCCAAGCTTCCATTCCGTATAGTAAGATAGAAAATATGTAACATCTTAGAGCCCTCAATCTGAGATGCAACTGAAGGTCTCTGTTGGTAAGCATTGTCTTCATTTTCACAAATGCTTGCCTTGCAGTTTCAATTCGGACTTTGATTTCTCTGCTTTGGTCATTTTTGTCATCAACCCAGGTTCCCAGATATTTATATGTCTCTACTTTTTCTATTTGGGTTTGCTCTATCATTAATCTTTCATTTCCATGTTGCGTTTTTGAGACAATCATGAATTTAGTTTTTCTCTTATTTATTTTTAGTCCGTATCTAATGCAATAATCGTTAATTCTATTTACCAATTCTTGTAGCGATTCCAGGGTGTCTGCCATTATAACGGTGTCATCAGCGATTCTTATGTTATTTACTATTCTTTCGTTTACAGAGATTCCATCACCCAGATCCGCTATCGCTTCCTGGAATATGGCTTCACTGTACACGTTAAACAGTAATGGTGACAGAACACAGCCCTGTCTTACTCCTCTCTTTATATCTATATTTTCGGACTTTTGTTCTTCTATCTTTATATTGGCCTTTTGATTCCAATACAGATTGATAATGATTCGTAAGTCTCGTCTGTCTATATCTTTGTTTCTCAGTATTTCTATTAGTTTTTCATGTCGGACCCTGTCGAATGCCTTCTCGAAGTCGATGAAACAGGAATAAATATCTAGGTTCATATCTAAGCATCTTTGAGAGAGGACATTAAAAGCAAACAATGCCTCTCTCGTTCCCAGTCCCTTGCGGAACCCGGCGGAGAACTTTATAAACCGACAAGTAGTAGTAGTAATTGAAAATTAATTAGTGATATATATAGCGAATATGGACCTATGGCCTACAGTTATGCAGCTCAGCAACTTCGCATCGAAATAATTTTGCGATTGAATTATTAAACACTGACCTATCAAGTAGATTTTAGGAAAATTATAGCTGTTATAAATGTTAATTTAATTTATTAAGTAATATCTATATATTAGTTGGTAATTTAGAAAGGAAAGTTTCATTGGAATTCTTACCGACTTGACCTGTTTTAAGAAAGTCGCAACTTTTACTGATTGTTCCTAACGAAACAGATTGTTGAATAAAATTGAGTAAAAAAAATGTCTTTTTACTGGACGTTTTTCATGTGCTTTCTTAGCTACAATATCAATAGCTTATTCATCTACAACGTCCAATTTGATATTGCCGAAAATATTCTTATTTTTATAACCATCTTCTCCGGTACAGTGTTTTCTTTTTTGTAACAAGACTACGCGTTTCTCTCAGAGTATTTTTATTCGGCTTTATATTTATTCATATTCCCACCAGACCCTTGAATAATCATATGACTATAATACTAAAATTAAACTATCTATTCACCCCGCTCATAAATAGGATTAAAAAAGAAATAAAAGTGTAAGGTGCCGTCATTATTTTTAATGATTCGACAAGAAGGGTTCTGACAGCTATCACCCCCTTCGAAAATAAAAAAACTATCTTGGCTCATTTTACAGCAACCTGTTCTCGGGGAATTCTTCTACCCCGCTTATAACCATAAATCGGCATATTAATATCTGAACGGCCACAATGAGGGGTTTGAAAAATATACCACATGCCATTCTTTGCTCGAGCTAAGCCTCCATCCAGCGGGGTGTCAAAATTGTAGATGGGTTATTAAATGGGTTCCATTGTCGAAACTAATCGGACTATTTACAAGGGATTAGAGGATCATTTTATCCCCATTAGATGCTCTAATCCAACAAGTTGATTATAGCAGAAAGTGGACAATTGGATGTAGATTCATTAACATTTAAATTGAAATAGAAAAGTTGGATTTAGATTGAAAAATATAGAAAAGACTTTAAACAGAACAAAGTTTTTTTTATTATTACCCAAAAACATTGTTACGTATATATATACAGGGTGTCCCATAATTAATTGGACATTAGTTAATGAGTGATAGGTGACATCAGAATAAAGCGTTTAGCTCAAATTTCTCAGGCAAAATGTTGCTAGTTTTCGTTCTACAGGGTGATTCATTAATGTTTTTTTATATTATTTTTAGGGATATATTGAAAACTATTCAACCGTTTCTAGTGAAATTTGCTATCTTGCTATTATTTAGTATGCTTAATATGAAAATGATATTAGTTTTACCATTTCTACTAGGTGGCGCTACCTACTATAACAGTGGTCCATTAATGTGGCCATAACTTTTTTGTCTGCCCTGTATAAACATTCTAGGAAAAAAAACATGAAACAACATTCAATTCTACACAAAAAAGGTATTCTTATTTTAAATCAAAAAAGTACACCGTTTTCGAAATAAACGTATTTTTTGGAGACGTGCATAAAATGAAAAAAATTTACAAAAACTTATGTAAGTTTAAACATTATTCAAAAGGTCTTAAATACCAGTGAATATTATATGTATTAGTAGTAGATAATTTTTCCAAACAAAATGCATATGATTGAAACAACTATTTTTATTAAACTTTTTACACAGTAACAAATTTTTAAAAAATCAGAAATTAGATTAAATTAAACAATGAAGTGAATATAAACAATTGACAAAGTGAATAATTTAAAACGAAACGAAAAAAAATTACAATAAGTGTTCAAAATGTTCACCATTAGATAAACTACATAATCTAAATCTTTTGTGTAAGTTTTGTCTTATTTTAAATAATTAGTTTCTTTGGGCCCTAATAACGTTAACTCTCTCTACAATATTTAGCCATAAATCTTGACAGTTATTTAAATTTTTTATAGTGTATTTGTACACTACCTCTATCAATCCACCTTTGAGGATAAATTTCATCTAGATAATCTCTAACTTCTAGGCTATAATGTGGTGGTGCATCATCATGCATGTACCACGAGATACGTCTCAAATTTAGAGGTATGTCTTCCAAAAGAGTTGGTAACTCTTCTATCAAAAAATTTAGATACGTTACTCCGTCAAGCCTAGTTGGTAATTCGAATGGTCCTACAATACAATCTCCAAATATGCCACAACAGATATTTATGGAAAACTCATGTTGAAAATGATGTTCTTGAAATGCATGAGGATTTTCTGTCGCATAGGTTCTAGTAAATGTGGCTTCATCGGTAAATAAAATTTTATTATAAAACATTGGATAGTCTAAATGCCGACCTATCATAAATTGACTAAATCGAAGCCCTGCTGGAAAATCCTGTGGTAAAAGATTCTGTACTGGAGTAAAACGATACGGATACAGATTTTCTGTCCGTATTATTCTTGACACCGTAGATTTGCTTATACCACTGGCCGCAGAAACAAGCCTTGTACTGGTTTCTGGATCTTCTGCAACACGCACAACAATTTCATCCTCCATATCCGCATCAATTACTCTCGGTCTTCCAGGATTCCTGTTTTTGGAATGAAATGACCCTTTTTGCCTAATCTATCGAACAATGATCTAATAGTTTTATGGTTTGGTTGCCTTCTATCGGGATAAAGTTCAAAATAGCGTTGAGCTGCTTTACGGGAACAAAAATCCTGTACATACAAACAGATCATATCGCGCATTTCTACATTAGAAAATTCACTATCACGTAGCATTTTACCTTTATCTTAAGTGGTTTATAAAAAACTGAATAGCACTTTTACAAATAATGGCTCGCACTGCACTTTGACAAGAAGTAGTAAACAAATTCGTACTTACGCCTTGACTTTGCCATTAAGTTCACAGCATACCTAGGTACCTGCTTGTTTTGCGAAAAATTAAATACAGACATGCGCATCATTAACAAAATACGTTTATCTCGAAAACGGTGTACTTTTTTGAATTAAAACAAGAATACATTTTTTGTGTAGAATTGAATGTTATTTCATGTTCTTTTCCTAGAATGTTTATACAAGGCGGACAAAAAAAGTATGGCCGCATTAATGAACAAATTTTATAGTAGGTGACGCCACCTAGTGTCAATGATAAAACTAATATCATTTTTATTTTGAGCATACTAAATAATAGCAATATACCAAACTTCAATTAAATCGGTTAAATGGTTTTCAATATATCTCTAAAAATAATATAAAAAAATATTAATGAATCGCCCTGTAGAACGAAAACTAGCAACATTTTGCCTAAGCAATTTGAGGTCAAACGCCTTATTTTGATGTCAGCTATCACCCATTAGCTAATGTCCAATTAATTATGGGACACCCTGTATAGAGTTCTTTTTATGCTATTTTCCTAAGCTTTGGTCACTATATAAAACTTTGTTTCTCTTTATCGTCAATTTCTTGTTTCTGTTGATTGCTTTGTATTCCCAAGATTTCACTCTTTGGTCTTCGCTGTCATAATCTTTGATCTTGCTTCTCTGGGTCGGAACCGAAATAAAACTAGAAGGTCAATCAAATCTTATAGAAAATAAAAAATTGTGTCTATATGGGATTAAGCCACAATTTTTTATGACTATTTCACTAGACTATTTTTAACTGATAAAACGTAATAGCAACGCTACGTTTGCTACTGACAACGCTCCTTCCTGTCCATGATTTCTCAGCGACAAAACTATGACAGATCCGTCACGAAGATGTCTGGTAATTCTATTGTTATCAGTTTGACAAACGTCATTAAGGTGTAATCAATTTTGGACAGATATAATGAATCCTAGCCCTAGAAGATGTCTTCAAAACTACAAATTGGTCAACCTATGGCATTAACGTTATTGGTAACAAGTTAAACCACCTCAGATTCGCTGGCGACATAGTGATTATAGCGAGCATATTCGAGGAACTGCAAATTATGATGGGGGAACTAGCAGCCAGCTCCCAATACGTCAGCCTAAATAGGAATATGAAAAAAACAAAAATAATGACAAACACAGATGACCCCCGACGTATAACTATAAATGGCAGTGAGATAGAACAAATCCAGGAATATATCTACCTAGGCCAAATCCCGAGACTTGACAAAGAGAACCAAAGTGCGGAAATTACTAGAAGAGCAAGACTAGCATGGGCAGGATTTGGAAAACTTAGTTGGATACTTAAGAACCGCAAAACATCCCCAATACTTAAGGAGCAAAGTGTTCAACCAATGCATCCTTCCTATGACATATAAATGTCAAACCTGGACCCTAACCAAGGCAAACATGAATAAACTAGCCACAACAAAGAGAACAATGGAAAGAGCAATGTTAGGTATACGACTGTCAGATAAAAAGAGGAACGACTGGGTAAGATCCAAAACAAAAGTCGAGTACATAGCAACAAAAATTGCCAAACTTCAATGGAGCTTCGCGGGCCACACTGCTAGATAAAAAGACCAACGTTGGAATACTACAATACAACATTGGAGACCTTACGAAAGTAAACAACCAAGAGGAAGACCACAGATGAGATGGGTTGATGACATTAAAAGAATAGCCGGAACAAATTGGAAGGAGTTGGGAGAGGCCTATGTCGAAACATGGACGACAGAAGGCTAAGAAGAAGAAGATAATGAATCCAGACGAAAAATCAAGGGATGCGTCAGGTGAAGAAATCAAAAAATTGGTTTCGGAAAATGTCCCATTGAACACGCAGAGGGCCAGAAGCTCTATTTGGAGAAAATTTTCGGAATTCCTCTTTTCGGGACTTTTTTGTCCCAATGTAAATCTGTGTTCAGACTTGACACAATAGTTCGTGAATCAATTCGTTGTTGCCATCACAGATAACGGAATTGCACTAAATCTAAATAAAAAAAGAAGGTTCAAAAATGTTTAAAGTTTTTATGTAGATATTATTATTATCATTAATAACAAAAGACCGTATCTAATAAATTTAATAGCCAGAGAGAGGGTCGAGTTATTGCCCAAAATGTTTAAAGGACGTAAGGTATTGGCACAGGGAACATTGGAATGCATCTACTGTAATTTTATAATGTGTCTGTCGCACAAACCTCGTTTTAGCTGATTTAATACAATATTTTCGCTGAACTGGCAAAGTTGCCCTAGAAATTAGAATGACATAAATATGTGACAAGATCAACTTATACAACTTGAAAAACACGATTTTCGGTTATAAGAGTTGTACCAGTTTTTTATGACCCAAACGGTACTACCATAACGGAACTAGCAAAAATTCTCGAGGATTCTGCCTTTAACAGGAAAAAAGGCAATGGCGAAGACTATAAAGAGTCGTCTGTAAACTCAATGTGGAATACTACAGCAAAAATGGTACAAGAAAAATATTTTACGGGGTACGGCATAAAAATCGACCCTTTCACAGATATATCTGTCAAATGTGCACGATTGACCAGAGATACTAAGCAAAGTGTTCAAGAAAAAAAAACTCAGTTAAAAAGCTTTATCCACCGAAGAACTATCAAAAATCATCCAAAGCTACGACAAGGAAACCCTCAATGTTCCTAGTGGAGACGACACAGAGTGTCGTCAGTATCGTCATTCTTCAAGATGAAGAAGTTTGTTGATTAAAATTCTGATCCTCTTGCTCCTTTTCCTTCTACGCCCATGTCGAGCCGTTAAGCGGCCTGTGCGTGTATCCAGCGTATATTTATCAAGTAATTTAGAGTGTTAGCGCGCTCAGATGAGCTATGGATAATGGATTAACGTACTCGTTGCATCCACCACTATCGTCTCTCACACGGCTGAGACATTAATAATCATTATCATTAACATCGCACCACCTTCTTTTGTTTACCTTCTTCAAAAAAAGTCTCGTGGATGTGTTTATAAAATGATAAATGTTAAGTTTACTTTATTGCCTTATTATTTATTCATCAAAGGACAATATTATAAGAAAATTTCAGGAAAATTCACCATGTTGTCCAAAATTACTGTACTGAAAATACAAATTATAGCACAATTATTGCTTTCCATTCCTGGTGGAATGATTGTCGCTCTTTTTCGAGTGCTACGGATGTTTATAGAGGTGAATCGCCTTGCATTTTTCTTTTTTTTTTCAACTTGGCTCATTTGGCTTTAGTTACAAATTGTCGTAGTTTTTCTAGTTCCTCACATTATTTTAATTTCTCTAATAATAGAGTCATCCCATCTTTCTTTAGGTCTCTCAATCATTCTGTTTCTAAATGAAAAGACTGGTATGTTTTTGTACACACTTATGTCAAATCAAACTAACAATAACTAATTTAAAGTTCACAATTTTTCACTTACGTCAAATTTTACAAAGCGCCCCTACTTAGGAGAGATCCTATTTTGGTTAAAAAATCCACAATTTTCCTTTATAAAGGTTAAATTACTTCTTTGAAAAAACGCATAAAAGACAAAACATTGGACTCCACAAAAACCCGACAAGAACCTTCTTTTTGGTTGGAGTAAACAAAATGAGCAGAATCGAATGCCGGCTCTTTAGTCGATGTCGAAGGCGACAGTTGCTCCTTATTTAATCATTTCTCTTTTTGCCTTTTAGTTTTATGTGGAGCATCTGCCCTTCCATGGCTTTTTCTGTTATGTCTATTTTTTCCATGTTCTCTTTCATCAGCGTCCATGTTTGTGCTCCGTATGTTAATTCTGGTAGATAGAATAGATCAAATATTTTAGTCCGGAGCTATTATGAGAATATTTCGTTTTTTATTGTATAGCTCAACTTTCGAAATGCAAAGTATGGACCGTTTGGGCTTGGGAAAATCTTATATCGCAATAGCATTGCAAGCCATTTTCACTCTGATGTCACACGCTTGTTTCTCTGATTTATTGTTGACTAAAATCATGGCCGTATTACTCTATTTTCAGGTACTAAAAATTGCGACCGTATTTTTTGCAGAATAAATTTTCGTACACAAAAAATGGCACTAGCTGTCAAATGTCGTCTGTCACTTCTTTAAGAAAAGATTGGCTGCTTGAGCAATTGAAAATTTTGTATCTCAATAGCTGTTGTAAAAACAACCTATTTATAATATTGTAATCGTAATATAGTTATTTTATCAACTTGTGCGCTCAGATCGTCAACTATCGTTTTAATGTGTGTGCGACTGGCTCCCTCCCTCAGAAACTCTCTCCATCCCGCGTTATTTAACTTAAGACAGTGCGAATTTACCTCTCGGCAAGTAAGGACCGGGTGTCGAAAAGTGCGTGAGTCCCAGATGCGCTAACGGGAACCGGTGATTTTTGTTAAACCGTAAACAGTTTTGTTTCTCTCAATTAATACTCTGTATCTCTGTTACTGCCTCCTAGCACTTATTAGTCAAGCTAATGATATTTGTATAACTGTTTTTAGTATTATCAGAATTGCGATAATTATCAATGTAGAATCAGCCCTTAAGTTCGCTTTATATAAATAAATCGAAGGAAAAATACGTCTTAAGTGTTTTATTACTTCAGTGGTCCTTAATAAATATTTTGAAGCAACTAGGTGTTTAACTACGCCTCTCTTAAATGTGGAAAGTTTGGTAATAAAATTGTTTCTGTGGTTTGTCGTCGACTAAAAATCGATTTTTCAGGGCGACCCGATTTTTAGCAGCCTAATAAAAACGGCAACCGCATTCTATTTTCGTGGACTAAAAACGGCGAGTCCTGTCAAATGTCGTATGTCACTTCTTTAACAGTCCAATCGTCTTTTTTTCGTCTGTAATATCTTCTGTCGTTTTGCGTTTATGAAATCGTTTTTTACCTGTCTGTCTAGTCGCAGCAGAACAAAACTAACTCTTGAAAAAGTTGAATGTAGAGTACGAATTCAGGGGAAGTTCTGAACCTTTTAAAACAAATAACGGGCTACGTCAGGGAGACTCTTCCTCAGTATAGAAAACAGAAGGTGCTATTTTGGACTCAATCTTCTCCTTAAATCCACAATTCGAGAAATACAAAAATAAAACTCTACAAAACAATAATACGCCTAGTTATCATATGGGCCGTTTGGGGCCGCAGATTAGTTGATCAGGTGTGGTCTACTATTCTATGGGTTAGCTGATTGTTTGTTAGTCTTGTCTCTCTTTTCAATTTGATAATTTATCTCATATATATACGTGTTGATTTCTGCACATAAGAAGACCTTTATATAACAATTTAGACTATCAGAAAGGGAGGAGAATATCTATGTTCAATCTAGAACTTGTTCTTGTCTTCCTTTTTCTTTGGTTATGTATATTACCATAGTAAATAAAAACAAAAGGGATATATGAAACTCTATTTAAAAATAAGTAAAATCATTAAAGAAATTTCATCAAAATCAATATACAGATTACAAGAAATCCTTGATATGTACAAATTAAAATACACGTGACAAAGATACAAAGACCAGTAAATATTAATGCTTTACAACAGGTGCATGAATTAGGATAATTAGGTGCACTTTGGATATTTATATCAAACTAACCGCTTGTCTACGGATGAAATCATGGAGTATTCTAGAATATGATACGACAATGACTTTCAGAGCTGATTGCCACATAAATAAATGTTTATATAAACGTAAAATGTTCTTTTAAACGACACAAGTCGTAACAAAATGCATATACCATTAAACGATACCTGATATAGCAACAATGTAATTTTGCTATATCGATGCTAAAACGATGTCTTCTTCGATATGTAGCAACCACAAAAGTATAGGCAATGGAATAGCGGGCTGCTACCCCTAATTAAGACCTGACTGTGTCGGTTGGCAGATGGAACTCGTCTCACTGACAAAGGCGGTTGGTTAACGAATTGTATTTTACAAGTTGACGCTAGGTGTGGGTGATAATTACCCAAACGATCTGCAATTTTAACTCATTTTTCCATGCTTCAATGTTCCCAACAATGTATAAATGAACAGTCTATTCAATGCAATATTGTATTAACAATCGTTAAATTGTTCGATAGTGTCTGAGTTTTTGTAAGCGAAATCTTGTCTAACTATATGGGGAGAATCGAAACTATCAAAAGGTCTTAATATTTTAACAATGTTTAAATACAGTTGCGAAACTGCAACAACAGATATCTGTTTACTTTTCTATTGATTTTTATCCTATTTGAATTTCCTTATGACGAACGCTAACAAATTTCTAAATTACTAATAGTAATTTATTACTAATAGTAATAATAACAAACAGACATATACACATACTCTTTCGCTATCTTCTGGAGAAAGAGATACTTTAAAATACAGAACTGAACATTTTCAGTGCTGTTTCACAAACCGTAAAATTTAATTTAATTGAAACACACGTCCACCTCATCAAAGGCAAAAAATATCATCTCGCTTTATTGGCCGACACCTCCATTAACAAGAATAGTACCTCACACAAAACTAGATTGCGTCTGCAATAAAAATCATCATTCTGTAACGAACAGTTCCCATTGGCCAGCTTAAATGCTCTTTCGGATTTTATTGTCGCGTTATATTGTCTAGTGACCTTTTTTCATATCGTTTTATTGCCCCATTCAATTACTAAAAGTGTTCACGTAGTTGTCGGCGCCAAGGCTGTACCTAACAGTAACAGTACCTATGTGTTTCATCTCTAGGGAGATAAGAAAATCCGTGAACAAGGTACTCCTACTACGTCGCGAGCGGTGTTGCCACTAGACTTGAATTTTCTGATAAATATTGCCGTATTTTTCTACAAAATCAAAAGAGATTACAATTACATTATATCTACATTACAATTACATCTAGACTTAGATGATATTAGGGCAAACATTATTTTCCCAAATATTAAAAAATAGAAGTAAACTGACGTTTTCCCACTAATTCTAATTCTATTTACAAGGCTTCTTTTCTCTCTCCTAAAGCTTTTCCATCTTCTCGGGGTTTCCATCTGGTCCAACTACTTTTTCTTTCTGTATTTTTTTATTTACTTTAGCAAATTACTCGTTGTTTATTTGGTTGTTTGTTATTGTTACTATCCGTCAAATTCTTCTTTTAATAAACTATCAACGTATTTGTTCCGTTTCGGAAACCAATATTTAATTATTTTCGGGATACATTTAATCAGCCGTACACAGTTCGGTTTTCGGAACGAAGTGGTTAGAGAGAGGCTACTTTTAGCATACAACGACGTACCAGCAAACTTGTTTTGTCGTCGCCAGTTTTTAAATACAGTTTTAGATTATTGGTTTGTCTATCATCTTGATGTTGCTTGCCGTTATGGTCCTTCGAGCCGGATACAGCTAGTAATATATATGACAAACTCACTAAAATCCAATTGTGTCGGTAAGCATACATACTTATCTTTTGTTTATAACCTAATTGTTTGTGTTAGATAAAATGTGATGAATGTAGAGGAAAAAGTCACTAGAAAAAGTATAATTTAGGACTACAAAAATATTAGAAAAAGACCGAATGAAATGAGCAGAAAAATAAAAGGGATACCCCAATTCTAAATGGATGGTGAATGCAGAAAAGGGGTATATACCTACGGTAAACAGAGAGGCGTATTTATATTAACTAAAAAATGAATCTTCTCCTCTTCAAGTGCCATCCCCGCGGCGGAGGTCGGCAATCATCATAGCTATTCGCACTTTTGAGACGGCTGCTTTGAAAAGTTCATTTGATGTACATCCGTACCACTCTCTCAGGTTGCGCAGCCATGACATTCTACGCCTCCCTATGCTTCTCCTTCCTTGGATCTTTCCCTGCATAATCAGTTCTAGCAAGGTGTATTTCTCTCCATGTGTAATATGTCCGAGGTATTCCAATTTTCTTGTTTTAATTATATTTAAAATTTCTATTTCTGTATTCATCCTTCTCAGAACCTCTTTGTTTGTGACGTGTTCTGTCCACGATATTTTCAGAATTCTTCTATACACCCACAGCTCGAATGATTCCAGTTTTTTCATTGATGTCGCATTCAAGGTCCAAGATTCCATTCCATAAAATAAAGTTGAAAAAACACAGCACCTCGCCAATCTAACTCTTAGTTCCAATTTTAAATCCCTTATACATAGCACTCTTCTCATTTTTTTTGAAATTTGCTCTAGCCTTTTCTATTCTGATTTTGATCTCTTGAATGTAATCATTTGTTGAGTTAATCGTTGTTCCCAGATATGCATATTTGTCCACCAACAAGTTTGGTCACATTATACGAATGTAGGAGAATCGAAATGTTAAAATAATACTGAAGGAGGGAGAAATTTGAAAAAAATTAGAGGACGTCCAAAGAAGAAATGGTTGGAAGCAGTAAAGCAAAACTATGGCCAGAAATAGGCGTGAGAGATCGGAGAGAGCAAGCAAGGGACCGAATATAGGTTATTAGTCAGTTGGCTATTATAAAGGACTATAATTTATCGATAAAATGTTCAAAAATAAGAATAGTATTAGCTCTTATGAAATCTGTATACACATATAATCATATTTTTCTACATATTACATAATAACCTTGATATTGTACAAGTGCCCATTCTCCTCTTCAAACACTCAACTACCACAAGACAACCCCGCACTCGTCTGGTGCTTTTCAACAGTGAATCGCGTAATTTTATTGTCTTCTCATGCTGCATTAGCACCTAAGAATGTGGTAACATAAAATTATAACTACCTTGCAGGCGAGTGGGGCCACTTGTTAAATTGAACTTCTCGTTGCTGTCAGATTAAGAATCGGTCCTGATGGGCTATTATCCGCTTTAGGTTGGTTGGTGAGTTTTAAAGTGAGACTTACAACGAAATTTAATGCATGTTTCAAGAAGTATTTAATTTTGTAGATGTAGGTACTTTAGTATAGGATAATCTGTCAGACGAAGAGTATGATAGAGAGAGTATAGAAAATATAACTGTAAAAAACTGTAAAGAAAGAGGTCTAACTCTGAATAAAAAAACAAATATTTAGGAGCCATAATTACCGAATTAACAACGAATTATACTGAAGAAATCCTATCAAGAATTGAATAAACAAAATGTTTGTATAACAGAGATTTGCCGATCGGATTAAGAATTAGACTTTTGGGATATTACGTGTTCTGTGTGCTGTTTTGTGGACATGGGCGCTAAAAAATAGATCGCTGGAGAAAAATAAATAGACTGGAGGCGTTCGAAATGTGTGCTTATAGAAGACTGCTTAGAATAAGTGGACAAGTTCTCAAAGGTCTCAAAGGCATCAATTTTCTGGCGCTCGCGTCCGCGAAGAGTCCAAGTCTCTGCTCCATATAGAAATATTGAGAATATAAGGGCATTCACCAGTCTCATCTTAATATTTTGAGAGATAGATGTCTTTCCAAACTTTAGTAGTCGACTCATCGCTTTTATTGGCATACCAATACGTCACCGAACTTCTGCTTCACAGTTAATTAATTAGTATACTAACAATTTCCTAAACCGACCGTCTCAGCTCAAACCCTTTCACCTCCAAGCACCCTGGACATCTACCTCCTCCGCAGGAACAACAAATTTTTCCATTGTAAATATTATATCATATGTGTAACCTGTATCAGAGTCAGATCTAACTTATATTTTTATTCCTCTTTTTATAGGTTTGTTCGAAATATATTGTTTTAATGTGCTTCGGCCCTTAAACTTCATAATGCTCTCATCAATACTTTGACGAGAGCTATCTTACCTGTCTTTCTGAAAAGTGTACTTTAAGAAACAAATTTATCAGTATAGTAGGTTGTTTGAACCATTTTCTGGCTTTTTCGGGTGATTCATGTACAATTTAGCTAGAAGCACCAAACAGCTATTCCTTGAAATGCTTTGTTTTATAAATTGGTTACCGATAGAGAGCCTTAAAGACCAGTAATCAGAAAGGTGAAGAAGACGGTTGATACACATAACAAATGTTATTCCGATTACGATCATAAATTCTCCATAAACATGTGTGTATTATGTTTCTCTTCGTATTGTCTTCTCTCTTCTGTAGAGATCAATTCTTTCGTTGGTTCAATCCACAATAAAGATCATCACACTTGGCATAAATATCTTCTTGAATACTTGTAACGGACTAAAAGTATGAACAATTTCTCTGTAAATTACAGGAACATTCTTAGGAAGAATGGTTGGAAATCTGAGTTTAAAATGGGTTGGAAGATTATACCCAAATTCCCCTTTTTTGGTACTTTGTTCTACATTTTCACCTTTATTGCATGGCATTTCATTACTATTTTCAATCATTGTATCTATCATTTCTTCATTGTTTTCCTTACCTTCACGTTCTAAATTCTCTTGATTCTTTATCTCATCTCAAGATTCAATGATTTCGAAATCTGATTCTTCAAAATCGCTGCCAGAATGATGTTGATCAATAGAAACTTCACTATTTGTATAGATTGGATCTTCAGAATTATCACTATTGGCAAATGGATCTTCAACATTATTTAATTCTGAATCAGAATAAAAATTGTTGGCGAACTTTTCTACTTATATCTGATTGTGTCAGTGGTTGACGTCGCTTCATGCTGAAAAAAACCATTGGAATGATTAGTCCCACCAAAATTGGGCTACATTTTTTTTTACTTAGGCTTAGACATCGTCATACAGCCAGACACAAAAGGAATAAGACAGTATCCATCATTATAATTTACCTAAATCCTAAATGCCCTATCAAAATAAAAGATTACATCGATATTAGGAGAACAGGGACACACTCTTCTCGCCTAGGGACCTATCAAGGCATTGATTTGTATAAGACACAACAACACAAGGTCACGGAGAGGAGGAAGTTATAAAAATAGTTTAAAACAAAGGTAACAAGATTAACTAAATAATTTTTAGAGAATTATAATGATAGTTTGCTGTCTTTTAAAAATTTAATTAGAGTTGTAAATATCTACAGAGCCAAGTGATAATAAATATAGTATGTTCCAAGGAGCTGCTATTTTATATTTTAATAAATCATTTAGAAGTTTGGATGGTAGACTGTATTTTTAGAACAACCAAAAAATATATGATCTAAATCACTTTCGTCTCCACAATGCTCACATTTGCCATCATCCAAAAACCTGTATTTTAAATAAGTGTTTTGGATAACATGCTTACCCGAATCTTATTCTATTAATGGAAGTTATGTGCCTCCTGGAAGCTCTACAAGCTATATACCAAGGAAATTTGGGAATATCTGGCTGAGTTAACGAGTATCTATTTTGGTTCAAAAAGAGTATTCCTTCCACTGGTAGTCGAAGTAAAGTTGACTTGCAAGAAACAATACTATCAGAAAGCGTTACTTTATGTAGAATACCAGTATCGGTTGAAATGCTTTCTTTGGCTAATAAGTCGACATATTCATTATATTCAAATCCTGCATGAGCTTTAATCCAGAGAAAATGTACATTGATTCCTTTGGTTAAAAGAGTTTGAATAATACGTTTAATTCTATAAATGTATGGGCAGTCTTGTAAGTTTGGTGGTCCATATTTACCAATGGATTTTAACACTGCTAAGGAGCCGGACAAAATTATAATATGGGCAAAATCAGCTTCAGCTACATATAATAAAGCTTCATATATTGCAATAGCCTCTGCTGTATAAATCGAAGCTTCATTTACCCAATAGAATTTTTTGAATTTCTGATGAGACGTATTGGCCCAATGCGGTCGAAAGGATTAAAGCGGATACATCTTATTTACATCTCACATCCAAGCAATGTGCATAAACTAAAACCTTAGAAATACTGGACATTTAGATGTACTTATAAATTATGGATTTCCATCTCTTCTTCTGTCTCAGATTCCTTGTCTGACCTGACTGGAATGATTATAGACAAAGTACTTCAATACCATTATCAACAGTCCACAATATTTCTTCCTCTTTGTTTACGTGGTTTACGGCATTGGTCCAGTTATCTTTTGTTACGTTTTTTATGGAATTTAAAAGCTGTATTTTGTCTGACCACTTCACCTTTTACTTGACAAAAAGAAAAATTTATTAAACGAAATTTTAATGTATTATGGGAACTATGCACTGATTGTTCTGTAGCAATGGGAATTACTTAGGAATAGAACAAAAATTAGAAATGAAAAAGCACTAAACCATGTCGCAGAATATTCAGTTGTCATTAGATATTTACTTTGATGTCCACTTCATTGCCCGTGTGCAATTTTCTTCTCTAGTGTCTCTATAGTAGCCGTAAGAAAATATCTACAGTTAACGGTTATAAATTTCCTCTCGTTTCTAATAAGGACTTATTATTATTCGGAAAACGATACATCACGCGATTCGCAACGCATAATTTATGTTTTCCGACATCAATCCTCGACGAATGCATCAGCTATCTCGAAAAAAATATCCATCTCCTCAAAATAGGCAAACAAACGTGTACACACAACTCGGGCTCGTCTGCGAAATCGTCTACTAATTAATAACATACGTCTCAGAGAGCTGCGTTAGCGCGCATCTTTTTACCTTTTTTACGACATTAACATTAAATGAATGCCTCGATCGTGTAAGTATCTTATCCATAAATACCGGCATGTGAATAACTTCACGCAGATGAGCTTCGAGGGATAGCTAGCGTCACGTATGATAGACAAATCATGGGGCAATGAGAAGATGGCCAACATAAAAACGGAAAGATGAAGAAAAAGAAGTTTTATTGGAGGTTTTGTATGTGCGGCAACCGCTCAGTTATCTGCAGATAAGGTGGAATTCTTAAACATGTTTATAAGGTGAAGGAATATAAATACGAAATCACGATATATGAGAGTGTAATGTAAGCAAGTGAACAAGCGCTAATAGGTGTTTTTAGAATTTTCTATTGTATTTGTTAATACGCATTTGAAATAACGTCCATTTGAAAAATTAGGTCACTAATTAGGTCACTCATCGTAGCGTAATTCTAAGTAAGATTTTAAGGCCGTAACGTTCATTTAAGGGTATTATGTATACCAGAGAACTATTCTATACATATCTATACTAGCCCCTTCCCATATCAGTTAGCCCACCTATGGAATTTACAAGTCGATTACCACGTATACCAGTCGTGCCACAGGTTTATGTTGCAATTGTCACGCTATAGTGTAAGAAATATAGTCAGAAGATACAAAACTACAGGTTCGGTCGTCACAAAACCTAGAAATGTACGAAAAAGTAAAATAACCGAAACAGATCGAAGGGTATTAAGACACAATTATATGAAAAATCGACGAGCAAATTATGTGGAGTTAAGTGTTTTATGGAGTGACGTTATTGGAAGACACGTTTCTAGATCAACATGTCACCGAGAGGCCCACAAATTAGGATTTGGTACTTACAAAGTAAGTTTTATAGTTGAAAAAATTGGTACGAATTATTTTTAATAGATTTCATTTTATTTTAGGCTAAGGAAAAGCTACTTTTAACATTACAACAAAAGAAAAATAGACTAAGATGGTCAAAAGAGCATAAAATTTGGACTCAGTCGCAATGGGATTCAATACAATGGAGTGATGAGTCCAGATTTGAAGTCTGTGTTGGAGACAGTAGGAGTCGCGTCATTCGCAGGAAAAATGAAGCTTTCCATTCCGACTTTCTGAAGAGAAAACTCAAATTTCCTGCATCTATCATGATCTGGGGCAGCATGTCGTCTAAAGGTGTCGGAGAGTTACATTTTATCGATGGGGTTGTAAACACGGACACATATTTGAATATTATAGAAGAATCTGTTTTACCGATTATGAAACACCGTTTAACATCAGCGGAAGATTTTGTCTTCCAACAGGACGGCGCAGGTTGTCATACCTCAAAAAAGAGTTTAAAATGGATTCCCGACTTGTCCCAGATAGAGACTTTGTGAAACGAAATGAAAAAAGTTTTAAGAAAACATCCTGCCAGAAGTAGAAGGGTATGCACTTGGAGACACTTTGACCTTTGACCTCTAACGTCACAAGCCCCTTCGTCCGCGCTCCGGTCTCGCCCAGTATTGACGTCATAGGGCACCGTCAGCCATTTTTTAATATGAATTATTTACATATTTTTTTTTATATTTTAAATATTATCCACTATCTATAAGACAATTTTAATCCAAATTATTAAATAAAAAAAGTCAAAGTGTCTTCAAGTGCATACCCTTCTAATGCCAGGTCAGTCAACGAATTTAAGGAAAAATTGCAAGAAACATGGGATTCGTTTATATTAGAATTTTGTCAGAACTTGAAAAAACTATACCCCGAAGAATTGTGGATGTCATTAAAAATAAGGGGATGTAACTCAGTGGTAAACTTTTACAATTTTTTTTTAATATTACATATTCTATGCGTTTTTTTAAATTTATTATAATTCTGTTTATTCAATAGTTTTCATTGCGTTATAAAATATTTTCTATAATTAAGAAATTGAAGAATGCTGTTTCATGCATTAAAACTTCTAAAATTTACGCTGCGCTTTTATTTTTGTTCTCTAAAATTTAATTTTCTTATCAATCTAACGTTGGGCCAACTGATATGAGAAGGTGCTCGTACATATATAAGCGAGTAGTAGAGGCACTATCATCATCATCATCATTCAATCTTCGCTTTTCCACTGCTGGACATAGATCTCCCATCTATTTCGATCTTGTGCCTCTTGCATCCAATTCCTATGACAACGTTTTAGATCGTCAGTCCAACGTGTTGGTGGACGACCTCTGCTTCGGTAGGCATCATCTCTTGGTCTCCATTCCAGTATCCGCTTTGTCCATCTATTATCTGTCATTCGAGCCACGTGACCTGCCCAGTTCCATTTCAGTGTTGCTACTCTCTCTACTGCATCAGCCACTCCTTTTCTTTGTCGTAGCTGGCGATTGAAGTAGAGGCACTATACATGAAATCAAATCTTAACTGTCTTTTCTATACCTTTTAACTTCATATGAGTGTAGGCACATACATGATAATGAAAGTGAATAATTTTACGAGAACTACGACATCCCTTTGAAAACCACCGAATCCTTATGAAATCGTATGAACGTAGCAGCAAAATCTGCCTAAATATACAGAGGGATTTAACTGTACTCAATTCTGACCACAGTCTTTAAATGTGTAGTCTTCTTAAAGTCACTCTGTAAATATAAAAAACCTTTGTGACGTCGCCGGTACGGCTTGACTCTTTAATTCGATCTGACCCCTCAAGATCTAAATGGAAATCTATGGAAATCTTTCTCTGTGTTTTCTGGCCACGATCTAAGCTATCGTAACCTTCGACCCTCTCTCTCCCGGTTGCGCAGAGCTCACTTTCTAAAGGCATCTGCCAGAGGCATATTCCAAAAAAACACTTATCGTACTGCTAGCGGCATTTTGCAATTTAAAGAAATAATTGTATTTTGTGTGTGTTTTGATTTAAAGATTTGATACGCAAGTGTATAATTGGAATTTATGAGAGTTACAGAGAAATACGAGTTAAAAAAATACTACGATTGTTGTGTAATTAAACATTAACAGTTTGTTTATTCTCGTCCTAAATTCAAGTGTTTCTCTTTCTAATATTTTTAAGACGCCAATTTAAACTTAAACACATTTTTTATTGATGAAAAAATCCTGAAGGTCGAAATACTAAAGTGGTTGAGACAATGAGGGGGTTAAAGCACCGTATGATGTTTTTGTTAAGACAGTTGTGATACTGGAGTATTACCAACTGATTAGCTGACGACGATTTTTGTCACAGTACGAGAGAAACCAAAGGAATAAAAAAAACTTGCTTGAACATATCAACCAATCCACATAAATGATTAATTGAACATGAGATAACAAGTGTGAGGTCTTCAATGAAAGATTTAATTTTCTTGACGTTATTAGCAATAATTACGAAGCCTCCTTCTTCTGCTCATTCTCGTTATAAAGTTATTCAGCAGTTGGACTAGTCCGTTTAGTCGTTCGTCTTTTTTTTGCGACAGTTGTCGACAACATAAGAAACTTCTTATAAAATTCCTCCAGTTCTGTGAATGAGGAGGTATGCGGACCATTATGGACTTAATGGTGGACATTGTGCAATACTTTATCTTTAAAAAGTACCGCGGGTATATATAAAATTTACATCTAGCGTCGGTTCACACATAACATTATCTCGGAAACACACACACATACGTCGTACGATTGTTTTTTATGTGATCGGTGATGTTTTGTGATTAATTTCGAAGTAGACAATGGGCAACAACCTATAGTAGCGGATTTTTATTGTAATGAACACATATATCTACGCTAATAAGGCAAAAAAAACTGCGAAAACACACCCAAAATTATATAAAAATGGTTAATTGAAAATTGATGTTGCTATTTCAATTATACACGTAGATGCAAAAAAGCACAGGAGAAAATTTTGGTAAAATTCAAAGTATTTCAGTTTTTTTTAGTTTTAGCCATATTTTGATGGTTTTTTAGCACACTGTGTAAAAATTTATAAATTTTAATTTAGTATAGTGAGTTTTTTAATAAAATTTTGTACTTGACTTATTATACGGGGTTAATCGAAAGGTGTTTCTTTATCCTAACTTTGAAACATCCTGTGGAATAATTCCGTTAGCGGACTTTCGTAAAACCTTATTTTTCGGTTGCAACACCATTTCTTCTAAGTATTGTGTTTTTTGTTTCATGTGAAAATATGGTTTGGTTCATTTTTAGGAGCGAAATGATTTTGCCATCCACAAAATTACTACTTTTCCTATTATTACCATTATCTTTGGGTGCTTTGGTGACTGATATGGAAAGAATATCATATCGACATCCCAGAAGCACTGTATTTAAATAGTGATTACAAGCATCTTGGTTTAAATGAATAATGATAACAATAACAAAACAAAACAAAAAAAATTTAAATGTAACTTAACCTAAGCACGCAAATAACAAAGAAAAACTACTACAAAATAACTTATTATTGCTTTACCTAGCCTCTATAACTGCCTGTACACGTCGGTTCATGCTGTCTATGAGGTTGCGAATATCATCTTGCTGGATGTTTTGCCATTCCTCTTCTAAAGGCAAGCGAAGTTCGTTAATTGAGGCTGGTGCAACTTTGCGACCTCTAATATTTCTACCAAACATATTTCTAATGTTCTCTATTGGGTTCAGATCTGGCGAACACGCTGGCTAGTTCATTGTATTAATATTCCAACTTCCTCTAAATATTGCGTGACACACATTGCAGAGTGGGGTCGCATATTATCTTGCATTAATAGAAAATCATCGTCGATATATTGAGAAAAGGGTACTACGTGATTCGCTAAAATTTCCTCAATAGACCGGTGTGCAGTCAACGAACCCTCAATAAATACCAATTCAGTGTGTGCTTCCCCCTTCTCCTGTTCTCCTCTCGGGATATTTCTGCCCATACCATCACCGAACCCCCTCCATGGCTAACGCGGGGACTGAAAGCGCCAAATCTCTCTCCAGTTCGAGGTCGAGGCCACACAGCACACAGCCACACTCGTTCTCTCCCATCTGATGAGTGAAGATAGTATCTCGACTCATCCGTAAAAAGAACATTACTCCATTGTCCTAAATTCCAATATAAATGTTCCCTGGAAAATTGTAGTCTAGCCACTCTGTGCCGTGGAAGTAATTTGGGCCTAGTTGCTGGTCTGCAACATTGCAAACCAAATTCATGTAATATTCGACGAACAGTAAATACACTTACATTATTGCCTCGAACCTCTTGAAGCTGATTTCCTGTTTGCATCGCTGTTAAATGACGATCCCGCAAAGCGGTGACTCGTATAAAACGATCATCTAAAGCTGTAGTTTTGTGCTTCCTGCTTGACGCTTGTTGTTCCAGTTCGTATAAAACGTTCCACTACCCTTTGAATGGCAGAGCGATGAGTCTAGCCACATATTCATAATTTCTTCATCCACCAGAACAACAGCTTTCGCACAATCTTCGGCACTAAGAACAATGATCAATCATAGGTAAATAAAATGTAAGTGTCAATATGACATAATGATAACAGTCACCAAAGGTACCTCGTCGTATTACAAAATAACCCCAAAATAATCATAGTTAAAAAAGTCCTACATTGTCGGTGGCAAATTCATTTGGCTCTAAAAAATGAACCAAGGCATATTTTGACATGAAACTGAAAACACAATGCTTAGGAGACATGGTTGCAACCGAAAAATAAGGTTTTACGAAAATTCACAAACTAAATTATTCCACAGGATGTTCCAAAGTTAGGATAATAAAACCACGTTTTAATTAACCACTTACAATAAGTCAAATATAAAATTTTATGAAAAAACTGACTATACCAAATTAAAATTTATAAATTTATACACAGTGTGCTAAAAAAATAATCAAAATAGGGCTAAAAATAAAAAAAATTTAAATACTTTGAATTTTACCAAAATTTTCTTCATTGCGTTTTTTTGCATCTGACTGTATATTAGTAAAAAGAGTTGATAATACGAAGGCAAATTCTAGTATTTTAAATTAATGATGTGTAAAATGAAATTTTGATTTTTAAAAAATTTTGACATAGAAAGAAAACAATTAATCTGGTTCGGACATGTTAAAAGAATGCCAGAGTACAGATGGCCTAGAAGAATACTGGAATGGATCCCTCCTGAAAGAAGAAAGAGAGGACGACCACGGAGAAGTTGGCGCAACGACATTCATGAAGCAATGGCGTCAAGAGACTTAGAAGAGGCAACTGCATATGACAGAAAAAGATGGAAATTGGGGGCGGAGAAGCGGCGACAGCCGTAATAAATCCGTTATCATATATAAAATGAAATTTTGTTTCCAAAAGCTTCCTAAAATCGACAGCAGAACAACTTTGCTTTGTCTTGGCTCACATGACTTTAGCTCTAGTTGTTGGTTATATACACTAGATTACTTGTACTAATGTTCTTGGAAAGATACTTTACGACTGTATCTGAGTGCCTGACAAATGTTCACTTGGAAAGATACTTTAGGTTTGTATCTGGGTACCATACTGTCAGAAATCATCCCCAATTCAGTATCCTTAATTTCATTTATGGTGTTACATGTATTAGTATTGCTTTTCCTTGGTATTTGTAGTTTACAAGATTCTTCTTCTTAGGGTGCCTGACCGTTCCGAACGTTGCCGATCATTCTGGCTATGATCACTTTGTTGGTTGCTATACGGAATAGCTTTGTTGAGGTCTTTCTATACCATGCTCTCAGGTTAGCAAGCCAGGACATTCTTCTTCGTCCTGGAGCCCTTTTTCCTTCAATTTTACGTTGCAAAATGCATTGGAGTACTCTATTAACATCTTTATTAACGTCTGCTTTGCCTTGCAATTTTTAGAAGGCTCAGATTAAGGCAGAAATCTGAATTGTGTTTCGAAACTATTTTACGGATTTGTTATCAGATGTCGCTATTGCGTCCATTTCGAAGCCATTTTAATGTTGCTTCTTAAAAGACAGAAAAGATTTATTTTTCACGTTGAGAACGCCTATGAATAGCTGTTCTGACGAGCCCTATTAGGGCGAAATACGTATAAACAGATACATAGACGCTTTGTACGTGAAATCAAATCTTGACTGTCTTTTCATTTTATTCGGATCTACTCTGTATGAGTACAAGAAACCAATTCGCTAATGATTTCTGCTTAGTTGAGGAGACATGTCGTGGAATGCCAATTTTAGATTTCCCATGTCTCTATTAACATCTTTATCAACGTCCCACGTTGTCCCACGACTCATTGATTATAGTTCTCAAGTATTTGTATTGTGAGACACGTTCAATTCTCATTTGATTCACATACAGATTTGCTCAGTTATGTTCTCCTTACTGATGATCAGTCCATATATGTTCTACTTGTTTCCGTTATTTTGTTCATTAAATTTTGCAGTACTTTGGTATTGAAAAACTCTATTGTTTCATCGGCATACCGCAGGTTAATGAGCTTGACTCGATTTATTGAGATGCCTTCATCAATATATCTTTTAGAGTCTCTTCAAAAATGTGCTCCGAGTACAGATTGAATATCAGTGGTGAAGTTATGCACCCCTGTCTCACTCCCCTTAAGATTTTGACAAAATATTAGGTATTAATTCCAAAAGATTCCGTTTGAAGCGTATTTGTGCATGATTGTAGAATAAATTTTAGTTGAAGAAAATATATGGCGACACCAATGCCACATCCTACGATTTAAACTTTACAGAAACCCATCGAATTGATTTTAAATTTCAAACCCAATCGTCCGGTCCTTTTGAACATTAAATAATCTGTGGGAAAGGCAAAAAATAATCCAGAAAAAAGGAATAAAAAATAAATCGTGTGTGTAACAACTTCGTGTTTGGGTCCAATTTTTGTAGCGTCAACATAGACTTTAGGGTCACGTACAAGTCGTTATAGTAAAAACCGCGTGGCATACTAAAGTTCGACACAAATTAGTCATTGGCGGAACGCGCGGATAGGATTTCGCAGATATTATCGTGAATTCAGCAACAAAATGTCTCAAAAATATATTTTAGCAATGCCATCGATATTAAAACTTTGATAAATTAGTTTTTGTATGTACATAAGTATGTACTTAACTAATTTTCTTTTGTAATAAATAATAATCTCTTAAAACAAATACTATTTATTGACTTCTGTAAAATAAATAAACTAATACGGTATGGCTGCAAACTATCCTCTATAGTTCTTGACATATTACATGAGTAATTACTATTTAATGAGAATAAGTCAATTGGAGTTTAAAATAAGTTTAGTATTACGTCAATAAACGTCAGTTGTGGCTTATTCCCATTTAAATAGTAATTACTTTAAGATGCCACAAGAAAATAGCTTCAGAATAATATATTACATGAGTACTACACTGTTGATACCTTCAAAAGGTATATGTGGAATTACTGATGATAAATTGTAAAATCGTAAAGACGTATAGCTGATTTTGCTTTGTTTTACCTAGAAGGAGTAAAAAACCATATACAACCCGTTAAAGTACTGGTACTGGTAAAATACCACCTGTCTGAGATCCGTTTTTTTAGAATGGAACTTCAAATTGAAACGCGCTGAAAAAATTTGCAATATCTCGGTTTCTTCCTCGGTCTACTTTCTACTCTATGAGTACAACAAGCAAAGTCAACACCTATGTCCATAAAACCACATATAGACAGACTATTAATTGATAAAAAATGCACTTATTGTAGTTTGCTTTTGGTACATTGGGAGAATTCACTTCCATAAAGTCGAGAATTTACACAGCTCATGTAAAGGAGGGGAACAATGTTTTGAGAGAGAGAAACCTTATTTGGTAATAGTTTTTATGTAGTAAATATGTGTGGCTTCTTGATTATGTATTCATTAAGACACCAATATCGTATCGTATCTAGACTACTATCACATTTAAAACTTTCTATTTTGGATAGTTTTATTTTATTATACAGACATGGATATTGGCATCGGTGATCAACAGAAGGATTATGTACATTCAACTACACCAAAGTGGATTGACTACCTAGCTCTATGCAGAGGAAGAAGAAACGACGCTAGAACTGGAAACACCAGAAATTACCACAAATGAAGAACTTTGAACTTTGAATATTAATGTACAGGAAGTTCAGGAAATACTTGACAAAGCTGAAAAACAGAAAAGCAGCAGGTAAAGACGGGATACCAAACGAATTACTAAAATACTGTGGAGCAGCAATGACAGAACAATTAACATTAATTAGGGAGGAATGGAGAAACAGCGAACTAATTCTACTATTCAAAAAAGGAGATAAAAAACAGCCAGAAAACTGCAGAACTTGTTAAATACTACGCTAAAACTTACAACTAAAATTTACAAGTGCTAATAAATCAGAGGATAAGTTTAGCAGATGAACACCAATGACCAAGCAGAATTGCTTATAAAGAGGAAGAAGAAGAACTGCACCGAAGGCCAAATATCTATGATAGAGCACGCAAACAAACATCTTAACTGTGTTGAGATGTCTCTATTTCATTTTGTTTGATTTGCCAAGAAATTGTGTTTGAATTGTGTATAAAAATTATTGGCAATAAATAATTCACTCTTGATTAATTTTGTTTTCATATAATATGTGCAATTTGTGGGTATTTCCGTATTTAAATATTGTCAGTTTATAGTTCCATTAATAAAATTATAAAAATGGCAACAAATGTGCGAAGAAAACAGTCTATTAAAACTTGTTATGTATAAACAAATATAATAAACATCTTTCAAAATATTTATTTGTGTTGTAACAGTTAATTTCCATAGCGCAAAGATTTCCTTAATTTTAAAAACGTTTCTGAACGCTCCTGTCCCTAATATAATTTTCCAATTTGGGAAAATTTGAGGCTTACGTCACGATTTGTGCGGGCAGGTACACGTATTTGGGAATAATTTAACGGTTGTACGAGGTATTATCCACTTGATGCTTAAAATGAACCAATTACCTCTTTAAGAATTGATGTCTTCAGACTAAAGGACAGTTAATTATTAATTTTGCGGTGAGCGAGTAGTAAAAATACGGTCATTTTCATTAAAAATATATTCATTACTTCTTTATTATGCTATTATAGATTATGTTTGATATCAGATGAAGTTCATTTATCAATTAATTCTACTCAGTTTAAACTTCGCTTGCATTTCTCACTAGTATATCGATGTAACTTATCGAACTGACTAACGGAATAAGCTTAATATCAACAGAATAAAAACAGGACGAATCTATGACTGAGAATACAAGGCACAGCGCTCCTTATATATTTATTCGTAAATACATAATTCTAGAATCTCTCCATTAGTCCTTCTCTATTCCTTCCTACGCCGTGTGTTCTAGAATGCCAAGATCACTATTCCGAACGCCGGTCTCATCGTTTATTTTGGAATGATTATGAGTCATCTTTCTGCCGAATTGCGACAATTATACGGGATTCGTTACAGCTGATTGGAAACTTTGCCGTAATTTCCACTAATTGTTTGAGGAAAGCTTATTGAATTCCTTTCTTCAGAGGGTACAGTACCAAATATTTGAGGACCATGGAACTGCTAAAAGATATAACTTCAAGGCGTTGATTCAGTATGTGCTTGGTTTTATCAAGTGTTACTTACGAGAAAAGTAAAAAGTAATCGATTGATATAGCACAAGTGAATATTTTACACAACTATTACGAGATAAAAGAGTTTGTTTTACAAAATTGATCAATTATATACCGGGGGTTGAATATCGCGCGAAATAGCGAAACTGATACACTGTTTACTGCATTTCGGAGAGAGAGCGACACACACTTGGAGTAGCACTTGAAACTAGCTGCCATCTGCGATTATTTTAGATATAGGCCTTACATAATTTAGGCACGATTTTACCTTAAGGTCAGACAAAGCGGCGTCAATGTGTTATAAAAAAAAACCAACTCATATAGCACTTTAAGACGAATATTTTTGTAGACAAGAAGAAGTACAGTATTTATTTGTCCACATACACAGAATGGCTGACGAATAACTACCAAAGTAAATTATAAAATGGAAACCTCATGGAACGTCACAGACAGGAAGAGCTCGACGAAATTAGAGAGAGGGTTTCCTCTCGCTAAGTGTCTTTCTGGAGATTAAAGAAAGGAACCTTGACGAAGCCCTATGGGAAAGTAATAAGTTCTATGTACTGAAAATGATTATAATAGATATTCAAGGTGATTGAATACATACAGTAAGGCTAAAGTTAAAGATGGAATGAAATTAAATCTTCACATCGAAATAAGTTCTTCCATTCTGCTCGCTTTTTTTTTTCGACGAACTTCACGACTGTGCTGTAATTGGTGGTTATTGTCTTTATCAATCAATGATAATAGTTAAATCATATGAATTATATCAATGAATTTACAATCCGTTTTGTTGAAATGTTATATGAAGTCTAATTGTTATCTTTTTCTTTTTCAGGTAAGTTCAAAGCACAAATTCCTAGTTTTTAGCAGTAAGTTATTTAGTAAGTATTGCTCCGTATCTATTAAATAGTGTATTAGATAATATTGCCAATCTCCACTATTTGTGGAATTGGTATCTATCGGTCTCCAATTGTAACATTTTTGTTACTTCCTATAATTGCATGGTCTGTTTTATTAACTGAAATTGTTGGTGAGTCTAATAAATTGAGCAGGCACTGTATGTCTGTATTTTTTAATTTATTGATCATCATAGATTCTAATAAAGAATAGCGCGTAAGGCCTTTATTTTGGAGGTGAAGAATTCGAAATTCGTCATTAACAGAATGATTATGATCTAGAAGGTGAAGTGCGTATGTAGAACCTGTTTTTCTATTGAAAGCCCTTTTATGTTCTGCTATTCGTTTATTAAAATTTCTACCAGTTTGACCAATGTAAGTTTTTGGGCAGTCGCCACATTTAAGTTTGTATACACCACTGTGTAAGTGCGTTTTCTGTTAGCTCTCGTTGTTTTTAATATATTTGTCTGAGTTGTTGTTTGTTCTAAAAGCTGATGTTATTCCTTTCTTTTTTATGTGTTTGGCTATTTTTGTTGATATCTTGCTTGGATTCACGTAGATCTATTCCTTCGTCTGGAAAGTCAAAACTTCTTTTTTTATTAATACAGCCGCACTGCAGCGAGCTTGTTTATTGGGATCTGCTCCAGTGTATATCTTTGTGTAATCGTCACAATTTTCAGCCCCTTAAAGTTCCTTTTTGTTTAAGTAATTTCAAGAATAATTTTGACTTTGAGTCTGGACATACGAAATGCGATTTGCGACGAAAGTTTTGAACCTAGAAGGTGAACTTTTAATCCAGTGCAGTACAATTTGAGAGTCTAACCAAGCATACACATTTTAAAAGATTATATGCTTGCACGACAGTAACACAAACAACATAAGTTTTACCAAATAAACAGCAGCTAATAATTCCAATCGAGGTATAGTAATCTGTTTTATAGGAGCTACTTTTGATTTGGTACAAAGTAAATTAACTTACACTATGTTAGCAGTATCAATACTACGACAAAATAAACGACAAAAGCATATCCCTTTTCACTGGCATCAGCAAATCCATGAAGCTCTTAGATGGAGCATGAAGAAATGTTCAAAACACGAGGAATCAAACCGTGAAATAAGAGATCATTCGCTGTTATATGTTTCCTTTATATACCGAATTATTTCCGATAGAAAGCGATCATCCTATTTAAGATCCGTTGCCTAAAGTTGGATTAAATGTTAATGAAAAAAGTGTTAAGTAACCACGAGGATCATAAATTCGAGCCAATTTGGATAAAAACGATCTTTTGGTAGAAGGGACGTCTTGCAATTTGACTGAAAATTGAAAGACATCGGACTGTGCAATCCACTTCAAACCAAGGATTTTTAACGAAGGACCATTTGATTTTGGATCAAAATCATTATTGGAGTGAGAATTAATATGCGATTCAAGAAATTGTGACAATAATTTGTACCTCTTCGTTTAATACTTTTTCCGTTTCATGACATAAATTGTAAAATTTGCAAATATGAGTATCTTAGGAGTACCATAATGATGTCAAATATTTTATAACTCTTGAAATTCACGTGAATAATACTGAAAAATAATACTAATTTAGCTTGTTTCGTAGTTATAATTCGAATTTGAAAAATCGCGAAAACGAATAGTATGAATTTGAAACGACTACTTACCGTGTGTCGCATTTCCGCCACAATTGTGTGCCAGTTGTCACGGGAGGCGGCGAATTTATGACCTTCGATCGAAATAAAGATACACTGACCGGATCCGAGTGTGGCAAAATACGATGCCAACGACTTTGCGGTTAGCATAGGTGGTTTTAAGAAATGTACGTATTCCTGGGGAGATTATTTCAATGTAAAAATGGATCAGGTGCTAGTATATAGAAAATATATTTATTATACTTTTTTAAGTGTCTATTCAAAAAAAATACTATTTTGTACATTGACACTCTTGATTCCAATGTAAAAAAAATAGAAATATTGAAGCAATGTCTGCATTTTTTTACACATTAATTGATGAATGTATATTAGAAAGTATCAAAGTGCAAAAAAATTCCAATGGTTTTTGTTAAGCATTTACCTGAGAATGCACACAATCATCTTCTTAACATATTTAATATTATTTGGACAGAACAGAAATTTCCAACAGCATGGAGAGATTCTATTATAATACCTATATTAAAACCAAAATGTCCCAAAACAGATCCTGAGTCTTATAGACCAATTTCGCAACATGTACTGCATGCAAACTGTTAGAAAAAATGGTCAACCGTCGTCTCCTCTGGACACTTGAAGATCGAAATATTATTATTCCAGAACAAAGTGGTTTCCGACAAAATAGATCAACTCTAGACAATATTATAGACCTAGAAAGCAGTGTACATGAAGCCTTCTCCCTTAATCAAAAATGTATTGGAATATTCTTCGACATTGAAAGAGCCTTTGATACAGCTTGGCGCCACCGTATCATCAGATTACTGTACGATTTAGAGATCAAAGGACATTGCCTTGCATTTATAAAAAACTTCTTATATAAAAGATATATCCAAGTTAGAGTAAATGGTAATTTGTCGTCAAAAGTGGAATTGGAAAATGGAATTCCTCAGGGATCTGTTATAAGTCCTACGCTATTTATAATTGCCATAAATGATGTTCTACGAAATTTAAAACTTCCACTTAAAGGCCGCTTATATGCTGACGATCTCGTAATATTTGGTCAAAGCAAAAACTTAAACAACCTCTCTCAACTTGCACAGGGTTTCTTGTTAGATATTGACAAATGGTCAAAGGAAACTGGATTTATATTTTCAACAACTAAAACTAAATATATAGTATTTTCTAAAAACAAAGTCAGTACACCAATCTCATTATATCTATACAACCAATCGCTACAACAAAAAGATTCGCTAAAATTGCTAGGAGTTACTTTTGACAGAAAGTTGAATTGGAAAGAACATATTAATAATCTAGCATGTAAATGTTACAGAAGATTAAATTTACTAAAAATTCTAGCACACAAGAATTGGGGTTCAGACAGGAGTACATTGCTAATTATATACAGAACTATGATACGATCACAGCTAGACTACGCGGCTATAGCTTACGACTCAGCATCGAAATCGGTACTTAAAAAGCTCGATACTATTCATAACACAGCACTCAGAATATGCCTGGGAGCCTTTTGTACAACACCGATTGAAAGTTTACTTTGCGAAGCAAATGAATTGTCGTTAAATGATAGAAGAGCTTACCTTAGTCTAACATATGCAACAAAAATTAAACTTAATGCAAAAAATCCTGTTTATAGAAATACTTTTACCGATAATTACCCAAACCTTAATGCAAATCACCGTTCTAATAAACCTTTCTATAAAAGAATAAAAGACCATTTGCATCTGTTTGATATTGTCATACCTGAATGTCTTCCATACACATATGATCATAATCCACCTTGCATTCAAAACATACCATCATGTAACTTAGAACTTACGTCATTTGATAAAAACTCCACTAATCCTGATCTAATTATTTCCCATTTTAGAAAAATCATTAGTCGTTATAAAAATCATACCCAGATATACACTGATGGTTCAAAATCATCCGAAGGTGTGGGAGCGTCTGTAGTAACTCCAGAGAAGGTTCTTAAATTCAAACTACCTAATGTTAGTACTATCTATACAGCTGAACTGTATGCTCTCTATCGCGCCATAGAACTAATCAATCTGACAACAAACTCCAAATATATTATCTTAACAGACTCACTTAGTGCCATACAAAGCATCCGACAACTGTATCCAAAAAACCCGCTCTTAAAAAAAATTAAAACAGTCCTTCTTCAGGCTTATATCAATCATAATGAGATAAATTTCATCTGGATCCCATCCCATATAGGAATAAAAGGCAACGAAACTGCTGACCATAGTGCGAAAGACGCGATAGTGAGTGACGTTTCCGAGATCGTAAACACATCAATATCAACGGATATAAAAGCTTATATAAAAAAATCAATCTTAAGTGCGTGGAAAAATAAATGGAATGTGTCGAATTCAAAATTAAAACAAGTGAAACCCAGCATAGAGGCATGGAATGTGTTACCTAAGTCAAGAAGCCAAGAAATAATAGTAACGCGCCTCAGACTCGGACATACTAGGTTAACGCATGATTACTTAATTAAAAAGTGCGAACCGCCGCGATGTGAAACGTGTAATACGACACTAACAATAATGCACCTACTATGTGAATATCCCCCCTACAATCAACAACGAAGCAATAACAAGATACCAGGAACACTTATAGAAGCTCTAGGTGCAGACTGTAACTTTAACAATACTCTGAATTTCTTGAAAGACATTAATAAGTACCACAATATTTAATAAACCAAATTGTATTGAAGTAATTGTACCTAATGTAATCCACTAATTTTTCGCTAATGGCCATTTGGTCGATGCGATTTTCTAAACACTTTGTGCTTCTGGGATATTGAGAGTCGATGGTATCTTGATTTAACAACGCTCTAGCTCTCTCGGCCGTGTTGAGATCCTTGGTTTTAATTTGATCATGAAGTTTGCCACATATGCTGCACGTATCAACTCGTGGTCTATGAAAAGACAGGCTAGAAAAATCTTTGATGAATTTGGACTTATAAAACTTATACGTAACTGTTGAATCTGGGAGCAAACGTTAAAAAAAAAGTTTTTGTGATACGCCAAGGAGAAAATCTGGTCTATAAAATGAATACCATGCTGGATTCTATTAAGCAACATCTATTGTATGCATAGTTTATATCATTTGTGATGTATCATAAATTGTTTTTTGTAAAAAAATCTTTGCTGAATTAGCAACATAGTTGGATAACTTAAGAAGAAATTTTTAGACCTTTTTAGTCATAAACCGAAACGATAATTATATCTTCAAAAATAATCATTTGTTTATTGACAAGCTGAGACTAATTAAATTCTCCGTCCACTGTAATGACCTAGTTGACCAGGCGATGACTTTTCGTTGTAAATCAAATGTTCTTGTCAGCTCTTATTAATGGCTATTTAGTTGTTAAACAAGTGGTTACTAACTGAAGGAATTACTGTGGTCTTTCAGATAATATATGAATGAGATTTATAGGTTAACATTCTGATGCTGTCATTTTGTATTTTATTCACTTAAAACTACCATAAATTTACCAATATCAAGTTACTTATATCAATCCACTTGTTGTTATCAATAAAAACATGTCTCTTAAACGTTTCCAAGAGTATTTTAAACCTCAAAAACGCTAAAAGCTCACTTCCTTCAAAATGTGTTTTTTTTTCTTTATCATTACCAACACAAAAACATATAGGCATAGGATAAGTCAGCCACCCTCGGTTGCACTCCCTAAAGTGACACTATCTTAATCTGAGGTATGTTTTTGTGAGAAGGGCAGACTCGACCTACTTCCAGGTACCGAAAGATGAATGCGATAGTAAAACGAAACAAATTAGAAAATAGGCGCCTTGGCGGTTTGCTCACAGAGACGGACTAACTCATTTTGCACTCGATTCGGATATGTGGTTATAAAAATATTTTGTATAAATTTTTTATTTATAAAGCCTTGAAAGCCTAGTGCTAAAAGTAGAATTAATATTATAATATACTTATAATATTACCAATCTCGTATTAAATGGCTTCTTGTCTACTAACTTGGCTTACTATTTTCCATCTTTTCTGAGATCGTACTGTATGCTATTAAACCATCTTTGTCAGGGTCATCCTTTCCTTTTTATCTTAATTGGACCCCGTCTTAGAATCATGTTTAGCATGCTCATCATTTTCATTCTCATCACATGCCCCATCTATCTCACTCTCTGGGCCTATATGAAGCGACCGATGCTTTTTTCGTTATACAGTTCCTCTAGCTCCCAGTTTGTTCGTCACACTCAACCTGCCACCGTGTTTTTGCCACCATATACAGATCTGAGCATTTTCCTTTCCGATTTCTCCGTATTTGTTTTTTTTTTTCATTGTCCATACTTCACTACCATACGTCACTGTTGGCCTTATTACTGTTTTATATATCCTTAACCTTGTTTTTCTCGATACATATTTGGATTTCATCAGTGCTCTTCCCATCTTTTTATTTCCCTTTGCCAATCTGGCATTTACTTCACATTCTTCCTGATTTTTCTCTTCTGTAATAACCTTCAAATCAGTAAATGGACCACTCTCTCAAAATTATATTACCTTGATTCATTAGATATGAAAGTAAACTGTCCTTTTTCTTTTTGCTCTGTAATTCCGAGTATCATGTACTATGACTTTTCCCGGTTTATTTCTGGGTCAAAATGTTTGGCCTCCTTTTCTAATCTTTTTATAACATTTCGTAATTCTTTTCTTGTTTTCGTTAGAACAGTAATATCATCAGCGAAGTCCAGACATTGATGTTCATTGTCGAACGTGGATCCTGTGGTTTTAACTAGGCTATTTCTGATTATCGTTTCCAATACCAAATTAAAAAGCACCGTGGATAATGGATCTCCTTATCTAAGACCTCTGATCACTTCAAACTCATCAGATAAAAATCCTCTTTATACTACATAATTTCGTGTGCTATTCAGAGTGATTCTAACTAACCTAACCAGATTTGCGGGTATGCCCAAGGATCTCAGTGCTTCATACATTTATTCCTTCTTATCTTATCATACGCTTGTTTAAAATCTATGAACAATTCGAGAAGGGTTACCTTATGCTCATAGCAGGTATCCTGGATTTCTTTTAGTGTAAAAATCTGATCTGTCGTTGATCTATTAGCTCTAAAATCAGACTGATACTCACCTAGTTTGTCATCAGCAAATCCGTTGAGTCTCTCATAACATCCTGGCTAATACATGGCTAACAAGTATCCAATAGAGCTTATATGACAAATAAATAATTTTTTTTTTTCAGCTTCTCGTTATGCCCTATAAAAAGCGCCGCAGCTACTTCCTGCTATTATTTTTTCTTTCTTTTCCTTTAATTTTTCGCGTCTCTTCTTAAATGTTTCATTTATTTTCTTCACTGTTTTCCCTGGTCTTCCTTTCTTATATCCTTCCTTTCGCCATCCTGGATTTCTACCCTTATTGCTGTTTTTCAACAACTTTCTCCTTGATCCTTGGTGTAAATTCTTTCTTACACTTAAATTTTCTTACACTTAAATTTTCTTACACTTATCTTCCCTAAATCTTTCATTTCATGTCTATTTTAGGTTTTTGTTGTTTCGTTTCGTCGTCTGGTCTTCTAAATTTGATGGAATAATTCTCTTTGGAGTTTAAATTTCTTCTTTGGATGATCCTGGATGCTTCTTAGTAATAGAGTAAGTTTTTCCTTAATTCTCAAAAAAAAAAACGAAGAACATCCTGGCTCCGAAATCTCCGAGAATGGTATCAAGAGACCACCGCTAATTTATTTAGAGCCGCCGTAAACAAAGATATTATTGCCAATATGATCGCTAACATTCGATAATCGGACAGGGTACTGAAAGAAGAAGAAGATGGTACTTATACTTTTAGGTCTTCCTCGATAGTGTTGTGTTGTGTCACTTGATAAGTTGATATTTATTACTTTCTACCATTTGATTTTCAAACTCAATTTTGACTACAAACTTTTTTGAGCAGGGTATTTACATAAAGGTCGTCCGGCCCTGGAGACAATTTAGAAAGTGTCTTATCGTCTTTGTCCGTCAATATTGGTTTGGTTCTGCCAAGAACGATGATGGAATTATCTTAGCGAAAATATTTAGATATTTTTCTATTTTCCGGTGTTATAAGATTTATGGCTATATTCAGTTCCAATTTATAATGTCTCTATGACGTTTTTACAAGGGATTAACATAAACTAACAACTATTATATTGGACATTAGGTTTACCTGATCAAAATTTTTCGAAATTACTTTTGTAATTTAGATGGGAAGGTCACCAATTCTGAATTGTCAAGCTGAAAGTGTTTACAAAATACAATGTTTTGGGCTTATAGGCAGAAAATGAATTGCATGCTTGAATTTAGCAGTATGTTAATTTATGTAATTATATATATTTACTGATCCAGTCTAAGTAAAAAACCCTAATACATTACACTCCTGTTCTTGCTTATGACGCGTAAAATAAAAGTTGTGTACTAAAGGAAAACATATTTTTGAGAAAACTCAGTTTTATTCTTCTTCAAAGTAATCGCCTCTAAGATCAATCATCATCATCATTGGTGCTACAGCCCTATAAAAGAGCCTCGACACAGGTTGTGACATAAGGATTCTTCTAGGAGGGTTGTTTTGCTGCGATTTTGTCAGATGTCCTGCCCATCTTAGTCTTCCTATTTTTATAAAGGATACTACGTCTTTACCACCAAATATATGTTTATATCTGTGATATATAGTTGTACCTCCTTCTCCAAACACCATTTTCAGAGATGCCACCAAATATTCTTCTCAGGATCCTTCGTTCAAATATAACCAGGAGATTTTCATCTGCCTTGGAAATGGTCCATGTCTCCGACCCATATGTCAACACTGGTTGTATAAGGGTTTTGTATCTGGTTATTTTTGTTTTTTGGCTTAAGTTTCTGCTTCTTATATGTCTACTCAGTCCAAAATAGCATTTGTTTGCTAGGATTATTCTTCGCTTGATTTCTTCCGTCATGACGTTCTCCTTGGTGATCAGGGAGCCTAAGTATGTGAATTTGTCCACCACTTCAAAGGTAGAATTATCAACCGTGAATTGGTGGCCGATGTTTCTGGCTCTATTGTTGTGTGTTGATGCCATTATCTTAGTTTATCTTCGTTTATCTTAGTTTTATCTTCATTTACTTGCAGGCCCATATTTTTTTGAGGCGTTTGACAAGGTGGTATACATTTCTTCTAGCTTGCGTGTTGTGCGGGCAACTAGATTAACATCATCTGCATATGCCAAAATTTGGGATGATTTATTAAAAATGTTTCCTACGCTGTCTCTTTGGGCATCCCTTACCGCCTTTTCCAAAGCTATGTTGAAAAGGAGACACGCCAGTGCATCTCCCTGTCGCAGCCCAACATGAGTTTCAAATGCCTGTGATTGTTCGCCCTGTATTTCGACTTTGCAAACAACTTTACGCATTGTAGCCTTAACCAATCTATTCAGTTTATCGGGGATGTGGAATTCATCCATGGCTTCATACAATTTATTTCTTAGGACACTATCATAGGCCGATTTAAAATCCACGAAAAGATGGTATGTGTCGATATTGAATTCATTGGTTTTTTCCAGTATTTGCCTTAGCACAAAGATCTATCTGGTCTGTTGTTGATCGACCAGGCCTAAAACCACTTTGATATTCGCCAAGAAGCTCCTCTGAATATTCACTCAGGCGACCATACAAAATAATCGAAAATATTTTGTATGCTGTATTAAGGAGGGTTATTCCCCTATAGTTTCTACATTCTAATTCATCGCGTTTTTTGTGTAGCGGGCAAACGATCCCAAAACACCACTCTTCTGGGATTTGTTCCTCATTCCAGGCTCTCAGTATGATTTTATATATATGATTAGTCAGAGTAGCACCTCCACATTTAATAAGTTCCGCGAGTATACCATCCCTTCCTGGAGATTTATTATTTTTTAGGTGTTTTATTGCATCCCGTACTTCCTGAATTGATGGAGGCTCCAATGGTGTATTGTTGTTTGTTCCTGGGAGTGGTTGATTTGGATCTTCTACTTCGATAGTAAGTAGTTCTTTATAGTGTTCCACCCACCTTTTACGAATACTTCTTCTTTTGTATTGAGTATATGCGCCTCCTTATCATTACATAGTCCGATCCTTGGTTTAAATTCTTTTCTTACTTAATTTAGATTTTTAGAGAATTTTCTTGTTTGATTTTCCTTTTTTAATGCCTCAAGTTCTTCCAATATTCTATTTTCATAAGTTCGCTTTTTTCTCCGATGGATGTACTTCTCTTCTCTTCTGAAATCTTTATATTTTTGTTCATTTTCTCGGGTTCTTCTTTGCTGCATCAGTTTATATGCATTGTTCTTTCTTCTTGTAATGTCCTCGTACTCAGCATCGAACCACTCATTGCGTGGTGGTACTCTCTAAGATCAATATACTTTTTAATTCGAACAAATCAATCATCGAAGCATTTATGTCAGTCCAAAGTAGCTATCTCAGAAATGAAATTTTTGTGTTTCGACCGCCTCATCTGGCGTCTTGACAGATGTACCACGTAGCTATTTTATTCCCGGGAACGCAAAGAAAACACGGTGTCAAGTGCTCTGTGCAGGATGGCCCACCATGAGATATGTTAGCTGATATTGTCCTGATGATGCGGCGATTTCTGTTGTTTTTGCGGAGTTCATCCATCAAGTCTGGCTAGCAAATGATTGTACACTATCGAAATTGTTTATCTTTTTCTAAAGAAATTGTGACAAGAGGTGCATTTTTCAAAAAAACTCGCGAGCATTTGTGCTAGCATGGAGTACTTTTCTTTACTTTGGCTCGTCAACACACATACCGTTGATTGGTTTTTCATTTCGGACTCATAACAAGATGTTTCATCACCAATCACGATGTTCTATATCAAATTTGAACTGCCTCGTTAAATGGTTGAATCGTCTGACTGGTGCGGCACCAATCGACACGTCTCTTCTTGCCGGCAGCAGTCAAATTGTGAAGAATCCAACAACTACACATCTTTCTTACTGCCAAATGGTTATACAAAATGGTTTGCATTATACTAACGTCTACGCCCAATGATGCACGAATCTCTTGATGTGCAATGTGTTGATCTGCTTTAGTCATACCGCGCATAGCATCATAATGTAACAGTTAATGGTCTGGTGCTTTACCATAAAAACCAAGACGAAGTCGATAAACTTCTTATTGTTTTGTAAGGTTAAACAATATTTACACAAGATATTTCCATTTTTTCGTGTTGCTGCTAAACCACGCGATGAATATGTTCAAAACTTTTGGTGTACACCTCGTACCTCTCGGATAGACCACTCAAGATTAATACGTTGATTAACAACCATAAATATCAACAATGTCCAGAACACGATCACCGATGTTATGTTAATGGAGTAAGTACATTCTTTAACCTGATTTATACCTGGTATTAAGACGTACTTGAGATGTTACAGTAATGTCTACCTAGACTCACTCGACTTAGTTTGCAAGAATTGTTTAACACTTGCGTGCTCGAGCCACTTATGTCTAGCGGTTCTACGGACTTTTCTGCATTTTAAACGGACTAGAATTGTGTTTTTTGTGTGATTATGCGTGTGGTATTAAAATCGTAGTAGACGACTTCGTTGGACAAGAAAAAAGACGGTTTAAAACTTTTTTCAGCAGTAATTGAGTATGTGTTTAATAATAAAATACCTTTACAAGTTCGACTAAAACTTTTTGAGGCTTTTGAAAGGCTTTGACTGTGAATTCTTAAAATTATTATATTATTTTATTATATTCGGAATATAGTCTATATTTATGAAAATTGGTTTAGGTGGATAACAAGTTATGACAAATTTAAAGAAAATATTTTGAAAGATATGCCACTTTCGATATAACCATCTACAGTTTATTAGAATCTAGATTCTGATGCAGAAATCTAAAAGTTATGGTTTTATATTGTTTCTGATATAGAAGTTCATCTGATTAACAATAAAAGTAGAGTCCAACTATAAATTAACACAAAACAAACTGTCACAATAAGGTCATTGTCAACTATCACTTAATGTATGTATCATGGAAGACAAATCTTAATGCCGCCAATTCAATGCACTGTCGGTTTTTCTTTTATCGAAAAAAACTTTCTGTAAAAAAATAGTACTTTCACATAGCAATGAAGCTTTCAAAGTTTCTAATATAATAATATAAAGTTTTTTAAAGTGTCCTGTGATAATGTTATTGTTATTCATTCCTTAAACCAATGTTTGTTTTTTAAAAAAGAAATTTTAATTCCACTTAACATGGTGATATGTTAATTTTTTTTTTCGAGGATTTTTTTTACATACCATTTCAATCTAATGGCCGCAATCTCAAATTGGTAAGTTAAATCTTATATATAGTGTAACTCATCATAAACTTTTTAGCTATCACTGATGATGGTATAAAGAATACCGAAATATATTTGGTTACTGGAAAAAAGAGTACTCTTGGCTTTATTAATTTAGCTGTATACCCATTAATCCCTTCTTTTGTATCTAACTGTTCAGCTGTGATCATAAGTGCATTCTATATCATTTTATCCTGCTATATTATTTAGATAGATTTAAAATCTAGATGTTACGTGTGGTCTGTACTTTTGTATGGATGTGAAACTTGGACTTTAAACGCCGACATCATGAATAAAATCGAGGCGTTTGAGATGTGGTTGTATCGAAGGATACTAAAAATTCCATGGACTAGCAGAACCAGAAACGAAGAAGTTCTTCGAAGAATGGGACATCAACGAACTCTATTAAATATTATTAAGAGGCGTAAACTAGAATATCTTGGACATATAATCACAGGACCAAGATATGAGTTCCTTCGGCTAATTCTCAACGGTAAAATCGAAGGAAAGAAATGGATAGGACGGAAGAAACTCTCTTGGTTGAGGAATTTGCGGCAGTGGACAGGTTTGACAGCGGACCAATTGCTACACGTAGCGCAAGACCGAGATCAATATAAAAATATTATAAGCATGGTAGTCGCCGACGTTCCGTAGGGATATGGCACTCTAAGAAGAAGAAGAAAATCTAGAGTTAAAAAAAGCATCATTAAACTACTGAATAGATTTCTTTTAAAAATAAAGTACCAAAAGCCTTTGAAATGTTTGTCATTATCATCATTATCACTGGTACTACAGCTCTAAAAGCGATACTCAACGTCTTCGGCTCTTTTCACCATTACCTCCTGTCCATTAAAATCCTTTCCTAGTTTTCGTTATCAATTATTCTAGCACTTCGTTAACACCATCTTTCCTTTTATGGCTGTAGCATAAGGATTCATCTGGGTAGCTTGTTTTATTATGATCGTGCCAAATGTGCTTCTATCTGTCTTTCTAATTTATAGCCAATTTCTCCTCCTTAATAAAGAACTGGATGGAAATGATGAGGAGTAAGTTAAAATGGTAGGGGAAATTAACAACCCGGCGGAAATAATGGAGACTTCCACCATGGATGAAATAAGACAAATCGTATATAGCATGAAAATCAATAAAAGTGCAGGCAACAATGGTATTCCTGCAGAACTAATCAAGCATTGGGGAGAAGCACTTATAACGCGGATATGTAGCCTGCTGACAAAAATCTGAGAGCGAGAGGAAATGCCGGAAGTATGCAGAGAGGCAATAGTATGTCCCATCACTCTTCTGGATGTAACATATAAGGTACTCGCCAGAGTCATTAGAAGTAGACTGGAAAGGCACCTAATCGAGCAGGTTGGTGAATCCCAGGGAGATTCAACAAGATCAGATACACCATCAAATATTAGTGTTAAAATTGATTCAGAGCAGTACGTACAAGCAACAGTTAAAGCTAAACCTCCTCTTCATATATTTTCAAACAAGCTTACGATTCTGTGATAAGAAGGCGTCTGTACCATGCCCTAAGATTACTTAGAATTACAAAAAAGATGATCAGACTAGTAAGAATGAACTTAATGAAGATCCCTTGGGATTTTTTCACTTCAAATGGAAAAATTCCAAGTCGTGGGCCTCTAGGGCCTGTTGAACTGTAATATTTCCTTCTTTAGTTACCATTTTTACAGATATACTTATATCACAAACCTTTCCTGTCATTCGTTAAAAAAATAGTAAAACAGGTCTCCTTTCCTTTTTCGATTAATTTTTCCACACCAACGCCACTTACATCGAATCCCATCGACTAGTTAGAGAACCATTGTCGTCCATCATAGAGATCCTTGATTCAACGTTGTTTTTGTTGTCTAATTTAGGTTTGTTTCATGTCCCAAAAGTACTTAAAAAGGGAACATCCAATTGTAGTGTAATATATGTTTCGAATCTTTATGAACGTTTGCCCTGTATTTAGACTTTACAGATTCTGGGATGTAAGAGAACAACAGTAAGGCTATAACTGTTAGTATTACATACCGTTGGTACTAAGGAATCATAAAATCGCACATATGTATACTGAAATAGAACAATAAATAAAAATAGTAGTATGAGGGAGTACCAGTGTGAGGAAATTACGACAATTCCAAAACATATCAGAGGAAACTTTGTGTAAAAATGAAAGAACTAACATAAGAGAACCTGAGACACCAGTAGCTGATAATAAAAACAAACTGAATGGAATAAACATCATCTTTAACTAGAAAATATATTTTCCCACTGTAACAAACATTCTGTTGGCAATTAAAAAAAAAATAGAAATCCAATAATACAAATTTTTGCTACACCCCGTATTTTTTTTACGGAATTTTAAAAATTTATTATACGTGTATACGCGTTCAAATCTCCTTTATAGTTTTGATTGGTTACTGTGCTAATTATTTACAATATTCTTTTACCGCAGTCGTTTCAATAGATCAATAGGTACTATCACCTAACGGTAAAAAAATTGCTTCAGTGAGTTACTTGTATGGTACTAAGAACAAATCGGCGATGTTTTTTCTCCTTCCGTGTGTGTGTGACGAAGAGACTTGTGGTGTGGCGATGGTGAAACAATAAAAAATGAGTTCTACGGCGACCAGAAAACGACCATGTAGGCAGGAAGTCTAGGAGGATGTACCGTGGAGAGACCTGCGATACCATATTGAGCAATCGTCGGTCGGTGCCGTATGGGTTATTCATGAAATGCGACTTCGTGGTCGCTAGGTAGGTTTCTCTACACTGATTATTTTGTACAGGATGTGTAGTAAAATGTTTTATTTTTATTATCATTTTCATAATAAATCTAAAGCAGATGAGTCTGTGATACATGATGAACAGATTGAAAATACATTAAGTATACAAAATTTATTTAAATTCAATTCCGAAGAAAGTGGTGCACTCAATTTTTTTTGAATTGCTTACAATTTTTCTGGTATTGACTTCATATCTAGAAAAAACCACTAGAAGAGAGTTTTTCCTGGTTTATCCTCATGATTTACAATGAAAGCATAAGAATGAAGAACAGGGAAACAAAAACAGAAAGGTCTCAGATAGGAGAAATCCTGAAACAGACATTAGGTGTGTAGCGAAACCGAAAAAGTAAAAAACGGCTTGACGAAAAATACACAAAAACAACAGATGAAAATGACTTTAGGATCATCGACCAACGATGAAGATAAGTAGAAGTGGAAATTTGAGGAGGGGGGAAAAACGCATACTATATATTTAATAATGATTGTTTCTTCAATCAGCAAAGTTTCATTAATAAAACTCAATTGCGATTCTCTGGAAATAGAAACAACTTTATTATTACAATATTAAATTAAAATTACATTACATGCAAAATGAAACAACATTTTAAGCTTTTAACTAATATTAAAATGACGTCTGTTAACCCGGTATCTGGCAACACCAAAAATAGATGTCGCAAAATTATTTTATTGTGTATATAATCTTATATAACTCTCAAAAACACACTGTGGTACAAAAAAACCGGAAGGAGATAGGGGAAATTGGTTTTTGAATCCGTTGCCTACAAGCAACATTGCCAGTCAAGAAACACTATTTGATACTGATAACTTCACTAATGAAGATCTCAAAATTTTGTTAATCATAAATAAAAAACTGTTTAACTAAAGGACATTTTATTGATTTAATAAAAAAATTAAAAGTACCTAAGACTAAAAAATTATAAATATAGGCCTAATTCTAACGGTGGAATGATAAGTGTGAAGTGAAGCAATTTTTGTTCGGTGTAAAACAAAGCCGCATGTTACATTTTTCACACTGCACAATTGTATAGCCAGTTTTACAAAATCTACATCTTCCTTTAGCGGTATAAAGTGGCCAGTGACCTAACGCATCTGTTCTGGTAGCATCATCAGGTCTTACAACAAGAGGGTGGCGAATAATGTTATCTGTATTTTCTATACTTGATGGACGGCCTCGCTTTACTTTGTTCTTTCCAGTGTTGGACAAAGACCTAGCTAGTTCCATTCTAAACTTCTTGAGAAGCATAAAATTTATATTATTGGCTTTACTGTCATTTTGATATAATATCCAAGCATTTATAATACAGACATCTAAGAGCCAGGTAACTATTGGAAAGTACCATCTTTTACTACGACTTGGACTTCTGTAAAGACCCAATAAAGAGTTAGCTTTATCCACTCAACCCATGTGTTTATTGTATTGAGTGATTAGATTTGGGCATGGCACGTTTATTTTTCTTTTATGTTCTTTAGAATAACTTTGTACATGATTGACTGGCTCAATCCCACAACCAGTGCTAGCAAGAAGTACACATTTGTTATCTGCCCATTTGACAACTATAATATTCTTTTGTTCATCGGATTGATAAACATAGGAACCCCTGCCACGTTTTAGCAAAACCTTATCAGTATCCAAGGTGCAACCTGCTATTCTATTTGAGCGAATAGTGCCCAAGCTAAGGATATTATACTTTTCCTTCAAGTAATCAAATAGTCTCAAACTGGAAAACCAATTGTCACAAAAAATCATTGAATTCTGGGGGTCATCCAATGTTTTACATAGTGCAATCACTGAAGATGCACCGACACCCAAGGATTGTTCTTCTTCAGAAATCTGATTGATAGTTCCCTGTAGTTGTGAAAATGTCGAAGCTCCTTGGTAAGGAATGAAATCGGCAATATATCCTGAAACACCTGCCCTTACAAAGAACTTGTAACCCCATTTATGAGGCTTATTTTGTATGTATTGTCGTAAATTGCCACTGTATATACCTTTGTATGCAACCATAGCCTCATCTATGGAATATTGGTTTTCGAACTGATACTTATAACAATTTGTAGAAATATGATCTAAGAGGGGACGAATTTTGAAATAGCGGTCTTTCGTTTCTGAAGTTGCTTCTAAGTTATCATTGAAATGGACCAGTGTTCTCAGTTTTTGAAATCTTTTTAGGGACATAACATCAGCAACAAGAGGAATTCTTGAAGAAGTAGCCCAATAATCTTCTATTGCTGGCAGCTGTATTACCCCCATAAAAATCAAAATGGAGAAAAAGTCTGTTATTTCGGAAGTATTTGTGTTGACACTTAACCCAGTTTTTTGAGTACTGTATAAATTCGTCTGGTATACAATATTCTCTATTAGATTTAGTGAAAAAAACCTCGTAAAATACTCAAGAGGCAAGGCTACCTCTACTGCATTATTGCCTATAGTTGGATTTTCGAACGGAATGGTTTCTATGTCACTTTCAGACCAGTTATAATTTACTGACTCCACTACTTTTTTACGTTTTCTTGGTGGTTCTTCATGATCGCCTTCTTCATTTGTTTGATTAGCCTCCTCTTCAGTTCGCAGTTGATGATTATGAGGTGCATCATTTTCATCTGATTCTGCGGCAATTTCATTTATATTGATTTTTTCAATTTCTTCATCATACTCCTCCATATCAGACAAATCAGAGAGATCAGGGTTAACAGGAACAATACACGACATTTTGGTCTTTTTTCCATAAAAGGAGGTAGTTGATATTTCATTTAAATTTTCCATATTGAAATCTTATACTGAAAAAAAAGTCAATTACTAAACTGACAATGTTGCTTGAGAGCCACATGATGTTTGTTCAACAAAATAATATCATTACTTACCGTATACAGCAAAAAATAGCAGAGAATTACACTAAAACAACCTTTGTTTATATACCAAATAAAAATTCAACCTCATAGTACGTAGGTCTCTACTGGTATCCTCTCTAGTAAAATTATTTTTTTCAAATATCTCTATTGAATGTTAGATGTCGCCACCAGTTTTATATAACTAACACGACTTGTTGCTTACAATTATCATTGTCACATAACAGCTATATAAAGTAGAAATTGATTTAAGAGCTTATAACGACGATGTTGCCTGAGAGCATCAAAACCAGATACCGGGTTAAGGCAGTTATAAAAATTAATCATGACAAGACAACAGTCACTGTCAAAAGCTTAATAGGACTAAGTATTTTGGCAGTGGCCTAACAAACTATTAGAACCAACATTACGGAAATTAAAGAAAAACCAAAAGTGTGTTGTGTTTTTCTTTATATCTCCCCCCTTGAAGAAAAACCATTATAAACGATTTTAGCCTAACTCTTTAGTGGATATTCTCTTTTAACACTGCAACATGTGTTCACTGCAATATGAAAAAGGTTTGATTCCGTTTTTCTATGACCAATGTCAACGTGTTGTCAAAGTTTTTAATATATATTTTGTATGGTCCAGTCCTTACTTTATTTAACTTCTTTCCGTTTAGACGGTTTCTGTTCCCCATGTATACTAAATCTTCTACATTTAATTCAATTTCCTTCCTATGTAGATCGAATTGCTTTTTAATATAGTTGTGTGATTTTTTGTATTTTCCAATTTTCAGTCTTTTTCGAGATCTTTCTATGTACTTTTCTTTGGATTTAAATTAATTAGGCAGAGTGCCATACATTTTCTCCTTCTAGTAAATCTTTTGGTACAAATGTTCCGTCTCTCGTACACATTCTTGGGCAACTGTTATTTTCTTATTATTTTCATTTATTATGCATCTTATTTTATTGACCAATGTTTGGCTTAGTCTTTTATTGATACCTTTTGAAAATTTTACATCAACAGCAGTGAATATCATTTTAATTTGATTGTTCCGTAGAAAATCTTTAAATACTTTGGAATTTTTGCCAGGATATTAATCAATCAGCACAGGTTTAATTTCTTGATCTTGTGTCACCTTTTTAATTATTTTTATGAAGTCGTTAGAATTTTGTGTTTTCGATGCCAAAATACACTCGCGATCATAAAATCCGGGTCATCTTGAAAATTTCAAGTTTCTTAAATATTTTTGCCTCTGGTGCAGTAATAACCTTTTTTTTGGCTAATGTATTTTTTATTTATCATCAATGTTTGTTTTGAAAGAAAAAAAATGGTTTTTTATTGTTTTTATTGACAAAAAAAAAACAGAAAACAAATCAAATTGTTGATAAAACAGAAGATAAAATCAGTGAAATTTCAATAACTAATATCGTGTATTGCCTCCCCTTGCTCTAATAACCTCTTGCAGACGACGGGACATACTCTCAATTTTTCTCCGGATTACATGTTGTGGTATGTTATTCCACTCTCTCACTATCAGATCCTTAAGCTCCTGTGCGTTGTTAGGAGAAGGTGTATGGGTTTGAATACGTTTTTTCAAATCGTCCCAGAGATGTTCGATGGGATTCAGGTCCGGAGACCCAGCTGGCCAGGGTACCCTCGTAATTCCAACTTCGTCCAAGTATTACATACTGATCCTGGCAACGTGCGGTCGCACGTTGTCCTGCATAAAAACGGCGTTTTCTCCAAGCCCTGCCATGTTGGGCATAACATGTTCTTCCGGAATCTCCGTAATGTACCTTCGTGCAGTTAGGGACCCATTTTCGATGAAGGGTAATTCTGTGTGGAAGTCGGAAGATATACCTCCCCAAGCCATGACCGAGCCTCCACCAAATAGCATTCTTGGAGCAATGCAAGCTTGTGAAAATCGTTCACCGGTTCTCCTTCAAACTCTTACACGTCCATCGGATCCAGTTAGGCAGAAACGGGATTCATCTAAGAATAACACTTTGCTACAATCGTTAATTCCCCAATGCGCGTATTGTCGAGCAATAGTGGTAGTGGCGGTAGTGGCGGTCCTCTAGCCGTTACCCGAGAAGATAGTCAAGAAGAACGAAGTCTTCTTCTGACTGTTGCAACACTAAAATTGTGATTTCGTACTTCCTCTAGACGATTTTGATGCATAACCGCAGTTGAGGTCCGGTTTCGTAAAGCCTGAAACACAAGGAAACAGTCATCTAGTGCCTTGGTCGTTCTTCTTCGTATAGATCCAGGTCGCCTGGTTAGCAAACTTGCCTCCTGAAAGCGTTAAAGCACTCGTTGAACCGTAGAAAGGCTTACGCCAACAGTTCTTGCGACTTACCGTTGAGTGTGACCGTCTTCTAAAAGTGCAACAATTTGTGCCGTTTCAACAACAGTCAAAGGCATTTTTGTCAAAAAATAAACACTAATAATGGCACTAATAAATACTAATGGTGGAGTATTTTGAGAAATGATCTACTAAAAGGTGATCAAGATCCTTCATAACCACCAATGGTATCGATGCAAACAATTTGATATGTCGCTGGTGCTAACTTCGACATTAAACCATATTTTAATTTCCTTCTTGATTTGTTTGTTAAGCAGATATCACAATTATCACACATTTTCTTATCGTTAGTAGTCATATTGTTGGCTGTATATAATGCTGATATTTTACTTAACCCTTTGAAGACCAATTTTTTGGGCTTCAATGGGAAACAAAAAATTAAATGAGAAATAAAAACAGGGTAGCACTTCTTTCTTCCTATTCTTCCTATTGTTTTGCATGGAACGTTCCCTTTTTAATTGTTCTGGAGCTTCAATAAGGCCTCTAATCACAGACAGCCCTTCTCTTTACAACTTAATTTGTTGCTGGATTTTGGTGATTTGCTAAAAGAATCACACTTCTGCGATCGCAGATAGTCCATCTTTTGAAATATGGTAATCTAAACCTCCTCTATTCATTTGATTGTTAGTTTTGAACTTTGGTACACTTTTTCCTTCTTTTTCGCAAATCTTATAAGATTTCTTACTGACGAAGATAATATCCTGGTGAGATGAGTAGAACACTTCTGAGAATTACTGAAAGGTGAACCTGCTATTAATACGGAACTAGAGGAATTTATGATTTAGGATAGAAGAAATGAAAACATTCATACAAAAACTTAACGAATTCGGTGGCAGAAACGAAATCTCAACAGAGGTGTTAAAAGAGCCACTGAAAGACAAATGATGGGGACAGAACGAAAAATGAACGAATAGTCAGCAAAACACAAACTACAGACTAAAATGGATTATATATAAAAAGATGGATTATATAACGAGATATAACATAACGAAAAATATTCATGGATGAAAGAATACACCGTTAATTTTGGAGCTCTTAGAGTGCAAAAAGATTCAGATAGTAACTTATTTAGAAATACAATATGAAATCAGTCATCTTCTTCTTTATGTGCTGTCTTCTATCGAAGGTTGGCGACCATCAAACGATAGGTTTCTCTGTTTTGTGCCGCATGTATTATGTTCGCAGCTTCTGGTATTTGAAACCATTCTCTCAAGTTTTTCAGCCAGGATTTCTTCTTTCTGTCCAGACCTCTTCTACCTTCAATCTTGCCTTCCACGATAAGCTGTAGCAGACTGTACTTATCATTACGGAACACATGGCCCAGGTATGACGCTTTCCTCCTTTTAACAGTTGTTAACAATTCCACCTCTTTACCCATTCGTCTTAATACCTCTGTGTTGGTCACTCTGTCTGTCCAAGGTATTTTCAGTATGCGTCGATACAGCCACATTTCTAGAGCCGCTAACTTCTTTATAGTTGCTGCTGTTAACGTCAACCCTTCAACTCCGTAAAGTAGCGTAGAGAGTACGTACCATTTCGTGGCGCTCCATCGGAGGTTAACGCTTAGGTGGCGGTTGCTTAAGAGCTTTCTCATTTTGATGAATTTGGATCTTGCTATTTCAATTCGGATCTGAATCTCTACGTCTGGGTCCCACTTATCATTTACTGTATATCCCAGATATTTAAATCGGTGTACTCTTTCAATACGTTCGGCTTCAATATTCAGGTCGATATGTTGAATGTTCTTTTTACTGATCACCATAAATTTAGTTTTCTTTATAGTAAATCAGTCATATCTTTATAAAATAAAACATTTTTATTATAAAATGTGGTTATAGTATACTCGCATTTTGATACACTCGATAAAACTAGAAACTTTGATAATAATAATGTCAACTATCCCGTTAGCATCGTTGGACTTCTGAATAAACAATCAAAGGACTGTCAAATAGAGCACGTTTTTAAAATTACCAGTTACGACTGGGGAAGATCAATAAGAAAAACATAACGAGGATCTAATGACAGTTGTCTATTAGTAGATCAAATAAAAATTACGAGATTTTTGTATGTAAATTACAGACGGAGGGTTGGAAACGGATTGTCGGCTGTATTCAAAATTTATGTTGGATATACTAACTAGAAGGGTGGATTACATGATGGAATGTAATATTATTTTAATCAAAAGTATAATCAAGAATAGGATGTGATTATTTTGTCAGAATAAACGAATTATAGAACAGCTTTTTAGTGCATTAAAGTGCTGTATTACATAGGTAATTTATAAGTGTTTATTAAGTAAATTTTAATGTTTGTAATATCTATAACATCATTCTCTTTGATGAAATTACACGAATTATCAGAAGAGTCTTCCAAAGTGACTATTGGTTCGATAGTTTCTTAAATTTGTTTAAACTGTAGTCTCGGTGTGATTCGAGGCTACATTTAAAAGTTTCTCTACCAGTGGAAAAGCTTTCGGTATAACATAATATTTAAATCTTTTAGTTTCCTCCAAAAAGCATTTCGTTCGCTTTTGATTTGCAGCAGGTCCATCCACTTCCAAAAACTCCAATCCAAGATGCGTTTTACTTACGGCAGATTAACTTCTTCGCATTTTGTTGTGTTGGAATGAACAGTCAACATCCATTATTTTATACCTGGAACGAGTCTCAAGCCAAACGAGGTTCCACTGAAGTTGGATCAGCCTTAATACACCATTTACGCTCTTTGGATTTAACAAATTGTGAGCAAATACGGCTTTTCGTGATGGTTGTGGTGGCCAAAATAAAAATTCGTATATAATGCATATTTTGGCCTGCTGGCTTTTAGAATCTCCAGCGTTAGTCAAAACTATAATAATACATTTTTCAGTTCGAGGGCATAGCTACCTTCCAGCAGACGGCGCATTTGGAAAGGTTGAGAAATTATTGAAAGGCAAAGACTTGATCACAAGTGTGGAAGAATACAATGAGGTTTACTCTAATATCGGAAATGTTATGATGTTAGGAAAGGATTGGTTTTTATACTATATAAAAAACATAACGGATGATCTGTACAATAAAATTCCAGGAATGAAAGTTTTTAAACGCATTAAACTCAAAAAGTTTACTACAAAAAACAATACTACAACCGTTAAGTACAGGGGTTCCAAATTTTATAGATTTCAAATCCAACTAGATCCATATCAATGCTTAGTAAAAAGAGGCAAAAGTGAAAGTACATTCAAGTTAACACAGCTGTCAATTGGAAACGAAATTGCGAAAGAAAAGAAAACAGACGTACAGCAATGGTTGGAAAAACAATATAATAACGATGAAAGAAAAATTAAATGGGAAGATCTACCAAAGCTGACATTTTTTAAAAACATTGTTTATGGAAATTCAATACCTACAAAATTTTGAAGAATCATCTACAATAGAGGTCGATGAAGAAGTTGTTTATTTTTATAATGTAAAATGATTTATTTTTCTTTGATTTTCTGCATACTAATAACAATTTCGTGTATTTTACCAATAAACTGTTCAAAATAACACATGTCCGTCACTCAGTCCAGTCAAAACTGCTAACTGCACATGTCCATACTGCTCTGAGCAAAACCACACATGACCAAATTAAAAATAACTATTTTTCATTCGTTATCAAACAAAAAAAAAGTAATTACAACTGTATTCAAATCAGTGTGCACGTAAGTATAATTACTGACATTTTCGTCAAATAAAAATTACTTTCCATTGTGCAAACAGTTTTTGTAACATATTTCAAAACTATTTTAAGTGGACATGTGTAGTTTTGTGTGGACGTTCCTCAAATGGACGAAGAAGTATTGGCAGACCAAGAAAAAGATGGTACGATAATTTAAACAATTTAAGAGGGTAATATGGAAGAAGAAACAAGTTTTAAAACCTACATACAAGAAGGAAGAAGAAGAAGTGGGTGTTCTTGCAGGAAAAAGATGAAAGAAAAAGAAGGGGGCAAAATAATGATACAGTCAAAATTTATTTACAAGTAATAGTGCAGTCATTGAAGCGAAAATACGGTCTTACCTCCGAAGTTTTTTATTGTGAACCGATTTGCATGCAATTTTGGAATTAGGCTCATCTTGCCCTTAACTTCAAAAGTGAAAATGATCTGAACTCCGCCTATTATTTTTAAGGGGTGTGAACAACCCCTCAATGGAAAAATATTGACATTGAGCCATTTTATCGCTAGAAAACATGTCTAATAGTAAATAGTTAAATTGTAAAGTGTTTTCTAACACAATCACCTAATATTAAAATGATTTTCAACCCCTTGAAAATCTTACAACCCTTCGAAACAAACCCTAAATTGAAAAAATCACAAAAAAATACTTTGGTATGACATAAAAAGATGTAATATTTTATATTCTCTATAATAATTATCAAATTTTTAACCCCCTTTCAACCTTTGAAAACTACCCCTTGATAAAAAATTGTTAAAAATTTTTTTTTGATAAAATGAAAAGTATTTAAATATTATTCCACACTCTCGAAAACGATTATCATATTCTTAAGCTTTTCTACCCTTAAAACTGCCCTAAATTAAAACAGTAAATATATATGATTACATATTTAAAAATAATTTAATTTAGAGTAAAAGATTGCCATTTATTGAATAAAATATAATATTATTATTCATGACTCAATGTCGGAGTCGCTGTCACATTCAACATCTTCTGGCTGAATTGGAGGGCTATTTTGGCAGTTATCTCCACTGCACGTTCCACAGGTACTATTACAAAACAGACCAACTCTTTTGCATCCGCAAGACGCTCCACATCCTTTTTTGCAGTTGCAAAAAATCATTTTCAGGAGTTCTTGTGTTGCGGATGGATCTACAGACTTAAGTGGATTTAATAAACCGTCATTCATGACCCACCCCCAATCCGTTTGATGAATGTTTTTGTTGCCAAGCCAAATCTGGGTTTGAAGATAAACCCTCTTAGTATGTTCATTTATGGCATCAACGGTTGGAACTAAGGATGATAATTTTACGGCAGTTTTTTTCGTACCAGCATTGAGAAAACTTTCATAGCGCATCTTTTCGAGATATTCAGATAAGCTTTCTACTCGACTCAGCTTATTTTGTTGTGTATCTTTAGCAAGTCCATAAAAACATACCATGCAATATCTACCTGCCTCTAAAATATCTTCGAGTTCAGATGTATTATTCAAAAATATCTCTGCCTTATTTCTCAAATCTTGCCTTCGTTCCAAAAGATCCATGAATTTTTTTTGCCTTTATTATATGCCGCCGAAGTTGAGTCACTATTATACTGCGTACTTTCACATTGCTCCAAATATTCACACTCCGAAATTTTCAGTTACTAAGTAGAAAACATATGATAAGTTTTTGGACCATAACTCCTTCAATTTGCATGCTATCACAATTTATAAAAAACCATTGTAAAGGCAATTAAGAGAGCTACAACATCCTTTATTGCAATATATAGTAAAAAAACCTTTTTCTAAAACGGTGAATGGTTAAATGACTTAAGAGAGCCCGCGCTCTGTAAACAATCATATCTCCGTCAATTTTTGTTTGACAGAAAAAACAAAAAAACCAAATTGTTTGTCAGAAAAATACCTAAATTTTTTATCCCTACACTTTTATACGTATCTGTCGTCATTTTTGAGATATGAAAAAAAGGTGGTTTTTTTAAAAATTTGAAATTTTTTTTAATCGTGACTTTTTTGAAAAATATGTGTCCTGAAGCTGCCAAACTGATACAATCTATTAAACTCTTCATAATAAAGTTAATTCTAGGCGGAATACGATTAATTTTAATTTTGGTGGAAATGGCACTTATGAAACCTATTGATTTAAAAGAAAAAACATTAGATGCTCCTCTTATTTCCAATACAGCTCACTTATTTTACGTGCAAAAGACTTTTAATAGTGCTCATTTTAAAGCTTATTTCAAGCACTACAAAACCCTTTTTTATTAGAATGCCTAAAATGCATCTGCTCGCCGCTAGATGGCATTGGCCACATCGATTAAATTTCAGACAAAATAAAAAACGGCTTTGATCTTTAATATCTAGCTTAATATTGCACTTAGAATACTTTATAAAAAACCAAATTGTTCATTTTTTCACCTGCTACAATTGTGTTTTTTATAACATTTTCGATAAAACGTATATTTTTGGAGATATTTGCAAAAAACCGACGAAAAACGTGAAAAATTTGCGAATTTTCAATTGCCAATAACTTGAAAAGTATTGGATTTTTCGAAAAACTTTATGGATGATTTTTTGCTTAAAATTCCTTGTATCGCCTTCTATCCATATCCGAGGTTATTTTGAAAAAAATTTCACTCCCGAGGAGGGGTGGCAACCACCCCCAGAGGTGGTTATATACACTTATGGACAAAAATATCGAATATTTTGGAATTTTCAAATTTTTGTGTTTTCAAAATAAATTCTGGTCAAGCAAGTCGTTTATTGTAAAATAGAGTTTATTTTAACAATGTTTAATGAAAAATTTTAAGTTTTTATACGGAGAAAATTGTGAAAAAATAAATGTTTAATATTAGGTAAATAAGGTTATTTTACTCTTAACTTAAATGATAATTTAAATTGTTTAAAGAACTGGTTTAAACTGAAAGAAGTGCATGATCAGTAACGTGTACTCCCCCCTCTAGCTTTTATTACTGCTTGCATCTTTCTCAGCATGCTTGCAAGTAAATTTTGGACACATCCTTGGGAAGTTGCATTCCATTCATCCTGTGCAGCAAGCCGAAGCTGCTCTATCGTATTTGGAACGAGATTTCTTTGTCGTATGCTGCGTTTTTGGTAATCCCACATGTGCTCTATTGGATTTAAATCCGGACTAGATGGTGGCCAATCCATTCTTCGAGTTTGGAACTCATCAAGATAATTACTCACTATGGCAGCGGCATGTGGTCGAGCATTATCGTGCATTAACGTAAATCTTTCATATCCAATGTAACCAACATATGACAAAACATGATCTAGCACAATGTTTTAAACATAAGAATCACCAGTCATACGTCCAATCACTTCCACAAGTGCGGTACGTATCTCCCAACTAATACCTTCCCAAAGAATTATGTCATCAACTCAAAAACTAACGGTCTGGGCGAGACTGTAGCTGGCGAATCGTTCTCTAACTCTTCTGTAGACGTAGTTTTGACCACCTGGCTTTCATAATAGGATTCTGGTCTCATCAGTGAAAATAATGTTTTTCCAGTTGTCGATATTCCACTAAATATGTGTTTTTGCAAATTCCAAACGACTAGCTTTATGATTTTGAAGAAGACGTGAAACTTTGGCGGGGCGTCTGGGCTTTAAGTTTTCTTCTTTTGATCTTCATCTAACTGTTTGTGAACTCACATTAACTTGTCTAACATTTAATAGCTCATTTCTGAGGTGCATCGATGTCAATGAACGATTTCGTGTAGAATTAAGAACCAAAAACGGTCATCAATTGCGGTTGTGCACCTTAGGCGTCCTTGACCAGGCCTTCGTGCAAAATTTCCTGTTTCGCAGTACCTTTTTAGAGTATTTGAAACTATAGATTCAGTTCTGCTGAGACGTCGTGCGACACCTTTTTGTGCATATCCTTCCTCGTACAAAATTACAATATGTGCTACTTGGACTTCATCTCAATGCGGAATTGGTTGGATACTTGTTTTAAACTTAGTTAAATCAAAACAATATTTAATTAAACTTAATAAATTAAACTAAAAATAACCGAATTAGTATGATTTTTCCTTTACGTGAAGAAGGATTTTCATGATAAAATGTACGAATGACACTAACCACTGCATAAACGTCAAAATAAACATCAAAATATTTCAAACCAGTTGAGTACATCAGCCTACTATATGAGCATTATCAGTAATCTAAAATTATTTTGAAATAATAGTGACTACAAAAAAGAATTGAAAAATTCCAAAATATTCGATATTTTTGTCCATGAGTGTATATATATATATATATATATATATATATATATATATATATATATATATATATATATATACTATAAATGTGTGACCAGCAAATTGGAGAGCAAGAAATAAAGTTATCAGGGATGCCGAAGCCATTGGCCTTCAAGGCTAATTTTAGTGTTAAGATAATATAGATAGTTTATTTGATACCTTTAATTGCCAAATTTGTTTATTATAAACTTCACAATCTACATAAATACTTCACAAAAATACCATTTACTAGTACGATAGCGTTTTAATAAAAGTCCTACTAATATTGTTTCCATCTTCGAGCATATCTGCCCTTTTTAAATACACAGTATTGCATTACCGCAAACCGGAAAAAATATGTTTTTGTAATTAATTATCGGGTCTTCGCTACATAACATAAACCAAGAAATTAGCAACATGCGAACAAGCTCAACGTATAATAATACATAATTGCAGCTTTTCAAATCACTTACATCTCGGTAATTATACGTTGAGTGCAACATTTAGAAAATAATTGTCTAACCGAGAAGTGATCGAGTTAATTCCTTTATGAATTTTAATGACGGTCTTCTGCAACTCGGACTTATCTGTCATAAATGTTAGAAAATTGATAGAGAAAAACGTTATGATTTAAACTGGAAGAGTATTGAAGAATTAAGCTGTTTTAAACACCTTTTAGAACGAGACAACTTTGGAAAACTTTAAACTACAGCGCAACCCTAATTTTATGTTCCGCAGTGTATATTTGCTTAGTACAAGCTCTCAGGGCGATAAAAGTATATAAAACAAGAAAAATATATATAAAACAAAAAAAGATACTCAAGCACTTGTTGAATAACAAATAGAAATACCAAAGAAGATCAAATGATGGAGAGAAGCAAGGAAATACAGAAAATATACAGAAAACTTGATCTATTTAATATTCACAAAAAAGTTAACAAACTCACAGGAAACCCTAAATCCACAAAGTATTCAAAAAGAGTAGATCAAGATAATAAGGCACTTCATACACAAAATATTATTATTATTATTATTATTATTATTATATTACAAATAAGGGCAGAGGAGCGAGCTCCTATTATGCCCAAAAATCAAAAATAAAAAACATCCTTATAAAACTAATACCAATTATAAAGTTAAGTAAACATAAACAATTAAGTATATCATACAAAAGTTGAATGGTGAGACAATAAATAAATAAATAAATAATGCTGTCCAAGAAAAAAAAAAATCCTATAAATAAAATAAACCACTATCAAGTTTATTTTTAAAGATGTTAACACTAGTTGCCAATATGGTGTCTTGATCCAAATTGTTCCAGATATTAAAGATTCTATTTGGCAAGAAGTTCACCCTGGACCTTGCAGTAGATTGTTCCCTTTTCAATTTGTATCGATGGCCTCTTAATCTTTCGTCTTGATTCAAAGTGAATATGGTGCTTAGGTTCCCAAAGTTATGTTTTAAAATACGGAAGGACATAATTAGATCAGACATAATTGAAGATTTATAGACAACCTAAATTTTAGATCTTTTTGACGAGAACGATACCCCCATTCGTAGCCAAAATCAGACAAAGATGTGGCCAAGTATAGTAATTTCAGACATAGAAAAGGCTCTAAAGGGATTAAAAAACGGCAAACGAGCAGCTGAATCAGGGAATATTTTTCCAGATTTCTTAAAACTCATAAACGAAGAAAACTTAAAAATCCTGGCGAATCTATTTAACTTCAGCTATAATAGTGGATATAACCTCAAGATAAGAAAATTTGTTAGGAGTATTGGACATCACGAATGGGAAAATGACAAGAGAAAGCTACAAGAAAGGATAAAAGAGTACTTTTATGATCGTTCATCTTAACTTTGATTTCCCCGATTTGTTTTGGTATTTTCTGTTGTATCGTTCACAATTTTCTTCCGGGAGTGTTGATTCGTGATGATTTCTTCAGTGCCTGTAGATGTCGTGTTGGAAGAACCCTTTTTGGTCCATCTTTGTTTGTTTATGTCGACTTCTCTTGGGAAATCTTATACTTTCTTACATTTATACTTCATTCCGGTCATCTGACATGATATTGTTATTGTCTTCGTTTATGTATCTTTGTTGATAGTGTTCTTATTGATATTGTTTATTCATCTTTTTTTTTTCGTTGTTTTCAATTTGCTGTGGAAGATATTTGTAATTCTGTAATTGCTGCTTGCAAGTGCCCACAGTTTGTTCTTCAATGTTTTGTCTGTTTTTACCTTTAGTTTAATGGCTTCTTCTCGCAACGTCCTTTTTTGTTCCTCTTGGTGTTCTCCGCTTTATATAATTCTGTGACCAACTCAGATTACATATTACAGTTATTGACATATCTCCTGACGGAAGACCAACTGTAGTTCGTTGAAGGAAAAGACGAGTGAGAACTCGATCAGACTTTTATATATAAGATTTTCTATGTCTTCTTTACTTGTAGATAAGTACTCTGTTTTCGCGAGTTTAATATCTAGGCCAGCCTTGGTATATTCTTCTTGAAGTTTCTTCATCATGTAACTGAGGTCTTCTTGGTCCTGTGCAATCACTATTCGATCGTCTGCAAATCTTAACGTATATAGGCATTCGTTTCGTACCGGTACTACTATGCCTTCGCATTTTCTTTTCCATGTAGTCAAAGCTTTCTCTAAGTCTAATTTGAATAGGGTTGGAGATGTGGAACAACCCTGCAGGAGCCCTTTTGTTGTGATGAAGTCTCCTATGATTCTTGTTCTCATTTTAATGGACACTTTATTTTATTTATACAGAGCTGTTGTAGCTTCTATGAGTTCCGTCTGTATTTCTAATTTGTACATTGCCTCCCATAGTTCTGACCTTTGTACAGAGTCATACGCCTTTCTCAGGTTCACAAATGCCAAATGTATATCTCTATTTTTTGCTTTTTTCTTTTCCAACAGTTGTTCCAGTGTATGTGGTCTATGCATGATCTTCCTGCCGTGAAGCCTGCCTAATCCTTCCCGATTATGGCTTTTATCGCTTGCTCTATCTTTTCTCGCAGTATCTTCCCTTATAATCTTCCTATTGATGATATTACGCTTATTCCTCTGTAGTTTTCGCATCGTTTTCTATCTCCTTTCTTAAATATAGATGTCATATATGCCTCCGTCCAATCATTTGGGAGCTGTTCTCCATTTATGGCTTTCTGAAATATCCATTTTATCATCCGGTGTAACTTTTTTGAGTCGTACTTTATAAGCTCAGGTGAGATGCCTGCAGGTCCTGGTGCTTTTATGGTTGTTTTCATTTAACTATATGTTATTTCTATTTCTTGTTTTGGGGATCTGCTTCGTCTTCGCCTGCTTTCTTTTCCAATGAATTGTGGTCTTTGTTCTGTTAACAGTTCCTTGTAATAGTCCTTCCATTCATTGTCCTGTATATTTCCCAATTTAATTTTTTCTTTTGACTTTTGTTTCAATCCTCTCAGTACTTTCCATGACTCCGACGTTCTTGTACCTCCTATGTATGTTTCAATATTTAAGCAGGTTCTTTCCAATTCTTCATTCTTTTGGTGTGTTATTTGTTTTTTCACTTCTTTATCTTTTTCTCTATATTGTCTATAAACTTCATCGTTGTTTGTAGTCAGCCATTTTCCGTATAGTTGCTTTTTTTCTTCAATTATTCTTTTTATTGGTTCATTTATTTCATAATAGTGCTGTTTATTTGTTATATGTTCTTTCTCTCCAAGGGCTTCGAATGCTGCTTGTTTTATACTCGCCTTTATATGCTCGTATATTTCTTCGATGTTGCCATATCCGAATTCTATTAATTTTTGGTCTAGACGTTGTTTGTATAGTTCTCTTATTGATCGTTCTTGGAGTAGTTCTGTATTTTATTGTTTTTCTCTTATATTGTTCAACGGTTCTTCTGTAGAGGGGGTCTTGTTATGTTTCCAATTAATGCCCATTTTTGCTGTCAGTAGTTTATGGTCAGTTTCACATTCTGCTCCTCTTCAGACTCTCACAACTTTTATCTTGATTGTGGTATCTTGTTTGATTATTATGTAGTCTATTATCGATTTCAGCTTTCGTGTTTCTTGCGTCCATGTATATTTATGAATTTTTTTATTTCTGAAGAATCCGTTGGTGATTTTTAGGTTGTTTAGTTCGCCTAATTCAAACCAGACGTTCTCCGTTATCGTTTGGTTTGAACAAAACGATAGTTTTCTTAATAATCCTAAGATAAATGTTTATAAAAAGGTGTATATATGATTGAAATTCTCAACTAATAAGTTCATAGACCATATAAATATTTTTGAATTGAACGTATCTTATAAGCTTGTAAGACGAAACTTGTATCATAATTTTCAAAGCAATGAAAAACGCTAAATTGCATGTGGTAATAATAAATTACTTCCTCACAGAAACGAAACTGTTCAAGCAAACCTGATAAGTTCTCAGTTCAGTTCCTTCGAACACACTGGTCAATAGGTGGAAACGTTGCAGAATGTCATGCTTGCGAAAATTGTTAATTGACACGGGAAAAAACAACAATTCGTAGTGTTGTTGTTGGTGATTGTTTTTGGGGAAATATATAGAAATCTTTGCATCATGTATGGCAACGGAAGAAGCAGGGATCTTTTACTTCTGGACTACAAGCCCATGCGACATTTTTAAAGGGCCATTTGACTCAGCATAAATCACATATAAATATCAATACTCCAATATGTAATAACAACTTTATTGTTAAAAATGTCCCATAGGCTATCTATTCATTCTCAACGTGAAATCTATTGCCAGCTGAGTGGACAGTAGCCCAGTAGCCGAAGAAAACCGTGCAAAGCGTCCACAGACATTAAAATTCAACTGGCAAATCTTTGGTTTTTTCCGATTTTCTTATGTGCAATGCATTTTGTAAACTAATGAATAAATATGACTCAAAAACAAACAATGCATCCATTGTTATGACGACGTTTTCTGTTTATCGAATACGGTTCACTATCCACCACGTTAAAATTAAGTCGGTTGCATAATTCGTCCTTGACCTTTTCGGACATCGTTTGATTCGTAGGAGTCCGCCCCTGATTTGATACGCGAATAGAGAGAGGTCTACAAACGTTTCATCGCACAATACAGGTATTTACTATCTGAATTTATAAACGACTGTCGGCGTTTTTTTTGACGCCTGCTAATCAGATAATTATCGGCCTGTTGTGGTGTTTACACGAGTGTTGGTCAACAACACAACACTCACTACTGGTGGCACTGGCACTCACTCCATTCTCTGCTCGGATGGATATATGCCGTGTGCTTAATTGACAATCTTATCGCCAGTTTCCCGGTTCTTTCATGTTTACCGCCAGAAATTACGTATTTAGCATCGGATGAGTAATTTGAAAATGTTTAGCACTGTTTTGGATTGTTATTGTAGCTATCGGTTAGTCGATACAGGCTTCAGAGGCGTATCACGGCAATGGGATTACGAATTAATGATACTATTTGGTTATCCGTTATAAAAACACAGCTTTATATGATATTGGCGACATTTAGCAGGCTTAAGGACCAACTAAATTGTATTTAGTTACAATAAAGGGTGCTTAGCTTCCTGATTACACTTGTAATCGGTCTAGATGTAATGTAAAATTTTGATAATGATTATTCCTCGAATCCTTCTATCTCTTATAAAATATATTTAACTTTAAGAACCTTTCTACAGCAGTGGCGAAGATCTGTGTTTGCCAAACGAGCCATATGTCTGATGTATCTCGCAAACCATATATTTCTTTATCGCATACCACTTCACTTCAGTCCCTCCAGTTCATCAAGTTATCTACGGCCCAAAAACAAACTTTTTAACACATAAAGTTGTATGCTACACATATAGCTTAAGAAAATACATTCATATATTTGAATCCTAGACATCTTTTAATTCAACGAGTCGATTTCCTACAGCAAGAAACATTTTGCGACGAAGATAGGATACTACCTTTACCAGCACAACTGTTTTCGAGGTGGGATGGCTCAAGATTGGATGCAATGGAAATATTTACGGGAGGCCTATGTTCAGAGGTGGACTCAAAATGGCTAAAGATATGATGGACATAACCACTTGCTGTATAGAGTCTTCAGCAAATAACACCAACATAAAGTTCACATTAAGCTTTCTAGTAGTCTAAAAAGATTCTGTAGGGGAGGAAGATAATACTTAAAACACAGATCATGGAAGAGCCGTAGCCAAATGATAAATCTCAGCAACAAAGATATAAATACACTGACAAGTTGAACATAATAATAATAATAAGGGCTCGATAACACTGAAAGAGTCCCACCAGAGCTCAATCCTTTTGATACCGTAGGTATCTGGGATGAGTGAATTTTCCCCTAAGAGGCAGTGTGAGCCGTATGGCTAAATCTGGAAATAATAAATATCAGTCGATGATAATATAATGACCTTTTTAAATCATATAATAACGGAGTAGAAGACTAAAATTTAGTTTTGAGAAACAAGGAAAGCTCTTCTATGTTATTGTATGTTAATCAAAGAGCGAGGAATGATTTAGATTTACTAAAAACTCTTCGACAAATAAAACTACAACAAACTCACCGATACCCTCAAAAAAGAGGCATCTGCAGGTCATGCCAAATTTTTACGTATTATAATAAGTATTCGGCGAAAATAAATATCGATATAGAAGAGTTCGGCAGTTGCTCACAATATTCCAAATGAGGTTGTCAACATCTCAACGTTGATTATACAAAGAATATCCGATAAAAAGCATGTGTACAGACTTAAACCGAATTAATTTCACTATTTTTAAAATTTGTTTAAAACTAGTTTCTCAATAATTAGTTTTACAATAAACAACATCAATTATATGACTGATACTGTTTGTTATGTGGGACATGTGCTCTCTAAATCGTTACGAAAAAATAAATATTGTTGATTACAATAGACTAAATCAATTAAATTGTTTATTGTAACTTCAGTTGAAGAAGGGTAATCCAAAGAATTTATTTTGATTCTAGACTTCCGTGTTCTGTTCAGAAACAGGATTACTAGTTTCTTCAATAAGTTTGTCGTTGTATAAAATATGGAGTAGACGCGTTGATTTATTTATCTAAAGATTTTACTATTGTTCAATGTACACGTGGGAAATGATATGTGTCAATAATAATGGCGAACATGTAAACCGAATGGGACCAGATAGATTAGCGAACATCTGTAAAAACAACAAGCCGTATAGCAGAAGACCCGTTGGAAGTACATAACTGATTCCTTAGTTTATTTAGTAGCATCGTTATTGTTCGAAAAATGTAAAAAACGTTTTATTTCTTCCCATCTATTACATGACATAACATGTGATATCAATCGATGATTCAGGCTGGAGTTTCAATAACTTCTAGCGTTTGGAAATTGCACTATTAACATAAATACAGGTTCCTAAGAATTGTTCCAGCTCATTTTCAAAGAACTCAAACTTTCTCAGAAAGTTTCAAAGGTTTTTGAAGTTTTTTTTTTCACTGATTATAATATAGTTTGATAAACTATACCTTTGATCATCTCATTTGTTAAAAAAATTTAAAAATGCATACGTGGAATCTGCTTGTTGCAACTCAGGTGGCAGGTCAGTAGAACCGAGAAATTTTGTATCATCATCTATTGTTATCAAATTTCCTTCTTTCTAAGCTAGATGATTTTTATTTCTATTCTTTATTAGATTACCTAATTCGTCCAAAAAAATATCATCTTCGGTATCCGAACTACTTTCTAAATCCGTTTTGGGGATATACCTAGTTTAGAACGCATATTGTGCCATATATATTATGAAAGACAGCTTTGCACGACAGTACTTGTTGTGGCATATATGACACAAGCATATTTTTGATCAAAAAATACCAAAATATCAAGAAATACGTGAAAATACTTATTAGAAATTTCGATAAGTGTTGTGCCATATATGATCCACTATGCGGTAAGGGGTTAAAATTCGTTAGAAGAGACTTAATTTACAGAAGAAAAAGTCATTGTTCATTAAGGCAACTTTGATGAAAAGTTTTTTTATTATAACTAATAAATTAATAATCGGGATAAAAAATGTATTCTGTAGATTACTGTGATGAGTTTTGGCCCTGTTCTTTGATTCTGACATGATGTGGCCCCTTCCGGTGAGAGAATCATGTGGTATTGCTACTGGTCTATTGGCCAACGTCGCTGTTTGATAACTTGATGTTGAGTTAGATTTAGGGAGAAAAGCCTACCCCTACAGTTAGGTGGCATAACCACATTCACTAAAAACCGAGGATGTCCTATTACCCAGGGCATCTTAAGTAAATTTCAGATCATAAGCCTCCTCACGTAAGTCACACAATGAGGAGGGGTGGCGGAAAAGCCTCAGATAGGTACCACTTCGACTAGCGAAGTGTGACCGGTTTGATCTTCGGACATGTGGATCCCATTATTACATTGGTATACACATGTTCCTAGGGGCAGGGTTGATAACTGCATGTGTGTGTGTTGATGTTGAGTTATTGCAATAACGTTACGTTTTACGTTTTTAACTGTTTACGTTTTGCATATGTAACTATATAGTTGTCAAATCCTGGTCCTGTTCGCGTTGGATTTGATTTTTAATCACTTCACATTAACATTTATCTGTTCAATTCGAGAACCGGTCACACGATGATAAGAAACCATTTAATTGTCCGCTCGGTTTGGAGTCTCGATATGAACTTGATGAAAAGTTAGTCAAGAAAAAGGTGCAAGAAGAAAGAATAATTAGTAGATCATGTCTTGGGTCAAGTTTGAATATAACAAATCTGTGTTCAAATATATATTAATGCCGTTTGCGTTCTTTTTCTCCTTTTGATTGGCACTTCACTGTCTCCAACGATCATTCCCACGCCTTGTGTGTATAAATGTGTATTTGTTTGGATCAAACTCGTGTTGTGCTGGTAGTTAATTGCCTATTTTGGACAAACAGGTAATTTGCAACCATTAGTGATCTCTGTATGTACCTAAACGTTAATTGCGTATGCCGCTCGAACGAAAAAAAAAAATTATCACGGCTTTCTAAAGCTTGTGTTAAAGCAAAATACTTCTTAAGGCCTAATTAAAATGTTTCGGATTTTGCGTCGCTCTTTGTATTACGATTTCGTATGTATTTCTTCTAAAGTTCCAATAATTAGCCAAAAAAAAAACAGTTTCTGTGATACAATTCATCTTGTGTGATATTAAATGCCTTTACAGTATATTTAAAAACATTTGACCAACTTATGGTTATTGTAGTGGTTTATGTTATTGTATGTGTCAGCATCATTAAATAAATGAGCGTGTCTTTCATGCAGCACCCAGGAACAAACCATCGATAACAGCTGTTAAAACAAAATTTTAAATTCTCATAAGAAAACTCATTTTATTAACCAAAAAGAGGTTAATCTTTGTATGTGGGTATATTTTATTTTATAAAAACCCTTAAAAGGGCAACATTAAAAACACGAACGTTTTCGGAACAACTGTTCCATCATCAGGTTAAAATACCTAAAATAAGTATAAACCATTTAATTACAGCAAACGTGGTTTAAAATTTTGACTAAGGTTAAAAAAAAAGCAAAATGGTTATACTTACAGGTTACCATGCCTGAGCCACCAAAATATTTGGGTAAAAACCCTTTAAAATGTAATGTGTTACCAAAGATTGTACATGATGTTGATAATATTATATGATGTTTAATATTTTAATTAAATTTTACTTCAGGTAACATACACCCATGCTTTAGTGAGTTCCAGTGTCCGGAGAGTAAACCTCTTCAAACGAACTTCAGCTGGTAACTGATTGATAAGATACCCATGAACGGTGTCAAAAACAAAATGTCAATGTACCATGAAACAATATTAGTTAAACATAGTATTACTACAGCCAAAAGATTAAGAAACTTTGATGATGTTAAAATGATAACAGCAATCCAGGTGTTGGGATTTAAAATTTTTTCTAGTTTAAAAGTTTAATATTGGATATGAAAGATGTAAATTACTGGTGTTGTTGAAGGTCATGTTTAAGAGAATGACGTATGCTTTGTTAAAAATAAAATAAATATATAAAAAATATATATTTTATAATTAATATCTATAAATATAGTTTATTAAATAATAAATAATAAAAATTTAATGATAATAATAGTATTTTAAGTGAATAATTAACTATATAACTTATTATTTATTGAATCCTACTGGCTGACTTCGCGTTACCGTATACACAGGTAAGCGGTCCCCCACTCTTTGCGCTCTATCTTAAGAAGGGTTGAAGGTACATAAAAGTACTTAAGACAAAAATTAAAGAGAATTTTCCATTCTACAATTTTTCTTACCACCTTAAATGTCATAAAGTGTAAGGGAAACGAGATATTTGCAGAAAACTCATTTTCGTGACCTTTGACCTTTAATATCTTAAGTCGCGGACATGTGATTATATGAGACTTTTGAGGTAAGTTTTATACCATCAAAATAAAGACGTATGCAAATTTTCAGCTTATTATCTTTCATTCCGAGATTTGCCCCCTTTTTTGCCTTATTTTACTGGATTAAAATTTGACAAAATAGTTTATTCAAAATTAACAATTGAAGGTCTAAATGTCAATGTCAATTTTTCGCCATTTATTTTTGAAATAACTTTCTACAGCTTCAGATAGATACTTTATTTAACTTGTGTATAATAAGAGTACCATATAATGTTAACCTCAGTGTTTATGTTTACCCATCTGATATATTATTCCCTTAACGCCGTGAAACGTTTCGAAGATGCGATCTCAACTACATCGTCCACTGCTTTGGTTTGTACCGGCATAAAATAAACGAGAAAGTAGCACTGTTGGTACGCGTCAAGCTGATGTGCAATGTCAGCTACCGATTTGTCAAAGCTTGAGAAAACTACCGGTGACAAATAGACTGCCAGACCGTTTTCAAAGCTGTTACTGCCAATCAACAGTTTATTTTGCTTACTAGACGTACTGGCTGTAGTAGACAGAGGTGGACTAGAGATGTATAAGGTATCGTTCGTTTCAGAGTTTTCGAACTCAGTTTTATTTCGGCTTTAGCTGCAAAAACTCCTAAAAATTAATTCTCTGAGTGATATAAAATTAGAATAAATCTTTTTTATCCCTCTCTAGTATAGGGTACTTTGTGTGTGTGTATAATTGTATTGTATAACAACACCTTCCAATCAAGCCTTACGTATCCTTTGAAAGTTAGTACTTAAAGCCGGTTTGCATATATTAATGGACTGAACAATGCAAACGAGTGCTTTGCTGCATCTATCAGCACTGCACTGGCCCCATAAGAGCACATTCGCTACTCATTACTATACATTAATTGCCCTAACGTTGATGGTTGGCCAAATTACACCTAGCGTCAACTCAAAGGGTGCAATTATCGCCATGTGACCAAAGACTTATCGCTTATGCACTATGGGAGGAACTGGTCGACGGGGGAGAGACCGGGCGGCAAAATGAGGAGGAAGTTTATAGTTGATGCATAACCACAGACGTAAAGTAGTTAAGAGGATTAGATAGTGTGTGGCGGCGTGTAATCGCGATTGCCTGTTAAATACTACATTCTAGAGTACATGATTATTAAGAAACAAAACGATTATATTAATAACGAATTTTTGACATTTTTGCTGCTAAAGTGTTTCTCATTGTTAATATGATAGGACTAAAGAAAATATTGTTTGAAATAACGAATTGGGGTTGGTTTCATTGAGTCGAAATATAAATATCCCGGGGGGCTGTTTAAAACTAGATTTTAATATGTTCCAGCAGAAAAAATTATGAAAAATCCATGAAATATTTCGATTTGGTAAGTTTTGAAAATCGAAAAATTCTTAATTTCTAAAAGTTGTTGACTTCTTTTATTATTATGCCAATTTGCATAAGATTTTCAAACCTACTTACAGTTTACTGTTATCCTCTTTAGGTAAATCTTTTAGTATTAGACCCGTATACGACCATAACTGTCTGCTTTTTTTTGTTTAATTTTGCAATGACTTCTGTAATTTTAAAAAATTTTTATTTTTTGGTCGGTAGACTCATCTGATATGGGACGTTCAGTATTACTAAAATGAGTTTTTCATCTTTTACATAAGCGTTTTTCTGATGAGGTTGGAATACAGACATAAAATGTTCTGCAAACGGGCTTGCTTTGTCTTCATCACTACTAGCCCAGCTACCTTTGTCTTTTATTTTAGGACTCTTAGTTTGTTGTTGGGATTTTAGTTTCCTTTCTAGGTTCCATAGTGAGTTGTCTTTATTTTCACTTACCGTTGGTGTATATTGTGAAAGATGCATATTAAAATCGAGTATTTCCTCCTCGAGCTAGAATAACATTTCTGACATAGACTATATCAAAGCAACGATCTCGTTTTGCAGTATTTATTCCCACTTGTGTACCAGCGTCTGTTTTAAAGTTACCACAGTTTTAAACTCACCATAATTTTGTCTAACTGATCTTCCCAAGTTGTCCCACAAATGTTCTAAGGGGTTAAGGTCTGGATTTCTAGGATGCCCGAATATCAACATCTGTAAATAATTGCATTTTCATCCTGGCTATATACGGCCGAACATTAGGAGAAAATTTTCACCTACAAAATGCATGTAAGGTACCTATTAGCATTAAAGCCGTAACATATTAAAATCTGTATGTGCTTAAAAGAAATATCAGTCCAGACCAATACACCTTCACCACAAATTGTACTCTACTAGAGAAGCAACATTGAGCCTGCATGGTCCAGGCCTGCTCAATACTTTTGGTGACCACTAAGTGAATATCTCATAAAACTAGACTAGTCTTTAATCAGAATGTTTCTCGAATCTTCTACATCCCGATTTACATGAGCTTGAGAGAATTCCAAATTTTTTATTCGATGAGTTGCGTCCAATACAGGGACTAGCAGGAGCATAAGATGATAAATTGGTTTCGATCAATTTTCTGCTTACTGTATTTGGTACCACGAACCATAGTCTTCACTCTTGAAGCACTTGCAGTCTAAGAAACACATCTTCTACGGCTTTTGTTGCCTTTGCTCTTCCTCGTCCAGGTCTTCTTAAGCAAGAACCAATTTCTCGAAATTTTGGTAAAGCATTCAATATTATATTTCGCACAATGCCAAACATTTCTTCTATATACCGAATGGAACGCCCGTCGTTATGCAGAGCAACACTTCTACTCTCATTTTAAAATTATTCTTTATTATTAAAAACACTTCTCGTTTTCGAAAAAGTAAACAACAATACACCAAAGAGGAATACAATTTAACAAGTATGATTTTATAAGTAAATATTTAAATTATCAAGGGCACTTTATCAAAAGCTTTCTTTTTAGCCACAAAAAATGAAATTCAAATGATTTTATTTCAGTTCTGTGATGGAAATTCCCAATTCCACAAACTGCAAATAAACAAACCTCTTTTTATTCAAAGTATTAATCCCTTACGGGATTCTATTGTTGAATTATTCATATCTGTCTTTCGGGTTTTTCCCAAAACTTTCCTAGGTTATTTTACTATTCACCGAAATTGTGTGTTAATTCACAAACTCCAAGCGACCAGCCCTCCCTTGAGCACATGGTGCCTCGGACACCATCGCCGGCATGAGATTAGTATTCAGCGACTCAAAAACCCCACGAGTAACGAGTTTGCACTGATTTTGTATCAAATTTCCACAAAACTCTAGGAGACGAGGGACGTCCTGGGCACCAGGTGCCTCGCACATCGTCGTCGACGTGTTCAGCGATCTAAAAAAAAAAGTAACGCATTTGCACTGATTTTGTATCGAATTTCCAAAAAAAACCCAGAAGACGAGGCCAAGGTGCACCAGGTGCCTCTGCGAACATCGCCGTTATGATATTCATGTTCAGTGACCCCAAAAACCCTTAAGTAATAATATTGAACTACTTTCCGTCAATTATTTCCTATTTATTTAAAAATTTGTCATCACTTCGAAATGCGCTTTCGAAAATCATTTTCTTGTTCAATAATGTAATTTTCATTTCCACATCCATTTTTGTTCACAAAATTTATCAATCATTTATCAATCCAACAAAATGTAAAACGAGAAAACTTTGGAGTCTCACGTATCCAGTTAATCTGGCAGGGCAGTGTGCTTAAAAAATATTTGATAACATTAAATTATTTTTTATGGCTCGAAATGATTTTGAGTGTGATAAACCGTTAAAAATTTTTATCTGTGTTAATATTTATATAATTTTTTTCTTGTTGCAGGTAAGTTCGTGTTGATAGTTGACATCGATGAAAGGACATTGTAAGTAGATTATTGTTGCTATTGTTATTATAGTAAAGTATTAATAACTATTTGTAGAGCAAAAATAACAAAATAAGCGAATTGGTTCTCTGTGACATCCCGTAGAGGGAATAACGAACTCAGAATCGTCTAAGCCAGCACAATTCTTTTGTGAAGTGACGTCGTCGAATGGCAGATAAAAGCAACGCATGTTTACATTGCGCTCTGTGATATGATAACGACCTGATGAAGATAAAGGCCGTTATCGTATATGCGCTTGTACTTTCAAAACGCCCACATGTTGCCATGCAAATCAAGTTATGTTATGCTTTCATATATGCTCGTCGTATGTGAATTAAGGAACGAGAGATCTGTACGTTGATCTGAATTTATAAAAGTTAGTCTCTGCTTAATGTCGACTCAGTAAGAGACAACTTAAAGCTGTAACTTAATTAAATCTGTCGTATTTCGTTCTTTTTCATATAGTCGGTTCCGGAGATCCATATGAAGACCACAGTAAAATAATTTCATGTCACAGTTGTGGTTTTGTTTAGAAGACCATTTTTAAAGTAATTTCTCTGTAATTATGTTAAAAATACATCTTACAATTATTAATCAGTAATAAAAACATAAAAATTTGCTATATTGGTTGACTTATCAGAGTATTTCCCTATAAAATCATTGGCTGTCTATTTTTTGTAGCAAATAAAACACAGAAATGGAGCAAATATATTTTTAATGCAAAAAGTATCAATTAAAACATTGTCATAAAACATTTTACAATATAATTTCAGTTTTCCAGTTATTGACGATACCCTGTAGTGTCCAATATCAAATCTTCAGAATTCATATCCGAAATTGGACAGTATAATTTTATCACCCAGTAGACCGAATGAATCTATTTGTTATTAAATACACACACGTAGTTAATTAGGTTACATACACATTTGGTCAATTATAAATAATAATTTGGACATCAGTCAAAAGTACTGACAAAGTTAAACAATTTACATAAATTAAATACACATATCACGCTAGGTACGCGAAAAATATTGACCCAAATAGAATTTATATAAAACTAATATCTCTTGACTAGAGAAGCATTCAATCAATATTCACTCAACGAACATATAGTCTTCAACGATCAACTTCATCAGTCTCTACTCAAAGTAATCCCGGGTCTACACCCATAGTGTACGTCTCAACAATAAACTCTGCTACTATTATTTGGTGTTTCCATTACAACAGAACGAACATCTTCACTGAGCCAACGAAGGGAATTTGTTCAGTAGTCTTCTTGTAGTCACATACTTTTGACTATGCCCTGTATATATGTTTCGACAGGCCTAGCAGTGAACTTTATCCTTTATATATATATGGTTACCCATACCTATCAGTGGACGTTACATACTTTGACGATATCCTATAGTCTTGTTTTTCCTTAGCTTTATTGTATACATAAATCTAATCGTTTAATACCTCAAACGATACTATTCAATAAAAATACGTCACAGTGGCTTTTTGACACGACGCCATGTTTGTTTTAATAATCGTCTCCCTCCACCCTTTCCATCGATACCTTATACCTCATGATCCGTGTTGCCGTTTCCGAGCTGTACGACTTTGCGACCAATTTGCTATTTTGAACCTTAGATTTTCTTATGGAGATTTACATGGGAAAATGATCAGTTTTGTGCTCGGATTAAGGTTGTTACGCTTTTTTAAAAACCTTGTAGTTCCCTAGGAGTTTCGTTTCATTTTTCCAATTTATTTACAAGAATATCAAGTATACTTTGTGCTGTACCATGAAATGACACAAATGCAATATTGCACATCTGGACATCTTCCACACTGGTTTCCCATTTTATTTTCACATGATAAAGACTATGCAATCTCGGAAATCAGCCTCATTCTCGGGCTTTTTAGTCCTTTTTCGTTGCACAGAAACCAAGGTAACCAAGCCCATGAAAATAAGTTTATTTCGTCATTATTTTTAAAAGAGTTCATATTTTATATAATAGTTTCAAGTTTAGAGATTGCATTAAAACTTTAGTTTCTTTGAAACATCTTACATCCTCCCAAAGCTTTTTTCTTAGAGTTTTTCCCACAAGCACAAGGTAATTGATTACTCAAACACTCACCCGTACCTGCCATGATTATTTTGATTATCAGATAAAAGTATTAAACGGTGTAAATAATCACTTTCACTTTAAAATAAAACAAACTGAGTACTAACATAACCTTCAGAACAAAGAAACTAAAAGCATCTTTCGAAATCAGGTTACCCAATGTAGCTACGTACTAGGATTATCTGGACCTATCAACGTTTTCCTCTATTTGGAATGAACATGTCAAGTTGTTCCCTGTACAGGGTTTTTTCAAACACTTATATTTTTTATATACTTCTAAAATCCTAGGTACACAATAAGATCAGTACCCTATATCTGCACATAGAATTATCACGTAAATGGCCGATTAACTGAAAGTAAACATATTTCCAAGGATCTCAGGCAATATCTTTATTATTTATTATTATCTATTATCGTATACACTATAAGAAAACAAAATTTTGAACTATCGTGGCGGTTGCAGCTCAGTGGGTATGGTACTGGCTTACCAAACCGGATAGCTTGGGTTCGATTTTCGGCACAGACATTGCGGCATTTTGGTTTTACCCTGTATGTCAAAAAAATCAATATAGTTTCCATCTTTTTGCATTTTAGAATATTAAACGAAACAAACTTCAAGTCTGTTTTTATTTGTCAAGTGCCGCTTAAAAGAGTATTTATTTACTGTCTCGCTATTCAATTTGTCTGTTCTCTGTTCCAATATAAATTTTAAAATAATTGCTGAGTTCTGAGTGAAGATAGACGAAAGATTGGCAGATCTTTTTATTACACTTTAAAAAACTAATCCACTTATTTTCCGCGCGATTTTCCGTCCCATTTTCGCTGAGAAAGAATTGTTTCCGTCGTCCTTCCTTCTCCTTTCTTTCGTTCTTTATAATCAATTTCGGCAAGTACCTAACAACCTCGATAAGATATTGGATGGTTTCTTGAGCATGCTTCTGAAGATCTTTGATTATATATTGGAATGTCGTCATATACTTTTTTGAGATCAACATATACAAAGTGAGTTTCTTCCTATCCTTTTGTCTATTTTTTGGGTAATGGAGAATAAATGATCTATTGTGGACTGCCCCAGTATAAACTATTCTTATTCTACGGCTTCCTTTTCAAGAAATTCCGCATATATATACGTTTACTTAGAAAGTTTTCATATACTCTTGAAACTGCAATTATTTTATAATTATCACAGTTCTCTTTACTTCCCTTCCTATGAATTTTAGTTATGTAGGAAGCCTACCACTCAACGGTAATTCTCATATCATTTACGCACTTCTAACAAAGACGGTAAACCAAACAGAGGCTACAACGAGGTATGAGGGGTCGAAAAGAGAGGAAGATAAGGGAAGCAAAGCCCGCTGTAGCTACTGCTAAGGAAAGATCGTCTGCAAAGGGAAAAGTCATCAAAGAACTTGACTCACGTGCGATAGATAAATAAATCAAAGATGGTATGAGTACTTTAGAAAGTTGCTAAATGAAGAACACCAGAGAAGAGAGAGGATGAAGATAATTCCAGCAGATGCAGACCAAATTCTAATACCGGGGTAATGAGATAGGAGGTTCTCGAGGCTTAAACCAAGATGAAGAATGGTAATGCAGTAAGACCTGATGAAATTTAGGTTAGGAATGCTGTAGGAGAGGAAGGGCTTGATGTGTTATGGCAAATGAGTAGGATATATGAGGAAGAAAAAATGCTCAATACATGGAGGGAGAACGTGATAGTATCATTGTATAAAGATAAAGGGCACATTTAGGATTGTAAGAACAATAGAGATAAAGTTAAAAGCAATAAGCCACAATTGAAGGTTAAAATACGTTTATTGACGTTTCAATCTCCACTTCGGAAATCCTTCTCAAAATACAAACAATAAATTAAACAAAAATTTAACACCATGTATATAAAGAAGTAATGCAGAAACAATTATTTATTTTATATAATAAAGTAAACAGTATATTGTAGTTTAACTGAAATCATTGACAAAAATTTGTATACAGGGTGAACTACAAAAAAAATTACGGTTTTCTCAATTTTTTAAATGAGAAGAATACAAATTTGAAAAAATATATATAGGGTGTCCCATTTAAAAAAATTTATGTTTGCTATAACACATAGTTATTAATCACCCTGTAGAATTCGATATATTTTCCAAGTATGGATAATATCATTGCCTACATTTTTTCTAAATAAGTTTTTTGGATATCTTGTACCACAATGGAATTATCGACCGATGTCGCGCACTAAAAACACACCCTGTATATGCTAAAAACAAATTTTCGTGCAAGTTGTATCGAAACAACCTCTCGTGTTCCATATTTCAAATCACTACCCTGTATACTACGACATGATCGATGTGTAGACTCATCGACCTGCAGTTCTCATGGAAAACGTCTACTGAAGTGATATACAAATGCTACCTAACGTAAATATCATGATATATGGGATCGTGTACACACTACTGGTCATTCGGACACGTTTCTCTGCTGAATTACAGCTAATACGTGAGCTCATAGAACCGAAGCTTCCACTATCCCTCTATAGGTCGTCTATAAATATCAGTTTTTGCGATGGGTAGATCTAATTCACGATTGGCTGGCGATCGTAGATATTTTTTATGGTTTTGTGATATAAACATTAAAAAATCAACTGTTACAAAAGGAAATCACAATAATAACTGATCTGGACTGATTTAAAATCACTATGAAAATTTCCGGTCACTTCCGGAGGGCCACATATTGTTTGATCAGATTGTAATGTTCTTAAGCATGTTATTGGTGGTTATTAAATAAAAAAAAAAACAGAAAAAGAGAACTAATTCATATCAGAATAGGATAGTCGCGAAATCGGTTCTCAAATCGAAAATTGCTCAAATCGGTTTAAATTTGCCCCTCCCTTCTGGTAGGATACAAATTTTCTGACTTAGGGCTTAAGTTCACCGACACAGTTTTAGTTTTTGCTATTTTAGATTGATCTGCACCACACCACGTATTTAATAAATTATGCAAAACGCTGCAAAGTACCGTTTTTATCTAATTAGAGATTCTTATTCAATTGAAAAATAAGGGGGTTGACGAAAATTAAAGATTAATGATCCGGGAAATGTGCTGGTGACACAACGCACTTCACCAATAATTACCGACCCTATTAATTTGATACGGGGCAAAGAGAAAAATATACCTTTAGTTAAAGACGTAATTACTCATTTCTCCTACTGGGAAAACGGGGCTGGAAAAAAGGGTTAGAAAAGGAGCAGAAGAGACACATAAAACACGAAAGTCGGAAAAGTATGTTATTAGTAAGGAAAGGGTTGCGAGGGCAATTAGTAAGGACGTGCAGATGAAAAGATGAGCGAGTCGGTAAAAGGCGGGAGGGTATCATTATCAGACTTGTGTCATTATTTTAATAATCAGTTCGATATGTTGTCGAACCGCGACAACCAACCCTCTCGTTTCGGTAATGCGAAGATTCATAGGCGGGCCCCATATTTAATAGTTTTAGTCTAGCTCATTAACAAAATATAATCGCTTTCAATCGACTAAAATGAAATTGCCAATAATTAATATCAGACTAATATTGCAGTACGGCAGTAGACGACACAGCACCCCTTAAACTGAGGAAAAAAAGTGCACAAATTACCTACGTTCAGTATTGACTTTTTATTTTATAATTCATTTTAGCAACACTTATATTTAAAACACCTTCTCCTTAATTTTCCACTCCTATTCGTGATGAAAGTTTTTGAGTACAATCGAAGCAAATTATTACCTGTCTTTTTCTTCCTCAGCTTTTCTCTTTTCATTTGTCGCTGTTCCCTTAGTCTTCTTTGCCCTTCATTCCTTTTCGTCGTGACTTTTTTATTTAAACCTTTCTCCCTCAAGTTCTCTTTCACACGCTCCTTCTATCTTCTGTTGTACCCCACAAGATCTATAAATAGTAGTTCTTTTTTCTTCTTGTCGTATTTCTCTACCAACTGTTTTAAAGCAAACTACGCATCCGTTGTTCTCCTTACTGGCATAAACGCAAACTGTTCTTCTCCTTTCGATATCTCCCTTCCAAGCCTTCGCTCTGTAGTTCTCTTCCAATATACTCTTACTATAATTTTTAAGCTATTTAATTAAAAAGAATAGGAGTATTTATAAATTTTCGGTATGTCGTAAAATCGACATGTTTTGGGAAAATTAGAGGAAGAACGCAGTCATAAAAGGCTGCAACCAGTATAAATATCTAGGAAGCATCATATCAGCAGATGGCAGAGTTAAAATAGATGTACAAAACCGAATAACCCAAGGGAAAAAATGCATCCGAATACTGAATTCATTCCTGTGGTCTAATAAAATAAAGATGCATACCAAACTTCGCGTATACAGAGCAATTGTAGAACCAATTACCACATATGGTGCCGAATGTTGGACGATGACAAAGAATGAACGAGATAAAGTAGACGTTGTGGAAATGGATTATCTTAGAAGGTCATGTCGAGTATCGAGAATGGAAAGAATCAGGAATGAGGAAATACGAAACCGTACAGGAATTAGAGATACTCTTTCAGATAGAATACAAGGAAGGCAATTACAATGGTATGGTCACGTGATGAGAATGGGGGAGAGCGGTGGCCGAAGAAAGCCTTAATGTATGTTCCGCCAGAAAGAAGGAAAAGGGGAAGACCAGCAAATTCCTGGAGAAGAGAAATTACAAAAACAATGCAATCTAGAGGCTTAGAAGAGGGAGATTGGAGAGATAGGAAAAGATGGAGGCTGAAATGCGGGAAGCGGCAATCGCCGTAGGACCCCCGTTATATGATGATGATGAGAGGAAGAACGCATCAGAACCAAAAAAATTCACAGAAGGAAACTTGACTTGGCCTAATAAAGCGGTATCCAAGTTTGGATTGAGTATATATCATAAACTTTTTTCCGGTGGACACTCAAACTAGACGATTTCGTTATTTTTACATTATATTTTTGCCCATTGATTTTAATATTTTCTGCTGTATTTTCCAGCACTTAACAGTCTAATAAATGAAAAACCGATATTTCGTAACGACTTTAGACTTTCCAACACACGCTGTCTATAGTTCATCCCGTCCATTATCAGGGCTCAATTGAATTACCCTGACGAGGGAACAAAAAAGCAGAAACTCTCGCTTCGTATATTTAAGTGTGTCGAGTACCTTAAAACGTCGCATATGTATAAGGATAAGTGCATCATGCATTTTGTATCGGTCTTCAACGAAGCAGAGGAGTAGTGAGTAAAAGGGCAAGAGGAACGGGGGTATTACGAAGCAAACTATGTTTATACTTAATATTAAAAATCGTATTTTTAAGTTTGCCTCCTGTATTAGGGCACTGTTGCCTGTTATCTATATTTTAAAGCTTTTAATTTATTCAAACTTAATATTTCTTATCTGTTCTATTGGATGATTATTAATAAGAAATTTTGATAAGCAATTCTGCTCTTAAGCTCTTCCTCTTTATAAGCAATTCTGCTTGTTCATTGGGGGATTATTACTGTAACGAAATATTTTGCCTACCACATAGGGTATATTATAAGGGGTTGAAAATTGGGGACAGAAACTATTGGGGGTGGAGATAGGGCAAGGAAAATAAATGAAACCTATGCGAACAACACTCAGGGTTTATTTGGGGAGCTGGGGTCGTGGATAAGTGGATAATAAGGGGCAACTACAAAAAAATGAAACAAATGAGTACTTACATGAATTTCCTAGACAAATGGGTAAAAAAACAACAAGAAGGACCTCTAGGTATTTGAAATGGACGCCACTTCGAGGACACCTCCTGCTGGATGAAAGAAAAGGGCTCTTCTTTCCTTGATTTTCACTAAATTTCTTTACTTAAAATTTCTGAGGTTGGAACTGGAGATTCACTGCCACACAAAAAACTGTATCTATAGACTGGGAAAGATGCTCTGAGACGGCTGCTAGGACATTGAAGTCTGAGGTTGAAACATTGGACACACCTTGGAAACGACTTTTTTAAAAAACTGGAACCATCGTGATTATACTTCAAATTTGTTGCAAAACGCCATTTACAAATCTCTCATGTGAGATACGGCATATAACAAAAAAACAGTGATTACTCGTTCAGAGTTGACACATTACTTTGAGTAACAATCCGACTAAATTAAATACGTCTGCTTATTGTCGCCTACATTTCAAACCTCAACTGTAACTACACATACTGCAAAATTAACTGCCACTTAATACTAGATTTCCATGAAAAGAGACGAAGAACGAAAAAACAATACAAATTCGACGTAAAATTGGGTCTATTTGTAACGCGCAAAATGTCTAAAAAGCGGCTTCGATCAAAAGAAAAACTGAGGAAAAACGCATCTGTGAAATATAAACAAACTGTAAAATGGCTGTAGAAGAATCGGTGTTTGAATACATATACGACGGGATTTCAATATATACCAAAGAATTTTAAAATGCTACAATACCTCTATGGAAGGTTGTCACCCCATGTTTTGCGCGGTGGTCCGATACTTCTGCCGATGGGTGACTTATCTCTTGCTATTTTGACGACAACGGTTCCTCCATTCTGCTTATTTGGTTATTCCCTTTTTTCCATGTTTTTTGTGCCCATTCATTTATACACAGCACGTTACATTTTCTTCTGTCTTCACTTCTCTTTCGATCTCTCAGTGTATTTCCTGTAATTCTTCTCAGTACTCCCATCTCTCCCGTTTCCAGTAGCCTTTGCGTTGTGGCTGGATCGGGTCTTGTTTTTGAGGCATATGTTATTATTGGTCTTACACTGGATTTATAAATTCCTGACTTCATCTCAGTGTTAATGTGACTGTTTCGTCATATAGTGTTATTAAGGCATCCTGCCAGTCTATTTGCTTTTTTTACTTTATCTCTCACTTCTTTGTTCAGGTCTCCATAGCTAGACAGTGTAATTCCCAGGTATTTTATTTCCATTACTTGTTCAATACTGATGCCATCAATTTCTATTTTACATCTGGTTGGTTCTTTGTTACCTACTATTGTTTTAGTTTTCTGAGATGAGATTATCATATTAAATTCTTTAGCTCTTATGTTAAATCTGTGGACCAGTCTGAGTATTTTTAATTCTTTGTTTTCTATTTTGTATCGTCTTCCTTTGTTAACGCTGTTGATGATTTCATCCATGATCAGGGTCCAAATTGAAGAACATGAGGCTCAATGAATCCCCTCGTCTTATTCCGCTGCCTATTTCTATAGATTCTGTAAGTTGTCCATCTATTCTGACTTCCATTTTGTTTGTAGTTTTGGTAGATGTTTTCGATAATTTTTATAATATTTTGGCATAAACTCTTACTGAGTTTATTTTTCGAGTAATTAAAGAGTAAATTTTAATAAATAGCTCAAAATTTAACATGATTAAAAAATTTTCGACTTTTTTTGTATTTTTGGATTGTCAGAGAAAATTTGCCATAGCAATGTTTACTTTTTGACACCATCAAAAACTGAAGATATTGTAATATTTTTATTAATTTATTGTCTTCATATATTATAAGGTTTCTCTATATTTATATTAAACAAAGGTTAGACTAGAATTCCGGCGATTCCCTTCGAACAGACGAGAAGGTCATCCGGACTGGTTTTTTCATCCGACCTGCTTCTGGAAACTTCGAATCGTCGGAGACCCGTCAGAATTTATCTGGGGTTTCTGCCGGCTGGTGTATGATCTAGAAAAGACTTGAATGAAATAGAATTATAAATATAATGTTTACAGTGTTATGACTCATAATATTTATCGTAACAATATCGACGAAAAAAGGCGCACTGAAATTTTTAAAAAACAGTTATTTTGACGTGAGAATTTTCCATTAAAAATTGGGTTACGTTTTCGATATTAAATCAAAAAAAAATAAATACTACTACTACTTGTCGGTTTATAACGTTCTCCACCGTTTTCCGACTTCCAATCGCCACTTAGACCGGTTGTTCCATAGGTCTTCTTCTATGGTCCTCTCTCTCAGTTCTTTATTTATTCCTTCGCTCCAACTTTTTCTCGGTCTACCTCGTTTTCTCTTTCCTTCTGGTTGCCACTTTAGTATTTCTTTTGGCATTCGTTGTTCGTCCATTCTTTGTATGTGTCCGAACCAGATAAGTTGTTTTGTTGTTAGGTCATCTGTGATTGTTCGTTTGATTCCCATTATTTCTCTAATGCGTTCGTTGGTAATCCTTTCTCTTCTAGATCTTCCTACGGCTCTTCTCCAAAAATCCATTTCCGTCGCTTTCAGCGTTAACAGTGTTCTTTCTTTCAGTGGCCCATACCTCACAGCTGAAAAATAAATATCTTATATGAAAAAAATACTGTGTTTAGGATATAAAAAGGCAAGTTCTCATCAAATTTTGTAAAAATAAAAACAAAAAACTCCGTTATTTGAATTTTTCGCATAAGTTTTGAGGTTATGTGAAAAAAATGTAAATACTAGAACTTTGCCATTTTATTTTTTTTTTTCATTATTTTTCTTTAATTTTTATTATATTTTCTTCCTTTTATAATGGGTCCAATATAATTATTTTTCGCCTTTTACCACTTTAATAATTTACCATAATACTGGCTAGTTACTGGCTGTAACCGTCTGTTACAATTCTGTCAAGAGCAGAACTTTATTATTACAAACACATTTTTTATGTTACCAAACAGACGACTGTATACATGGCGATCGCCGGCAGATACATCGGAGAAAGTAGTCAGGAACCAGATAGACTACATTATGATCAATGAAAGATACCGTAATGCTGTTAAAGCCGTGAAAGCATATCCTGGATCAGACGTGGCCTCAGATCACAATCTACTTATAGCCAAAATTACACTCACCCTTAAAAATATTAAAAGACATCAAAGAATCCCTACAATAGACACAAGAAAACTTAAAGAACCTAAAGTAAAAGAATGCCTCCAACATGAACTGCATGTGAACTGCAACAAATTGAACAGAAACACCAATGATATTGACGAGTACTGGAATCGACTAAAAGATTGTCTACTGGAACCCTGTAAAGAAATACTAAAGACTTCCTCAAGAAGAAAAGAGGAATGGATGAATGACGAGATACTCAATATGATGGAACAACGGAGACAATTTAAAAACAAGGATAACAATAAATACAGAGAGATAAACCACGAGATTAGAAAGACGATAAAGCAGGCAAAAGAAAAATACTTTGAAGAGCAATGCAAAGAGATCGAAGACCTTCAAAATAAATATGATCTGTTTAACCTACACAAGAAAGTCAAAGAACTGGCAGGACTAAGAAAATACAATCCCACTTGTGCAATTCTGGATAGACACGGTGCTGCTATAACACATACGGACAAGAAAATACAAAGATGGGCAGAATATATCGATGAATTGTTCGATGATGAAAGAGGAGATCTGGAGCACATAGAACTTACGTCAGAAGAAATAGGTCCATATATTACAAAAGAAGAAATATTGCACGCATTAAAAACAATGAAGAGCGGGAAAAGCCCTGGACCTGATATGCTTCCTATAGAAATCCTAAAAATTCTAGATGAGAAGCACATTGATGTTTTAGTGACACTCTTGAACCAAATTTATAGTTCAGGCGTATTACCCAAAGAGTGGTTAACATCTATTTTTATTTGTCTCCCTAAAAAGAAAAACGCAAGAGAATGCAGCGATTACCGCACCATTAGCTTAATGTCTCATACGCTAAAGTTACTACTTAAAGTCATCCATAACCGAATATATCACAAACTGGACATAGACGTTAATAATACACAATTTGGTTTTCGCAGAGGCCTAGGAACACGTGAAGCTCTTTTTTCACTTAATATACTAATACAAAGCTGGACGTCAATCAAGATATATACGCATGTTTTATTGACTATAATAAAGCATTCGATAAAGTACGACATAAACATTTAATGAATGTCCTGAAATCAAAGAAGATTGACTACAACGACCAAACGACCAACGATCATATCAAATTTATACTATAAACAGCGAGCAAAAGTACGTGTTAACGAACAGCTGTCAGAAGAAATTGAAATTAGATGTGGAGTAAGACAGGAATGCGTATTGTCGCCAATTCTTTTCAATGCCTACTCCGAAGAGGTCCTGAAAAAAGCTCTTGAGGGTGAAACAGCTGGAATAAAGGTAAATGGAGTTCCCATTAACAACATTAGATATGCGGACGACACTGTGATCTTAGCCGAAAACATTGAAGATCTTCAGAGACTGGTGACCAGAATAGCAGAGTATGGAAAAGAGTATGGTCTAACAATGAATGTCAAGAAGACGAAATTTATGAGAATATCGAAAACTCAAAGAAATAACGAGAATCTTCTAATAAACGAAACCAACGTCGAACAAGTGGACAAATATGCATACCTGGGAACAATGATTAACTCCACAAATGATTACAATCAGGAGATAAAAATAAGAATAGAAAAGGCTAGAGCAAATTTCAACAAAATGAGAAGAGTTCTATGTACCAGGGATTTAAAACTGGAACTAAGAGTTAGGTTGGCGAGGTGCTATGTTTTTTCGACTTTATTTTATGGTATGGAATCTTGGACCTTGAATGCGACATCAATGAAAAAACTGGAATCATTTGAGCTGTGGGTGTACAGAAGAATTCTGAAAATATCGTGGACAGAACACGTCACAAACAAAGAGGTTCTGGGAAGGATGAACAAAGAAATGGAAATTTTAAATTCAATAAAAACAAGAAAATTAGAATATCTCGGACATATTACACGTGGAGAGAAATACACCTTGCTCCAACTGATTATGCAGGGAAAGATCCAAGGAAAGAGAAGCATAGGGAGGCGTAGAATGTCATGGCTGCGCAACCTGAGAGAGTAGTACGGATGTACATCAAATGAACTTTTCAGAGCAGCCGTCTCAAAAGTCCGAATAGCTATGATGATTGCCAACCACCGACGCGGAGATGGCACTTGAAGAAGAAGACTGGCTAGTTATAGCTTTAATTTATAGATCTGGTCTTGCAGTCAAACGCTTCTTATTTTATGTCCGATAAATATTAATAATCACCTAAATGATCCCATAAATCCATATTAACATATTGTTTTTGCGCGGCTACAGCCTCAATAGACCATATTCAAAAATATTCCCCTACCTCAATGGGAGAAAAGAAAACAGCGACAAGAGATTCGGTATAAACCCGGCCAAATTTTAAATCCCTTTTCAAATATTTAATGCCTTTCGACATCTGACGCAACTGTAAGTCTTTAAGTCTTTTCGTTTATTTCAATTATTTAGAGAAATCACGGGGAAAAATGTTTGATGTGTATTATTGAGGTTTTAGGAAAGCATGTAGGAATATTAAAGAGACGCAGACGGTGGAAATTTTATCAAGTCGATAATTTTCTGTAAATAGCAATTTTTTTTACCGCATTTATAAGTATTTTTAAGTTCACACAAATCCATGTCATACTGACAAGATTATGTATTTATTATGTTTAATGTAAATGTTTTCGACAAAATCGAAACTATTCCACAACAAATAAAAAGAGAAAATCCAAAACTACATAAATACACTGTATTATCGGAGAGCACGTAAATTCCAAGATAAAAAACATGCATTTGGTGTGACTGAACTTTAATTATCAATTGAAATTCGTCTATAAAATATACAAAAGCGCCAGCTAGAGACGGGAACGCATATTTGGAACTGTTACGTTCACTTTAGTGAAGCAGAACTAAATATTTCAAATTTCTAAGCACCATGAAAGGAATTTAACACAGAGATTGATTTTTTTCTTTAATTAGTATTCGTCTCGGTTTTTATGCTGTTATATTTCATCTATGATATATCCATTGGTGTCACTTAGTCATTTATGATTCGTATTTGAGCAAAGTTCATTAATTATCATTTAATTTTTCAAATTTAATTTAATTAAAAAAGCAGTAACTTTTATGCAACCCTATATAAGGTTTTAAAACTACGCATTACAAATATCCGAATGTTTATCTTCAAATTAGCTTGAGGAGTATAATGCTTCTTCTTCAAATCTAAAAATGGCTATAAACACTTATCGTTTTTAAATTGTGTCTTATGGACTTTTTCTGATTGGTGAAGAACTGATCATACGATCACCCGATTTGGCTTAATTCAGACAAGCAAGGAACATCATTCTCGAAAAATAGCGTCATTTCATATCAGACAAAGATGATACCAGAATTAGAGCTCAGCGTTACAAGAAGATCTCACAAGAGAACTTAATTCACTGTACATTTCTACATTTTCTTTCTAGGGGTATACATTCCCAGTGAGAGCTATGTTGTGTTCGAATCTAAGTTCTTAACCATTCAGGGGCAGTACTTTTTCACTCGTAACGGCTCCGGATCGAACTATTTTGTTGCTTTTCCTTCTTCTTCTTCTTCCTTCTTGTATGTAGGCTTTAAAGCCCATCCATTTGGTGACTTATCACTTGCTATTTGTACTATCCTATTTTCTGCCATTCTACTAATCTACATTTTATATTGCATGCTCTTCTTATGTTTTCGCTTCTCTCCCTATCAAACAGACTTTTCCATGATATTCGTCCGGAGTATTTTCATCTCTGTTGCTTCTAGTCGTCGTCTCGTTTTAGATGTATCAGGTCTTGTCTACGCCGTGTATGTTAATATAGGTCTAATTGCTGCTTTGTAGATTCTTGTTTTTGTGTCTTAGGTGTTTGTTCTTCCAGATTGTGTCATGAAGAGATCCCGTCGCTTTATTTGCTTTTAAGCATTGTTGTCGTACTTCTTCAACATCTCGCTACGTATTATATCTATACTCAGATATCTAAACCTTGCTTCCTGCTTTATTATTTTCCCATCAATTTCGATTTTACATCGTAGTGGGTATTTAGATGTCATACATTTGGTTTTTTCTGCTGATATTATCATTTCGTATTTCTTGGCTGTTGTATTGAAAATGTGTGTTGATCTTTGGAGCTCGTCTTCCATCTCGGCGATTAGTGCGGCGTCATCTGCATAACATAATATTTGGATTTCTTTGTTCCCCATTCTGTAACTATGACCTTTACGTACTGCTTGTATTATTTCGTCCATTATTATATTAAAGAGAAGTGGGCTTAACGAGTCACCCTGTCTGACTCAGCTTTGTACACTATAGTATACACTGTGTTAGCGCCCTGTATTCCCCGATAACTCGGCATCCTCACAAATGACACTGTTATGTCCGTCAGTCTATTTGAGGTCTTCTTAGCATTTTTACGCTAACCTTAGAGCTCCTAAGAGCCCTCATATTCGCTTGACCTACTTTTCATGTCATTTGTCATTCATCTATCTTTATTATATTGTGTCGTAAGGAAATTTATATAGTGAAAATTACTAAAATCTCGTCGGCAGTTATCTCCTAAGATAAAACCATCAACCACAGTCTAATAAAGATAAAAAAGTCGCTAAAAGTACAGTATTTCCATCTTCCGCTACAATAACTGACATAAAATTGCTCAAACTTTATTTTCAGAAGGGTCAGAAAAAAAAAACACTCCGAATAGATGTTTTTGAACATCGTTATTTCGATCACCAGTAACGATTCTCCACCATCCCGATCTCCGATGAAATTGGCAATCGACACTTCCGCCGTCAAATCGGTTAAACAAACGAGAACATGCCGATGAAAAATGCGATAGCTTTAATGTTGATTCGTGGACACGACGAGTATTTACATTCTATTATGATCGTAAAATATATGGCGGATATCGCAGGCGCTTCCACTGGGTCAGAGGGCAATCGATCTCGGCAATTGCACCGAAAAAATTTCCTAATACAAAAAACAACTGCGGCTGCGATAAACGAATCAAGCAGTACGCAAATTGTAAACAAGCATAATTATATCGATGTGAGGAAGATGTTCTATTCATATAATATGGCCTATATATTTATATTTCACAATCGACAAACTGGTGCATTAGCTACATAAAAAATACACTTGTATTTAATGCACAGATACCGTGGATTCATAGAAAAATATCAGTTTTCTAGTAAATTAGAAGAAGCTAGAGTGTCCGAGTGTCTTATGAAGCAGGGATGCTGAAATGAGTCATTGATACCGATTCGAACACGGGAATGTTTGCCCTATATAGGTACTGCCCATCACATACGAGACACGAAAGTTGGTAAATGATATGACTTTGATTTGGAAGTGGTGTCTGGTTTTTAAACTTCGAGAATAAGCTGTAAATGAATATGCTGTTGTATATTTTGGTTTTGGGAATTCCACTTAGCAGCGTGATTATATTGTCAATTCAGCCATTTAAGTAGGGTAATTTTTTGTAAATAATGGGATCTGTTGGTCTGGATTATCACATTGCCGGTCATAAGTCCGGCGTTGTAGATTATTTGCTTGAGAATTTTACTAGGTTAGCCGTTAAAATGGCTTAAACATAGATTTATTGTCAAATATAATCGTTTGTGCTTCATAGATTATAGTAAAGCTTTCGATTTGGTCAACTGGAGTAAAATGTGTGTAAAATTTGTCTGAAATGGGAGTCCCCAATCATCTGATACTGCTAATTACAAGCCTGTACAATAACAATTATGCCAGAGTTAGAATAAATGGGGAACTAACCGATAGTTTCAGGGTCACAAAGGGCGTGAGACAAGGCTGCATACTAAGCCCAATTCTATTTAACATCTATGGTGAATGAATAATGCGGAAAGCTACTGAGGACCGGAACGGTGGCATCACCATTGGCGGGAAGAAGATTTGCAACTTGAGATATGCAGATGATACTACTATCCTCGCTAGTTCTGAAGCTGAATTGATTCACCTGCTACAACGGATAGAAGACGTAAGCTTAACGATGGGCCTTAAAATAAACAGAGATAAAACGAGAATCATGATAATTGACAGAGCTAACAACAATCAAAATCATCTGGTCATGATAAACAATATCGCTGTTGTAGATAAATTTGTGTATCTGGGCTCATTAATAACCAACAAAGGAGGCTGTACTAAAGAAATAAAGCGGCGGTCAGCAATCGCAAAAAGCGCTATGGCAAAATCAACAAAAATTTGGAAAAGCCATGAAATAACTACCGATACAAAAATGAGACTAGTAAGAAGTCTAGTTTTTCCAGTTTTTACTTATGCATCGGAATGCTGGACCCTTACTGAGAAAGACAAAAAGAACATAGATGTATTTGAGATGTACTGCTGGAGACGAATGCTGAGAATACCATGGGTGGCCCGAAGAACAAATGAATCCATACTGGACCAGCTAAACATAAAGAAAAGACTAAGAACACAAATATCAGAACAAATAATAAGCTATTTTGGACATGTGCTTCGAAGAAATGGTCTTGAAAAACTTACCATCCAGGGAAAAGTAGAAGGCAAAAGAAATAGAGGTAGATCTCCCACACGATACACGGACCATATTGTTGCTACCATTGGCGTTCCATTGTCAGAATGTGCTAGAATGGCAGAAGATAGAAAAACGTGAAGGAACATTGGGAAATTTAGCTAATAGCTCCATGATATTACGATACCTGCATCAGGTTAACGACTAAGAAGAAGAAGAAGAAGATAATCGTTTTAAATGTTAAAATAAAAATTTTTAAAATACATATATTAAAAATTACAATAAAAAACAATATTTTCTGAAGTGCGTACAATAGTCTAAGATTTCGTTTATATAAAATAGATCGAAAAATAAAGCTAGGGGCAACAGTATCTTGTTCAAAGACACATAAATCTCAAAAAATAGAGTTTTAGGTACCATAATAATGGCAGAATTGAATGAATATGATTTAGGAGGGTTGGTCATGATTTTAAGAAAGAGCTTTTTGTGAAAGAACAATTTATTGCTGCCATGTTTGAGATCATTTCTATTTTTTTGGTATTTAAATGTCTTTACAAAAATATTTACAAAAGACAGTAGACCATATAAGAAAGTGTACGCCTCTGAGGAGCTCGTTAACTAGTTGTTAACCGACAATGAATTAAAGAAATGCTCTTGAATAATTAAAACCTGTCCGGTGGTAGTGGCGGGACTCGGCAGCCACGTCCGATTCTGAATCTAGCTGTAATTATACTGCTGCTACTAAATTTCGATACGAGAACAATCTGCTAAACGATGGATCTGCTACTACTAGGCTACTGACTTGATTATTTATCAACCAAGACAGAAACAACGTCACGTCCATTTGTCCGTTGTCCGTAATTAAAAATCACTTAATGTGTTGCCAAATTGTCTGCTACTAAGAGAAGAAATGTTACAGTTCTCGTACCAAAGACTCTCCAATTAATAGAGAATAATTTTCTGTCTCTAAGTGTCAGAAAAACCTCCTTTAAAATTTTACTCTTTTATTTTACGCAAATCCAAGAAGTAGAACAAAAAAAAACTTATGCCAACAAGAAAAACTGAAGAACAGAGATCAAATAAATAATCAAAAGCAAAATAATTCATTGTCAATCTGTATCTTAAGTTGAATATATAGAAAGCTCTAAAAGGATAAGCTTGTAGAGAAAAAAACAACTATAGTGACTTGCTTCGTTGAATATTCAAGGCATAATATATATTGCCAATAGAAATTAGTTAATTCAGTATCTATTGTACACAAAGAAAGATCCACGTAAATATTGGAGGAGTCATTCTATTGATCTATGTGTCCCCATTTTCTTGCCTTCTTTCTCAGATTGATTTCTCATTGATTAGAGGAGCTCACGTGGTCGTATTTTTCGTAGAAAGTTTATTATATTATCTAGAGGAGTTATCTGGATAAATCCTTCTAATTTATGTGCTCCAGATTGTTCTTTCTCTTCCGGTGATCATCATTGATGGAGAATATCAACGACGTACATTGAAACAGTTCTATTATTTGGTTCGATCATTCCGTCTGATTACGGATGGAGAAGCGTAGTGCGAGTTTTCTTAATACCGAAGATTTTCATTAATTCTTGCCATACTTCTGATTCAAAATTTCATCCTTGATCAAAATTTAACTCTAAATAAACTCCATGTCTCCAAGGGGTGCAATTTCAGGCCATTCAGGCTGTCATCGGAAGTGGACCGAGAATATCCATTGCAAGTCGTTCATAAGGCTTTTCGGAAAGATATTGTGCCATTTTACTACGACTTCGTGTTCTTGGGCCTTCTCTACCGTTACATAAATCGCATTTTTTACAACAGTTTTCTGTATCTCGGCGACAATTGATCTAGTAAAATCTATCTCGAACTATGGCAATTTCGACTCCAAAATGTCATCCAGAAAGGCTGCTACGAAGTTCTTGCAACACACTTTTTGGCAGTACCAATTGTTGAACTGTACGTTCTCCATCAGGACTTTCCTACTTCCGATATAATAGACCACTGCAAGATACAGAGATTCCCATTGTGTCCAGTACGCCTTTATATGGATATTTCCTGCCAAATAGGTATTACTCCATTTTTAAGCCGTGCTCGTTCTTTTTTTGAACTCTTTTTAAGGTCTTCCAGTGAAGTCTAATCATTATCTTGTTCATGTTTAACTGTACTCATCTGGAGACTTACTTTTTCTCCTTTTTTTTTAAGTATTTTACAGTATTGGCATTGTTGTTCCAAACACGAAAAAACCAACACTCACCACACAAGATCACTCAAAAAAGTAACTTCCCAATCTAAAACATTTAATTCGCACAGATAACCTTCCCCAAATTTTAGTGTTAAACATGATAGTAGTAGTGTAGTAGTTCCAGTATGTGTACCAGAGTCTACCACAAGTCAGGAGGATTCGTGTATTTCTGATTCTTCTAGTTGGCCTATTGCATCCTCTGATTGTGTTGAGATAACAAGTTAAGTTTGGTACCATGGTTTTGATTTGAATTCATTATTAGTGAAGAAACATAATGATAATAGACCTTATCTTCCTATTAAGATTTTAGGACAATCTTATTTAGCTCTTTTAGATAGTGGCTCAAACATTTCTGTAATAGGTTCACATTCATTACTGAAAAATGCTGAGATTTCTATCATATAATTTCTTCTCTGCAAGTATCTACTGCAGATGGTACAGTTCAGTCTATTACAGGCAAATTTGAAACTGAAATCACAGTAGCAGATTTATGTAAGCAAATTACATTCTATATTATTTCCTCAGTTCAGAATTCTATCATTTTAGGTATGGATTTTTTAAATGCTTTTAATAGCACACTAAATTGTTCTAATTTTTCTTTTTCTGTGTCTCAATTTAATCTGTCTTTACTCAGTACTATTCAGGACTAGTTTATCTAGTCCCGAACAAAGGCAATTAGAGAATATAATCTCGAAATTTGTATCTCTTTCATCAAAAGACAAGTTAGGTCGTACCTCCTTAATATCTCACTATTGAGGTGGGAGATATCACACCTTTTAAACAATATCAGTATCCTATTCCTCAGGAATGGCAAGTTGACTTGGAAAAGAAAATCGATTCCATGTTAGAGTTGAAAATCATTGAACCTTCCACGTCTTCTTACTGTAGTCCGTTGTGGTTAACAAAGAAAATAGATGGATCTTTTAGGGTTTGCTTCGATGGTCGAAAGTTGAATAGTATTACTTCAAATCGGGATGCTTATCCTATTCCCCAAATAGATGTCATTTTAAGTAAACTCCAGAATGCTAAGTACATTTCTTCTATCGACCTATCTAAAACGTTTCTTCAAATACCTTTAAGTGAGGAAAGTAAAGGGTATACAGCTTTACAAGATACCTTGGAAGGTATATTTTAATACTTTCCTGGCTCCCAATCACATCTTAGAGCAACTTCTATAGTCTCACTTTCATTTACATTATTCACATATATTTCTTTATTACCTGTCATTCATTTTCTCAGTTTACGGTCTCTGTAGGGCATGTAAATTGGCCGAATCCTCTTTTGAGCGTCAAGTAGTCACTCTCCGGCACATTCCGCTAGCCATCCTTAAGTTATTTGTTTTTTTTTACATTGGAGTTTCTCTATCCACCGAGGAATTTGCAATAATTGTTTTCAGCGTTTCCTATTGTTTTACTAAAATATGCAATAACTTTTTCCTCGTCTTCCATCTTCCTTTAACATATTTAAAATAAATATGTTCGTGAATTTATCAACCACTCCTTGAAACAACGATAACTGTAGACAACTGGAGAGATGCCGTGAATCCTATGATTAAAATAGATATAAATGTGAATTTTGGATAACCTCATCTTAGTGATTTCTATCGATTTCCCTGGTGATTTATACAATTTCAACGAAGGGAATGATGCTATAGCCCCTTCTTTATAAATACTAATAAAATCTCATAAAATTAGGCTGCTGTGCTGTCAGGCATTGAGGGAATGTAGTAAAGATTTATTTCCATATCTCAAGATTTCTTTTATCGTCACGTCCTGGCAACACCGCAAGCTCGTTACACTAAAACAACTTACCACACACATCACATAGATCTTCCTAAAGACATTTCTCTGTTAATTATACGGCTCTCTTTTCAGCCAATTATTAATTGAACGTGGAAATGGATTTCTAGCCATATTGAGATGAACGCTGGAACAGGATCTTACGACTTGGATGTTATCACTCGGTATACCAGATACCCTACGTATCACTAATTAATATCTATGTGTAGATGAGAAAATTAAATTTTACATGTTTATGTATAAACATACAAACGCCTTGATAGCGAGAATAAATATAGTAATTTATGTCTGATCGAGAGTTAGGATAAGCAGTGATTTTAATTACGGAACGATTTTTCATTAAAAAAATTGTTAACATCATTTGATGCATGCAAAATGATGCATATTCAATGATATATTTTAATATCTCATTAGCACTTGATATAAAATATGGGATGTATTAAGAAGCTGCTGATTTTGCTGTCGAAGGCAATGCAAATTTTTTCTTCATTAAATTTGTGGTCTGAGTAAAACAATTTATTTTAAAGATATAAGATTTATGATTAATTAAGGACTAAAAGAGAGGAGGGCGCCATAAGAGAGTCGAATAAATCAATTCGAACATGTATACAAATTCTACAAATGTATACAAATACATACTCAAAATTAAAACTATTTTCAACTGATAATCCAAAATTCCAAAAAAGTGGGGCACTAGAAGCCACCTGCAAAATATGTCAACTACTACCAAGTGTTAATTACAATATGACAAAAAAGATGAAAGGGATCTGAAGGTAAATATTATAACAAAAGAACAAAATAGTGCAGTACTGTAAAATTTTTTGTCCACTCTTTATATAAATAAAAATTTCATAAACTTAAAATTTTCTAAGAGAATAAACATAATCTAAATGTTTTTTTTGTACTGTCAGATGCGTCTACGAAATAAGTACTGTCCTTCTTTAATTTTGGCTTTTCTCTCTCGATTCCGCATGAATTTTTAAATAATATTCGAACGAAACAACCAAAATGGGCGTGGGAAATGCCAAGGTTGAGGAATATTTTGACCCCCCAAAAGCGGAACCCGCGGAGAACATTTTTCTTTACTTTCCTTTTGATCCTCACGAGAGTCAGAGAGCGATTTTGATGTCACTATTTGCGATTTTTTTTCATAACTTCCTTTTTCGGTCTGGGACGTTGTTAGAGAATAGTAGTTTTTGTTAACAAGCACTTTTATAGTTATCTTTTGATCGTTTTGGTCTCTGCTTGTTTCAATTTTGAACATCCTCGCTTGGTGCCAACATGAGATATAGTTCTTGTTTAGGCTTTCTCCCTACAAGGTAGGGTGGCAATGCCAGATATATCACTCTCTAATCATACAGATCAATTAAAAAACCCCATACAGAACAAATAAGATCTTCATATCCCTATTCTTCTTCTTTTTTCCTTTTAAATAATAATCTAAATTCCTCCATTGAATATAATTAAAAAAAAATTCTTTAAATCCTTCTCAAATAAACTTCGGTTTTTTACTTTTACCAATTTCCTCGATAATCGTACCTCACTCCATACCAAATAAACACATGTACAAAAGCAAGCCACATGTGGAACTATGACATTCAACAACGGATAGCTAACAACTGAAAGTGTACTAGTGTGGTTTGACCCTTGAAAGAGCTTTAACAAAACATCCACATAAAGCCATCGGTCAAATTTAAAAATCACCAAAAATTATATAAATGAACAATAGTGCTGGCATACAGTTTTTTCTTGTGTTTTTGTATTTTTTGTCGTTTAGTTTATTAATTTTTAATGTTGTTATCGTAGAGTATTATAACATCATAAAAACCTACAAATTGTTTTGTAAGTATGAACCCTGTTCGTTTTTTACATATATTCTAATATAATTACTTTTTGTAGAGAACTGAGGATGCTTAAAAAAATAATAAAAGCGAAACGTATTCTAGTAAATCAATGAAGTAGTTGACGTCTTTCATTTGCCAATAATTGACCGATCAAACATCTACAAATAGTATTTCTTGGGTTTAGGTTTGTAGCATTTTTAAATTCTTTGGTGTATATTGAAATCCACTCGTACGTATTAAAACACTGAAATATTCTTTCAATCCTTTTTGCGTCGACGAGTTGATAATAAACACATTTTTAGTGTTTGTTTTTATATCACAGATGCATAGTTCCTCGGTATTCTTTGATCGTTAAGCCGCCTAATATTGCGCGTTAAATAAATATTCCCGTTTATGTTTTGTTTATACCAAGTTGGGCGAATGAATTTTAAAGATTATTACATCATTCTCGCCGAGGCCGCTGTCAGGGGGAGTTGGTTTCAGGTTAGTCCAAATTTTTTCGTCAAATTTGTAATGTTTTGTGTTTTTCCGTTTTCGTCATGGAAATAAAGTGACAGTAGCAGTTAAATGTGTAGTAACACTTAAGGTTTGGGAGAATCTTTTGAAAACAGAACACGCTGTGGGTGTCGGCGTCAAGAAGCCGGCAAATTGGTTGAAAATAGTGAACTATACTCAATGTAATGTGTCAGTTTTGAAAGAGTAATCACTGTTTCTATGTTTCTAAGTATCTAAGAGATTTGTGTCGTCTAAAACTTTGAAAGATGCCCTCATGTTCCATTGTTAAGTTTTTAAGGAGACGAGTTTCCAAAGTTTGCGTCCAGTGCCAACTTCAGCCTCAATTTGTTTGTCCTAAAAAGCCGTCTCAGAATATTTTTCGCAGTTTGAAGATGAATTTGTTCGTGTGGTCGAAAGTGTCGAAAGTCCAGTTCCTAACCCCAGAAATTTTAGTGAAATCCAGGAAAGAAGAACCTTTTCTTCCATCCAGCGGGAAGATTCTTCAAGGCGGCGTCCATTTTAAATAGCTTTGAGAACCATCTTGTGTTCTGTTTGTCCATTACACTCGTGTAAGTCCCTTTTGTTTCATTTTTGTAGTTGCTCCAATCAAAACCCCCTTGCCGTTCACTTATCCACGACCCAGTTCTCCAAATAACCCCTGAGTAGCTGTTCGCCAAAGTTTCGGTTTATTTTGCTTGCTCTATCTCCACCGCAATATTTTCTATCCCCAATTTTCAACCCCCATAGTAATACCCTATGTGGTAGGCAAAAAAATCGTTACAGGTTCAATAAGTAATATTAAATTTGGAACTACATTTTATTGTCCATTGAAATCAACCAGGTTTCGGCAGGTAACCAGGTAACCCTTGCCTTTGTCAAGATTCTAAAATGGAACAAGATTAGGAACAAAAAGTTATTGTAAAACATATAAAAATATATTTCCAAAGTGGAAATTGAAACGTCAATAAACGTACTTTAACCTTTAATTGTGACTTAATATTAAATGTGATTAATATAAAAAAAACTTACCAAAACGTAAAGCGGGGCACTGACATTAATGAATTGACAGGTAAAAATTGATATCTAATATCTCACGGTTTAGTGGGTAAAAAGGTAAAGCGGAGTATCTTACATCTCGCTGTCATCTCAAAGCAAAATATCGCTAGTAGAGAGAAATTAAATTCAGCCATTCAAGGAATGAGTCAATAAAATAAATTTGTACAGTTAAGTAAATAATTGTTATAAATTAATTGCGTTTTTAGTGTTTATGTTAGAAGACTGTACAATTGTATTGGAAGTTTCTAGAGGTAGTAATATATATTTTTTTATATTTTCTTATACAAAACTGAGACACGAAGGGATCGGTATTTATATTGTTTCTGCTTTGAACTATATATATGAATATAAAGAAAGACCGTTGTAATCTTCTCTCATAAAATCTGTGCTGTGTGATGTATTTGTAAATAGAGCCTACAAAAAATGTTTTAAAGCTTACATTGACTTCTTTGCTTCGAGTTAAACGACACAACTTTAACCGATAAACCGTCTTAATTATGGGAATCGTGACCGTTGTCGCACAAAGTCGAAAACAAAAAAAAACTAATAAATCAAATATTTAGCGTGTCCGATGCACCCTTCAAGACAGGCCAGGTCCTATTAATCTCCCTCTGATCGTCATTAAACATACCTTAATGTATTTTTTATTGAAAATTTATTACTTTGATTGAACAGTCGAATTGAAATTAATGAAAGTAACACACGAAATATGATGACCACATCGAAGGTGCTTAAAGAAAAGGAACACGTCTTGTTTCTGGCCTTAATACGTATTTTTTGCATTGTCTAGGATGTTGAATTATTTATTAGTGGGCGGTATCGACGGGTCATCAAAGAATTGTAAATAATTTTGGATCATGGGAATATCAGCGTGTTTGGGACTCCTGCTTATTGAGTATTCATCAAACACGAAGAATTTAGTATGTTTTTTTCTATAGTATTAAACTTAAATGATAAGTTAATCGGGAATGTGATATGATCAGTAGGCGTATTAGGCCAGTAAACAGAAAAAAAAACAGCTGAAAAAAATCTTATAGAGGTTTTTGAAAATTCTAGTTGACAGTTGACGTACAGTTGATTTTTCTTTGCTTTTTTTAAACAACGATTTTTCTTCTTTCTTCTTCCGTCTTGTATGTAGGCTTTACAGCCTATTTCTTCTTCAATCTTAGTTTACAAGAAACAGCACTGTTTCTTGTAAATTCTAGCAAAAAATGGTTTAAATAAAAGCTGTAGATCTTAAGTTCTTTGGTTGGCGAACTTTTAAATTAAAATAAATAAACAATTGACTGAGATAATTGCAAAAATCAGGGAAAAGGGGAAGTAGATGTCAATTCTTGGGGATGTGTTCGATCTTTAAGCGATGGCGAATTTTTCTGTGACATGTAAGTACCTCTCGCATTCAGGTAGAGTTGCAGGTACGACGTTAAATAATTTCCATTTAATAGTTTTATCTAATAGTTTATAAAAAGTTGCAAAAATGCAACAAGGACTACTCTGGTACTTTTGTTTTTGATTTATGTAAGGATGGTCTTTGAACAGTTAAATTTTGTCTCACACTATTCACTCGCAGCTTTTCCGGCTCTATCAGCTGTAGCCTGAAGTATTCTGACTCTCTCAGATAAGCATATTTTGTTAAATCTACACCCTCTGTGGAACATGTCTATTTAACAATAACTGGTAACTTATAAATGACCCTCGTGCATAATCCGATCCGCCACTGTACCTCAAAATTATTGTCTCCTTTCGCTTTTCTCCCGTCCCCCCATCGAAACGAAATGCAGATTATCATCGGGTGCGCTGAGAGGATATCCGAAGACCAAACGTTGCCGCCTTCCTTAGGGAATCCCCATCGCCGATTCCCTTTGATCCCGACTGGCTGCGTCCACACTCGTACTACCTCTGCAGATTAGCGGTGACACAGTGCGAGGAGTCCCGCGGGAATCGCTCTGGCTCCGAAATGCCCACCTCTACACGTACCTTGCCTGGCCGAATTTTATGCATTATTTATGGGGATGCTGTTTATTTTGTGCGGACGTTTTAAAAATTTAATAAGAGTAATGAATCATCTAAGAGGAAAACTGTGACAAACAGTTGTTCTTTTAATGTGATATATGAAAGAAAATGATTATAATCGGTCTTTTTCATTTTTATACATTTTGATTAAACGCAGACTTCAAACAATTTTCAAATACACGATGAAATTATGTTCGATTTCGTCGAATGCTACAAAATTGAACATAATTTTATTGTGTATTTGCACCATTCCACCAAACAAGTCAGTCTGCAGCAGTACGACGAGAATTGGTTGAGTCGTAAATTTGATAGTGTATATTGTGACAACGACGAAATCGTATGGCTGCAAAAAAAATCACTTGCTGGTAAATTTCAAAAATGTCTTATAGAGAAGTTTTTAAGAGATTTTTTTGACATTTATAAAGAACAAGAGAATCTTTGGAAAATAAAATCGACATCATATCATGATAAAACCGCAAGAAAACAAGCTGTGAATATTTTGGTGGCTTAAGTTTTTTCGCTTATACAAAGAGCAAAAGTCGCTAAAATTATATCGTTATCTGACATGTTTCTGATTTGAAAGTAAAATTCATACTGCAAAATCGGTACTTGTGTGTTTCCATCCGATGTTTAACATTATTGTATATACTGCATTGCATTCGACAAAATCGTACTGCGCCGTTGGAACGTGAGTGGCGGGCTCACGTTCCAACATTTGAAGTCTGCTCAGTACAGATATTTCAACAATATTTCACCTATTTCTTCTTCTTCTTCAGGTGCCATTTCCTCTACGGAGGTTGGCAATCATCATAGCTAATTTAATTTTTGAGGCGGTAGCTCTAAATAGTTGTTTTGAGCTGCATCCAAACCATTCTCTCAGGTTCTCAAGCCATGAAATTCGTCTTCTTCCGATGCTTCTTCTGCCATCTATCTTTCCTTGCATTATGAGTCGCAGGATGCCATACTTCTCGCCCCGCATCGCATGTCCGAGATATTGTAGCTATCTTTCTTTAATTGTAAGTTCAACTTCCTTCTATTTACCTATTCTTCTCAGTACTTCATTGTTCGTAACTCTATCTACCCAGGAAACCCTCATAATTCTTCTATAGGTCCACATTTCAAAGGCGTTAAGTCGTCTCATTGTGTCTAGATTTAACGTCCATGATTCCACTTCATAGTATAGTACACTGTATAGCTAACATTTTGATAGGCGTACTTTAAGAGCTAATGTTAAATCTTTGCCACATAAGACCTTTTTCATTTTCATAAAATTAGAACGTGCTTTTTCGACTCTGACTTTGATTTCTGCAGTGTAGTCATTATTTTCTGTTATAAGTGTTCCTAGGTAAGTGAACTGTGTTACTCTTTCGATCTGCTGGCCCTCTACTATCAAGATTTCGTTAGTATTGGGGTTGTTTTTACAAATTTTCATAAACTTTTCATAAACGTTTTTTTTTATATTAAGCGAGAGTCCGTTCTCTATACTACACATTACTATTTTACTTATGAGTCTATCCAGGTCTTATAAACTATCGGCTATTATTACTGTATCATCTGCATATCTGATATTGTTAACTAAGACTCCATTTACTCTTATGCCGACTGTTTCATCTTCCACAGTTTCTCGAATTACCTCTTCAGAATAAGCGATAAATAATAGAGGTGATAGTATGCAACCTTGCCTGACTCCTCTCTTTATTTCCATTTCTTCAGATGTCTCTTTTTCAATTCGTACTATTGCTCGCTGATTGTAATAAAGGTTTGGTATTAGCCTTAAATCTCTTTCATCTAGGTTTTTATTTTTTTAGAATTTCCATGAGTCGGTCATGTTTTACTTTATCAAACGCTTTATTGTAGTCTATAAAACAGACGTAAAGAGGACGGTTAACATCCAAAGATCTCTGCGTCAGCACGTTGAAGAAGAATAGTGCCTCTCTGGTACCCATACCATTGCGGAACCCATATTGTGTGTCACTAATATCCAGCTCCAGTTTAGAGTGAATTCTGGCGTGGATAATTTTCAACAGAATTTTCAAGGTATGCGACATTTTATGGTTCGATAGTCACTGCACTCTTTGGCATTCACTTTCTTTGGCAAACACACAAATGCATCATTTCTCTAGGGATGATTCCCGTAGTATAGATAGCGTTGAACAGTTCTACTATTATGTCCAGGTTTTTCTCGTTGACCAACTTTAATAGCTAGCTTGGTAATTCATCTGGACCAGCAGATTTATTGGTTTTCATTGACTTTAATGCCTGACTAACCTCTGATTTGGTTATCTCTGGGCCTACATCTTGCTAAAGTTGTCATATCTGTTTTGCAGTTCTTCTATTTCTTTACATTTTTCAGAGAAGTAGGTTTCTTTAGCCTCCCTAATGTTTCTTCTTATTTGGTTTTGAAGCTGTTTATAGCGGATCGTATTGATGGTTTTGTTTTTTCTCCTTTCATTCATCAACTCTAGAATTTCCTCGGTCATCCACTCTTTTTTTCTTACATTTGGTTGTTGGAAGTACTTTCTTACTTGGCTCCAATATAGAGCTTTTGAAGAATTGCCACTGCTGCTCTACGTTGTAATTATTTCTTGGGTTTCTATTTAGATTTGTGTTGATTTCGTGTTTCAGATTTTCTTTTGTTTCTTCTGACTTTAGTTTCTGTATGTTAAGTTTATTGTTGCGGCTTTTTTGCGTCTTTTTTACTTGAAGTTGAAACCTAGTAATAAGAAGACTTTGATCAGAGGATACGTTTGCTCCTGGATATGCCTTTACTGCCTGAATTGAGTTTGGATATCTATGTTTTATTAGGATGTAGTCAATTTGATTCCCGACGATTTTGTCGTCTTTGTCAGCTGGCGATTTCCATGTATAAAGGCATCGCTTAGGTTTCACCTATTTCAATGTTTTTCTTAAAATTGCCTCTCTTTCTTTTAAAATCCATTGTAAGCAAAACAAAAACTGACTTAAAGACCGTTTTTAGCTACTTGCATTGTGAATATTTTAATTCAAATCTCACATGCTTGAGTAATTCTTTTCAATTGTTAATCTTCTCTGATTTTATAACGAACGCATTCTGTAACAACTACCAATTGGTGCAGACTTCTTTATGATGCATAAAACCACGTTGATATTGCAAAGGAATGTAGATAAGGTGTATACATGTGAATTTATAGACCATATATTAATTATCACGGTAGCACGTGAAGGCAACATTGCTAATTTAGCCGAGTTAAATAACTACCACAAATTCGTCTTTGATAATGAAGCGAGAGATCTCTACATCCGGTTAAAGTGTTACTTGCGGTGCAATTTTAATAGTACAGGATGCCGAAGTAAGTAAAGCTTCATGTTTTGTGATTTTGGATTAATAGGAAATTATAAATCTTCGTCGTAAAATATAAATAGGCGCGTATTGAAAACCGAATGTTAGCGAAGCTAGTGTCTGTGGAAATGTGTATATTTTCATTACCGAATGTTTGTTTTAAGACTAGGCGCTATTATTCAAACTTCTTTTGATATATTTGTAGTCGCTGAAATAACACACTGGGGAAAAATTAAGGAAATTGATTGATTATGCTAAATGATATGATTAAGGTCCAAATACTGGACAGACAACATGTTGATTGATTAAAGCATGGAAGAACACTTTTCAATATTCAAAAATTAACTGCCAACGAAGGAGAATTTAGGTATGTCTAAACAACGCTCATAAAATTTTTATTATACATACCTATACCTATTATTCAGATAAGTATGAAGAATCAACATTGTTGAAGTCCTATACTTTTGAAGAAACGAGCTAAATTTATTGTTAGATAGCTTCGGCAGCGGTATATTAGAGGCCATCAGAGCTAGACATAATTCTTCATTAAATACAATCCTGTTCATTTAATTGTTTGGAAGTAGATAGTTGCAATACTATGTAGCAACGATTTTTGCATTTTTCAGAGTTGTAAGTAACTTTAATTTTTCCTTTTTTGATTTTTGATTTGTGTACCGCAGTTCTGACGTGTTGGTCTATTTGAAATTATTTTGTCGTAGCAAAAAGATAACTATAAGGATTTAATCCAGTTCTACAGTGTACGCCAAAAAATTAAAAAACTCTTATCTGGTGAAGATAAAAAAATATACAAAATTTTTTATTAAAAATCCTTTATAAAAGGTATATAATTTAAAAACCCAATCGGGCTATATCACAAAACGTTTTCGGAATCCATGTTCCATCATCAGTGCACTAGGTGTGCAAGAGTTGCTTTCATCAGGTCCTTGTAGACACATCGTCTCAAGACCAGCAACTTCACGTGGAATCATACGTCGCCATGTTACCAAATCCACTGGTAACTTTAATATCATAGAATTTATCACCATATAATGTAAACCAAATTTAAAAAACAATTTTTAACGGGGTTTTACCCACATATTTAGTGGCTCAATACATGTATACCCACCTAGTGCGCTGATGATGGAACATGGATTCCGAAAACGTTTTGTGATATAGCCCCATTGGGTTTTTTAATTATATACCTTTGGTAAAGGATTTTTAATAAAAATTTTTGTTATAATATATGGTATACAGGCAAACTACAGAAACTTAGATTCCTTGTGAATTTTAAAAAAATATACACCCAATCACTTTTAAAAATACATTGTTTGCTTTATACAAAGATATTTTTACCATATTGAATATATTTTCTATAATTTTCACATATAAGAGACGTATCCAACTTTTTGGCCAGCACTAATTATCATATCGGCAATCGCATTTCTATATTTTTAGGTTTTAAAACAGAAATATATTCAAAAATAAAATAAAATTAACTTACAATTTTGCTGCAAATGGAACAATAAACCTAGTCAGAGTCCATATAGAACTCCTTGTAAGGCTTAATCCAATAAGAGCACAGTCAGTTTTAGGTATTTTTTACGATTTTTAAAACACAATTATTTAAGCACCAATTACATACACAAGGCCTGGTTTATACCGTCACCATACTTCTTTTCAAATCTTCTTTTATTAAAACTCTTGTTTCTAAAATATGATTTGCTCCTTCATAGTCTATTTTTTAAATTTATGTTTTTGATATATAATAAGTAGAAATGAAGCAACTTCGGCGCATTTTGACATTTGACTTTCGCGTCCTCAACCGTATACGCATTTGCTTCGCGTTCAGCTACAGTTATTGTCCCGGAAAATATACCCAACTATATTTATTATATTTTTTACGATAATATTTTATGCTAATCATTAGTTTTTTGGACGTATTTGGGCATCCGATTGATTTAATAAAGAAATAATAACAAAAAATGAAAGACAGTAGGAAATACTACAACTAAACTCCTATCAACTTACGTTCACAAAACCTATATATTGGAAAACATAGCTTAAATTTTGGCGCATTTGAAAAATTCCATATAAAATTATGAAATAGGGAGGAAAAAAATCGTTTTGCTTCTGTTGATCATAATTTTCTTAAATACAGTAAATTGATTTTATCTACTTAACCTCAAATATACATTTTAATATTATTTTTTTGTTTTTCAGGTAAGTTTACAATACGAAGTACCTGATCTTAGCGATAAATAAGTAAGTAAATGTTGCTCTTGATCCATTAAACAGTGATCATAATTTTATACAGCAATTTATTTTGGCAATAACTTAGTCTAATGAAATAATTTTGGTTTTAAAAATACGGGTTTTTAACTGAATGTCGTAGCCATCATGTTGGTTTGAGCCAAGGTTAGTCAAGTCTCCATAAAGATAAGAAGCAATTACTGGAGATAGTGGGGAGCCCAAAATTAGTGTTGGACATACACATATTTGTGCATGTACACATTGGACAGCTCATTTTTGTCATAGTGCTTTGTAATGGTTTTCATATTGGTCTTCTTGGATTATGTTCAGTTAAGCGACATATTTTCTGTTGGATTTAATTGTCTCATGATTTTATATGAGGACCCGTATATACGGGCTAATATTCTATTTTATATGATAAAATAGAAGAAGACCTCTTTATTTGTAATATGGTCGACCCATGGAATTTTGATCAACCTCTTGAGATACTACATTTCGAACGATTGAAGACGGTTTAGCGATCTTACTTTAAGTGGCCAGGTGTTGTTGCCGTACATTATTATTGTCCATATGTAGCATTTTAGGACGTGAATACGGAGACGGAAAGGAGTTTCGCACTGACAAAGGTATTTATTTCTAGCTATTACTACTCGTGTCTTCCTTTCTTTGTCCCATTTACTGTTTAAGGTAGCTCTGAGGTACTTAAATTTCTGAACTCTATAAGCTGGTTGTTTATTTTCAACTGTGCTTCGTATGGGATGATGGTCTGATAATGATCATTGGTTTCGCTTTTGCGATGTTAATATTGATTCCTCTCTCACAGTATTATTCTTATTTACTTTCTCAACTAATTTAATATTATTTACTAAATACGACCAACGCAGCAGTACTAAGGAAAATAAATACCCAGCCACAACTAATCCAAATTAATAAGATGAAAAAAACGGTCTACCTCCGTAATATCATGCACCATACTGAGTACTAATGGCTATAACTAATCTTGGAGAGAAAGATATATGGAAGAAGTATAACTCGAGAGAAACATAGGAGCAGTCCAGGAATGAAACAAATTTGCAGTAATGGTCTCCATCCTCAACGGAGATGGCACACAGGATGAGGATTTCCACCTTAGAAATTGTTCTCAAATTATCTTTTTTTTTGTGTAATAGTCTAACATTCGACATTTCTAATAATTTTTCGTCGCCATCCACGATGACAAAACTTTTAATTTGTGCTTCAACTTTAGAATTATTATAGACCAGAGAGGATCTGTGAAAAAACGTCTAAATTTGGATGTGAGAGATGGCATTCGGATTTTTGCAGAAATATTTATATAATAAATAATGTGATAACTTCAGACATAATACCCCCTACCCCTTACCCCCTCTTAAATAGGTCAGGAATATAAATTAAAAAATTAAAATATTTAAAAATTAATAAAAACATCGATTTTTTTTTTCGATAACATCAAATAAAATAGCGACAATGGAATTTTCTCTAATAAACGGTTGGTTAAAAATGTTTTCATTTATTACCCTTGCTGCAAAATAGCAATAAATACAAAAAAGGGGGAAACAATCCTTATTTAATGTTTTTCAACCACTTAGATTGCACCTTGATAATTTGTCAGGAAAATCTTTATAAATATTATATTCTTGTTCTTGTTTTTAATGCATCAAAATAGACTTTGATGGTTTTGTCTAGGCACTTGTTACACTGAATGTATGTGAATAAAACAGTCCATTAAATTTCATTAAAATCGATTTAATATATTTTAGTAGAAGTAGAAGTACCAAAAAACAAAATTTGTTTAATTTTATTAATGTTTGTATTTTGAGAACGATTTCCGAAGCGGAAATTGAAACCTCAATAAACTTATCTTAAACTTCAATTCAATTCCCATTAAAATAGCTTCAGAACAAATATATAGGTATTGAAAAATGTAAACAATAATTATAATACACAACAATTTGCAAAACCTGGACCACCAGCATAATCTTACAAACCCCAAAATTTAAAACAGCAATTTAGGCGGGCTTAGAAACTTTTGTTTGCATAACGGAGCTCTCAGTCACCCAATAAATTATGACTGGCATTAATGTCCATTTTGCCTTTTTTCGAAACGACATATTTTTCTAGAAACTCCTAACAATAACAGTTTCAATAAGATGCTCACAAGTCACGCGCATAGACGTACCAGCAGCATTTTTTTAAGGAACTATCCTTTCAAAGGTTTATATTCTTTCAAATAAAACATAAAGACATAAAAACTATTTGAGAAGTAAAGGACTAATCCCAGTTCAATGGAATATATATATACTACAAGAAAGAACAAACATTTCACCACATTTGCAGAGAAACGTATTTATTAAACAATGTAAAGAAGATGTAAGCACAGGAATAGCTCTATTTGAGTTTAATATTCTCATTCAAAGATGCTTAAATATTAATCAGACCTTTACGTCTGCTTTTTTTCTTTAAATATGTTTAAATAGTATTCAAATCCATTAAGTCAGTTTCATAAACTACCACCAAATTCTTCCATACAGCCAGTACTATAAATCGTAAAATTACCATAAATGGTACTTGTCTACCTGCAATAAAGAGTAAACGGCTTTTAGGACTCACATTCGACAGTAAATTTACTTGGAAATGGCATTTAAAAGATCTCAAAACTAAGTGCATGACAAATCTTATATTAAAAACTCTGTCCAATTATCACTGGAGTGGAGACAAAAACTCCTTGCTTCAGATTGCTAGATGTCTTATTCGTTCTAAAATAGACTAATGCAGTTTCATTTATATGTCAGCTACTCCATTAGATTTAAAACTTCTAAAAACACTGCAATTACAATTTGCCTTGGAGCCTTCAGGTCCAGCAGAGAGTTTATACAGAGAAGCTAATAAACTTCTCTCACAACATCTAAATAATATCGATCTTTCAGCCACAACTCCATTAATATCACGTAAATCTCACTGGAATAAATTGATAGCAGAGTTTAATCTCTTGTTAACTAATTATGATAAGCATCAGACAAATCCACAATTTCTAAGGCAAACCTTTAAATAATTATTTGCTAACAACAGATTTGACCAAATTGTATACACAGATGCTCGTAAGAGTCCTATAGCTGTTGGATGTGCTGCAAATTCAAATTCAGATTTAATAATATCTTGTAATCTCCCGCTCTTCTGTTGCATACATACTGCTGAATTATGCTCTATTTTCCAAGCTACAAACTTACTATCACCAGAATATAAAAAAAGTAGCAATATGTACAGACTCTTCTTTAGCGTCTAATTATTCTCTCAAAAGTGATACATCCTTTGGTTCAAGCTATTCAAAGCTCTTTCGATAGTTTAATCTTACTGGGAGTATCCATAACCATGATCTGGATTCCGTCTCATGTAGAAAGTAGGAATCCCTGGTGAGGAACTAGCCAACCTCTTTGCAAAACAAGCTGCACCTTCTAATATGGAGACTGAAAACATACAGATTTACAGTCCTATTTTAAAAATATCATCCATATGTCTTGGCAAGATCACTGAAATAAAATCCCTTCTACGCTTCATCGATATCCATCCAACCGTTAAAAATCGTGAGTTTCCTTCCATGCTACGAAAACTCAAAATCTTAATTCGGCTATATAAGACTACCTCATAAACATTTAATGGCTTACCAAGATGTACACACTGTGGTAGTATTTATCTGTTAAACAAATTCTCGTAGACTGTCCCTATTTCAACAATAACAGAAAAAAGAATATTTTAAGTCAAAACCTACAAAATATTCTCAGCTCGTCAGATCAATTCCAAAACCTTATTAATTTCCTCTATGAAACCAGGCTTTACCAGGAAATTTAGAAGAAAAAACGTATTTTAGAATTTGAAACTAATTTAAGGTAAAGTACAGATCAAAAGGAGTGAGTGTGGGAACAGAACGAATATCTTGAGTAAAAAACCTTGCAGTTAGAGGTGTGGGACGAAATAAACAAACTCTAGATTCGATTACCAGCCTATCGCATGAAGACTCACATTGAGAAAAAACTTTCTACATCTGCAAGACATACCAGAAAGAACTCGTCTCACCAATTGAAAAGAAGCTGTTCCTCGCTATCTGAATCCTCACGAGGAACTTTTTTCTGGTACCCATTTTGGTTACCCTGTGTGGAGGACACTGAATCGTCTGCGAGTCGAAGTGTTCAAGTGTAAAAATAGGGAGTACTGGGGACTGTTGCCTGCTAACTCCGATACGCTGTGTGAAAGTTGGAGGGTACATGATTCAACTCATCTTCTGTTGTAGAAACTTTGGACAACGTAATGAAAGAAGAGATCGTTTCGTAGAATTCTGCGTAGAGAACAATTTATGTGTTTAAATTCATTCTTCAAACTACCGTTGCCATCTTTCTTATATCTGTTTGATTGTTTCTGTGTCTATCAACAATCATCATTTTGGTTTTTTGTATACTTATTTTTAAACCATATTCAGTACTCATCGTGCCCAACTTATTCATACTTTCTTTAAGCATTCATAATTGCTTAAATGAGATTTTACGTTAATGTTTTTTAACAAATGTTAGTTTTTAAATAATAAATTCGTACTTTTCTAAATATTTTTTATTGAATAAAAACCCTTAGGACCCACTCTGGGAACCGCCCTGGTACATTAGAAACCAGTACCATGAATTTTCGTGAAACCACATGTAGAGCGAAGCCGTTTTTTCGACGTAGGGATCGATCCTTCCGAGAATTGTGCTGGTGCAGGCATCAATCAGTTTCGGACTGATATGGTCGTCCTTGTTCTGCGGCAGAAGAGGTGGTAGAACACTTGTTTGCATTCTAATTTTACCAGGAAATCGGCTGTGACCGTTCACACCAGCAAAAAATATGTTAATTCGCTTCATTCATGCCGAGGATTGTATTTCTAAAACAAATATTTGCTGGCGTCACCGTTAATTAAATATTTAAGAGATAACAACACGAAATGTAATCAGTTTGTTACCAAAGTTGGTAAACTATGTTAAGGAGTAAGTAAGTGCATAAACAAGCGCTTTGTTTGATTTTATTATATAGAATTAAATAAAATGCGGAAACAGCACTCTAAGGAAAATTACATCGTTGAATTGTGTTATTTCTAATCGATTATGATGTTTGGGAATACAAAAAATAATCTCATTTATTTCTACATTTTCTCATTGATACAAGTGGGATGACAGTTTAATCATCCTCTTTCACTTACGTGCCTTCCGAAAAACGATTTTTTTTGCCTGTCGTTTAATCTTTAAGGAGAAATTCGAAAACTGTGAAGATCAGGCACTAATATTTTTTATTTGAATGAAACATGGATGAACGAAAGGTCTTTGCAAGAAAAGTTTGGTAATATGAAATAGGTTATGACTGCTCTTCAGACATTTATTGAAGGTTTGTCGCATAGATTAAAATGATTTATCTTACTTTATTGCATACCTCTGGCATTTTTTCGGTTCGTCATAGGATTCCTCTATCGTCAGGTCTTGCCAGGTAAATTGCAATCTTCTATTATTTCTATTTTTGCAGTTGGGTTTGCTTATTTTTTTAGCGTTACAATCTGCTCTATTTTTAACTATGTTCTTTCTAATTCTTCCTAGTTTTGCATTATTATTCTAGTTTATGAGTCTTGCAGTCTCAATCAAACCAATCTGTATAATTCTTGTCCTGAATCGTTTCTAAAAATTTTTTTAGGATTTTAGTCGGTGTCAAATTTTTGTCACCACTTTTGTAATTTACTAAAAGACATTTTATTCTATCGAGGTGAGTCAATCCAGCTTTTCTGTAAACACACATCCAGTGTTCAGTCTGTGTTTTAATTTTTAATCAGTTTGTGTGGTTGTAGAATATTTGATTGCCTCTTTAGGGTATTTTCGTTGGCCCAATCGGACACTAAAATATTTAAAATGTGGACAAAATGTTTTAGCTTGCTATTAGTAATGCTTTGGAATACTTTTATAGTAAATCGTAAATGGAAAAAGGAGATGGTGAAACAGGAAAGATAACTAAATTAATGATTATTTTACACGAATTGATACAAGTAAAAAACAAGGCTACTATATGACATAAAATGATTGCATCTAGAAGTTTTCTTTTTCTAAAATATCGTTCCTTAATTGGCGAATAAGAAAATCTACCAAACAAGGAATAAATACAGTAAATCATACACGATTGAATCATATTTATAGATGATCTGTAAGGCGAGAAAGCCACAAATGAAAAAGATATACAATAAACGCCGACACTTTCACAGTGCTACCATCTACGAACAAAATATTCTTGAACTTGCACTTGGAAAAAGGTCGGCTTTTTTGAACACCTCTTTCAAGGTTTACTTTCGCTCGAGGAGAACATTATCACGTTTTATTAGAAGTAGTTCCATTCAAGTGAATTATCTTTTAATAGAGCGTGTAACTATCGATTGAAAATAACAATAAAACAAATTGTATTTGGATGAAATCGATTGGTTTTTGTCTGCTTTCCGAGATTTATTTAAATAAAGAATTGGAAATTTCCTCCTTTGCTAATGTATTTACCCGAGTTACATTACCGCCGATGTTCTGATGAAGACATGGCAATTAGTATATCGTTGAAGACATTAAAAAACTGTTGTAAAATGGACGCAATTATTGACTTTTTGGTGAATTTAAGGAATATTTTGTATATCTAAAATATATAGGACAGACCAATCGACTAATGATTGCAAACTAGATGAACACATACTAAAGTAGTCTTATAACCTTTACTCACATTTTAAAAAAGCACGAAATATAGCAGCTATATCAGATCGAAGCTTTCCCACACTACAAAACGAGAACAAGAAGAGAAGTCAGAGGAATAGAAGCACAATAAAGCCTAAGCAAAAACGATGAATAAAATTAAATGGACTGTCATAGGTATCAGCGTAGTTAGATAGGTGAAACTTTGAAAACACTGAAATCAGGGCATATATTCAGATCAGATCAGATCAGATTGTCCAGTTGTCCGTCATCCTTTGTCCATAAAAACCACGCGAACAAGATAATAAACATCCAAAGTATATCATCTGGAGTGGCATATCTTATTCTAAAGCTGGACAGAAGACATCAACTCAAAATTATCCAAGTATACGCTCCAACAACAGATCATAGAGACGAAGAAATCGAAATGTTTTATGACGATATATCTACTGCGCTTAATAACTTTCGTACTCAATTCACTATTTTCTGTGGCGATTTCAACGCAAAAATAAGTGTAGAAGAAGCAGAATAGAAACATCCTTGTAAAAATTCGGTTTTCCAGGAAGAAAGGACCGAGGAGAAATGCTAGAAAAACTAGGATTCCTAATCCAGAATAATTTATTCAACATGAACAGCTTCCTTCACAAAAAGATGCACAGAAGATGGGCCTGGTAAAGTCCAAACGGTAGAACAAGGAACGAAATCGATTACATCATAAGTGACAAAAAACAGATGTAACAGTGCTCGGTGTAAGTGCCACAAGCAGTGACCACAGAATGATATGAGCGAAAATCCAAACCAACATAAAAAGAGAAAGAAACAAAATGATTAAAAATAAATCTCATGGTATCTGGACACCCCCATTAGATATCAAACAATATCAGGCACATATCAATAATAAACTACTACTGGCGGAACTGAATTGGAACTGGGCAGGTCATGTAGCGAGAATGCACAACTCACGATGGACGAGCAAAATTACAAATTGGAGGCCAAGAGCAGACAAACGTAGTAGAGGCAGACCACCTACACGTTGGGCTGACATCAGGTATATCATCAAAAATTGGCAACAAAGAGCACAAAATCGTAAAGAATGGAGGTGTTAGACAAGGGAGGCCTATATTTAGCAGTAGACGTGATAAATTAAGACTGGATGATGACGATGAAAAGCGATGACCCATAATGGAAAGCAGTATAGTTAAAAAAGCTCAAAATCGAAAAGAGCAAAAGAAAAGTTACTCAGAAAACCGGATGACAGAGACTACTAACACTATACAGTACTTAATACTAACATGTCTTTAGTTTTTGTTCTATATATTTAACTCTATGCGGTTAATTCGGCTTAGGAGTCATGTTTCGTTGTAACACAATATCTCCAAGTTTTGTTTTATAAAAATTTTCTTTTGTCTTTGATTGATTTTACTTGGTACTAGATGTTGTATTGTTTTGTATTGTTGTTCACATTTATCTTCAAACATTCTTCTAATCCACGAGGTAAGTATTGAACTTCAAGGAAAACTCTTTCAGAAAGACCGACCAGTTCTTTTTTTGGCAATGTGCCGATCAATTAAGCCATTAATGAACAAAGTAATACGGTACGATGTCCTTTTTTAACTAGACGATCAATTATTTACTTGAATTGACTGAAATATTTACGTATTGTATATCTATGACAATCACCGCTATAATGACAGACACTCCTACAAATAAAAAACGTGCAAAAATGTAAGTTTATTGAGTTTTCAGTTAAGAACAAGCGACTTGGCTTTACAAAAAACTTTAAATTCCATCGCAAAACGGAGACAATCATTACGGTCAGAATTTTTTACGTATTTGGCCTTTATTAGTTCTGTTCCCATTGTAAATTCAAATCGGCAACATTCTAAGCACCTCATCGGTCGGTATATTAGGACGCAGAGCCTTGTTAGACTATGCCGAGTGTAAAAATATAAATCAGGCAGTTAATCAAGTCTTAACATATTCGCGTACATTTTTGAAATGGTAGCTGTAACAAGACGTGCTCTCGTCCTTATATAAAGTGGATCTCACATACAAATGCCTTATTTATAGATAACTACACGGCGAGGTATTATGTATTCTTGATGTGGGGCTGACTTGTAAAAATTTTCAACGTTTACAATAAACAATGTAACATTTTTCGTATTTTTTTGCGCAAAGACATTTTGGTATTATTTTTATACCTCACTAGATTTTAATTTGTCTCTCTGTATATCCAACCAATATAAAGGATGTTAAAGCAACTATTTTTTTATCTAATTTCTTCTTTTACCAACAGTCAGAAATACGTATATACGTTGCCTTCCATCGATATACCTTTTTTGGTTTCTTGTTTTGCGAGTATTTTACTTATATACTTTACTACATGTATATATATATATATATATATATATATATATATATATATATATATATATATATATATATATATATGGATAATGCGATATACGAATGGATATACGGATAAGGATAATGCGAGTTGGTCGTCTTCAGTACGGTGCAGCCAAGTTAGAAAATGCCACAAATTGGTTGCATTGCTCCTGTAGTGATCCTTTCCCAAGTTAATATGCTCCTTTTCTAACTTCGCTGCACCGTACTGAAGACGACCAATAGTCAGAAATACGTATATACGGTTGCCTTCCATCGATATACCATTTTTGGTTTTCTGTTTTTGCGTTTAGCCTGTTGGATAGGGAGAGAAGCAAAAACATAAGAAGAGAATGCAATATAGAAGACATAAATGGATGGGTAACAAAACGGAAATAGGAGTGAAACGAACACATTAGTAGAATGGCAGAGGATAGGATAGTACGAATAGCACGAGATACATAAGTCACCAAATGGACGAAGAAGTATTGGCAGACCAGGGAAAAGATGGTGCTATAATATAAACAATTTATTTTTATTAGGCTAATATTAAAGAAGAAACAGGCTTTAAAGCCTACATAAAAGAAGGAAGAAGAAGGGCGTAACAGTATCTTCATTATAGTTCATTCATATTTCAATTTCACCTTCAATGTGATAGAGTTGTCCTCGTTTCACAAACTTTTGTTTAATTTTTAGTCTTATTTTTATTTAGTGTTAGGGATTTTGTGACGTAGTCTTAAAAATATTTCTGTTTGAACGATGACTCACGTGAAAAGAATTTCGGGTGAGCATCACCTCCGCCTCTGTGTTCTAGACAGCTGGTGTCTTGTATTCCAAAGTCGAGTTGAAGGTAATGAATGAATGGTACATGGGTATTCAGAGAAATAAACTCGGGACCTTGTCTTTCGACTCAATTGCATGTGAGCAGTTTTTTTGCCAAGTAAGTAATTGCACAGAATAAAGGTAAATCGTCGCAATGCTTAGTTTAATTTGTCACGTCGATTTTTATCGAGAGAATTAGACTGGATGCTGACAAATTTTAATGATGACGACGGACGAGCCATGACTGAATGCTGATCATTTGAGATATTACAGAAATTGGATCGAATACTTTAAGTGGTTTCGTAATGAACAAGCTTTTAGATCATATTTGATGGTTTTTGTGTTTGGTGATACGGTGTAGCACTTTTTAGAAGGATATTTAATTGGCTATTAAATATTATAAGGCATACTCTATAAATTACTCCATAAATAAGTTTCATACTTGTTTATCGACATTAAAAAGTCATGCATTTTTATATATTTTTCATATATAAAAGGTCGTGTATAAAATATCAATTTGACGATATAGAACATGTAAATAGATTCACATACCTAGGAATGGATCTGGTCGCAAGCGATGAAGAAGAACCGGAAATAAATAGAAGGCTTGTGCTGGCAAATAAAGCCTATTTCGCGATGGGCCACATATTCAAATCACGAGACGTACACCGGAAAACAAAACTCCGGGTCTATAAAACAATAATCAGGCCCATAGTAAGTTATGGTTGTGAAACATGGGGGGTGACACAGAAATCTGTCAATGCATTAGATGTGTTTGAAAGAAAAATGGTACGTAGGATCCTGGGCCCAATAAGTGAAAACAACAACTGGCGAATTAGGTATAATAGAGAAATATACGAGCAATATAGCGAACCAACTCTAGCAAAACATACTAAACTGCAGAGATTACGGTGGGCAGGGCACGTGGTCCGCATGCATGAGAATAGAATCCCCAGAAAATTATTAAATGCAAGAATGCAGGGAAAAAGACCTGTTGGAAGACCTAAAAAGAGATTGGAAGACGAAGTCGATGAGGATACCAGGAACTGCCTGGGAACGCGTTCATGGAAAAGAACAGCGGTAAATCGAGGTGATTGGAGAAGCCTGTTGAAGGAGGCCAAGGCCCGATTTGGGCTGTAGCCCCATTGGATGGATGGATAAAATATCAAACGATAAAACTTGATCCAATCTTCTAGCCATATTCGACTTCTTTTCTGATCCCTAAAAATTGTATTTAATTTATTTGTCCGAGATTTTTCCGATTTTTTGCCCGGAGGTAAAAGTAGGCCAATGTTCTGCGTGTCATAGAAAGCTAGATATTGCAAATTTTTCCGCGGATAGTCCTAATCGGAGAGAATCTCGAATTGAGAAACCCTATTTGGGAGTCAATTTTAGTAGGACTCTCAATTGGAACATCGACATTAATAACACCGTAGACAGGGTAAGAAGAGCTAATCTCTTAGGAGCACTATCTGGAAAATTTGGCAACACATCAAATAAAACTCTCTTCTCTTACACATTTACAAGATTTTCATTAGGTCCATCATCGAGTAAAAGACCTAATTATATTACATGTAATTATTCAAAACAAAGTTATTATCTTTTATAAATTACAGTAATACTCCGATCGCGTAAGTCTAATTCGCGTAAGTCGGGGTATAATTTCGTATATGTATGAATATAAATTATTTTAAGTGGGAGGAAGACAAGAAAAAAAATTCAGGTACACAAAAATTTTTTATTAAAATCTTGGGATATACAAATATAAAATTGGCAATTCAATTTATTTTGACGTAGAAGGCTTTATAAAATCTAACAAAGTAGTTTGCTCATAGCAGGCTAATAATTTTCTTATCCCTTGTTTGGTAGAAGAAATGCGCACTTCGTTGCGGTCTATATTTTCTAAAAATTCTAATCCTTTTTTAATTCTGAGGCCTTCAGTCAAGTTTCCAAGCGTCATTTGATTCTCAGATTGAACTGAATCCAAACACTCAAGCTCTTCAATGTCTTGTTCTTCCTCGTGCATTTCTATGAGGTCATCTATTGTCAGCTCCTGATTGTGGGAATTCAACAGTTTTTCAACGTTATCACTATCAACTTTAATTAACTTCTTTAATAACATTACTTACTTCATAATGGCTCTGGCCTCTGGTCAATTCCATTTCAGTGTCAGTGATGAAAAAAAAAGTTTTTTCACAGTTTTTTCCAGACCCCATTCAACGTTTTTTGTGAAACTTTATTCCAAGATTGTCCAATAATTGTCACTGCATCTAGCACGTTGAATTGTTTTCAAAAGTCTTTAAAAGAGAGTTTGTCGTTTTTTCTTATAACTTCATGGAGATGTGCAAATGGTCGTCTGGTGTAATAATCCTTGAATGTTTTAATGACTGCCTGATCTATCGGCTGAAGTAAACGGGTTGTATTAGGTAGCAAAAATTCAACTTGCATACGTGGGTCAAAACTAGTTAAAGTTGCAGGAGGATAATTAGCATCACTTTAAATGGAATTTATTTAGATTGACAATAACGTTCGAGTTATGAAATGATGACCAAACCAATCCTCAAAAAGGGAAGCTGTCACCCAAGCTTTACGATTATGCGTACAAATTACAGGCAAGCCAGATTTAGATTTATTTTTTAGTACTCTTGAATTTTAACTTGCAATCACCAGCTACATTTGACAGCACCATCACTGGCAATCGATCTTTGGCAGCCTTAAAACCTGGAAAGGTTTTCTCTTCACGTGAGATGAAAGTTCTCTTAGACATCTTTTTCCAAAACACTCCAGTCTCACCTACATTGATTATGGTTTGTTTGGTGTAGCCACATTCATCTATTATGGCTTTTAATTTTTGTGGATAACAAGACGCAGCCTCTTTATCAGCACTTGTCGCTTCTACACTTTCTGCAATGCTATGCCAATTACAGCGACTTTTGAATCGGCTGAACCAACCATTACTAGCTTTAAACTGTTCATCCTTAGCGATTTCTTAAGCCATCCTCTTTCAATCTTACAAAAATTAGCTTAGCTTAGGAGCACACTGTATTCTGATCAATGGGACAATTTTTCACATTTACCTTATTATCACACCATAATTTTAACATTGTCTCCATTTCGGCGATAATACCATGACGTTTACGTACGATGGTGGAATTTAAAGATTGTGCACTTTTCACAGCTTCGAGAATTTTTCCTTGTGCTTTATAATTGTTCTGACCGTTGATTTCGATAGATATTTTCTTTGATAGTTCACAGAATTTCATTTTTGATTCAAAATCTGTAATTGCGTTAAGTTTACATTCCAAAGATAACATTTTTCTTTTTTTATTTGCTACAGAAGGATCAGTTTTACTTAACACCCACTCCGTAGACAAAACTGCAGATAAGAAATACCTAATACAAAATAAATGTGCTGATTTCGTGCGAAAAGTCAAAACGTGTACTTTGGATGAGCAATAATGTGTGGGACAGTGGGTGGTAATTCTATCTAATCGATAATAGAACGATTGTGTAGCACTCAGATGACGAATTGACAAGATTTGAAAATCGTGTAACTATGGATTCGCGTAACAGCGTAACTCAGGCTAACGTAAGTCGAGGTATTACCGTACTGCAAAAATAAAGGTTTTTTTGCAATTATCTCGGTCAATTGTGTATGTATTTTAATTTAGGAGCTCACAAATTAACGAACTCTTTAAGATCTACAACTCATATTTAAACCATTTTCTCTAAAATGTATAAGAAAGGTTTTATGGACAAAAATTTATTTTTTTCGCGATGGTTTAAAAAAAAAGCAAAATCAGCTTGTCATAAGCTACCACTCATTAATACCTTTTAGAAGTCTCAAATAGCTGTACAAGTTTTTAATGTGAAATCGATTTTTTCACAGATTGCCGACGTTTAAAAAGTTTATTTTAAATATAAAAGTTAATATCGCACAGGCCACGCAAAATAATCACTAATAAATATTTATCTATTTGTAATTTTTAAACTTCAGCAAACTAATAATAGACGTTATAAACCCTAAATGAAAAAATAGTAATTTTTTTGCGAACGTGATGCTGTCAAAACCAAATTGACTACTTTATAATCCGGTTTATAATTACTAACGAAATTAATTATTAACGTCAAAAACAAAACGGACAGAAAATTCGTAAATGTTTTAATGAACAGAGTAACCTACATCAAAGCGCTAATTAGCAACGAGAAGTTTTGCATTTGAAATAACGTTAATGATTTTATTTGTTATGAAATTAATAAATAAACGTGAAAAAAGTCACCACATATAATTATTCTTTGATGGGTAATACAAATTCTGTGTCGTATACGAGGGATGAGAATTGATGTCAAGATGTGGTAACATATAATGGGTGATCAATTTATTAGAGCCACCCTGTAATATTTAACTTTTTGTTTAATAATGGTATGTACTTGAGCTCTAAAACATATCAAAGTGCTATAAGTTATGCTTTGTAGTTATAATTTCATTACATAACATACGTTTCTTCAGTACTTTCCAGAGATTTTCTATTGGATTCAGGTCTGGCGAATTGTTAGACCAGTCGAGGAACTTTGCAACAGTTTTTGTGCTGTGGCAAGGTGCTAAGAGATTAGATGTCGCATCGAAAAGGCCAAAAGTACATTCTTGACTACGAGCTCTGTGTTCAAAAGCCATGACCTCACCCTAGAAACAAAAATAAGGCTCCTTAAATGTGGTTCTGCACGGAGTAGAAATGTGGACATTGAAGGCGGAAACCCTATCAAAACTTCAGGCTTTTGAGCTATGGTTATACAGAAGGATCCTGAAGATACCATGGACAGACAAAGTCACCAATGAAGAAGTACTGAGGAGGATGAACACAACCGCGGATTTGGTCAACATCATGAAGGGCCGTAAGCTGGAACATACAATGAGAAATAAAGGCAGATATAATCTACTCCAATAAATTTTGCAAGGTAAAATTGAAGAAAAAAGAGCCCCAGGACGAAGAAGAATATCCTGGCTCGCTAACCTGAGAGCATGGTATAGAAAGACCTCAACACAGCTATTTCGTATAGCAACCAACAAAGTCATCATAGCCAGAATGATAGCCAACGTTCGGAACGGACAGGCACCCTAAGAAGAAGAATCTCTATAGAGACGAAGCTTTTAAAACGAGTTAAAGGAGCTACCAAAATGGGTAGAAAAAAAATGGATAAGGAACAAACTGAAAACAAGGCACTGAGTCATGCATAAACATGAAACTCTTATTCGGGAGCCACTCTTGAGGCTGGGGAAGCATTTTTGTTTGTAGTGTTCTCTAGTATTACTAGATTCTACAAGTTCCTTGACTGCTTGTTGTGGATCACACCATGACACTCAAGGAGTGTTTTACCATCCTTGCAATACTTTTTTTCTCCAGGTGCTCTCTTCACAAATTCAGCTCTATTCATATGGTAGCTTCGCCCGAAAAACAAACCTAGAATTATTTTAGAATCCTGGACAAATTGATCAATTATAAACTATATTGTTACGTTTTTCTGTGGGTTCAGGAATTAACTAACTTAACTAACTCACTATATAAATAACAAATATCTCATTAATAATTATCGTATATACAAGATAAACACAATATAAAAAGAAAATAATGTTAAGTAATTTTGTTTACCTATTTCCAATCAACGATGGTCCAATCTTTTTGATCTTTAGCCCGTTGAACCTTTTTTTTGTTCATGGCTGGTGTGAGCGAATTTTTATTTTATCCCGTGGTGTTGTAATTTTTTTTTGATCTTTCTTTTGTTTTGATTTTTCTTATGTTCAAGTCTTTTTCTTATGCGGTCCACAGTTGCCCTTGAAACTTTAGAAATTAGTGTTCAATAATAAAGATTTTATTTCCGATTTTTTACTTGGTGGGATGACTTCCGCTTTACCCATGATGAGACAGGTACATTGGTGATACAACTGATGTAACCAACAAGCGATTTGCACTAAATTCACAAAAAAGGTGTACTATAGTCAGAATGTTAATAGGAGGCTATTTATAATAATTTAAACATATTAATTACCAACAATAAACACTAAAAGGCGCACGAATTATAAGCCGAGATTCATAGCACTGACAAAATGACGTCCTTGTCAAGTATTGCCACGTCAGCTGTGCAGCCAAGCTTATTGTAATTTTATGAAGTATTACAACATGATAAAATGGAAATAAATGCATGAATATATTCTACATATAGTTCAATTACATATCTTTTTTTCAAAAAACGGTTGAATTTTTGATACAAAAAGATTTCAAATAGTTTTCAAACGGAGTATAGTGTTGAATATTCCTCTATGCTGTTTCCAGACGTGCTTCAGATAAGAATAGTAAAAACAAAATTTACTTGTTATCATTTTCTCCCAGTCAACTACCCCATTTTATCTTTCCGGACGGGTAAATATACCGTCATGGAAAATTTGATAGAAAACAACGGAAAACTAGCGATAAATTGGCTATCTAGATCGAGCAACTTTCAACTTTTTCCAAATTCAATCATCTAACTAGCGAAGGTAATTCCATTTCCTCGACTTTCCTATCCACAATATTCGATTGACTGCGTTTTTATTGTCGTTTTCGTCCAACGTACAGAAAATATCTGTCAACTACGATCGGTCAGATCTTACAAGTTTATATTAATTAGTGAACATTTGTCAAGAAGTTGATCCTAAAATATTGATAAGTGTATTTTCTGCGTTGTTATTTAGGTAAAATATTCTAAAAAAGCGGCGCGTGTTAATTGGGTAGTGTTGACAGAAGTGAATAGAATACTTCTTATTACTATATGGGATAAAGACATTTTATGTCTACCTATGACACTATGATCGTAAACAAAAAAAAGCTTACCTGAAATACGTGTCAGCCAAAACACAAGAGGCATACCATAATTACAAGACAATTAGGAACGAAACATATGCACTTGTAAGAAAAATAAAAAATTATCACTGTGAAAGCTTTTCGAAAGAAATGGAACAAGATTTTTACGGTCTGTAAAACAGACCAACAGTGTAAAGTGACCACCTTCCATAGAGGCATTAATCCGCCAATAAACAAGCAGAATTGCTTATAAAGAGGAAGAAGAAGAAGAAACAGATGTTTTTGACAGTAGAACAGTAGTATTTTGAGTTTTTTTTTGAGGTTTGAAGTTTATAGTTACTTAAATCAAAAATACTCTCAATACAAGCAAAATAAGAGTGTACAAGACAATAATCCGTCCCACAATAACGTATGGAAGCGAGACATGGACTCTCAACCAGCGGGAAAGACAAAATTACTGGTACTGGAAAGAAATATACTGCGGACTATCTATGAGCCTTGCAGAGAAGAGTCAACAGGAGAATGGAGAAGAAGACACAATGATGAACTCCAGACAGTATATGGAGATGAAAACATAGTACACTACATTAAAGCAAACCGAATAAGATGGGCGGGCCACGTACTAAGATCGAGTGACGAAAGACTCCTGAACGCCACATTCTGGGAAAGGCCCGATGGCAGGAGGTCAGTTGGTCACCCAAGAAAGAGATGGAAGAACGCAGTAGCCAGTGATCTACGCAAAATGGGAAAACAACAATGGAAAATAGCTGCTCAGGACCGACAACAATGGAGAGAAATAGTAAACGCGGCCAAGACCCACATAGAGTTGTAGAGCCAAATGATGATGATGATGATGAAGTTTATAGTTGCCATTGAGGTACTGTAAGTAAACAAGTATTGTAATATTGTTGGTGTTCTGAACAAAGTTCATTTCAAAGAAGTGTAGCAATTCATATTATGTATTTAAATTATAAAGAAAGCAAAAGAGAAAAAAAACAAAAATTAAAACAAAAAAATTGAAATTCAAGATACTTCGAATATTATGAAAAATAAAAAATCGCCTGGACATAATTTTTCAACAAATTGTCAAAGACTTCTTCAACAACATTAAAAGTATCCTTTCGAAGAAAACAGAAGTTTGTTGCCGCATGTATATATCTCTTAATAGCGGACAACCGTTTGGAGAGAAGAGTGTTACAATTACAACCCTTGGGAGAGAAGAGACAATACTCCCATAAAGCTTAAAAATCTCTCTTCTCTTCGTAGCCATTTTCCACCTAATTAATGCAGGTCTCTCCCAATTGCTTCCATCTTTTCTCGATCTTGCGCCAAATAAATCTCCTGTTTGTCTGCCACTGCTCTCATCCACTTCCCATGCTTCTTTCTTGTCGTCCACTTGGTCTCTATTCTAGGTTTCTTCGTGTCCACCTGTTATCATCATATCTGGTTATGTAACCTCATTTCATTTTTATTATTTCTTCCATGACACCCCTGATCTTCGTTCTACGCCTTATCTCAATGTTTTATAATCTTGCCTTTTAGTGATATTCCAAACATGCTTCGTTCATGAAAAATGCAGTACTTGAACTGAAAGTGGGGGATCTTCTCCTTAGGGTGCCTGTCCATTCCGAACGTTGGCGATCATTGTGGCTATGATGACTTTATTGGTTGCTATACTGAATAGCTGTGTTGAGGTCTTTCTATACCATGCTCTCAGGTTAGCAAGCTAGGATATTCTTCTTCGTCCTGGGGCCTTTTTCTTTTTTCTTTCAATTTTACCTTGCAAAATGCATTAGAGTAGCTCATATCTGCCTTGAGTTTTCATTATATGTCCTATGTACTGCAGCTTACTGCCCTTCACGATGTTGACCAAATCCGCGGTTGTGTTCATCCTCCGTAGTATTTCTTCATTGGTGATCTTCTTGGATGGTATCCTTCTTCATTGGTGACTTTGCCTGTCCATGGTATCTTCAGGATCCTTCTGTATAACCGTAGCTCAAAAGCCTGAAGTTTTGATAGAGTTTCCGCCTTCAATGTCCACGTTTCTACTCCGTACAGAAGCACTGAGTACACGTAACATTTAAGTAGCCTTATTTTTATTTCTAGGGTGAGGTCATGGCTCTTGAACACAGAACTCATAGTAAAGAATGCACGCTTTGCCTTTCCGATGCGACATTTAATCTCTTGGGTATTGTCTCACGACTCATTGATTATAGTTCCCAAATAGTTGTACTGTGAGTGTGAGACACGTTCAATTCTTATTTTGTTCAGATACAGATTTCTTCTTCTTCTTCTTCATGTGCCATCTCCTCTAAGAAGGTTGGCAACCATCATGGCAATTCGCACTTTCGATACCGCTGCTCTAAAGAGGTCAGCAGAAGTGCAGTTAAACCAAGCTCTCAAATTGTTTAACCAGGAGATGCGTCTTCTTCCTTCTACCCTTTATTCTTCCTTGTATTATTAATTGCAGCAAGTTATAACGCTCGCCACTCATGACGTCCCATATATTGTAGTTTTCTGACTTTAATTGTATTCATTTCTGTATGTATATCATTTCCAATTCTTCTCAACACCTCGACATTCGTGACTCTATCCACCCAACTTATTCTTAATATCCTTCTGTAGGCCCATAACTCGAAGGCTTCTAATCTGTCCGAAACATCTTTCTTTAATGTCCAAGCCTCCAACCCATAAAATAATACGGAGAACACGTAGCATCTCAGAAGTCTTATCTTTAAAGAAATTGAAATGTCCCTGCTGCAGAGTACTTTTTTCAGTTTGTTGAAAGAATTTCTTGCCTGTCTATCCTTGCCCTAATCTCTTCTGTGTACTCATTATTTTCGTTAATTATTGTACCCAGATATTTATATTTTTTAACTTTTTTAATTTGTTCTCCATGTAATAATATGTTTTCTTGGCGCTGTTGGGCTTTTGTAATTACCATAAATTGTGTCTTTTTTGTGTTTAGGGACAGTCCGTTTTCTTCACTGACTTCTACCACTCTGTCAACCATTTGCTTGCTCTCTGCAAGATACAGATTTGCTCCAGTGGGGGATGTTGAATTATTATCAATAGATTATTGATAATAAGATAGACTGACTCCTGCAATACATTCGTGTTCCCCCAGTGTGACAGAGAAAAACTGACGCAAAGCTGGGTCAAAAAAACTCGCTTAATTTTTTAATAAAATAGATTATTTTTTTAATTACAGGTTTATGTGTGTCCTTCAAAACTATTTGAACGAAAATAAGAGTTATCAGAAGATTTAATTTGATTTGAGCGTTTGAAAATGTTAAACGCCTAAAAAACAATAAAAAATATGGATCACTCGAAAAAATATACAGGGTGTTCAGAAACTCTCCTGACAAACGAAAACCGGAGATTCCTCAGATAATTTTAAGACGATTTAACGCAATTCACCTAGTCCGAAAATGCTTCCTAAGAGAGCTAGAGCTCTTTGAAGATGATAATTATCAATATGAATTATACATTTTGAATGTCAATGTTGAAGGCCATCAGAAGAACGATTTTTTAATAAATGGTCTACCGTCCACAGTCTATAAAACTGCAAATTAAGGACAAACAGGCATGTAAGTTCTCGGATTATACCGGATTTAAGTTCAAAATTGTATCGAGACATTAAAAGCCAGAATTTACAGAAGAAAACGGATCTAGTACGTTCCTGTCCTACCTTGAAACTCATTAAAAACCTCCCGACTTGACTTATTGGTTTTCCGCAATTATCCAATCATTTTTATTAACCTGTCCAACGAAATAATCATCGACGAATCGTGGCGAAAATTGATGATTCCACGATTTTTGATTAATCGTCGCAATACGCCAGCTCATTCATTCAAATAAAATATTATAAACTTCCAATATTAACCCAGGGAACGAACGTACTGATACATTTCCATTTCGAACCATCGATCAGTGTCGATACGAAAATAAATCAACAATACAAAAGAGTCAATCTAGTGAGCTGGTAGCTAGAAAGACATAATGCATTTCGCCAACTTAAAAAATAATTCCAAAGTGTTGTGATTACAATAAAAAAAAGCGTTGTTTTCAAGGGTGGAAGTTGCCGTGTTTATGGAAAAAGGAAATTGAAGATGGTTGAACGATTTCCTTGAATAGGGGGCGAGTTCCTTTCAAAACTAATCAAAATGTGGCTATTATTTTCGTTATTAATTTCCAATGTGGTGGTGGTTTTTTTGATTAAAAAATACCTCGTTAAATTACTTCCCCAAATTTATTATTAACTTATCAACGATTCCAATCAGCTAATTATAATAACACAATCGTTGTGCTATAAAAGCAGTTGTTTGTTATTTGTTCAGCCTATTAAAAGCTAGTTCCAAATTCAGATTTGAAGATTATAATAACTTTCTGATAATGGCGTTTACATAAATGTGTAGACTTGAGTTGTAGAAGTATTTATATACATTTGAAACTTACTAAAGGATGACGATTATTAAGCTTCCAAAAAAGGGCAACCTCACACTGTGCAAAAATTGGGGAGGAATAACCTTGCTTACCCTGCATAGACCACATTAAACTGTGAGGGTAATAATGGAACAATCGGTTAAATGGAAAACACCCCTATACATGGTTTTTGTTGACTTCGAGCGTGCCTTTAACAGCTTATCTCGTGCTGCTTTATGGAAAATTTTAGAGCTAAGAAACATGTTCTCTCCAAACTAGACTCCGACACAAGAGGGATAAAATGGACGTTAACCACAAGCCTAAGCGATCTGAAATACGCCGACGATATCTGCCTGTTAGGACAAAGGTTTCAAGATGTGACTGATCAATTGGAAAGACTTTCCACTGAAGCCAATAAAATAGGTTTGAAAATCAATATTAGTAAAACCAAATCCATGAGAATAAATGCAAGAAACAACACGCTATTTACTATCAGCAACATGCAGATTGGAAATGTGGAAAAGATCCGCATATTCCAATTAAACGTCATGTCTGTTCTACTCTACGGATGTGAAACCTGGAAAGTGACAAAAACCCTTACAGATAAACTGCAGATCTTTATTAATAAATGTCTACGACGAATTGTTCGTATTTTCTGGCCTAACACCATCAGAAACGAAGATCTACTACATCTGACCGAACAAAAAAGGGTAGAATATCAAATAAAGTCCAGAAAGTGAGGTTGGATTGGTCACACACTCAGAAAAAATAATTCCAGTATTGCAAATATTGCCCTAGAATGGAATCCCCAAGGAAGAAGAAAAAGAGGTCGCCCAGTAAAAACTTGGAGAAGATCTGTCATGGACGAGATAAGAGGTCAAGGAAAATGAGGTCTTGGAATGAGGTGAAGGCCTTAGCGCAAAATAGACCCCGGTGGCGCGTTTTCACTGAAGCTCTATGCTCCACTTAGGAGTTCAAGAACCTTATAATTTCAACTTAGCGACATTCGAACCATAGGAGTTTGATTATTCGAAGTAAGGGATAGATTTCGCCTCGATAGTGCAGCTCCGTCTAATCGTTGTGTGATTATTCCATAATGTTTGTGTTTGCTCCATAAAAGTAGTCAGCAAGAGCGTATATTTAATTTGGTCGCTGAGGTAGAGGTTGCTCTGTATGTTGATTTTGTTGTAGTTGTTATTTACTGGAAGAAAATTTAGATTTCGTTTGATTGTTATCAGATATACATATTACCTTATGAGATGTAATTTGACGTGATGTGAGTCTTGTGTAAGACTCAAAGATGTAATCCATCTTCTGTATAATAGAAAAGTTCCCATAAATATTATAAAAACTATCGAAAACATCTACCAAAACAACAAAATGGAAATCAGAATATATGGACAACTTACAGAACCTATAGAATAGGCAGCCGAGTAAGACAAGGGAATGCATTGAGCCCCATGTTCAATCATGGATGAAATCATCAAAGGAGTCAGAGGATATATAATAAGAAACAAAGAAATACGAAATACTCTGTTACGCAGAGGACGCAATATTGATAGCCCAAGATGAAGATAGTCTGCAAAGACTGGTCCACAGATTTAACATGAGAGCAAAAGAATTTAATATGACACTTTCATCTCAGAAAACTAAAACAATAGTATGTAACAATAAAACAATGAAAACTTTGTTTTCAAACTTCCACAAAATTTATTTTAAATTCTTATCACTACAGCTGTTTCGGCTGATTGCCTTTCTCAAGTTGAGAAAGTGTGAAAGTGAGAAGAAACTAGACGTGGAGTAAGACAGGGATGTGTATTGTCGCCAATTATTTTTAACGCCTACTCCGAAGAGATCCTGAAAAAAGCTCTTGAGGATGAAACAGCTGGTATAAAGGTAAATGGGGTTCCCATTAACAACATTAGATATGAGAACGACACTGTAATCTTAGACGAAAATATTGAAGATCTTCAGAGACTGGTGACCAGAATAGCAGATGGAAAAGAGTACGGTCCAGCAATGAATGTCAAGAAGACGAAATTTATGAGAATATCGAAAACTCAAAGAAATAACGAGAATCTTCGAATAAACGGAACCAACATTGAACAAATGGACAAATATGCATATCTAGAAACAATAATTAACTCCACAAATGATTACTTCAGGAGATCAAGTTCAGAATAGAAAAGGCTAGAGCAAATTTTAACAAAATGAGAAGAGTGCTATATTTAAGGGATTTAAAATTGGAACTAAGAGTTAGGTTGACGAGGTGCTATGTTTTTTCGACTTTCTTTTATGGAATGGAATCTTGGACCTTAAACCACCCTATGGTGGTTTAAGGCTGGTAAGGGGTCTTGGGGGCGACATGAAGCTGCCGATGCTTTTGTCGTAACAAAACGCTAAGAAATGCCCACTGTTTTCCAACGAATGAGTTGGAGGTTTTAGGAATAAAACTCAGCTCTGCCAGCAAATCCTACTCTCACGTCCACGAAGACATACCATGTCGCGTAACCACTGGGTGCATGGCGTACAATGGGAGTACGTTATGTAGCAGACGAGAGAGGGTAAAAGGCGAGTTTCTGGCGCCTAAAAACTGGAACATATCGGCTAGGGGAATAAACCCCAACAGAAAATTCGGTCCTCCAAGGATGGGGGTTAAGTCGTAAGGCCAGCGACCTTACACTTGTGAAAATTCTACAGTGCTAAAATACCCAATGAGCCTCGGTTACCGGACGGAAATTACAGTAGACGAAAACAGCAACGAAAATGGACCATGAATTACGGAATCTGGAATATACAGGGAATCCGGAACAAACAACAAGAAATTATGCAGGAATTTGTAAATCGAAAATTAGATATAGCCATTCTCTCTGAGACCAAGAAAAAAGGAAATGGAAGCGAAAAATTAAAAGACTATGTACATTTCTTCTCAGGAGTGGGAAAGGATCAAAGAGCAAGAGCAGGGATATCAATATTTGTACACAAGAAATTTGAAAAATATATTAAATCTTGGGAAGCATACAACGAACGTTTTATTAAAGTGACGGTTCTCCTAAGAGGAACACAAATAACAATTCTGGGGGTATATGCCGTAAATGATGACTACTCAGTGCAAGAAAAGGAAGCTTTTGAAGAAGACTTTAGAAAAATCCTGAACGAAATTCCTAACAGCCATGAGATTATATGCGGAGGAGACCTGAATGCCAGAGTAGGAAAACAAGTTCAAAGTAAAGTGGTAGGCATGCATGGAGAAGAAACTGTTAACAACAACGGAGAAAGACTCATAAATATATGCCAACAATATGAGTTAAAGATTTTGAATGGTTTTTTCGCCCACAAGAACATACATAAATACACCTGGTATCAGCACACAAGAGGTCTAAAATCGATAATAGATTATTTCATAACAAGACAACAAACTAAGTTAAGAGTACAGGACGTAAAGGTGAATAGAGGAGCAGAGTGCGGCTCGGACCACTGCCTGATAATAGGAAAAATATATACACCATTCGTAGACAGGAACCACACAGACATCAACAAAGAACACAGAGAAAAAATAGAGAGAACTACGTACACCTTAGATAATCTAGATAACGAGAGCACACAGTTACTTTACTCCTGGAGACTAACACAAAAACTACAGGAATCACACAGATCAACGACGGATGAATACGAACATATAAAAAACTGCATGAAAGACGCAGCGCTAGAAGCCTTAGGGCCACAGGTACGAAGAGTAGATAAACCATATTGGTGGGATAAAGAAGTGGAAGAAAAGATAAAAAGAAAGAAGGAAGTATATCTACAGTTATTACAACAGGGAGACGAACGTACAAAACAACAATATAAAAACTTGAATAAAGAAGTCAAACGAGAAGTGGTTAAAAAGAAAAATAGTACATGGGAACAAAAATGCCATTACCTAGACAACCATATAGGAGGGACAAAGAGCTCTGAAGCCTGGAGAACTATAAAAACGATGAGAACAACGACAAAAAACCAAGTCATAATAAATAGAATACCAGAGAACACATGGGTAGAGCATTTTGAGAACTTATTAACAGAGAGAAGAGAAAGGTTTAAACAGACAAATGAACAAGTGGAAGTAGAAGGAAGAATCGAAATATCAATAGAACAAGTGAATGAAGCAGTTAAGGGAATGAAATTAAAAAAATCTCCAGGCCCAGGCGGAATACATCCAGAGTTGATTAGATATGGATCATCAAAACTGTTTGAGATGATCCGAAAATTATTCGAAAGATGCTTAAACGGAGAAGAAGTTCCAGAAGAATGGAGACAATCGTATATCTCTCCAATACACAAGAAAGGCACAAAGATGGATCCTAAAAACTATAGAGGGATCGCAGTGATTGCTACTATAGGCCGACTATACTCAAAAGTACTACGAAACCTGATAGAAAATGATATCAAAGACAAACAACCCGAAGAACAAGCGGGATTTAGGGCCGGACGCTCCACTATGGATAATATCTTCACATTAAAAATTGCAATGGAAAAACGAGTGCAGAGAAATAGAGAAACTCATATAGCTTTAATAGATTTGGAAAAAGCATATGACAGTGTACCGATCTCCCAACTATGGATAGAAATGGGTAACTTGAAAATAAACCCAATTCTTATTAACGCCACTCAAAAATATTACGAACAAAACTTTGCGAGAATTAAAATGGGACAAGAAATCACCTCTCCTTTTCAAACAACAAAAGGACTACGACAAGGCTGCTGTCTGTCACCCACCTTATTTAAAATCTATTTGGACAGATCCTTAGTGAAATGGGTAAAAAAATGTAGAAACATGGGAATAACGGTGGAAGAAAACAAGCTATATACACTTTTCTTTGCGGATGACCAGGTAGTAATTGCCGAAGACAGCTACGATCTTAGCTATATGGTAAGAAAACTGCAAGAAGAATATGAGGTGGCAGGTCTAAACATGAATATGACAAAATGTGAATATCTCTCAGTGGGAACAGATGAAATATGTGACCTAGTCTTGGAAGACGACAAAATCAAAGGCGTGCAATCCTGCAAATATTTGGGGGTCATTTTCAACAAGAAGGGAAATAGCGCAGATGAAATCAGGGAAAGAATAAACAAGGGCAGAGCAGCGACCCGTGCCTTAAACTCTCTTCTCTGGCAAAAAACAATTCGACGAGAAACCAAAAAACACATTTACGGTAGTATAGTTCAAAGTATTACACTTTACGGTTCGGAAGTATGGGACGTCACCAAAGCTAATAAAAACAAACTTATGACGACAGAAATGGACTATCTGAGACGAAGCTGCGGTAGATCGAAACTGGAGAGAGTTAGAAACGAACAAATAAGAAACGAAATGAAAATGGAGAGAAATATCAATGATGACATAGAAAGAAAACAATTAATCTGGTTCGGACATGTTAAAAGAATGCCAGAGTACAGATGGCCTAGGAGAGTACTGGAATGGATCCCTCCTGAAAGAAGAAAGAGAGGACGACCACGGAGAAGTTGGCGCAACGATATTGATGAAGCAATGGCGGCAAGAGACTTAGAGGAGGCAACTGCATATGACAGAAAAAGATGGAAATTGGGGGCGGAGAAGCGGCGACAGCCGTAATAAATCCGTTATTATATATATATCTTGGACCTTGAATGCGACATTCAAATCGCTGTGCCGAAGATCGTTGTGTCCAATGCATTGTAAGCAAACACTGCTCCTCTTATTCACAAACCTTTTCTGAGTACAAATCGGCTTAAAATATTCTGGCCTGAGATATCGTATCCGGAACCATGTAGAAGAACAAAACAAGACAAAACAAGATAAAAGTTACCATTAGCCACCTTTAATTAATATACATATATCCAATACTCCTTTACGATAGGCCAGCTAGAATAACACCAGATATTCTCGCCGATTGCATTCTTAGTCAAATATTTTATAGTTTATGGGACTATAATGTGAATCTCTTGCAAATTTGTTGAATAAAATGATAATTTATGACTTCTCAACATAATTAATTCCACTGCACAATTCTAACTGTCTTGCTAGTAAAATAATATCTATCTTTTACTTTGTTCAGCACACCGACACAAAGAAAGCAATATTCGTTTCCTAATTAAACGTATAGTAAGGAGTCAAGCCCGCAATTAGTCTGAAAGATGCATGTTTCGACTCTCCCATCTTTCGCCATAGCTACCTCTGACATCAATAAACCATCTCGTGTGTCACCGAGTAATGCCCATATGACACATTCTTAAAAAGCAGCAAATTAATGCTAGAGACGTCCGGCAAGCTGGCAGCAGCATAAAGGCGCAGTTTAAGAGGCATTAAGCATTCGCGGGAGGAGGAGGGGATGTAAGTAATAAGCAAGGTCATTCATTAAACGGTCGCCGAGTCGCGGGCGGAGTTGCCGGATTCGATTGAAAAGTAAATAACACGGGGAAAGCTTGATATGTTATTATTTTTTAACGGTAATATAATTATTGTATATTAAACCATTGTCTTATACGTATTTTGTGGAAGAATTTAATAAGTATACAAAATTTAAAAGAAATGGTCACCATTTTTACGCTATAAAATAACACAAATGATAGTATTTAGCAGGTGTAAAGTGCTGAGGTATTGTCGGAATAAAGGTATTTAAAACATCGTCTTGTAGGTTTCAGTAAACTCGAAATCGCCATCGATGAAAAGCCTCCTGAATTCATGTTTCTTCATGTAGAGGACGCTACAAGCGTATACTGGTATAGTTTATTTCACAAGCGTATACTGGTATAGTTTATAATACCGCAAGTACCCCCGCTTATACCCTATATTTGTTTATATTTTGTTCAAATTCAGTTCTTATCTGCCTTCTTAATACACACCTTATTTTCGCTAGCTTGGTGTCTAGATTTGTCTCGGTGTTAATACTCAGCTTCCATAGCCATATAACAGAGTGTGTGACTATTATCTATAAAGTTTTTTGATTGTATCGTTTCTTGTCTTGTTCTTCAATGTTGTCTGTTCTGCATATATAATAAAATGACTCACTGGTTGTAATGGATGATCGTCAATTAAATGCTATGCTGGAACAACATTGTAACCGCCAATACTTTCATATGTTCAACTTTCGGTGTAAATATGGGGAGTAATACTGCTACAATGATGCTGTGGAACGAAGTAATATCGCATCGAGGCTCCACTGAGATAGCATCAGCATTGGTATTTTATATAACTGAAAACTTCTATCGTCTTGATCTAGGCCAAGAAAGAAAACTTGTTATTTGGTCAGATAGAGGTGTGAGCCAAAATAACAATTGGAAAGTCATAACATTACTTCGACTACTACTGTTAGAAACTGGTTTACACTCCGTTTCAGTGGACATATGTAATTGCAAAAGCTAGAGTTAAAAACCCGTTTGAAGTTATCTACATGCATCAAATATTTTTTTTTAAATTTTATCAACGAGGAAATGTAGTATTACGTCTATCGTATTACGCTCATAAATATTTTTTTTTATTCAAAATAATCAATTATAAGGTGTTTTTTTCAATTTGTCGACAAAATATGATTTGGTATTGACAATGTGGTTCCAGCATAGCATTCAGTTAATTTTCTTCTTAAGGGATATTTTTCGTTTAACTCGAAAAACTTCCTGTGTTTTTTGCCAATATTAGTACACACTGGATATCGTTTGTAGATAGCTCTTTGTTTTTGGTAATTGAACGTTAGTAGTAAAATCATGAATGTGTTGCTTGTGTGAGTCCATTTCAAAAGGTGAAAGAAATAATAAGTTAGACTTACTCACAATCAATTTAATTTAACTAATCGGACGACCGGTTTCGCTTTCTACAATATGCAAAGCATCTTCAGGTCACGATACAAAGTTAAAATGATGCCGGTACTCTATTAATTGATGGTCAACCATCAATTAATAGAGTACCGGCATCATTTTAACTTTGTATCGTGACCTGAAGATGCTTTGCATATTGTAGAAAGCGAAACCGGTCGTCCGATTAGTTAAATTAAATTGATTGTGAGTAAGTCTAACTTATTATTTCTTTCACCGTTAGTAGTAAAGCTTGGAGGATGTGTGAGTTGTCGATGTTTTTTCGTCAGTTTTGTTAGATTATTTATATTGTCGACGTTTGGCAACGTTGTGTGGTTAGCAGGCGCAAGCATGTGGGAGGGCACTAGGCGCAATTTACACAAAACGCCGGACAGAGAGCGAGAAAATGCGATCTGAACAAAAACAACATCCGTTCCGTTTGAATAAGGAATTCTATTCATATCCACGACACAAGAGCACAAGACACTTTTGCTTTTCGGTTTGATCGACCGTGTCAATGGCAGGTTCTATTATTTAATCTGATCGTCAGGACGGCGTGGATGCTGTAGCCGTGTAGCCCAATAGCAGCTTAATTAAGAGGATATGTTTAATTCTAACTTATATTATACTATTATAATTACATTGGTAATATAACCCAATACAGAGCATTACTTGCTTATTTAAAAATCCATCAAGAAAAATCGTCAGAATTTCTCCCAGGAGATAAAACAGAAATATCAAACCCTTGCTCGTTTATAAATTGGACAAGATTTTGAAAGTAAAATTAGATGGCTAAAAGTTCTTGACATCAGGAAATTCCTTTCTGGAGTAATCCAGGTCTGTAGTTTCCGCGATCTTTCTTATAAATCAACCAAGACTCACAGAATTCTTGGCCTTATTACAGGATTCTTAGCTCACCAAGAATTCTGCGATAAGTTTGTTACTGTTATCGAATACAATCTACGCAAGAGACAAATAGAAATAGAATATTAGCTCGTATTCAGACGTGGGCGTCATCATGTTTACAATTTTCTCAAACCTTTCTCTATTGGCTGCTGCGCGAAATAATTCTTCTACAAATAAAGAGGTCTTAAGGAGAGCTAATACCCAAAGAAAATTTTTAAACATCGTCAAACAGCGCAAGGTCTTATCACTAAGGCCATATTTTGAGTGGCGATAAACATAATCTTGTGAAAACCATTTTAATGGGTACAATATTGAAGGTCAGAGAGAACAAGAGCCCAAACAACACTTATCGTTCAGAGGCATAAGAAACTGGTGGGACATACCTGAAATGAGTATAATAAGAAGAACAGAAGAAGGATCCTTACACATACTCCAATTATCATGAACGGCTACATGCTGCATAGATTACGGTACCAGTACAACTTAGATTGGAACTAAATTGTTGATTGGGATTCTAAGTCAAGGAAAACACTCATTATTCAAAAATATATATATATTCTTAAAATTTACATTCAAAAAAATATCTAGAAGAAAAACTAATTGACCCTATTAAACTGACAATGCGATAAGACAAGGGGGACTGAAATAATAAAAAAGTAAGAACTAAAAAATGATACCAAATGGGAGAAAAACAACTTAAGAGCGTAGGCGCAAAATTTCGAGCCAACGCTTTTAAATGCAATCATTTTTTTCGAATCCTGAGGAAACTAACAAATATTTTTGAAAAATTTAAACGCAGAATGAAAGAATACATTATTACCGAGGGCCGAAAGTCACTTAAAACTTCTATAATGTTTATTTTATTAAGTTACAGGGGTGAAAAAAAAATTTAGTGTGATTTTTAATTTCAACTATCTCATTCAAAAAAACTTTTTGTTTATTCTAAGGGACTTTCGGCCCTCGGTAATAATGTAGTCTTTCATTCTGCGTTTAAATTTTTCCAAAATATTTGTTAGTTTCCTCAGGATTCGAAAAAAATGATTGCATTTAAAAGCGTTGGCCCGAAATTTTGCGCCTACGCTCTTAAAATAATCTGTTATGCAGATGACGCAATTTTCTCTCAGAGTGAAGATGATTTACTACGTATGCTGCACCGATTGAATATAACCGCCAGAAAATTTAACATGAATTTCTTCAAAAATGACAAAGCAAATTTACTAAGATGTGAATGGGAGCTGGAAGGTCAGATAATAGAACAAGTGATGGTGTTTAAATATCTAGGCATCACATTATCTAGCTACGGAAAGCTCGAAACCGAAGTGGAAGATCAAGTGAATAGAGCAAACAGAGCCGCATGCTGCCTAAATGAAACAATATGGAGAAATAAAAATATCGGGAAAGAAACGAAAGGCAGAATTTACAGAACAGTCATCAGACCAATAATGACATACGCGGCAGAAACAAAACCTGACACATAGAGGACAAAAAGGATGTTAGAAACAGCAAAGATGGACAGCAAAAAGGCCTGACTAAGAAATAGAAGAGTAGAATGGAATGATCATATAAGCTAAATGACAACTAATAGGATGAGGATCAGTAGGAAGATCACGAAAACGAAGGAACGACATCTTACTGGAGGCACATTGAAAAACAGACGGAGTCATGTCTACATAAAAAAAGAAGAACTTTGTACTTTATAAATACTATTCGTAGTGGAGATTGGTTGTTACTTCCAGTCAATAAGTGCCAACTTACCCTGGTTGGATTCTCACTCCGAAACGTCAACTTGAATATACAAAATTAAAAAAAAAAACAGTGTATTTTAGATTATTACACGAAACTAACTCGAATTTAAGTAATTTAAAACAAAAGATCAATCAATTTTCTTAACGACGTACAACAAAAACTAGCAGAAAGTTTCATTTAACAACGCTTCTTACCACAAATAAAATCTTCGTAAAACAAGAAATTGATTAACTTCGTATTATAGCATAGCGTCAGTCTCTTTTGGACAGAAAACGCAAGTGGCTTCATTAGATATGGTTGGTTTTTTTAAACTATGTCTTTAAAAGAGTTGTTTTCGTAGAAATAACTTTTTGGTTGTATAGAGTTTTTAAACTATACATTGATTTAAGTAATAAATTAAAATATGAAATATGATAATATTTTTACAGTTCCTTATAACTTTTGCTAATCGATCTATTTTTTACGTACTAGAACTTATTTTGCACTAAACTTCTCGTAATAAAATTGTTCCATTAGAGATTGGTCACAATAAACAGCCAAAAATAGCAATATCGTATGTAAAAACCTTGTCAGACAAACTTAATAGAACGAGAATCAAAGAAAGATATAAAATCCTTTTTTAATCACCTAAGATAATCAAACATAATTAACGTACTATTCCACAGAACCGGTCATTTGTGTATCATCACAACTCTATCAGGTTCAATTAAAAAGTGATTAACGCCTACGAAAATTAGCACCTTCTGCATTCCGTTGTGTCCCCGCCAGTGAAACGCATTCACCAAAGATTAGAAAAAAGATGAGATAGCTAAGATAATGTTATTGCTAGATCCGATGACTTCATTCTGTGTTAGTGACAAGTTACGAGAATCTTAAGAACGAAAAAGAATTTTGAATATTGGAATTTTATTTTAATTTGAGCTAAAAAGAGTTTCCAACAGTGCTAAAGAGAGTAATTTGGAAGGAATTTTGATTCCTTAGTAGATACAATATAATTATAAAGATATGCTTTTTGTTGCAATATTTTGAACATACGTTTTTCGTTTCTCATATTTCATTTTCATCACCTTCAGAATCTGAACTGTTATCTCCAATGTTAATTACTAGAGGTTCGATATTAATATGTATTACATATATTTACATGTGCACAGGCGACATTGTTACACTTTTGAATTGTTTCCTTCCACATACTTGAAACATCTTCATCTCAATATTTATCTCTGCCAATATATGTATTATATGTAGAAAGTTTTGCATTCTACCCATACTAATTCGATAGCACTTTAGTACTTTAGTAAATATTGTACTACTCATTTCACCGTGATAATCTGCAGTCAAGGATTTGGAACAAAATAACAAACTGGCGACTGAAATAAAACCTTTTGCTGAACCGGCATGAACCACAATAAATCTTTTTCCATAATAAGCACCTGGTTTACGTACACCTCTGCTGTTGTCATCCTGCCACGACATAATTTTATTTTCCCTAGAAAAATCCACGTTTCCTCTAAAAATACAACTCCTCGTGGATATGTACTGTTTCTGTTGTCCATTTATTTGCGTAAGAAACACGCTCATTGTGCTGTGATGCAAATTATTTCATTAAAGTTCTTCGATGATCATCTTTTTTTTAATTTAAAGTCCAATCCTTTTAATATGTTTCAAGAATGTTTTACTTGTAGAAACAATTTCTTTAGCCTGCAGCTCATTAATCAACGCTTCACGTGGTATATGTTTTTTTAAAAAGTTATTTATTTTAATATATTACTATAACATGTGAAGTCCTCCTCGTAATTCTCTACAGAAAGTTGGTTTACTTACTATCCTGTATTGTCATTTTATTGCCCTCCGGTAAACCACTATTTTTTTTAAACGAGATCTCCTTTTTTCCGGGAAGATAAAACAGGAGTTTTTCCTTTTGTTTTTCCTATACTGTATACTGCATAGCTGCTACCCTCTAAAACAAATTAAAATATTTTTAGTTGAATTTGAAAACCACCAAAAATAAAAAGTTCATAGTAATTATAAATATTTTGTTATGTAATAAAATTCGCTAATAAATAATATTAATAATATGTTTGTGTTTATGTTTGTCATCACTAAAGCTTTATAATAGTGCACATTTGTAAATTGTTCTTTTTGTACATCTTAAAAAAAATGACAAGGATTCCAACGGTCCTCGATTTCTCTTTTCTAATTCAAAGTAATCGTTTAAATTTAAAACGAGCTCTTGTGCTTGTGAGATAAGAGTTTTTCCAGGCATAATCTAAAAAAATTCAATAAAATATTTTCGTTTTGTCATTTCTTTCACTTTTGCGGAAACTTACACAAAACCATTCCTTAACTGTGCGAATGAGGTTAACTTTGTGTGTAAATTAAATGCAAAATAAAACACTCTTACTGACGAGACAAATGCAAGAACTTAATAAATCATGAACACTTCTTCTTCTTCTTCAGGTGCCATTTCCGCTACGGAGGTTGGCAATCATCATAGCTATTTTAATTTTTGAGGCAGTAGCTCTAAAAAGTTGTTTTGAGCTGCATCCAAACCATTCTCTCAGGTTCTTGAGCCATGAAATTCGTCTTCTTCCGATGCTTCTTCTGCCATCTATCTTTCCTTGCATTATGAGTGGCAAGATGCCATACTTCTCGCCCCGCATCACATGTCCGAGATACTGTAGCTTTCTTTCTTTAATTGTAAGTTCAACTTCCTTCTCTTTACCTATTCTTCTCAGTACTTCATTGTTCGTAACTTTATGTACCCAGAAAACCCTCATAATTCTATAGGTCCACATTTCAAAGTTACGTCGTCTCATTGTGTCTAGATTTAACGTCCATGATTCCACTCCATAGTATAGTACACTGTATACGTAACATTTTGTTAGGCGTACATTAATCATGAACACAGTATATTTTAAATACAACTGTCATTATCATGCAGCCGTGTTACTTTTAATTGTTGAACATAGGTCTCCTCCAAGCTACTCCATGTCTGTCGATTCTGGGCTGTTATCACCTAGTTCCCAGCAAATCGTTTTACGTAGTGCGAATGAAGGAAAAGCAGTGGGACTAGAAAAAAGAAATCAATGCAGCAAAGCAAAAAAAGAATGAAATGGGATTTTGTCGAAGAGAGAAACCCTTGGCAATTTAATATTTTAATATTAAATATCGAAGACTTGTACAAAAATATAGAATAAACATAACTCTCAATAACACTAAACCAGTGAGCAGAGTATGGGTCGGTTGGGCCACCCCCTCCACTCCCACTCTGACGTCACAAGATGGCGGCTGACAACTGTCAACTGTCATCTATTAACTGTCATGTCAACTGTCATCGTTCAAACGTGAAGATAGCGTCAATTCTTCTTGTTTTCGTATGACATCGTTCAAACGTTTAAATTCTACTTCTGTTGCCGCCAAAGATGGCGGCATTACCAAAAGGACACTAAGCTTGTAACGTCTAAACAATTTAACGTATAACAATGTGTAAGGAATCGACGAAAAGTGGGAGGAGTAACGAATACGAATACGAATACATAAAAACAAACGCAAAAGACAATGCCAAAAGGACACTAAGCTTGTAACGTCCAAACGACTCAACGTATAACAATCTGTGTGGTATCGATGGAAAGGGTAGGTGAGAACGAATATATTAAGACAAAAAACAAAGACATTGCGAAAACGTCACTATATCGTTTCTTCGTTGCTTTAATCCGATTAAACAAAAACGAAAACAAAGACAAAGACATTGTTCAAACGGCACTATATCGGATCTTCATTGCTATTGATTTTAGCATAATAGACGTTGAAGGAAAGTGATGCTAACCGAGAATGACAACATCGCCAAAACGGCGCTCTATCATATATTGGACCTATTTTGAATGGGATTCCACGTCTATTACAGTTCATCATCTCGTCACGCCATCTGTGGGCTACATCTAGCATTTGTCATCGTAAAAAGACACTCCTTCAGCCTCTCTCTCTGTCTCTCTCTCTCTATCTGTCTCTCCCTCTCTATCTGTCTCTCTCTCTCTCTCTCTCTCTCTCTCTCTCTTTTTTTTTTATGAAAGGCGAGGTGTGCGATATAACGTACAGCAGCGTGTAAGGTATCGCTGGAAAGGGTAGGGGCTATCGAATATGTTAAGATAAAAATAAAACGCAAAGACATTAACAAAATGGCACTAAGCTTGTAACGTCTAAACAGCTCAACGTACGACAACGTGCAAGGTATCGATGGAAAGGAGCGGAGCCAACGAATACGTAGACATAGAAAAAACATGGCATATGCCATGAAAAATAATAATTAATATGCCATAAACACAGAACGACATATAGATTAAGTAATATTATTATGAGAAGAATTGACGCTATCTTCACGTTTGAACGATGACAGTTGACATGACAGTTAGTAGTTGACAGTTGTCAGCCGCCATCTTGTGACGTCACAGTGGGAGTGGAGGGGGGTGGCCCAACCGACCCATACTCTGCTCCAGTGATTAAATAGCAAATAATAATACACAGAGTTATATCTGAGCTGATCTTGAACTGACGTGATGAACTGGTAATTTTGAACAATAGAATTTTACTAAATAGTATTCTAATAATAACTAGGTTTAAGTTGTTATTTAGACACAAAGCAAAATGTGGGAAAACACTTTAATAAAATAATTTTAACTTTCACACTTTTATTACGGAAAAATGATTTAATAAAAATTAGAAATGTTGTTATTTACGCATTATTGAAAAAAACAATGCAAATGTTATGCAGGTACATTACAGTAATGAGCACGAGGAATTTGATGAAGAAGTGTACCGAGATAGGAGAAAAAAGTCTACAAAAAGGACACCGAAAGGCATAATAACAAGTGCAGAAAGAAAAAAGTTCCTTTATCGCTGCTATGAACGATATGGATTACTAGAACCTAAAGACTACTAAAACATGTAAAACAAACACCGTTTTCCTACTATAAGTCAGCATAATACTCAAACTATACTTCTTGTTTAAATATTGCACAACTCTTGTCGGTATCAATTATAGCTAAAGGCCATTTGCCATGATTAGAGCGGTAAACTCTGAATTAAACCCCTTATTACGCGTTCTATTCATACAACCATTAATTATACCTAGAACCAATATATAATACAATGTAATAAAAGGATTAAATATACATATATAGGTTTTCATTCATTCGCTCAAGATTTGAAACGCAGTATGCAATTTAACAGTCATAAGAATCATAGTGGGTTGTATAATAAGAGTTGTAAATAATAATCGAATTAGTAGAGTAATTATAGTGTATCTTGGTGTTTTAGAATGAAACGATATACATGGTACAGTTCCTATTATCAATTTGTATTATTCAATAACACATTTAAAAATAAGTCTATTTTGACGATTGTACCTTCAGTTCGTTCCTTATTCTATCGATTTTGGTAGCTACTTTAACTAGTCTAAACTTCTTCTCTATAGAGATTCTTCTTCTTCTTAGGGTGCCTGTCCGTTGCGAACGTTGGCGATCATTCTGGCTATGATGACTTTGTTGGTTGCTATACGGAATAGCTGTGTTGACGTCTTTCTATACCATGCTCTCAGGTTAGCAAGCCAGGATATTCTTCTTCGTTCAGAGGCCCTTTTTCCTTCAATTTTACCTTGCAAAATGCATTGGAGTAGCTCATATGCAGCTACGGCCCTTCGCGATGTAGACCAAATCCGCGGTTGTGTTCATCCTCCGTAGTACTTCTTCATTGGTGACATTGTCTGTCCATGGTATCTTCAGGATCCTTCTGTATAACCATATTTCAAAAGCCTGAAGTTTTGATAGAGTTTCCGTCTTAAATGTCCACGTTTCTACTCCGTACAGAAGCACTGAGTACACGTTACATTTAAGGGGCCTTATTTTTGTTTCTAGGGTGGGGTCATGACTCTTGAACACAGAGATCATAGTCAAGAATGCACATTTAACCTCTTGGGTATTGTCCCACGACTCATTGATTATAGTTCCCAAGTAGTTATACTGTGAGACACGTTCAATTCTCGTTTCGTTCACATACAGCTTTACTCCAGTTATGTTCTTCTTGCTGATGATCATTAGCTTGGTTTTGCTGGTGTTTATATCCAGACCATATGTCCTACTTGTTTCCGTTATTTTCTTCATTAAGTTTTGCAGCCCTTCTATGGTATTGGAAAACACTATTGTATCATCTGCATACCGCAGGTTATTAAGCTTGACTCCATTTATTGAGATACCTTCATCAATATCTCTTAGAGCCTCTTCAAAAATGTGCTCCGAGTACAGATTGAAATCAGTGGAGAAATTGTAACGAAATTATTTTGCTTACCATAGGGGCAAGAATATGGGGTAGAAAATTGGGGACAGAAACTATGGGGGCGAAGATAAGGCAAGCAAAACAGTCGTTACTTGTGCGAACGGCACTCAGGGGGTTGTTGGAGAGCTGGGGTCGTGGATAAGTGAATGGCAAGGGGGTTGAGATTGGGGTAACTACACAATGAATGAAATAAAAAGGTTACTTACATAAATCTCCTGGACAAATGGGCAAAAAAAGACAAGAAGAAATACCTCTAGCTATTTAAAAGGGACGCCGCTTCGAGAAAACTTCCTGCTGGAGAAAAGAAAGTTTCTTCCTTCCTAAAAAGTAAACATACAAAAAGGTTAGGAGATTTTCTAAAATAAAAACAAAAATGGATCTGAGGAACAAATCAAAACGTTTATTTTTGTCTCATACAAACAGTTATCAACACATAAATGGCATAAAAAATATACTATATAAATAGTTGCCAAATACAGAATAAAAAACTTACATGTGTCCGTTTACAAACTCCGTTTACAAAGTGGTTGGAGATACTACAAAAACTTACAAATATTACCGCACAGAGATTAACCTTTTTTTAAAACAAACAAAACAAATAAATATCGAAACAAATGAAGCTAGCTGTCATATGTTAGCATTAAATTAAAAAAACAATTAAAATGACAGCTAAGTTAAACCATAAAATTTACAATTTATTAAATATTACAAATCCTTTTATATTTTAATGAAAGCAATTATTAATAATCATCAAAAAAAATTGTCTGTCTTTACTTTAAAATTTAAAATGTTAATTGTTACCTTGATTTCACTGTTTAGCACTTAACTTTCAAAAAAAAATTGTTAACATCTATGGAACACCTATCTGGACATATTCTCCAACAGGACCAAAACAACCACTTCCATACTGACCATACTCAGGGACGAACAATCAAGAGATGTAGAATTATTTTCTGTGGAGGAAGCAAGCTGACAACGGGGACATCCTATATAATAATTTTCCAAATTTCTTCAGTGCCGGTTCACAAATCTTATGATGATTACTATGTTCTAAACTGCCATATTGCAGAGAGTATTATCACCTTAACCGGTCTTAAGACATAACACAAAAAAAATAAATCTTTTTACTCTGGCATCTCTTGCTTCACTTCATTGTAGCACGTCTGCTCTGCTTGGGGCTTAAATGTCGACTCCTCCATGCCTTACATTTTACAAATTTCAACGCAAAATAACGTTTATGTCTTTACGTCTCACAGCTAGTTTTTGCCTACAAGCTTAAAACAGACAATCTACCCTTTTTTGACCTCGTTCTTAGCAACGAACCAACAAAAAAACTTCTTGATTATTTACTTTTAAATTGGTTAACTGGAAATTTTTTACCTCACAATACATACAGAGAATAGGTGAATATTAATGTAAACAAAGACAAAAAAAATTATTCTCAGTTAATACGTCTTACAAAAACCGTATACCTGACTTGCAATATTATATTAGGGGACTCGAAACAACTTTTAAATATTCCAGTTTATTGCGTTTTAACGATGAAAGACAAAAAAAGCTGAATACCAAAACTTGATATTTAGAATCTCAACTTAAAATGCCATAATATATTGATCATTTTAAAATTCATTTGCAAACAGAAAAACGAAAATATTCCACCAAATTTAAAACGCTACAAAATTATGCATCCCTTCTCACTCCCCTTAAGATTTTGACCTGATCTGTATATTTTCTATCTATTCCAATACAGGTTAGCTATTATTTTTAGGTCTCTTCCGTCAATTCCTGTTCTGTTCAGCACTTCCATCATTTGTTCATGCCTGACTCTATCGAAAGCCTTCTTGTAGTCAATCAGGCATGCAAAAACATCATAGCTGACATCTCTACATTTCTGAAACAATATCTGCACTGCTAAATAAAGCTTCCCTCGTACCAATGGCTTTCACAAATCCAAACTGATTGGGCGCAATTTGTTCCTCGCGTTTCCGGTAAATTCTTTTGTGGATAACTTCTAAAAACATCTGCAGCAAATGGCTCAATAGGCTTATGGTCTTATATAGTCTTCACAAACTTTTGCTCCTGGTTTTTTGGCCAATAATACGAACTCCGATTTAAGCCACTCTACTGGTATTTTTCCTGCTTGTATATTTCATTAAATATTTCAGTTATTATTTTTATTTGTTCTGCATCTAATAGCTTCAACAGTTCTGCAGGAATTTCATCAAGTCCCGGTACCTTTCCATCCTTCATTTGTCTGATGGCTGCTCATCTATAGAGATGTTATCCTGTATATCTCCTATATATCCTATATATCTCATCTTGAGTGTTATTATTGCTATACTTTATTTCACGTTAAGAACGAAACGTTTGGCTTATGCAGACTTCATATTAACATCATCCTCATCTTCTATATCGCTATCACTGTCAACTGTCACATTTATTACCACAGGATCAATATAGTCCATTAATCCGTCAATAACCCAAAATTGTTGCTCTTCCTTAATAGCAAGTTTACAATAGTTTTTCCAGTTTTCCACTGTTACTACACCAAATGCATTTCTTGTTCATTGTTTCATTGCGGTGGTCTTAAAATCTGTGTTGTGTGAGGCAATATGTCTTTTGACCTGATTCCATATCTTTTCAATTTGATTCAACTGACAATGGTATGGAGCTAGCCTCAGAATGAGCCTCATTTTTCTCTTGAGTGGATAATTATCAACAGTGGGTAATTCCAAAAGTTTTTGATCTAAAAACTTATATAAACACAAATGGTCAAATTCCTCATTCAGTACATTTGTTTCTATTCTCTGCTTCTTTTTGACCAGCCTATAATTTTGTCGAAACGGTTTTACATGGTAAAATGAAATTTATAGTGGTAGCGGTCGAAACGATTGGCGTTTATCAATTAAAGAAACACCTCGAGGCTATTCTGCGGATTTGCATAATCACAACTAAGCGTTTTATTTTATAATGTATGTTTATCTATGATTATCTTTAAATAGTGTTTATTGATAAATACCGAGTAGGAGTAAGTACACGGTTTTGTTGATTTTTTAATACGGTGTTGGGAGTTTTATCCTATTTTCAAGCTTTTAATACTTTTTTATATTATCTAATAATATAGTTTATAACACCCAGTGGAAGAAACGTTGAAAGAAATTAGTATTTCATTAAACATGTCCAAATATGTCATCATCATCAATTAGCCTATTTTTCCACTGCTGAACATATAACTCCTGTAAACTTTCCCACTTATTTCATTCGTGAGCTTCTTGTATCCAATTCGTGTGGTGATGCGCTGTACATCAGCCGTTCATCTTGTCGTTGGGCGTCATCTGCTTCGATATGCCTCTTATCTTGTTCCCCATTCTAGTATCTTTCTAGTGGCCGTCGGTTTAGTCACATGTCCGTCCCAACTGCACTTGACCATGGTGCTATTATTGCAACTGCATCCTTAACTCTTTTGTCCTTCTTATTTCTAGGATTGGTACTGTATCTCTGCTGGTAGTGACCAACATTGATATTTTCGTCGCGTTTTGTGTAATTCTTATTTTGATTATTGCGCTTTTCGTCAGAGATAGTGTTTCTGCACCATATGTGAGAACAGGTAGAACACATGGATTAAAAACCTTTCTTTCCAAACAGACTGGAATGTTTAGTCTACCAAAAGTAGCCCATCCTTCTTTGTATTTCGGTTACCTAATTATCTCGGCCTAAGCGAATATTTATAAACTGTTAGTTGGTCGACGCTATGTCCTTCAATTTGAATTTTGTCGCTTACTATACAAGTTTGGTCATTTATTCGGCCTTTGAAATGTTCATTTTAAGACCAATTGTTTGTAATGCTTTATGGAGTTTTTTCAGCATTTTTTTTGGATTTATCCACTCAGATATCAGATAGGTACTAAGACGAGGTAAAACACCTTGACTTTAACGACGGTATAACACCTTCAATGTGTAAATATGCTTTATGAATCATACACATTATAGGTATATTTCCTATTTAAAAATTAAGAGGTTGGGGAACGAGTTCCTAGATGCATAAAAGCCTTTCGATCAAGTTTGGCATACCGGACTGATTGAAAAACTCCATCAATCCGCCGCGCCGTGCCCATTCCATTTCTGAGAATCATCCAATCCTAGCTAACCGCTCGGTCGATACGATTTTAAGTCGAAAATCAATCCACCGCATTCACTCCTCTGGCAAGTTCACTCTGAGTACCTCAGGGCTCAATAATCGTGCCAATACTATATACAGTCTATAACAATGACCTCCCAACCCCCAACAACTACTCGTCTGAGAGTACGCTGACAACACAGCCATACCATATGCCAAAAACTTAACTTATTCTCTTCAGAAATACCAAATGCTCCAGACTAAAGCTGGAACAATGAAACCACATAATGCTCAACAGAGAAAGTTTCACAAAGAAACTTAATTGGAACGCTGATCTTCGAACACTCTCGACCGGGTAAGAAACAGAGCCAAACTCCCAACAGCATTAAGTGGTAAATTTGGGAATACCAGTCAAGATACTCTCCTACACACTTACAAGACCTTCTTGAGACCTGAATAAAAAACCTGCACCGACGAGAACACTACCGCCTGCTAAACTTCTAAACATAGCAGGCAACGAACTTCCTGATGAGTACTGGACATATTAGAAACTATCTCACTAAAATATCGCAGGCAATAGCCTGCACAAATGGTAAACTGTAATTAGGCATTCTCCAATAAATTTAATATACAAACAAAACAAACATAAAATCATAAATATAGATATATCTACCCGTCTGAGCAAAAACTGTGAGCAAACTACCTACCAAAAACCCAGTTCTAAACAACATACTCTTAATCCCCCTACCCAGAAGCCCGCAACAAAAAAGGGGACTTTCATACCTGAAAAGGCGAAAGCCTATAACGAGGTAGTTATACCGTTAAACCGGTGGAACGGAAAAAGAGGAGGTTGACAAATGACAGATGCGCGTATCATTAATCGTTATTTAACCAACAAGTGTATTAATAAGGGCGATTAACAATTGAGATATTTTAACGCGTGAGCGAAGCGAGCGCGTTAATGTTCGAGATTGTTAATCGCCATTTTAATTCACGAGTTCGTTACAAAACTTTTCCGTCGACCGTACTTTTTAGAAATAAAGATATCTTAGTTTAAATATTTATTTACTTAACGATAAACAACAATTTTTTTAGCTTTCATTGACTTTATTCAAAGTTTCCTTAGTGGTGATTTTATTATAGTAAACATTAATATTCGAAATGGTGCAATTACTGAAGGAAGATATTGATAAATGATTATCTGCTCTGCTGTATAGTATTTTGACAAATTTATATTTAAGTCTTCTTGGACCTCTGTAAATTCTGTGATAGAAGAAGAAATTCTGGTGGAGTTAAATTAAATTCTTCGTCAATATCCATCCTTTGATTTTTCAAATACACAGAATTTTAAACAATAGAGTAAATAATGACATACAATGACACTAATGACAGATAGTACTAACAGCGGCTACTTCATTTTAAATTAATTTTTTAGTGGGAATATAAATAGGTATATGTTTGGTTGCTTACACCACAGGTCACTGCCAATCACAGAGCGTTTAATTAATTTATGCAAGCAATGTACGAGTATTTTGTGTTGCCTATAATAAAATCGTTCATTAATAGAAAATCATTCATTAATAGGGGTCATTAATCAATGATTTTGAGGGTGTTAAAATTGATCATAAATGGACGGTCGACGGAAAAATGTTTTTTAATGTAAGAAAATATATAATTTACTCAAAATTTATAAAAAAGGTCAAAATAAAAAGGTTTTAAAGGTTTTACGCCTGTTTTTGGATGTTAAGTTATTGAATCTATTCTAAAAAAAAATCGTTCCTATTGCTTTAATGTCCAGCCCATTTATTCGGTATTTCACAGTAAAACTATATAGAGAGTGTTATTTCGGTAGTCGATAGACCGGAACGTAATTGAGCTGGTTGGTAAATTGGACGTGTCCCGACCATACGATGTTTCGAGACAATCGATTCGATCATCCCAATGTCAAGGATTTAATAGTGGCTCCGAATTGCTTTCAAATTTGTGGTTAGTAAGGCCGAGAATGAATTATCTATGACCGAAGTCATTTGTTTTTGGGTTTATTAGTATTAAGGAAAAATAAATTTAGAGTAAAGAATGAGAAAGGCAAATATGTTGTTGCATATTTAAAGTAGATATTACATAACGATTGAAATCTGCGATTGAAATTTCTCAAAATTACTATGCAGAAATAATATAATTTCTGCTTCGAATAAAAAATTCTTTTTTTTAGTTTTAATGTTGAAGTCTTGTGTGATACTTGTTTAATAAACAATTTTTATCCGTGAACAGAACAAATTGACAAGAATTGGAAGCACAGTGTAAACAAATAGCAAGAAACCTTCGATGAAAAAGTAACAAAAAATCCTGATTTATAGATTGGTTTGGAAAAAATACAAAAGAAAATCTTGGTGATCAAACTAGCACTTTTTTAGGAAGGCCAGGCTTTTATGGTACGGCTCCTTGTTGAGAAGATTTTTACTATTATAGCACTTATTTTTTTGTAACTCATAAGTATTGTGCTCTGGAATTCACTATGGTGTTTCATCAACTGGTTTTGTACCTGGTTGTGGATGTATCTTCTTCTTCTTGATGTGCCTATCCGTTACGAATGTTGGCGATCATCATGGCAATCTTTATCTTATCTGCAGCAGCGCGGAAAAGCTGCACATATGTTGTATTGAACCAGATTCTGAGGTTCTTTAACCAAGATTAGGTTCTTCTTCTTCCTGGACCTCGTTTTCCAAATATTTTTCCTTGCAGGATGGCTTAAAGGAGAGTATATCTGGATTTATTTCGCATAATATGTCCGAAGAACTGTAACTTTCGAGATTTGATGGTGGTCAGTACTTCTCGATTCCTATTCATTCTTCTGAGGACCTCCTCATTTGTGACTCGGTCAGTCCACGGGATCTTAAGCATTCTCCGATATAGCCACATCTCATATGCTTCCAGTTTTCTGCACATATCTCCATTCAAGGTCCACGATTCAACACCATAAAAAGGGACAGAGAAGACGTAGCATCGCAGCATTCTTACTTTTGTATCAAGAGAGAGGTTGTGACTCTTGAAGAAGGCCCCCATCCGATTGAAGGTGGATCTAGCTTTTCCGATGCGTGCTCTAATCTCCTGGTTGTTGGTCCATTCTTCATTTATTATGGTGCCGAGGTAGTTGTATTGCGTCACTCTTTCTACAGGGGATTGGTTGACGTAGAGTTGACCTTCTGTTATTCTTTTCTTGCTAATTATCATAAGCTTTGTCTTCTTAACGTTTATATTGAGTCCATATTGTTGACTGTAATACGTGATTTTGTTCATAAGAACTTGTAGGTCTTCTAAGTTGTCCGCAAATACTATGGTGTCATCTGCATATCTGATGTTGTTTAGCCGGCAACCATTTAGTAGAATACCTTTTTTAGTTTCGTGCAAAGCTTCGATAAATACTCTTTCAGAGTACAGATTGAAGATTAGAGGAGATAAAATACAGCCTTGCCTCACTCCACGCATGATTTTCACATAGTCACCTTCTACTCTGAGATTTGCTGTCTGATTCCAGTAGAGACTTCTAATTATTTCCAGATCTTGGTTGTTAATTACTGTTTCTTTTAGTATTTGCATCATCTTGGCGTGCTGTACTCGATCAAACGCTTTCTCGTAATCAACCAGACATGCGTATACGTCGCAGTTGACGCCTCTGCATCTCTGGAATAAGACTTGTACTGAGAACAAAGCCTCTCTAGTACCAAAAGCATTTGTAAACCCGAACTGGTTGGGGGAAATTTGACTTTCACACAGCTTGTAGATTCTCTTATGAATTATCGTTAGGAACAAGTTTAGGAGATGACTCATGAGGCTTATAGTGTGGATGTATATTTATATGTATCTAAAAAACATAATGATTTTGTTAGTCTTATTAAAAACTCTAATTACGGTGGAAAGTTCTAGATCTTGTACTAGGTCTAGAATACTAATGATATAGCTGTAAAACTTATTTTTGTCTGATTCTTCTGTTTGCTTTGGAAATACTTTTTCATTTCTACGTTGTAGCAACTCGACTCATTTAGAGAAGCAGGTAATAATTCTATAATTTCTCGTAACGATGTGTTGTGGTGGTCTTCTCTACCACATTTCACGAATTGTTAACAAGTTAACTGTTTTGTTAACAACCTATAATTTTTTGAGGTAGCCACCAACACTTTACCAAGAAAAAGTTGGCTCTAATTAGAGGGGATCACAAAACGATGAGTCTATAAAGGAATTAAACATATCGTCGATACAGTGGCGTAGATAATAAGTTAATCGTATGGGGAAATGTATAAAAGAATTTAGAAAATAAATTATTTTATTCAGAATCAGTTTTACAAGACATTTTTAGTTTTAGAATATACTATTTTGGAAGTTATGTCTTCGTTGTCACTGTGTGTCTTATATAAAATGGTTGTTAATATTCGCCAGATTTACAACCCAGTGACTTTATCTGTTCTATTTGTAAAACAAACGTCGACGCAGCTACTTAACAGCCTGTCGGAGCATGCCCTGCAGCAGTTGCATCACTGCTTCTCACAGTGAGACGTTCTCATGGAACGGTGTAGAAATTCGCAAGAATATTGAAGGGGAAGAATAAAAAATTGGTAAATAAAGATGTTATAACAACAGTCTCCTAACTAACCTCGTATCATAATTTTTTGAATGATCTACATTGTCATCAAAAGGCGTCAACTATTTCACATTTTACCAAGAGATAAAAATCAGTATGACCATAGCAAAAAAGTCATAAACAACAAATATCCATCTAAGTCCTTTAAAATCATCTTATTAACTACCGTGATAGAAAACAAACATTTTCTTGCCTTGTTTCATGATGAAGCATAAAGAGGATCTTAATAACAAGCATTCCATCACGAATTAGTTTTGTAAAAGATAGCCAGTATTACAAACCAAAAGGAGACAATAAAAGATGTCTTACCGCCTTGATAATTGATAGATTTTTTACAATTTGGCGAGTTTATAGTAAGTAATGCCTTAACTTACTAAAAAGAAAAATATTTGTGTGTATTTTTCCTTTATATTTTCCTGTGTATACAGAGTGTACAACTAAATTTGATCATAATAACTAAAGATACATTGCTAAATTAACGTCTACCTAATCAAGTATTCAATATGGGTTCATCGATAATTCTTTGCCTTTGCTCTGCAGCACTTGTTGCTTTAGTTTTATAATTTACACTTTTCAAGTATCTTCAATAAAAATAATCTTTATGATTCAAATCAGGTGAACGAGCAGGTCATTTAATAGTATCTAATCTACCAATAACACCTGTTTCTATCTAACACCTGTTTAAAATACTCACCAAAGTCATAACTACTCGACTAACAAGTAAATTAGACGAATACCAACCATATGAACAGGCAGGTTTTAGAAAAGGCTATTCAACTTCCGATCACCTGTTAACCACAAAAATATTAATAGAAAAATGTAACGAATACAAGTTTCCAGTTTTCCTAGCATTTGTAGACTACGAAAAAGCTTTCGATACCATAGAACACACGGCCGTAATAAACGCAATGCAAAATTGTAGAATAGACAGCAGATATATTAACTTAATAAAAGAAACTATGAACCTAGCTACAGCTACATACTACCTAAATGAAAATGAACACACGAACCCTGTACCATTAAACAGGGGAGTCAAACAGGGAGATACTTTATCACCCAAACTGTTCACCTTAGTTTTGGAGGACGTTTTTAAAAACCTAAATTAGAAATATAAGGGAATAAACATTTATGGCCGCTACCTCAGTAATCTACGATTTGCAGATGACATAATCCTGATATCTACTGACCTACAGGAAATGCAAACCATGCTTTTAGAACTACATACCGAATCTTCTAAAATAGGACTGAAAATGAATTTAAACAAAACAAAACTCATGCACTCCGAAGACACCGTGACAATAATAAATGATAAAGTTATAGAAAAAGTTGAAGAATATATATATACTTAGGACAAAAAATAATACTAAATAGGGAAATTCAAACTGAAGAAATAAAAAGAAGAAGAAAGTTAGCTTGGGCAGCATTCGGTAAACTGAACTATATACTCAGAAATCAACAAATTCAACTACATCTTAGATCTAAAGTTTTTGATGCATGCATTATTCCGATATTAACTTATGCAGCACAAACATGGACAATCACAAAAAAGAATATGAATATACTTAGAGTCACTCAACACGCGATGGAAAGAGCAATGATAGGTATATCACTTAAGGACAAGAAAACAAACACATGGATAAGACAGAAAACCAAAGTCACCGATGTGGTGCAAAAATCATTAAAGTTGAAATGGGAATACTCTGGACATGTAGCTAGGAGTGATCTAAATAAATGGCACAGATCAATTTTAACCCGGAGACCATACCAACACAAAAGACCCAGAGGCAGACCTCCTATGAGATGGACAGATGATCTGAAAAGGACTGCCGGAAAAAATTGGCTACAAGTAGCGTACAATAAAAAACAATGGAAAGGAAGACTTGAAGAGGCTTATGTTCAGATGTGGACGTGAATGGCTAGACGAAGAAGAAGAAGAAGAAGAATCTACCAATCCATCGTCCGGGATATGTCTGATCTAAATAACGGCGAACATTTACACCAAAATGAGCTGGAGCTACGTCTTGCTGAAACCATTAAAATTGGCTCCAAATTTGTTTTTCCGGACAGGTACAATTTCATTTCCAAGTAGCATTGGAAAGTATTCCAGCATGACCTACATCATGTATCTGTGCAACTCTGCGTGAGGATGTATGCGGATCTTCAGCGAAATTCTGTATAAAATCTAAGGTTTTATTGTAATTTATAACAGTTTTTGGTCTACATATTCGAATGCATAAGATTTTTTCCTATATTGGAAGCCACTCATCAATAAAACTAATTCGCTCTTTTTTATTAAAAAGCATTTTTTATGCTTTTTAATAAAAGTTGTCAGTTTGAACAAACTTGAAGCATTTGAAGTCTGGGTATATAGACGAATGTCTGGATTACCTTGGACTTCCCACACCACCAACTTGGAAGTTCTCCACCGAATGAGTAGAGAACATAAGCTCATTGAAGTCATAAAAAAAGGAAAACTGCATATCCCGGACATGTAATGAGAAACACATAAAGATCTTCTAAAGTTCGTAATTCATAGTAAAATTGAGGGCAAAAGTGGATCCCGACGAAGATAGTGCTACTGACTTAACATACGAGATTGAACGGGTTTGGGCTGAGCAAACGTTATTTGAACAACCGTTTTGTTAAAATCCATCAAAGCTGTATAAAAGTATTCAAATGTAGCTAACTTTAGACTAAAATCTGGTGTAAGATAAGGCTGCATTGGGTTACCCATCTATATGGAGTGTATATTATGAAAAAGTCTTGCAAGTATGGAAATAATTTTAATAATAGAGAGAAGGATCCACGATCTGAGCGATCGAGACACAATATACTCTTTTAAGAGTCAACGGACAAAACAAGAGTTTCAAGCGAAATATTTGACGACTTGAAACGACTTGACGACAACAATGAAAGCCTCTTGTTAATAATAAAAATCATTTAAATACATAGATTTTATAATTCCACGAGAAGAAAAACGGCCGGTTTACTCGGATATAATATTTGTGATACGCTACTGTGAAAAGTTAGCTCTATTAGGGTGCCATCGGCCTCTCTTTGAAGTTACCCGCAACTCGTGCGGGCTGTACAACCGGAAATAACGTCATATCTACGCTAATTAAGACGTTTCTAATTGGAACACACTTCAGCTTCAATCTCGGTACACTAAAAACGGGATTTGTTTCTTACGATCGCGCAAATAACCAACTTGTCCATATGCTCCATATTTTTTTATGTATTTCTCTTTATACGACGTATTTGTGTTCCATGTGTGAATGGTTTCAATGTATATTTGCATTTTCCGGAGTATCTTTCCTGACAGGAAGTTCGAGAGGTAAAATTGCGAAGAGAAAAACGCAGAAGAGAACCTCTTAAAATTGACCTTTATGAAAGAAGATCCATAGAAATTGGATATCAAAAATTTAAAAATAAAGTTCTAGACAGAAAATAACCATCCAAATTTTATGTACATCATCATCATCATAACAGCTTTCATCATCATCTCTCTTCTTTCTTTTTTTTTCAACTTCCTTGGTGTCCTTCTATAAGTTAGTCATTATGTATGTCCTTTCTCTGTTGTATCAACTTTTTTGTACCACTTTACCATTTTTGTTTTATTTCGTCCTATCTTCATTCTTGTCCCTGTAACGTATAACCGTATATAATAATATATTTTTGATTCTTTCCTTTTCGTCTTTTCTATCTTAACAATGTTACTGTTATTTTTGACTTCTTTTTTCTGTGATTTCCTTCTTTTCTTATTCATTGATTTAGACCATCAGACTGGTTGTATCGCCCATTTTCTGCACATTTTCCTTATTTTTAGAATTAATTAGATATTAAGGAACGTGATTTTAGTATTTTAATAGTCTTCTTCTTCTTCTCGTACCGCCTTTTAACGAAGGTTAGGATCACTCCTGTAAACGCTTTCCTATCTTGTGCATCAAGAAATATCTGTTCTACATTGAGGTTGTTCCTTCAAATTCTTACAGCTTCAGTTCTTTTCCGGAGTGCTTCTTGAAACATTAGTGAATATACATTAAACAATGATGGTGATAGTATCCATCCCTGCCTGACTCCTCTTTGAATTCCTCTCCGTTTTGCCTCACTGTCTTATATCCTTACTATCGGGGCCAATATCGATTCGGCTAAGCCGTAAGCTAAAGCTTACAAAATGTAAAATAAAAACAACGAAGAATGAAAAGCGAAAAGCACAGAGAAAACGAGATGTAGATAATTTGAAAGAGAAAGAAGTAAGAAGAAGGTTAATACAAGAAGTAAATACAGAGATGCAGTTTAAAAAACAACTATTGGAGGAACAGTGGAAAAAATCAAACAAGGAATAAACAATGCAGCAGAGAAAGTGGTTGACAAAACGCAAAATAAAAGAAGAAATAATTGGTTTGACGATGAGTGCAAAGTAGCAGTGGAAGAAAAGAATAAAACAAGATTGAAATGGTTAAGCACAAGCAAAGAAGAGGGACGAGAAAAACTGTTTAGAGATAAGAAGATAATCCGAATAACAAAAATGAAAATCTAAAAAACGACCATAAACCCAATAGACTACTATTGGTTTTATTCTGCAAAAACATTTACATTAACAGCAAGAAAAGAAGAGCAATGGAAGAAGCAAAAAGAAGTTTTTGGAAATCTATGAAACATAACAATGTGAATGTCAATCATGAACAATTAATAGATATTCTGCGAAAGACAGGTATTGACGACAAGGACATTCGAATTGTGGCAAACCTATACTGGGGTCAAACAGCAAGAGCAAAAATTGGCAACGAACTCACTAAAAGTGTGCAGATCAAAAGAGGTGTCCGTCAGGGTTGTATATTATCCCCACTCCTATTCAATATTTATTCCGAAGAAATATTTAATAAATGTATGGAAAATGCAAATGAGGGCATAAAAATAAACGGCGAGTTAACGAACAATATAAGATATGCCGACGACACGGTGATCCTTGCCAGTACCATAGACGAATTACAGCAGGTAATGGAAAGAGTTTATTCAGTTAGTGAGGAATACGGCGTGAGCCTCAACTTCAAGAAGACAAAGTGGATGCTGATAAGCAGGAAGCAACAGCCTGCTCGACAGTTACGGATAAGTAACATACTAATTGACCATGTAGAATCTTATGTGTACCTTGGCACCAACGTAAATGCAAAATGGGAACAGGCCACAGAAATTTTAAGGCGAGAATAGAACGAGCTAGAGCAGCATTTAGCAATATGAAAAAGCTCCTCATAAGCAGGGATTTGTCTCTTCCCCTAAGACTACGTCTAGTTAAATGCTACATTTTTCCAATCTTACTGTATGGTGTGGAGGCCTGGACGCTGACGGAGACGCTCACGAGAAAACTAGAAGCATTCGAAATGTGGGTGTACCGACGCATTCTTCGTATATCCTGGACCGAACATGTCACCAACATGGAGGTAATCCAAAGAATCGGAAAGGAGAAAGAAATCGTGAATACAATTAAACAAATAAAGCTTGAATATCTAGGCCACATATTGAGACACGATAAGTACCGTCTACTGCAATTGATTGTCCAGGGAAAAATAGACAGTAAGCGAGGGCCAGGCAGGAGAAGACACTCGTGGCTCCAAAATCTGAGGAAGTGGTTCGGGCTCACATCGGTCGAACTATTCAGAAGCGCCGCAAACAAGATCAGAATTGCCATGTTAATAGCCAACGTTCGCAACGGACAGGGCACTTGCAGAAGAAGATGATGAAACATAAAAACACAGTTTTATTATATTTCCTGCATTTTTGTAAAGTACCGTCATGACAAACAGTGCTTCTTTTGTACAAAATCCACCTCTAAATCCATACCATGTGTTTTCTAATTCCTCTTCACATTTTTTATATATGCGCTGTTGCACAAATTTCAGTATTGTGTAATTTTAATAAAAATATTCTAAGCAAAATCTATTTTTTACCTTTATGTGTTTGAAAATAATAAATAGTATCCGGTAGTCGATATTTCTCCGTGTCAAAGCTTCACATTCGGTATATATTGGTATATAACACACCAACAACTTGACGCTGCGTCATGCTACCCTCATTTGTAAAATCAGTTATGCTGGTAGTCGAGACCTGACCATTATGAAAAACCATTTCAGTAGATCCATATTTGCAAAACACATTTAGGGATTTCTATAGAAAAGGGCCTAACAATGAAGTTTACCTGCACAGTTTTCAAATCGACAAGCCACCCCATCCAAATGTAACGTTATGAAATTGAAATATTGTACGCCTATCACGATGCCTTCTGAACAGTATTTATACACTCTTCACGTCAAATTTGAGATCAGTTTTTAATATGGTGGATGTATCAGTGTGAGTTGAAGCGAATATAAATCATTTTTGCAGATAAATGCAACACAAAAGAATAAATACTTTGTGTGTGTATTTATTATTTCTACAGTAAACCAAAAAAATTATTAAAATTTGATAGCTTGGTGGGATTGAGAAAAAAATTGAAATTGAATTAAAAAAGTGGTTAAATATAAATGTTATAGTATAAACATATAGTATATCAATATAATATATAGTATAAATATAGTATGTAATGGTAGGTAATTCTTACAATGACATACAAACAGTTCAGACAACAGATGTTTGTAATGCTGTTCTCTGGAAAGCTTTCCTCTAATACTTACGACTGCTTAGGAGTAGAACATGACGGCAGTACTAGATTCCATCATCAATAAAAGCAATATTAAGTCACTATCATCAAACATTTCATCTTTTTTTAAGGGCCGTTTCCGTTTCGAAGGTTTGCAATCATCAAAGCTTACGTCTCTGATAGAAAATACTCGACTATGCAGGTGTCCGTTGAAGGTTCGAGATTTCAAGCAACGGTACTGGACAAAGATCTAGATGTTATGAAGTAATGAGGGGTCTAGAAACCTGTCGAATGAGTCAAAGTTTGAGGGGTCTAGAAACCTGTCGAATGAATCAAAGTTCCGCTGAGAGACTTCGACAGGACAACGGGACAAACATATATAAAGAGAAATTAAATTGAGGAAGTCAGTCGATAAAAAAAATTTGTACCGTTCAGTAAATATATGTTATAAATTAATTGTGTTTTTAGTGTTATGTTTGAAGACTGTTAATAAATTAAAATAAATATTACACTATTCATTCATTCGAGACAGAGGTGTATGAAGATGCAGGTGGTTTGTCCTTACATTTAGTCCTTATGTCTTTGTTTCGCGCACCAGTCATAGGTCGCTGGTTTTTCTTTAAGGACTAGCATCAGGACGAGGTGTAAGGACAAACACACCTGCATCTTCGCACAAGAGGTTCTAAATAGGTGATTGCTATTTATCATCTCTCATAATGTATCCAAGGTAATTAACTCTATCAAAACTTCAGGCTTTCGAGCTATGGTTGTACAGAAGGATCCTGAAGATACCATGGACACACAAAGTCACCAATGAAGAAGTATTACGGAGGAAAAATACAACCGCGGATTGGTCAACATCGTGAAGGGCCGTAAGCTGCAGTACTTGGGACATACAATGAGAAATCAAGGCAAATATGAGCTACTTCAATGCATTTTGCAAGGTAAAATTGAAGGAAAAACGGCCCCAGGACAAAGAAGAATATCCTGGCTTGTTAACCTGAAAGCATGGTATAGAAAGACCTCAACACAGCTATTCCTTATAGCTAGCAACAAAGTCGCCATAGCCAGAATGATCGCCAACGTTCGGAACGGACAGTCACTTAATTTATCTGATTTCTGACTAGTTTGTCTTTGTTATCTTACGGGGACTGTAATTATCGAACATTTAACGATAAGTCAGTCCCCTTGGCACGAAACATTACAAATAATCTAACATTATGATTTTTTAGAAGAAATATAGACAATTTGTCGGCTGGATAGCTCAGGTCTTCATTTCATAGTGAATAGCTTACTAGATTTACGATTTTAGTCACGCCCCAGCCAGAAAATTTTCAAATGTATAAAATTAAAATTGTATCTAGAACTTTAAGTAAACACATTTGAAGAATTAAGGTTATTAACATATTTTTTCTTTTCCAGGTAAGCACATTACATCATTTCACATAAGAAAATCACCTGTACGGTAAGCTACACATCCATAATTTTAGTCGGTGTGGAATTATGCTAGAAAATATCTCTATACTATATAAGATACTAAAATAATGGCAACAGTGTTAGAAGCAAAAGTTGATTTATTATTCTGAACAGTGGCGTTCGTATTATACCTACTTTAATAATTAAATAAGAATTAATATCAATATTAAACAGTTGATTAGCAATGATTAGAAAGCAGAACGAAGAAGAATATCCTGGCTTGCTAATCTCAGAGCATGGTATAGAAAGACTTCAACACAGCTATTTCGTATGGCAATTAACAAAGTCATCATAGCCAGAATGATCGCCAAAGTTCGAAACTGACAGGCACCCTAAAAAGAAGTTGATTTTAAGTCGATTAAAATTTTATTACTTATTCAAGCTTGATTTTTCTTTAATGGAATACGTTTTGTATATGAATCCAGACGCATCATCAGTTCCAATCTACAATTTGAATCATCAGACACGGATGAAGAAAAAAATGTACAACTTAGATGAATATGCAGCTGAATTGTTCGTTATTAACACCAGTTACAAATGACTTAAGTAAGACAGTAATAGGTAATATTAAAACATTCCACAAGGAAAAGTAAGAAAACAAGCAATGTTTCTGGTTGAAAAGAATCCAGGTCAAAGGGAAGTAAATCTTCCAAGAGAAAATTCCATGAAATGTGTGAAATTCTTACAACATCTTTCTTCCTTCTATAAGAAGACTGATGTTAGCGATTTAAGCCAATTCTTTAGTTCAATATAATGCTTAAAATTCAAATTAATAATAAATTAATTAATTAAATTAGTTGAATTACATATTATTCACATTTAGTGTCTTCTTTTTGTACTCACTAATGGCATATATGTCATCGATTACCACCTGTGCAATCATACTAGCACTTCTTACTTTTAACCTCTCATAATATTTGTCTTTTCTTTTTTCCCTTGTCAGTTGATTACCTAAACTAAAACATGTTAAGTATTTATTTTATTACTATCTTATATAATTGATGGATTTTCTTTAACTAAAGTATGATTTTCTCATTAGATATTATCGTATTGCACTTTTCCTAGCAAGCATTATCATCCTCGTAATTACTTGATCTCATAGACCTTCCATAGATAGATTTTTGGTTTTTCAAATTAACCGCCAGATGGATAATTACTTTTTACTCTTAACCTAACTTATTTCCTGTGTCGGCGTGCTAGGAGAATAATGTTCTTACGATGCTTATATCTTTATACGGCGTATACTGTCATTTTAAAGAAATTGGAAACAACCGGTCGGAATATGAACTGATGTAAGAAAACTCTTCAAAATTGGACAAAGAAAATGGGTTTTCAATTTAAAAGAATTAAACGTTGGATTAAACGTAATTTGATTTACATCACTGACGTAACGTTAGTCAGATCAGCATCATGTATCTGTACTCATTAAAGTCATATTTTTTATGATTAATTTTGCAAAAATTCAAAAATATTCACGGATTTACTGACCGAAACGATAAACTCCTTCACTACTTCACTTATCGATAAAGATAACGTCGTGTAGATTTGGATTTAATTTAACATCGCCAGATAATCGCCGCCTACACAAATTATTAGGCCATACAGCCGCAATTATACCAGTTTCGTTCTTAAAACAAATGCCATTAATAACATCGATAATGTCATCTATGATATTCGATTATTACTTAGCACTCAATTTCTCCCAAGAAATTTTTATGTTTATATTTTTTTATATAATAATTTAACCACAAATAAATAAATTTTTGCGCAATCTAACCGAAATAATATACAAACATTTCTCTCAAACTTCACTTTACAAAAATTTACGCAAATTACTATCTGTATTGTTACCTAAACCAATAAACCATTAGTGTCAAGTGATTCTTTCTGGCCAATTCTACTGGCGTCAGTTCTAGTCCCGTCATTTGTTAATCTTAGTTGTTTTCGTCTATCAGACCATACGATTATCTGCCTTGTCTAGCCCGTGTTTGAAAGAGAACCTACTTAAAGTCTATAAACAGTGCGATAAAGATATTTACTGGACATTTTCGTAGGTTAGAGGGAGACGTATCTAAAAATAACTGTTCCGTTTTCAAACGAAATTTCTCATTATTTCCAAAAAAATAATTACCGCATTTATTTTAGTTTAGAACTGTTTAGTGCAATTTTTTTTATGTAAACAACTAAATAGGCACACAAACTTGACTAAATAGGCACGATGCCTCTGTCGTTTTCACCACGGTTATCTTATCTCTAAGAACTATTTGCAACATAATCGTCATTTACTTTTCGCTTGTCCACTGCTGGACATAGTCTCCATCATTTTATATTTGTTTCGATGTTGTGCCTCTTGCATCCAATTCTTATGGCAACGTTTTAGATCGTCAGTCCAACGTTTTGTTGAATGACCTCTGCTTCGGTAGGCATCATCTCTTAGTCTCCATTCCAGTATAATACGCTTTGTCTATCTCTTATTTGTCATTCAAGCCACGTAACCTGCCCAGTTCCACTTCAGTGTTCATATTCTCTCTACAGCATCAGCCATTCCTGATCTTTGGGATCTTGTCTCACTTTACAACGCCCAACATAGCACGCTCCATCGCTCTTTGAGCCACAAGGATCGTTTTCACTGTTCTCCTTGACATAGTAAACATTTCTGTTCCCTAAGTCAACACTGCCAGGACTCACTGATTAAATGTTTTGCTATTAAGACATATTGGTATTTCTGATGATTCGAAAATGTGAAGCTGAACGGTTTAGTTATCTTTTTCGATGTGAATGTCGTAACCTAGGTATTTATAGATCACTAGTGATTTTATCCGTCACCATACAACGGGAGATCCAATCAATTGCCATCTACAGTCACTCCACTCAATTTTTTCTTTCTCCTATTTAAGACTAGGACGTAAACAAAATGATATTTTGGTCTGTTTTACTAAGTAACTTTCATAAGAAATAAGTCACTTTAGGAGAATCGCTGAACTTTTGCGTAAAGTCGTCTTATCAAATCGGTCTACAGCGTAATTCTAGTTTGGCAATTCATTTGTTGGGAAAGCTCGAGTTTTGTATTATATTTTTTACTGATCACCAAAATTCCCAGCCCAGGATCAACAAAACTTTCAAAATAATTAAAAATTAAAATTTTAAAATAATACGCTTCTTACATGAAAGCGCCGATCTTTTCACCTATAGATAAATATTTTCCCATCTGACAGAACTGTAGTATAGACATTTATTCATAGAAATGTCTTTTCACGTCAAATTATGTTGCGGTTACTTATCTGTAAGATAAACGTAAAATTTATTTCGGAACACACCAATATTTAATTAATTGTCCTACCTAAAATATTATAAAGGTTAGCTCAAACATTTTGAACTTCAGAAAGTTCAATAATGTCTTCATTTAGCAATGCATCTTCAAAATTGTCTTCATTTTGGTCTCTCGCTACAGTGTGACTGGTATGTAGATAGATAGTCGATTCTGCCTTCTGTCAAGGCTTCCAATTTCTTTTTAAATATGGTGTCAAAGGCCTCTTCATAGTCGACAAATATAAAAGCTAGTGGTTTATTATATTCAGTACATTTTTCTACAAGATTTTTTGTTATCGTTCCATCGTTTGTTCCATAGCTTTTTCTAAAGCCAGTTCAATGGGTTGATAAAATTCCAATTTATTTTCTAATCGGTTCGTAATTATTTTGTAAATAGTATATAAATATGGCAAAGTAGACTTATGGGCTTGTAATTGCTTAGGTCGGTAGCATCGCCTTTTTTCATGAAGTAGGATAATTTTTGCGTTATGCCACTGAGTTGGTATTACTTCTTCCCGAATGAATAGTTTGGCAAGGACCTGCCATAATCTTTCTCCAGCTACTTTAAAGGCATCTGCCACTATTTCATCACCTCCGGCGGACTTATTTTTCATTTCTTGCACTGACCTTCGAACTTCATTGCGATCACCACTGCGAAGGCTTCTCGATCTTCTGCAATACGGAGTAATTGTCCTGCATTTGATATCTGAGTCCATTCACAAATGTTTTTTAACCAAGAAACTTATTTTCTTCCTACACCTCTCTTCTTCTCATGCCGCCGTCTCTTTTTGAAAGTTGGCGATCCAAATGGCAATTGTAGTTTTGGAAACTGCTGCGCAAAAGATTTCTGCGGTTGAGCGGTCGAACCATCTCCTCAGATCTTTCAGCCACCAGTTCTGGGGTCTTCCTACTGATCTTTTGCCCTGTACTTTTCCTTCCAGTATAACTTGAAGTAATTCGTATCTTTCGTCCCTCAACATATGACCCAAGTATTACATTTTCCTCTCTTTGATTATTCTTAGTAATTCTTTTTGTTTACACATGCGACGAAATACCTCAACATTAGTAACTCTTTGTACCCATGGAATTCTCAACATTCGTCTGTATATATACATCTCAAAGGCATCTATTCTTTTTCTATTTCAGAGTCCATTGTCCAACTTTCACAGCCATACAGTAAGACAGAAAAAACGTAACATCTGATCATTCGGATTCTAAGCTGCAGATTAAGGTCTGATCTTGTAAAAAATGTTTTCATTCTCATGAATACTTTCCTTGCTTGTTCGATTCTTGATAGGATTTTTTTTTTGTGATTACACTGACTATTGATATATAATAATAGTCTCCCGTTTTATACCGCTTCGCGGCTTTGGGAGTATAGCAGGGTAGTCTGCTATATCTAGGGCCTACGGTATACAAGGAAGGTAACATGGCCAGTGCTACTCTTCAACCGCCTATTATTACCCCTGGTTTTACCCTAGGTACTCATTTTATTCAGGCTGAGTCGACCTGGGGCCTATAGACATTTTTAAAAATGTTTAGTTGTTCTTGCCGGCGGTAGGATTCGAACTCCGGACCACCGGCATGCGAGGCAAGAATCCTACCGCTTGCGCTACGCTACTATTAATATTTGCTCCCAAATATTTTATGGAATTTCCCTACACCTCTACGGCCCTCTATTTTGCCTTTAAGGATCAATTGTAATATTTTATATCGACTTCCCTTTACTATATGTCCCAGAATAGACATTTTTTTATTGGGTATTATGTCCAGAAAATTTCAGATCCTGATAAATTATCTTTGGTAATGATCCACTACGGATACTTTGCTGTTTTTTGTATAGTTGTCTATGAAAACTCTCTATAGTTTTCGTAATTTCATCTCGACCCGCCCTTGTTCATTTGCCCTTGCCCTTGCCCTTGTTCATTTGCCCTTGTTCATTTCTTAATTTGTGGATGTTTTTTCTTCCAAAGGACCTGTTCTGTCTGAGTAGTTTTAAGCTTTTGTTGCTTTTTGCAATATAATAACCTAAATAATATGCTTTCGACAATCAATATTGTTGTCTTCTAATGCTTACTGACGTTGGTCAAAAATAAATAAATAAAATAAATTGATTTATTAAATGAAATCCAAAATGCTTTCATCAAAAATTATGAAAGATTGTTCTGAGAAGCACATCTGACCAATAATTTGTTATTAAATGATAACTTTCTCCTAAAATATTGATATCGATTGTTGAATGCTTCAAATAATTTGAAAAATGTATAAAGAGATAAAAATCATTAGGTCTTTAAATTAGGCACATAGGTTCCTCTTAGAGTAAAGAAGAATCTTATATATTTGGATTCAATAGGTCCTCTTCTGTTTCTCGCATTCTAATACTTGTTTTTGATCTTGACTCAAAGAAAAACCCTATTGAATTTGGGACAATAGATCCTCTTTTTCTCATATTTTTATGGCTTTTCGTGTTCTTGAAGAAAAAGTTCCGGATTCTTGAAACCTGATATACAAATTTTCAGAAGTTCTAGTAAAAATCCTGAAATGTTAAACATAATTTTTTAGTGTTAACTACTTTGGTTACTTTTAACCGTTATAAGTTTTAAATTCGCCGCCCACCTTTACTCAGGGCGGTGCGTGTAGAACTTGTTTGGGCACATTTTCAGGGTTAATCTCTGACAAAGTGAAGTTTACCTACTAATACAAAATGACACATCCCCAACCGTGCTAATACACTTTTTGACCACCCACGCGAGCTTGATATGCGGTCAGACGAAATTTGCTTTGGATAAGTCTACAGAAATGGCCAATTATGAGATCTGTTTCAGTCTCGCAGACTTGTTTTTCGAATTGCTGATGACAGAAGGGATGTTTTTATCATTTTAACAAAATATTGAGGTAGGCAATGTCCTAGAAACATAGTTGTGTGCAAAAAAGTTTTTTTTTTGACACCACTCCTTTGTTTAATGTAATTTCACACTTTGCATAAATGAAATTTCTCTGGACTCTATTACGAGTTCTTGTTATTGTCCTTTATCGTTTAAGAAAACAAGTCTCCTTTGTCCGGACTATAAGTCCTTGGTCGTCTTCTTTATCGTTTGACTGAAAGTGATGGCATTCATCCCAATTAGATGCCTATAGGATTTAAGAACGTTGAAACGATTTTGGAAGTGATTGAAAATAAGCTGATTACCGATCTCGTATTGATGGGTCACACCTTAATGCTTGATCCATGGTATTAAAGGACACATCAAGATATTGAGAGTTGGGTCTATTATGTGTTTTACATGAATTAATTGATATTAAATATTTACCTAATCTTTTATCAAGATCTGTGGGTGTGCTACAAAATACAGTGACTTGGTTATAGCGTCATTGAAGGGTCCAGTCAAAAAATTACGCTATATCAGAGTGACATTATAAAAGAGGTAGAAAAAAATTAAATTTTAACGAGGCAAAATTTTATTACAGCATTATTTATTATTACAGCTGCATTTAGGATAAAAAAAATTAAGAAATAAAACATATGATGTATATGAAACATACATTTTTTATGAAAAAGTTCTCTAATGCTAAAAAAAGTCAGTTATTTTCTTCTGCATAACCCGAAAAATAAATTTTTTTTGTAGTGTCCTTAATAATCTGAGCTGCTTTTTTGGTAGTTGTGGATACCTACCTCGACTGGTAAATCCTGGATATGGTTTCAGCTACTCTCATTACTTCTTGGATTGTAGGACAATTAACGCCGTCTTCTTCATTATCTTCATCAACATCCATTTCCACATTTTGCACTTGTTCTAATACATCCTAGTATGTATTATTTCTATATTTTTCAGGTTTTAATTGAACAGCATTATTTATATTTCGTAAAAAGTATTTATAGTTTTAAAACAAGTGTAAAATATGAATAAACATACGCATATTTCACATAATTTGATCTTGCACGTTTATTAATTTTTCTCGTTTATAAAATGCAGTTAACAATAGTGTCAGATTTATATATGGACCCCGCTAACGTTTGTTTTTATATTATTTATATATTTATATTGCATAATATGGAACAAATATTCCGATTATTCAGTAGCAGTATATTTTCGTTTGAAAACAAATATTTTTCCAACTACAGTGTTCGGGAATCTGTATTTATTTATTATAGCTAATTTAATATTGGAATAAGAATACATTTATTTGAGTTTATAAAATAATGCAAACTAACCTTATGTATTCAATATTTTTGAATTTTGTACGCACAAATCTTTAAAATAACCAAGGGCATGCTCAATAAGCAAACTTGGAAAGCCTAAGAAGGTACTACGACGAAGTTCTAGCTTCTGTCGTGATAGGAACACAACGGGATCACAACGGGAGCTTTTTGGGGCTTTGATGGAAGAGTCTAGCACTTATTTTGCAAATTACCAAGAAAGTTGTGCCGAATAGAGTAGTCACTCAAGGCTACGTGGGTTACTTAGGTAGGTCAGGAGTTAAATGAAAGTGATTTTCAAAGAATGAATTTTTGTATGTAGGCGGAACAGATGTGCCGAAATGTAAGATTTTTGGAAAATATTTTATTATCTATATAATGGACTAGCATGCACTAATGTCTCACAATAAGACGCTGCATTGATTGTCTCATTACGAGGCAGAAACTCCACTAGCAATACTCCTTTTCTGTCCCAAAAAACTGTGCACATGATTTTCCGGGCAGAAATTGTTTGCTTAAACTTCACTCTTTTGGGTGATGATGAATGTCGCCATTCCATGGATTGTTGTTTCGATTCTGGTGTGACGTAGGCCACCCACGTTTCGTCACCAGTAACAATTTGATCTAAAAAATCTTCACCTTCACTGTGGTACCGCTCAAGGAAAGTCAATGCACTGCCTAAACGTTGGGTTTTGTGCAAATCCGTCAACATTTTTGGAACCCAACGTGAACACAATTTCCGGTAATTCAAGTTCTCGGTAACAATGCGATACAAAACACTATGAGAATACTGAGGAAAGCAGTCGGACAATGATGAAATTGTAAAGCGTCTGTTTTCTCTCACCTTTTCGTCCACTTTCTGCACCAAATTTTCATTAACGACCGAAGGACGCCCACTCCGTTCTTCATCATGCACATTTGTGCGGCCATCTTTAAATGCTCTCACCCATTTCCTTACCATTCCATCACTCATAATGTTTTGTCTGTAAACTTCAACGATCTCACGATGAATATCGATCGGTTTTACGCCTTTAGCACTAAGAAATCGTATAACAGCCCGTACTTTACAATCAGCGTGACTCACGATTGTTGAAGGCATCTTAAACACTGGAGTAAACAAGTATACAATGAAGAATCAGACTGTAATGGCGTCAGTGCGTTGACAAGAGATGTAGGTAACCAGCGCTCATGGCACAGAAGATATAATTTTGAACTATACACAGCTGATAATAATGAACCCGAGGTCATAACAACCATAAAGATTGGACGTTTGCGCTGGATGGGCCATGTTGAACGGATGTTGGAGACTGAAACATCAAAACATATAATGAGGCAAACACCAAAAGGGAGAAGGTCAAAGGAAAGATCCAAATTTAGATACATGGAACAAATGGAACAAGATCTGAAAACACTAGATTACCAACTGGAAAAACAAAGCAAGGAACAGAACAGATTGGCGGAAATCCTAGAACAAGCCAGGACCCAGAAAGGGTTGTCGAGCTACTGATGATGATGATGATTTTATTTTCTGACATTTCATCGCAACTGGTTCGTTGATAGACATAATTGTCATTACTCCGATGAAAATCTTCACCTATTTGGAGTCACGTCCCAGAACAGCTGGTCGTTGAATGTTTGGAGATGCATTGTTGGATCCTACTTACTTCGACCGAACGGTCACTGGCAATCAGTATAGTACATTTTTAACAGACGAGTTAACTGGCGTGTTAGAGGATCTTGCCTTGGTAATTAAACAAAACATGTGGTATCAACATGACGGAGCACTAGTGCATCATATAAAAAATGGTTGACGTGAGCTAAATGATAACTACATCTACATCATCATCATTTAACCCGGATCTATCCACTGCTGGATATAGGTCTCCCTCAGTCTTTTCCATGTATTTCTGTTTTGTGCTGTTTGCATCCAATTGTTGTCGATCCGTTTTATTTCATCAGACCATCTTGTTGGTGGACGACCTCTACTTCGATGTGCTTCTTGTCTCGGTCTCCACTGTATTATTCGGTGTGTCCATCTGTTATCCGACATTCTACCTATGTGCCCCGCCCAGTTCCACTTAAGGGTCATAATTCTTTCTATGGCATCTGTCACTCCTGTTCTCCGTCTTATTTCCTTGTTCGTGATCCCATCTCTACGAGAAATGCCTATCATCGATCGTTCCATGGCTCTTTGGGTAACACAAATTTTATTTCTTACTTTCTTGGTTAGTGTTAATGTCTCTGCACCATATGTAAGTACTGGCAACACGCACTGATTAAAGACTTTTCTTTTAAGACACATAGGCAGTTCTGATTTAAGAACATAGTTTAGCTTGCCGAATGCCACCCAAGTGAGTCCTATGCGGCGGCTTAGTTCGCACGTTTAATTATCTCTTCCTATGCGTATCTCATGTCCTAAGTACTTATATGAGGTGGTTTCTTCAATATGCATGCCATTTACTGAAATCTTTTAGCTTAACACAAGATTTGTCATGATTTGTGTTTTTGTGTGGTTGATTTTTAATCCTACTTATAGGGAGGCTAGGTATAGTTTCTCCAGTTGCGATACTGCATCATCGATTCTGTCAGCAAAAAGGACAATATCGTCAGCAAACCTCAAATGACTAAGCATTTCTCCATTGACATTAATTCCTTTTTCACTCAGATTTGCGTTCTTAAACATATGCTCTAATAATGTTGTAAACAATTTTGGCGAAATTGTGTCTCCCTGTCGCACTCCCCGTTTTATTTTAAATACGTTGGTCTTTTTATCTGCCAGTTTCACACTTGCTGTCCCATTTTGATAGATGTATTTTATCATGTTTATATAGCGATGATCTATACGGCACTCTGTTAAGGCTTTTAACATCTTTTGATGACTTATTGTGTCGAAAGCTTTTTCGTAGTCAACAAATATCATGACTAATGGCTTGTTATATTCAACACTCTTTTCTATTAGGTTCTTAATTACTTGTAAATGACCATTCGTGCCATATCTTGCTCTAAAACCTGCTTGCTCTCTTGGCTGATAGAAATCCAACTTACTTCCTATCCTGTTGGTAATAACTCATGTAAATAGCTTATATACTTGTGACAACAAGCTAATGGGGCGGTAGTTTCTAAGGTCGCTGATATCTCCCTTCTTATGAAGTAGGATGATTTCCGCGTTGTTCCACTGCGTCGGTGTTATCGCTTCGCACAGACATTTATTGAACAGTTTAGCAAGTGTCAGTAAGAGCTTATTTCCTCCTAGCTTTAGGCTTTCGGTCATTACCCTGTCTTCACCTGGGGATTTATTGTTCTTCAACACCCGAAGTGCATTTTTAATTTCGTCAACAGTTATGTTCGGCATTAATTCTGAGCCTTGATTCTCTATCTTTAGTAAGGGGCGTCTTTCATCGGATTCACTTGTTTCATAGAGTTGTCTGTAGAAGTCTTCCACTGTTTTCACTATTTCTTCCTTATCAGTCACAATGTCGTCTTGTTTATTTCTTAACTTATGTATGTTCTTTTTTCCTGTGGAACAGGAAACTACAGCTACAGTTGGATTGAATACGGTGGTACTGTGGAATGGCCTCCAAAATCTCCAGGACTGTGTCTTTAACATAATGGGCAACATTTTAAATATTTATTAACATAGTCAATAATGCATTTATAAATATAGGTTATCAGTTATAGTAAGTTTAGACCGACAAAACCTTATATACAGACCATACAAAAATATATTCAAAAATGTTTTGACATAAAATGGTTCTTTAAAAAAAATCACAACTTTAGTTCATTCCGTTCTTCAGACTGACCCTGTATCATCATTTTGGTTTACCTACAAAATCACGAACTTCCTTCCTACTTCCTTTCTTGAAGACTCGCTGGAACACGATCCAGTTAATCCAAGCGACTTAATTCCCGTAACCACGTGAAGAGACGCGAATCTAATTGCGTCCCGTCATCGGATTTTTAATACACCCAACGTCGAGAATCCGATACAGGGGAGGAAAACGAAAAAGTACAAGTTAAAGAACCGCGATTAAGAAAGTCTCCCTCGAGGAAAGAAAAAAAATAGGGCCTCGGTGAGGCTTCTCTCTCTCCGACTTAAGCCGATATCTGAGATTTCTTTCAGCGGTAAAACACAATCCCTAGGAATTCCGTAAGGTCTAATCTGTGGGTATTAGTGTGTTAGTGTCAGATTTTTTGCGTTTAATGTTTTGAGCCGGCGTGAAAACTTCTCGAATTTATAGCTTAGATGATTTACAAGTTAATATATCTCGTACAAGGCTTTTCCGGAGTGTCTATTTATAACGCGCGTTGTTCACAGATTTAAACGTTCACGAAATTTAACAATATTTGTTTTTTGATAAAAATAGACTTGCAGTTTAACAAGAGATTCAAATAGAAGCCAGAAAATTACGAAAATGTCACTATTTACAACAAAAAACAGCAATAACAAAAATGGGAATAAAAAATACCATATACAACCAAAAAATGCAAACATTTTTTGGGAAACTGTTTAAAAAATTAAATGGCCTGGGAAAAACTGTACATACACAAATAAAGATTCGGAAAATACACCCACTGCTATGATATGGTTTACCAAAACTGGTTAAAACACTTTTATTGGAGAGGTGTTTAAATGAGAAAAAAATTCCAGAAGTATAGAGACTATGTATGATACATTACAAAATTATTGAAAATACCAGGAATTTAATATAAAACAACAACGTATGATAAAAAATGAGATGAAGAAGAAGATGCCTATAGGTTATCATATTCTCTTAAAATGTATGAGTCTAAATATATCCAAAAGACAGTTAAAGAAGACAATAGAGAACCTGATGAAGAACTACCAACAGACAAAAAGGAAGAATATACCGTATTGTGCAAAAAGGAACGAAAAACACAAAATCGAATGCATATACTTGTAAAGAAGAATTCAAAGCTCTAAAATAAGGTAAGTCATTACTATTGCCAGCTGACAGGAGCAGGGCAACTGTTACTATAAACAAAAGTGAGTATCAGGAGAAAAAACAGGAATTCGAACTTAATTCTGATACCAATCAAAAACAAACCCAAACCATACCTAGCAATAATATGTAATAGTAAAGTCACTAAATCAAACAAACACTGTATATCTCTACAATATATTAATATGATATCAATGTACAACATCAATGTATATATCAATGTACAAACAGACTTACTATCATTAACCCTAGAATGGTATCGATATTTTTTAAGTAATTAGTGGTACCGTGGTGTCATATACGACACCACAGACATTTTTTTAACAAAAAGAGAAATCAAACGATTTCTACCTAGCGAAACCGAATTCAAATTTTTACCACTGTGTTTCCTAAAATTTGCGAAACAAACAGCTGGATAAATTACTCGGCAAGGGAATTTAAAATTGCATTCCACATGCCGTTCATCCTGGTCAAAATTCGTAGTGAATTCAGTTTCTGGTACTCCAAACGAAGTAAGTAATAAAACATGTCTGAACGGTATAGCCACGGCTCTGAACCAAAACAAAAATCTGTCCCGTCCTAGACAATAGTGAACGGCACGTGGAATGCAATTTTAGATTCCCTTGCCGAGTAGTTTATCCAGCTGTTTGTTTCGCAAATTTTAGGAAACACAGCGGTAAAAATTTGAATTCGGTTTCGCTAGGTAGAAATCGTTTGATTTGTCTTTTTGTTTTTAGATGGCGTAGTTACGTCCGTATATAGTTATTTTGATAACTATTGTCTAGGACGGGAGAGATTTTTGTTTTGGTTCAGAGCAGTGGCTATACCATTCTGACGAGACCTAAAGAGGTCGAAATACGTATCAGCGGTGGTCGCTGCCCTGTATCAAAACAAAAATCTAATACCGTCATTATGACATTTTTTTAAATTTATACTAAGACATCAACAACATATGTATTTTTACATTTTTTATTGTGCAAAGTTATAAAAAAGACTCGAAGTAGAAAAGAACATGTTTATAACAAAAAAAAAAAAATCAAATTTCTTGGGTACAAGTTGGACAGATTGGTCTTCTGTGTTCGGCATACAGGCAAGCTTTACAGCGGACGCACAGGTCTCTACCTTTTCTATTGATAGACCGAGGGTAAACTTGACATCTTTTGTGGGTTGGAGGTTGAGTTTCTTGATTTCTGAGTACTGGCTGGTCCTCTTGACCAAGAACATCCAAAATCATGGAGCGCAAAATTCTGGACAAAGTTGGTAGGTATTTCTAATCTCTTTTTTAGTTGCGGAGTCAACAATTGTAGTGCTAAATGCCTAAGAAAATCTTTCCTGGGAGTAATTTTTAAATTTGGATCTGATTTGGTTCTATTTGCGCTATAAGTAACATAAGCATTAATACCTGCACCATCAGGCATACCATAAAAAACTCTAAGAGGCCACCGACGAGTTTTTCTAGCCACGGTTTTCGTATGACATAACTGATCATAAGTGTCCTCCTTTTGCAGAGTTATAAAATAAAACAATCTCGGGCTTGCTAGTGTCTTCATCAATTACACCATAAGTATGAAATGTTGACAGCAACAGAACATTTTTTTTTGGTTTTGGAGAAAATGATATTAACGTCTTATTCTCGTCAAAAGCAAAGTTAGAACTTGGAAAACAATTTTTTTCCTTTTAAGAAATTCTGGCGGAATAGACTTGTTTTTTCTTAAGGTTCCAATTTGTAAAAGCTTTTCTGCAAGATCTGAGGACGAAAACCAATTATCCATGGTGACATTCTTATTGGTGCCATAGAGATTTTTGCATAGGCGAAGAACGTATTGGGTGGGCAAAGTTTCTGATGCATCTCGTCTCTCTTTTCCCATATATGGTATTGCAGAATACATCCACTCATATATAAAAGATTTAATAATGGCAAAATCTCTTCTTTGCTTGTAACAGTTGGAGTTTGACTAAATTTAGTAGATTGTTTAGAGATTTCTTGGTTTGTGTATTCAGTAATATGGAGATACTATGAATCATGGAGTGGCTGAAAGGCATTTGAAGCGTGAGCCTTTGGACCTGGTAGACGAAGCACTATTTGCTTTTTGAACTGTGCGAGTGTTCTTTGAGAAAAACGGAGTTTTATATCACTTAAAACCAATTTTTCCATATACTACTTTTCTTTTTTGATCGCTATCTTTCTGCGAATGTTCACTCTCCTCTTCACTAACCTCTGGTTCTGCTAAAATGGTATCAGAATGTTCACTTTCACTAAGCTCTTTGTCTTCATCCTCACTCAAACATTCAGATTCTGTATTATTTAAAGGGACATCTTCATCACTCTCACCAGCCTCATAAGCACGCACAATTTCTTCTAACTCAGCTTGAGTCAACGCTATGCTTTTTGAAGCCATTTACTTCTATATTCAAAATTATAACGGGAACTGTACTGTGGTGTATGTAACACCGATAAATATTTTACAATAGCTATTAGCGCCCGATAAACAATTACGGTTACAGTTTTGATTTGAAACTAAAAGAGGTAAAGGTACTGAGAATCCATGGTACAATGAATACACAAGGTATGGTACATAATGTTCCAAAATCGGTTCGCTTGCGCGCATGACGTAGTCAAGATCGCTTATTCCCGCAACATTTGAATGTAGTTGTATAGGAAAGACTTTTAATTTTAAGTTTTTTTATATAATTTGGCTAATTTAATTATAGTAATTATAAAGAGATGATAAAATTATGTTATTATAATATTTATCCTTTATAAAACATAGATATCCTGTATAAGACAAGTTTTAATTACCTTTTATTACACGTAGGTACAGGTTAATTAACTTATACTCCAGAGTTCGATATTTCAGATGTTTAAAAAGATACAGAAAAGTGGTAATGGAGGTACACAAAATTTGTACGTATATATACCTACTGAACTAAACACAAAATCAAAATAAATAATGACAAAGTCAACTTTATTTATATCGAATGAGCTAGCTGGCCATCGAATATGAGTGTAGTGAGGGCACACAATATTGCACAACATTTAAAATGACATTTTTGTAATATTCACACATAAAATTATCTTGGTATTGTTTATAATAATGATAACATTGTATATTTTAATAATGATAACATGATTTAACAAAGAAAAATATGTTATTTTGGAAGATGCTAAATTGATTTCCTCCGAAACAGTTCTTATTGCAAATTGCATAGCAGGCTGAGGCTAATTTCTTACTTAACAAATCGATATGAAAAAACCATTTAAGGTTTCATGACTAATAATTAATAAAAATAAAGATTTAGACTTACGTCGTTGACCTAGAAGTAGTAAGAAGCTGCTCAACATACTTTTTGGACTCTCTGTGTTCGCCTCCTTGTACGCGTTTCTTTTGGTTGGTTAAAAGGGTAGCCGATGTTGATTTAGGCAAATAAAGACTAGGTACTGCCTCAGGTTTGAGTTTTAGACCCTTTTTAGAAACGTAATTTAAAAGTTCCTGTTGTAGATTTCTTTGGTAATCTTCAGTTTTAAAATGTGTATAACAAATTCTTGCAGTATTACAATTAAAATTATCCTATCTACAACAAGATATAATCCACAGTTTTCTGGTCACGCTATCTTTAGGAAATGTATGAAACCTAAAGATTTTATCTTCATTGTCACTATTGCAACAAGCAATTGCACAGCGTACTTTGAAAAATGTACAAAACCAGATATACAATGGCAAATAAAAACTTTCAGTTTTACAAAAAAATACTATACAGTATAAATAAATAGTAACTAAACACCATTTGTATAAAGACACATATATAAGCATATATCTAAATTATTTTTCTATTATAAAATAGATGACTCAGTCAGTATTGAGTTACTTAACAATATATTTATTATCTCATAACTTGCAATTTGCAATAGTCACCATTGATAACCGATATTATTGTTGAACTTTTGTTTTTATACAAGCTTTCTGTCTTGCCGGTGTAAAGTCGTCTGAAGTCGATATTTATTGTGTTTTGCGTTTCAACTAATTCGTGTCTTATTTTCATATTATATTGTTTGATAAGTAAATTTTGCATATAATAATCGGTAGGTTATAGTAATGTGTATATTTTTTATTTTACTAAATTTCATTATAACTCATCTAAAATACCATATTGAATTGTAAAACAGATTTTTCTCTATTGTACTCTATTTTGTTTTTATTTCAGTAAAACTGCTTGGAAGTGAGTGACAGTGAATCAGAATAAGCAAATCTACTATTATTTACCTATTCACAGTATTTCCTCTGCAGAAAATTTTTAAATTTCAAGGGATTTGCATACAAAAAGAGTACTTATATTATTAGTATATGTATGAAAACAAAAATAAATATTTTGCCTGAATCTCTAGGAGAAGTAAAGGTTTTACGCTACTGAAAATATATTTTTTATTCAATTATAACCAAAACAAAACATTTAAAAAAAAATTAGATCACTTTTTTCAAAATTAATGTGTACGTTAAGCTGTAATAATGGGTTCGAGGTGGTTCAGGCGATCTTAACTACGTCACACTCCTGGGCCAGCTGTCAAATGTCATGCGCAATATCATACCTTGTGTATTCGTTGTACCATGCTGAGAATCTAAGCCTCCCCTCTCTAGGAACGTGCTGACTGCATCTAATCGAGACTCCGCACTCCGCACTCCGCGGTGTCGCCGGCGACACCAGTGTACCATTCTAGGGTTAATAAATATCTATTTTCTAAAAACTTTTTTAGAGTTTGCAAAATACAGATTGCCATGATGGTCACCAACATCCGAAACGGATAGTCATGCTTTACAAGAAGAAACAGGCTTTCCATTGGAGTCCTCGAAAAAATGTTTCCATTGATTTGCATTATTAACTTCTCTGGATAACATTACCTGTTTTTTGGTGCATCGGGTCGAGAAACGGAAATTTCGTCCAAGAGGAACAGAAACATTTATGGAAAACATTAATTCTTGAACGTACTAACAAACTAAAATTTTTATAACAGCGAAAACTAATGTAGAGATTTACATACATGAAGACAACGATAAAGAAGATAAAACTATGTGTATATTTTGGTTTTTCTGGTGTTTACATGCTGACAAAAACTCATTATTTACTTACCATAGCAAGTTTTTTCACATATTAATCAAATCTATAGAAAAATACGCCTCGTATGCCGACGATGAAGTCTATAACCGGTTCTCATTAAGTTCGTAATTAGAACATATTTTATTGGGATTTTAATGATCGATATTTTCTTTTTATCCTGCATGCCTTAAGTTCTTTTGGGTTCGTTTAATAGCTGTTAATTTCTCTCGTTAGTGCGTCGAGGCTTGAGACTGGATCGAATTGTGAAAAAGGCTGGCAACGCTGTTTCCGTGGTCGCGGTCTTGATTTAAGCCGCAGAATTGAAGAAAAGAAATTGGGAGTAGAGAGAGACTTTTCCAAATTCCGCTGCTAAATCTTTTAAATTAAGAAATTTTTCGAACGGTCGCATAAAATTACTTTCCGATGTTGCCACGTTCATTATATCGTGAATTCGAGGAATTTTTTTTTATTTAAGAAATCTAACTGCATTATATAATATGAACGTAGAGGGGCATGAAGGGCTTCATTAATAAACGTAAAATTGTAATCGCAGTATTGAAAATAATCTATATCTTATCTTACAGATTTATAAGTAATCTGTTATTATGAAATATCGATTGATGATTCTTTCTTTCTTAAAATAGTCGATGATAGTCGAGATATTGTAGATTTATTATTAAAAAATAGCAAATTATCGATTAAATCGGACATTTTGGCCTATAATTTTGCTCTTGCTCAACGTAAAAAGATTAAAAGCACATGATAATAAAGCTATGAGTATAAGCGTTAAACTGAATTTGAAAAAATTAAATTTTATCAATTTTCTAAGACCGAGATAATTATTAAATTATTATGTGTGTTTTGGCAGGTATCTTATAGTTGTCTAACAAAATAAAAATAAAGTAAAATGTTATTCTTATTATAGAGTACCTAATACAGTACTTCAAAAAACGGAAAACTTTGCAATTTATATAGAAGGAGAATTACACAGCAAAGACATAATTACGTAAGATATGCTTATGAAGTTTTGGAATAAAGCGACACGTCCGAAGAGAAATCCCCAGTCACAATTAAGTCTATTATTATTTTGTGGAAAACATTGTCTATCATCCCGTCCAATCTCCATATTTGTTCTTCTTCCATGGGCTACGGTATTAGCCGAATCCTCTTTCCGTATCCGTTCCATTGCGAGTTCTAAAAAACGTCATCAGAAATTTTATGTCACAGTTTCACGAGTACGTAACCCTTTACTTGAGACCAAATTAATTCTATTGGGTTTAACTCGCAATGGTAAGGAGGAAGTCTCAAAAAGTAGAGCCATTGTATCTAAAACATGCTGGCGTTATTTGTCACGATGCTGTCTAATAACTAGTTGCTGCCCTTTACCCGTTGGTCCTCCTAACCCTGTTGATAAACTGTCCACAAATGATTGACGATTAACGCATTACAGTAGTATCTTGCCAGATCTTAGATACTGCATGACTAGCATTCACCCACGTTTCGACTAGCTAATAAGTCTTTTTGTGGGAAGAACTCTAACAGAACCAAGATATCTTCGTCGCCATAAGACTAAATCTTCTCTTTCTATTAAGACAGATTTAGCATAATATAATACATAATAATACATAATAGGGCCTGCGTAGCGCAAGCGGTAGGATGCTTGCCTCGCATGCCGGTGGTCCGGAGTTCGAATCCTACCGCCGGCAAGAACAACTAGACATTTTTAAAAATGTCTGTAGGCCCCAGGTCGACTCAGCCTGAATAAAATGAGTACCTTGGGTAAAACCAGGGGTAATAATAGGCGGTTGAAGCGTAGTACTGGCCATGTTACCTTCTTTGTATACCGTAGGCCCTAGATATAGCAGACTACCCTGCTATACTCCCAAAGCCGCGAGCTGTATAAAACGGGAGACTATCATAATACATAATATAAAACAAAGTCACATTCACAAGAAAGAGAACACACCACGCCTATGCAGATATGGACGCTTGATGATGAAGAAGGGGAAAGAATAAACTATTTCTCCCATTCCCACTTTCCCACTCTTTCCAAGGACGTAAATATATAGACCAGCGAACTGTTGATAAGTTTACCGATGTTTCAGAGTATTCAATCAACTAGTTTAAATATTCTCTCGTGAATCGAACCCCGGTATGCAGAAGTTGTATTGTTACGGAGGCAAATTTTATTGAATCCTTTTACTTTTCACTTATCCACATTGGCAAAGCATACACAATAAAAATGATAACGATAGGTATTGGTAAAAAACTTACTTCTGACATTTAACATTGTTGCCGTTAGCTCTCAGTTCAATTTGTGGACGAGCCATCTTCAGTTGAAAATTGTTATAGTATAGATAGAGATGATTGTGTGCTCTTTAATATAATCCGTAATCAGTACCCCATTTTTCTATCTAAATGTAGTCTTAAGGTGGAATCTAAGGGCGCGTGGGGTCCACTACTCGCTCCAATGTTGCCAATTCATGCGCCGTTGAATAGAGCAGAAGTGGCGATCTTCAGTCGGCGCGGTGAGTCCCGTCATTTGTGGATAAATCAACACGGTTCAAAGGAGCTCGGAAGTTGGCGCGCAAACTAAAATAAATCCTTAATACTTCACTCTCTAGGTGAATGGCGCGACCACATTTCGTGCTTGCGCTATGATTGACACTCCACCTTGGATCCCGGCTTCAGAATAATTGTGTTATTATGTTACTTATTCTATATATTAATGTTACTTATTCTACTCCTTCCTAGCATTGTATTTTGCAAAACTCCCGAAAGCTCTTCTGTTGTCAGTTATATTTCAAACATCGACAACTTTATTATCTACAATATATACAAAGCAAATCACAAGCGAAGCAACAACCAACATTTCAAATTATTCTATCTGTGATAAACGTTTATTAGAGTGATTATACTATTACGGAGATAAGAATTTTGTAGAAAATCCAGTTGACGCTGTTTTGTTTGAACGGCGAGAATGACGGGAGATTAAGATTAGCGGTGACTGCAAACAAATCATAAAAATTACAACGATCTCAAAATTTAGGACTATAACCATCTCGTCCACGGTATCTCCTGCGTTTCATAGTGAACATTATGTTTGAGTGAAGCACATTATATAATTGATCGATGGTCTAGTATATGCCCGATGAAATCAAGAATATAATATAATCATCGGGTAATAATTAATAACAAGACTTAAATAATTTCTTAATTAATATTTAGAAATTATTTTTATTTAAAACTTTGATTACATTGTCTATCACTATCTACATTCTTATTAAGTTGTAAGTTACCGAATTAATTAATTAGTATTCCAGACGAATATTTTTTGGGACATTTACATATGTTGACTAGTTTTATCTGATAAAAAAATGCTTGGATTAAGATTTCTGTTTGAAATAATTTTGTCGTGCGTGCTTCGAAGTGGTTTTCATTTTCATAATTCTTGCACAATGGTCTCCCAGTTCTTGGTGTTCAATTTCGTGATTACTGTCATTAATATGACCGCGAGTGTGCCATAGTCGGGGTAATTAGAGGGTGTCTGTCTAAACATATTTAAAAATGTTAGCTTGATAATTGCATATTTAAATTTATGAATTTTCCTGTCAATTATCATATTTATATCTTCCATATTAAGTTCAGCCTTTAAAAATATTTAAGAGTTGGTATTCCAATATATGACCAAATCTTCCTTAGAGTCGATAAACTTGTTAAGTATAATAATTTACATTGCAATAATAAATATGATACGTTCAATATTTCCAATTGTGTTTATTTAATCTTGTCTTTAATAATTATAATGTTGTCCCAATGTAACTCATTATATATATTGTTATGGATCAGTTTATCGATCAGAAATAGAATAAAGAGTTTTTTTTATTATTTTAATATACCGCGGGCATATAAGTTAAAATACAACCCTGTACTTATTTGTAATAGTTAGAATAAGAGAAAACATTGTTCCGTGACGGGACCCTGACGAGTTTTTCCTTGAAAGACTGAGTCAATAGTGAAAGGACAATGGAACCCGTATAATTATAGATTTAAGGAATAAACTTTGTAATTGTATTTTGCGGTGGACATTTTTCGAAAGTAAATAAGAATTAGATTTAGATATGAGATAACAAGAATTTGGAAACTTATTTCTGTTGAAAAAGGCAAAATTGTTAATGGTTTCTGAAAAGTAATTTGAGTGAAAGTAGTTTATTTGTTTTAAATATCATGTTGGAAATTTTCTAAATCGAAAATAAGTGGGAAAGATAAATGCTTATGATTGGTTAAAAAGGAATGGTGGAAATGAGAGAGTTGAGAAGGTTGTCTGGAGAGATTGAAAAGATTATTATATTACCGGCAGACCAGAAGAGAAGACGTGTTTTCGTGTAGTCAATCTGAGTACCAGTGTTTTCGTTTGTTAGTGAAAAAGGTGGAAGCTGAGAGCAGATCAAAATCGAGAAGATTAATACCTCTTTTGAGTCTGCATAGTCCACGAGATATAATTGAGAAAGAAAGGAGAATTTGTGAATAAAGAGTACCGGTCAAAAGAGGCTTGGGCTTGTGTTTTCGGAGGAGTAGTTTGCTGGTATGCGGTTTGGATCGATGCTGAGAACGGGAAAGATTTGATGGTAGCCGGACATAATCAATCAAGGAAGGAACTGTGGTTTGATCGAGAGGAGACATCATTGGTATAAAAAAATAAAGGTCAGTCAAATAATTTGAATGAAAGAAAACTTTAAGATATTCTAAAGATAAAATCAAATATAAGCATACGAACTAAGATTCCAAGTTTCAAAGAGTTATTTTTTTGTGAATAAATTATATTTTATATGGTCAATTTTTTTGTAGATATTATTATAAAACAGATCAATAGATAGTTTGTAATTAAAATTAAATTTAGAGTATAGGAGTTTGTTGGAAAAGATAATTGCCCACAAAAGTTATTTATTAATATTCATCGTATTGCTTATTGAAAATAAATAATAAATTTGTGTGCATATTTATGTTGTTTTAATGTTAGTTCCGTTTCCTGTTCTATCCCGATTATGAGCAACTGGGAGATACTGAACCCACTAGAAGAGATATATAAAGTAAACTGATTAAAGTAAAATTAAGAAGGCACCCTGAGAATTTTTAATAGTAATTGATTTGTATGACTCTGCATAAATTAGTGAATTAATTAATTAAATAACTGGATTAATTAAATTAGTGTTAATTAATAATAAAACATCATAAAGCAGATCACAACAATATATATATATATATATATATATATATATATATATATATATATATATATATATATATATAGTTTAGTCAGAAAATAATAAAGATAACGGTAATTCTTACATATTATAGCAAACAGCAACAAAACAGTTTGCAAAAAGTTATATTTAAGACAATATATATATATATATATATATATATATATATATATATATATATATATATATATATATATATATATATATTGTCTTAAATATAACTTTTTGCAAACTGTTTTGTTGCTGTTTGCTATAATATGTAAGAATTACCGTTATCTTTATTATTTTCTGACTAAACTGCAAAAAAATATCTCTGCCATAAAGAAATAGAATAAATTTTAAACTAATTGATGGAACGATCTGAAATTTTGAGGGTTTGTTAAAGACCATAATACAGAATTTTGGGCGCAATAACAAATTTCTAGATTGATTTTTTAAAATAGTTATAACAATTAACGATTTTACGTTATTTTGCAGTTTTCGAAGCAACAAGTTAATTCTACAACTTTTAGCAATCGTCATTTTAAAGCTTTTTTATGTTTTTAAAGACAAAGTTTTGAAATTTTACCTACGCTTTTAATGGTAAGTAAAAAATCGAAAAAATGTCATTTTTTACACTAAATTGTCAATAATTAAAAAAACACGCCGAAATCTCCGCAGAAAACGTAGGTATAGAATTTCTTTATACGAGCCCCTTCACATATCAGTTGGCCCACCTATAGTCTAGGCGGGATCTGTTTTGGATTGGACATTTTCCATAGGAAGCTATTTTTTTGCTGGAATCTTTTCAGTATGTGCCCAATATCGATAATCACGATATGCGCCAGTCGCAAACCCTGTGCTAAATTTTTTATTTAACAAAATCTGAAAACAATTGAAAATTTCTCATTTGTTTGCTCCTATTTTCGTTTATAATTCGGAAAATATTGATCCTAGAGAAAAAATTATACGAAGTTAAAAATTTCACTATTCAATTTTACACAATATTTCGTTAGCTAGAAATTGAAAATTTAATGTTTATTGTTGAAAAAATAGCAATAATTGGAAAAAAAGTACAAAAAAATGAAGTTAATCTTTTAAATGTTTTCGACTTTCTAAACTTGACTTACAAGCTCCATATTCCGACTAGAAAAACCTTGTAATATGTTTAAAACGTTTGTTAAATTTTGTTAAGATCGGTCGGATAGGTTTTGCATAATAATTTTGCAACCCAGCCTACTGGAAAAAAATTTCAAATTTTCAAATTTATAGTAGGCCCTAAATAAGGCCCTCAGATAGTTGCAAACTATTTTTACATATCAAGGAAGGCTCAAACTTTCAAACGCTATTTGTAAAATTCAAATCGGTTCCCTAGGAGAGTCTAGAAATTTTTTTAAAGTTTTGAACATTTTTTATATATATTAGGCTTATAAACAAATTGAATAACTTTACGAGCTTTAAACATATCAATTTCAAAATTTACACACTTAAAGAACATTAAAAGATGCTTCTTGAAAAAAAAAAGATACATTCGGCTTACTGGTTGCCGAGACATTGAAGGTCAAAGTTGGCATACATTTGCCGCGTAACCATAAGTGATAGATGGCTCGTTTTTAAACAAATACCCTCGTCTTGTCAAGTACTTTTTATATGAAAAGTTTTACGTAATGCGCCTTATGACAACATCCATAAAAAAGACAAATAAAAAACCGTTTTCGCGTAAAATGTCGCTCGGAATGCATGAGAGGTGGTGGTGGGGGACATTGACTCGAAATGTGAATCGGCGAGTTATAGCGCGCGATAAAAATTGCGTTATCTCGGATTCTTGTTAACCAATTTTGCTTTTTTTTTGAATCGATGTCTCGGACGACAAGGATTTCAAATATCATATTTTCAAATACCATTTCTAATTGCAAATTGGGAAATTTGCAAAAAACAATTGTATGTTAAACAAGTAATTGCATTTTTTCTTCATGCATTTTTTTTTTGATCTTGCAATTCATACATTGAAGTAAATTGTTACTTTTAGTAAACAAATATGTATTTATAAATTGTTAATAAATAATTTAAATTGTTAAAACAAGGGGGAACGAAAAAAAAAAATTTTCATAAATAAACTTTATTTTCTCAATCTTCAATCATTTTTCTCTTTAAAAAACTTTTTTCTTTCTAAAAGTCTTTTTCTTTTTTTGGAAGGACAAGAATCTTCAGGTCTGACCTTGATCTTCAATATCTCGGCAACCAGTAAGCGGAATGTATCTTTTTTTTATGTTCTTTAAGTGTATTAATTTTGAAATTGATATGTTTAAAGCTCGTAAAGTTATTCAATTTGTTTATAAGCCTAAAAAATGTTTAAAACTTTAAAAAAATTTCTAGGCTCTCCTAGTGAACCGATTTGAATTTTACAAAAAGCGTTTGAAAGTTTGAGCATTCCTTTATATGTAAAAAAATTTGCAACTATCTGAGAGCCTTATTTAGGGCCTACTATAAATTTGAAAATTTGTGATTTTTTTCCAGTAGGCTGGATTGCAAAATTATTATGCAAAACCTATCCGACCGATCTTAACAAAATTTAGCACATGTTTTAAACATATTAAAAAGTTTTTTGTAGGCGGAATATGGAGCTTGTAAGTCAAGTTTGAAAAGTCGAAAACATTTAAAGGATTAACTTCATTTTTTTGTACTTTTTTTTTCAATTATTGCTATTTTTTCAACAATAAACATTAAATTTTTAATTTCTAGCTAACGAAATATTGTTAAAATTGTGTGTAAAATTGAATAACGAAACTTTTAACTTCTTATAATTTTTTCTCTAGGATCCATATTTTCCGAATTATAAACGAAAATAGGAGCAAACAAATGAGAAATTTTCAATTCTTTTCAGATTTTGTTAAATAAAAAATTTAGCACAGGGTTTGCGACTGGCGCATATCGTGATTATCGATATCGGGCACATTCTAAAGGGATTCCAGCAAAAAAATAGCTTCCTATGGAAAATGTCCATTATGGTCTGAATTTCTACAGATCCCGCCTAGTCTACTAAGGAATTTGCACTTTAAGTCGATTACCATAAACAAATTATACTCTGCAAGTTCCCATATTAATTAATATAGCATTTTTATTAAAATTTAATAAAAACATTACCCTTATGGCTTTTTTATTTATGTACAACAATAAAAAAAATTCACTAAACTCTGGCTATGCATTGACTTATGTCCACATACGTTGATTTTTTCATAATTACGTTAAATCCAGAGGTAGCTATGGAAAAATGATATCAAAACAATAATATTGTCAGTTATTCTCAAATGTATTTTGTCGTATTGTAAAACATTTTGTCGTCTGTGGATTGTTCAATGGGTCGACGTAAACTTATCGATGAGAAAATTTGTTGAGTTATTATTAGATTTTTTAATTCTGGAAAATCCTATTCGGAAATCGCTAATATGTTGCAATTGTCACGCTATAGTGTAAGAAATATAGTCAGAAGATACAAAACTACAGGTTTGGTCGTCACAAAACCTAGAAATGTACGAAAAAGTAACCGAAGCAGATCGAAGGGCATTAAGACGCATTATAGTGAAAAATCGACGAGCAAATTATATGGAGTTAAGCGTTTTATGGAGTGACGTTATTGGAAGACACGTTTCTATATCAACATGTCATGGAGACGCCCACAAATTAGGATTTGGTACTTGGTGATGAGTCCAGATTTGAAGTGTGTATTGGAGACAGTAGGAGTAGCGTCATACGCAGGAAAAATGAAGCTTTCCATCCCGACTGTCTGAAGAGAAAAGTCAAATTTCCTGCATCTATCATGATCTGAGGTAGCATGTCGTCTAAAGATGTGGGAAAGTTACATTTTATTGATGGTATTGTAAACACGGAAAAATATTTGAATATTTTAGAAGAATCTCTTTTACCGATTATGGAATACCGTTTAACATCAGCGGAAGATTTTGTCTTCCAACAGGACGGCACAGGTTGTCTATACCTTAAAAAGAGTTTAAAATGGAGTGAAGACCATGGCATACCACTTCTGGAATGGGTTTCTAAGAGTTCCGCCTTCTCCCTGATAGAGACTTTGTGGCGCGAAATGAAAAAAACATCCTGCCAGATCCGTCAACGCCTTGAAGGAAAAATTGCAAAAAATATGGGATTCGTTTACATTAGAATTTTGTCAGAACTTGGTAAAAACTGTGCCTTGAAGAATTGTGGATGTCATTAAAAATAAAGGGGATGTAACTCAGTGGTAAACTTTCACATTTTTTTTTGTTAATATTACATATTCTTTGCGATTTTTTTTAATTTATCATTCTATAGTTTTCATTACGTTATAAAATATTTTCTATAATTAGGAAATTTAAAAATGTTGTTCAACGTTTAATTAAAACTTATAAAATTTACGCTACGCTGCGCTTTTATTTTTGTTCTCTAAAATTTAATTTTCTTATCAATCTAACGGATTTGTCACGGTCCCGAACATCGTCTTTTTTTATTTGTACATACTAAGATTTTTACACAATTATTGTCAGTTGTGACGCCACTGCGGGTTGTTTGCATAGCCAACCCCAAGAATATTAATGAAGTAATAGATGACGTGTGTACCGGGAAGGACGAAATTATCTAGAATTACGATAATTGCCCTCTGATTCGCTTATCAGTCGATTTTTTCGTGATTATACGTCGTTTGAGTTGTAATTATTGGAAGAATTAGTGAAGATTTAAGTAGTTATTTTTAGTAAAAGAAATACGTTAAAATGATTTGCATAATGCTAGTGGTGAAACTAATTAACTAAAACTAGGATCGAGAGGTCGGGAATGTTTTTTATAATGAAAACATTAACTTCGGTCTATAAATTTTTGTAAAATATTGACGTCTCCTTAATATTTGTTTTTTCTGTAAACCAAGACACTGGTGGTTGTTAGTTTCTTAAGAATGTGGCTGTAATTACACAATATTTTCTTTATACTTTTCTAATATAGTCCCAGTTATTTTAAATGATGAGATTGATGATGATGAGAAATGATGAGAAAATTATAAGAACCGTAATAGAAGCATTGGTTATCATATGACTAATAAAGTTGTTCAAAGGCGTTCATTACACCAATTTTCCTTTCGTATTTGCTGTAGTTGATTCGTAAAATTAGGTACCAACCATTGTGCGCCGTAATTCCCACTGAAAATTGCGGGAATACGCAAACCATAAGAGCTAACAATCTACAAGAAAAAAATACAAAACAAACTAAAAACCTTCCCACCGAGCTGTGAACAACAACCAACAAATTCAGTAAGCGTGACGAGAAAAGTATCAATTTCGTCCTGTTGCCAAATTGCCCATAGCGCCTCGAAACCAGATATTATTGGACTATGATTGGCGCGATGAGGGCCGTTCGTGGGTCACGTCTCTATCGGCCGAATGCCGTCCGATCGGCTAATCATCCGTACACATTTGTACACTATCGCATCAGTTTCGCACCCTTGAATCTTTTGCTCCATGGTCAATCGCATTGTTAGTTATTCGACCGCATTGCTTTTCTTCGGCGATGCTATTTCTGATGACCCTGCAGGACAGGCTTGGCTAATCTTTACGACCTTTCATTTAGCTACAAAAATTCGACTATATAAACAAACTGATGATTCTTCTGTGTTTTAAGCTGTCCAATGCTCTGTCCAACTAATTAGAAATCAAATCAAAAATTATACTTTTTGTAATAAATTGATATAAGTAAAATGTAGAAAAGAGAAGGCTAGGAGTGCATTCAACAACATGGCCAAACACTTTAAAGCTCCTACGATGTTATCTTCTAGATATAATACTACAGAGTTGAATCCTGAACACTCACTGAAGCGATGGAGATGGAGAACATAGTTGAAGCTTTCGAGATGTGGCTATACAAAAGAATCCTAAGGATATCATGGACGGACAAGATAAGCAACGAGACTGTACTACGAAGAATGGGGAAAGAAAGAGAAGTGATGTATACGATTAAAAGGAGAAAGTTAGAATATCTCGGACACATAATGAGAAACGGCACTAAATACAGATTACTGAAAATAATCCTTATTCAATATTCGAAACGATTAGACACCAAAAGAAGAATATGTTCATATCTCAAAAAAAAAAGGAAAAAATGTACAATGTTAGTTAACAGATATTAAATAAATACTCTATATTGTTTTGTGTGATAACGTCATAAAGTTAGTTTGTCTATGGCCGTCAGATGGTAGAAGTGTCGTTATTGTTAATAAGATGAATACGAAAAGTTGGTTCGATATTTTGAAATATACCGTCCTTTCTTCAACACAAATAAGATAAGACAATACTTTCTGTGAAGAATAATGAATTATTTTGAGTTGTGACAGTCTTGTAAAGAAGTTGAGGTTTTGTTTAAAATTAATTGTAGGTTGTGTTTAAAATAAGTTTGAGTTATATCAATATTTTAGTACAGTATTAAATGTAAATAACCTCAAAAAATACCTTGACAGACTTGATATTGGTAATTATGAAGTGGCGCAGTCAGTAGGATTATTGTTGTAGATATAATTATACAATGACAATGACACACTTTAAACATCATCTATATTTTCATTAGAATATAGACCTTGCAGTTAGTATTAGAATATAAATATCGTCTTAATTTATAAAATTAATTATTTCGTTGACGTTTCTAAAAAGACAGTCCTGTGCCTCTTTCTCAAAGACCCTAAATCTTTATCGATAATGTTGACCCGAGAAATTCGGCGTTAATAATGGGAAATATTTAGTCGAAGGAATTTTCCTTTGTTGGATTTCGGACAGATAGGCCTGAAAGATTATTATTAGGAAAATGTTTATTCGGCTTAATAGTGAGGTCAATCGGAACTACATTCGAGAGAAGTGAACCCAAAAAAACGTGAATTTATGAATACGATTTGAATCAATATGTTCATTTGGGAGGTTTGAAAGATTTTGTTCTGGTCGGATTAACTTAGGTGATAACTATAAACGAATAGGTGGATTTAAACAATAATAAAACGCAAGGAATTCGAGCCTCTTCCCATATCAGTTGGCCCAACGTTAGATTGATAAGAAAATTAAATTTTAGAGAACAAGAAGTTTTAATGCATCGAAGAACATTTTTGAATTTCCTAATTATACAAAATATTTTATAACGTAATGAAAACTATTGATTAAACAGAATAATAATAAATTTAAAAAACGCATAGAATATGTCATATTAACAAAAAAAAATGTGAAAGTTTACCACTGAGTTACATCCCCTTTATTTTTTCTGACCTGGCAGGATGTTTTCTTAAATCTTTTTTCATTTCGCGCCACAGTCTCTATCGGGGAGAAGTCGGAACTCCTAGAAACCCATTTAGAAGTGGTATGCCATGTCTTCAATCCATTTTAAACCCTTTTTTGACGTGACAACGTCTTAAATTAGGTTGTGGCTCGGAGTCACTCATGAAAAAGTGTAACGCCCGCTCACGTCTGTTACGATGAGTCACCGAACGAGAGAGAGGCCCGCCGGACCGGCGAATGCCTTGCGTCTCTCTCCCACTCAAACATGATCGGTCCGCTGCGCGCGCAGCACTAGAGAATTAGGCGCGTTGAATCGGTGCGTGCTTGTGTCTCTGTCTTTCTCGAGCGTTCTTGGCGTTGGAAAACCGAGAAAGCGTCATAATACAAGTTCACACGTGTGGTTAAAGTATCGTCAGCTGTGTCTGTAGTGAAAATGTGGAGTGCTTAGATTCGTCATTTACAATAACTACAACAATAAAGGTAAATAATTGTACACTAATATTTCATTATCGTAAACTATGATTGATTGATTAATTGTTAGATTGACACAAAAGTTGAGAAACTGAGTTTATAGGTTATGTCATACTATTGACAAATGTTGATAGTGTTAAGTAAATTATTAGTTTAAATCACTCTGCAATCAATCGTAATTCAGTCGATTGAGAAGAAACAGCGCGTATTGCTAGTCAAACATTTAAAATAACAAATTATAACCTCTAACCTAGAAAAAGACGTTGTCACGTAAAATCTTCGCCCGTAAAACCGACTTTACAGGGCAACCGATTTTTTTTATGTATGACAATCTGTGCCGTCCTGTTCGAAGACATAATCTTCCGCTGATGTTAAAGGGGGTTCCATAATCGGTAAAAGAGATTCTTCTAAAATATTCAAATATTTGTCCGTCTTCCAATCCCATCGATAAAATGTAACTTTCTCACAGCTTTAGACGACATGTTGGACCAGATCATGACAGATACAGAAAATTTGACTTTTCTCTTCAGACATTCTGGAGGGATAGCTTTATTTTTCCTGCGAATGACGCTACTCCTACTGTCTCCAACACACACTTCAAATCTGGACTCATCACTACTCTGATGTTCAGTGGAGTCCAATCTTTATGCTCTTTTGATCATCTTAGTCTATTTTTTTTTGTTGTAATGTTAAAAGTGGCTTATCCTTAGACTAAAACAAAATTAAATTTATTAAAAACAATTCGTACTAATTTCCTTCTATAATACCCTTCCTTTTATTGGAAAAACTTTGAGAAAGAAAATATTAAACCAACAAAGGAAAGTCAACATGTTAAATTTATGCGCCAGATTGTCAGGGAGGAATTTTTAACATTGCTAATACGTGATTTAAAACAATAGATTGTTAGAAATCCATCCTTTCACTCCAATTTTTAAATAATTCCCGACTAATAAACTACATCATTCATAATTCTCATCATTAATAATTCCCTTTAGCGCGGTGGAACGAATATCTCTGATAAATATTAAAAAATGGCATCAAAGGGATTTTAACTGTAATAATTCGATATAGATTTTGTTGTCAGTATTAAAGTCATTTTTGACGACTATCATTAAGAACGGTTAATGCTTCTATTCTTATTTTTTGATAATATACGGCTCTGGCTCAAAAGCTTTGTGTGTAATGCCGACTAAATGGGTAGTAATTGTTTAATGATTCTGCTTTTGTATACTAGAGGGCTGTATTGACGTCTTAATTTTGCAGTAAGTAGAAATAATAGATAACTCGTTTCAAAACATGCAAATATACAGTGTTGGAACTCTGGAAGCTAATAGATTCTTCTCCCTGGTTGTCTTTTTCTATACATTTTGTCGAATGATTTAGCATTTCTTCCCCATCTACGTAAAACCTTAATATTAGTCACCCATGAAATGCTTAAGATGCGCTCCTTTAACACCACGCATTCAAGGATTTGAGTTTTTTTTGATAGCTTCCAAGCCTCTACTCAGTATAATAAGATAGAAAATACAAACGTCTGAGGATAGAAACTTTCATTCTTTAAATCCAGTCCATAGTCGACTGATATCTGAGAAGTGTGTATATCCTCTAAACTGTTTGGAAAAACTACTGCGTCCTCAACATATCTAATGCTATATGGATGCACTGACTAATATGCTGTCCTCTTGTTCCCTCAGCGCTTGTGTCAAGATATATTTAGAGTATATGTTAACTAACAACAGGGTAGTCTATCTATTAAACCTATTGAACTTGCTGTTTAGGCAAATAAGAATCAATCCGAAACAAACATTTCTATTAAATATTTTGTGGCGCAATTCCCCGCAAGAAGAATTAAAATGTCTAGAACTTCAGACCGTGTAGAAAATTCTGGTTATGTAGATGATATTTTACATGGTGCAAGTGATATCGACACTTTCTACGAGTTTAAATTCCGCTGGAATACCACTCCATAAATGGAGTTCTAATTCTTCTGAGTTTTTCGACTCTATTTCCTCTGAATCCCAAAATCTAATTAGGTAGTAAAATCCGGTAATTCGTCAAATAAAGTTCTTGGAATATATTGGAATTCTCAGTCTGACATGTTCTCTATATCTCTTCCTGACATTTCTAGTGAACCAAAATACACAAAAAGAGAAGTTCTATCAATTATCGCCTCTATTTTTGATGCAACTTAAATTGGGATGACAAACTCACAGGAGAAATTTCATCAGAATGGTTGAATTTTGTAGCTCACATTCCTGATTCGCAAAACCTACAATCTCTAGACCTCTGCTCAATCCGCTCAATATTTCTCGAATTGAAATCCATAGTTTCTGCGATGCAAGCATGAAGGCATGTTGTGCTTGTATTTATTTACGGGTTTTACATGAATATGGAACCGTTTCGTGCAACCTAATCACTTCAAAGAGCCGTGTAGCTCCGCTAAAAATTATTTCACTACCCAGGCTTGAATTGTTAGGGCCTGTCTTGCTTTCTACCCTGATTTCAAACATCGTTCTTATTATTTCACCAAAGGTTTTTTCCATAGCTTCGGTTAGGCTGTGAACAGACTCCCAAATTGTATTCGTAGCAAACCGTATAACTCAAATACAGGAGTTAACGCGAACTTATTTATGGAATCACATAGGGTATAAAGATAACAAATCAAATATTCTGTCTCGCGGTACCATACCGGCCCTGCTGATAGACAATACATTATGGTGACATGGGCCCCATTTTCTAATGAACACAACTACTAAATTCAATGAATTCGTTCCAGATATTGATTTAGCAGATTTCCCTGAAAAAAAGGCACTCTACACGATGTAAATAATTCGAAACCTACTCTATATACAACTTTTTGTAAATTCTCATCCTTCACTCGGTTACGAAGAGTAATTGCATATTGCAATAGGTATATTTACAATCTTAAAAATAATGAAAACAAAAGAAATTGTGTACTTTCGGCTACCGAACTAAATCAGCTCTCGTAAGCAAGTTATCGGCGTCCAAACTACGTTGTGGTAATTGTTTAAATAGACTTGTTAAAACGTTCTTTGCGAAACTGTCATTTGTCCCAGTTTTCTGGGTGGTCCTTCGAAAAAGTATAGAAAAGTGAACTTATTTCCCTAAGAACTAAACTTGTTCTGCAAGGGAAAAACCAGCGACCTATGACTGGTGCGCGAAACAAAGGTATCAGGACAAGTTGTAAGGACAAACACACCTGCATCTTCGCACACTTGCCTCTATCAAGAATCTGTTGTAGATGATTCATAAATGTATCGTGTAATCCCCGCTTAGATAGTAGTTTTATTCTACCAAATGCGTTGTTGTAGTCGACAAAACAAATTTATGTGTGGCAGTTGACATTTTTGCATCTCTGAATTAGAAGTCATACATTTAGAATTTAAAAAGATAATAAATCGGTTTAATTTGCCAAATATTTCTTTCCGTAGTAACATTTATTGCTCCAAAAATAAAAAAAATAGTAAAATTTCTGAGAATTAATGATTGACACTTGATTTCGGCTACTTTTGACCACTTACGACGCGTGATTTTTTGTTTGCTAGACTATTGGGTTATCGATCTTAAAAGTTTAAGTATACTTCAGTCGAAATTGTTCTTAAGTATTAATTGATTTGCTACTTGAAGGTGGCCATGTACCAGTTAGAACGAGGACGTCGCTAAATCATAACATGAAGACATGATCAGGCCCCTGAGTTTTTTTAAAACTCTCCGTCAATATTTCTCTTTCCTACGCTCTTTTACTACTGAAACATGGTTCATTGAGTCATAGTTCAATATGAATTAAAATGTATTCTAAAATAAAAGATCTGCCCCGTATATTGAACCACGTAGTTCTAGCGAACAAGCAACTTCATTGTGAATTATGTATGCACCTTTGGAGACGTTATTTTTTTTCTCGACGAAATTTAGTACCGCCAGTTCTAGGTTATCGTAAAACGACCGTATATTGTGTCAGAGGAAACACCCAGTAGAAGTACAAGACTCCCACTTTTCGCTGTTAACAGCTACTAACAAACATCCTTTGGTTGAATTTATTTGAAAATGTTGTACTTTTGCAATCTGTTGGCCGTAAACCGCGAAACCTTCGTAGGTTTTAATCGTATTCAGTAGCTCTCGATCCACGATCTACAAAGAAATTTTTCCCTTTGGCGTTTAGCGCGAACGAAGGAGGCAGCCAGGTCAGGCTCGAGATACTCAATAAGATTAACTAATTTATTGAGCGTATAAACAACATTTGACAGTTTTTGGGACATTATTACCGTACTACTAATTACAAAACCTAAAAATATAACAACTTTTTTAAAGCGGGAGTCTTTTCATCACTACATTTTTGTAATTTGCCGGAATATTAAATCAAAGTAAAATTAAAGTAAATCAGGATTTGGAATCTATTTGTACTTATTCCACTAGACATAATCTTAAACTTAATGCTAAAAAATGTAATTCTTTGTTATATTGTTCAAAAAATTATAAAGCCACTGTTCAGGATAACTTAAAACTAATTATAAAAAATGAAACTCTAAAAAATGTTAATACATAGTTGCAGAAACTTAGGAGTCATATATGACGTACGCTACGTTTTCAAGAGCATGTCACCCTTTTAGTAAAAAAGTGCTATTTAGTTATGCGTTAACTGTATAGAAGTAAAGGCATTTTAAACTTTAAATTGCTTAAGTTACTTTGTGAAACTATGGTTATGTCAATTCTTAATTATGGGCTCTTGGTATTTTACCCTTGCTTAGATCAAGTTACGAAATTGAGGTTGCAAAAAATTCAAAATAATTGTTGCAGATTTATTTTTGGCATAAGAAAATATGATCGTGTATCATGCAAAATTAAAGAACTTTAATGGTTAACAATAGATAATTTATACAAATATCACCTCGTCTCATTGATATATCGAATTATTTCCTCGTCAAATCCTATTTATTTAAGGAACAAATTAGTATTTCGTGGAGACGCTCATAATCTGGATCGGAGATATCCTCATAGTCTTATGCTGCCAAGATATAGACTAGCTATTTTCCAGCGATCGTTTACTTACAATGCTGTTTTAGTGTTTAATAGTTTAACAAAAAATTTAAGAGGTAAATCTCTTGATTTCATGAAGCGGCATTATAAGAAATTTTTACTACAATCGCAGTAACGTTATTATTATTATATAGTATATTGTTGTCGTAATTGTTACCATTAGAATTTTTATATTTTTTTTTGTTTTTATTTATCATTAATATCATTTATCACATAACATCACAAATTATTTTCTTTATCTTATTTTTCTAGTAGCCACATTACTATTTCTACCATTTCAATATTATATTATTATTTATGTCAATTTATAAATCTTTTTTTTTTTCATGTTCTACTTATTTCAAACTGACTTTGTAAACTTGAGGTTAAGTGGAGTAGCTCTAGCTAGACTTCGCCTCATGTATCTCTTGTTTGTAAATTTTTACAGACTAAATAAAGGCAATTTATTATTATTATTATTATTATTATTATTATTATTATTATTATTATTTGCAAAACACAACAATTAACAAGGAATCACTTAAAACACGTATACACTTAATTCATTTTTTCCTTCTTGTGCATTTTCTGGGTCACTATCATCATTCAATTCATAATAAATTTATTTCTACCATTATTGCGGAAGTGCCTATCTAAGCGGTGGATAGGCACTATAGATAGGTGTAAGTAAGTGGATTATCTTCTTATAGTTTTCTTCAACTTTGATCATTTTGACTATTCTTCTTTGGTGATATTAGATACTTCTTTTTTAATTACCTGAATTAAATTCTCATCAAATTTAGGAAATGTATTTGCACGTCTTATATTTGTAAGTCCCAATATCTTCTGGCGTCTTCCTACTGATCTTTTGCCCTGTACTTTTCCTTCCAGTATAACTTGAAGTATCCTATTTCTTTCAATCTTTTGCCTCTCAACACTTGACCCATGTATTGCATTTTCCTCTCTTTAATTATTCTTAATATTTTTTTTTCTTTACACATTCGACGAAGTACCTCAACATTAGTAACTCTTTGTACCCATGGAATTCTCAACATTCGTCTGTATATATACATCCATGATGTCATTAGCAGTAGTTTTTATAAACCGTTATCACATGGGCAAATATTAATTACAGTGAAAACCGGTAGTGAAAATAATTTTATAAAGAAACGATCTAAAAATTTAGATCAGCTTATTAGGATCAGTCATATACTAACTCCACGAAGATATTGAAAATTGTTTGCTTGTAGATCCCTGTATATGAAGCATTCTGCTACATATATGGGAATATTGACAGCTTCTCTTAAGCAGCTCTTGTGAACTGCTTGAATCCTCTTCTTTGTAGTATTACAGGTGTGTCCCCAGGCGAGATTCGTATGTAAGTATCGGAAGAATAATACTGTTTATTAATCTCATTTTGGTTTTTGTCCTTATTTTGCTTTTTCTGTCTGTGTGTCCTCTAATGAATGCTTTAGCCATCTTGGCTTTTTGCACTGTGGCGTCTACGTGCTTTTTAAATGTCAGTGCTTTATCCATGATGACTCCCAGGTATTTGTCCTCGCTTTTCCCCTCGATGGGATTATTCTGTACAAGTTGTTTCTCTGGTTGCTAAGTTTCTTTTTGAATAACACCGCCTGCGTCTTGTCGGAGTTTATGTCGATTTTCCATCCAATACTCCACCTCTCGATTTCGTCCAACGCGGTTAGAAATTTGTTTACTGCTATGTCAACATTTCTGTGCTTGGCGGCTATTGCAGTGTCGTCTGCATAGTGATCTATTTTTGGTATACGTTTACACTTTATAGTCTTTAACTGAATAAATTGAGAAGGGGAGAATTGTTTGTCTCAAGTTAGTTATTCAGAATTATGTCTGTATTTTTAATTTGTTAATTTCCATAGATTTCGATAAAGATAGGTTAAGGCCTTTATTTTGAATCTGAAGAATTTGAAATTCGTCATTAAAAGGATGGTTATGGTCTAGAAGGTGAAATGCGTGCCTAGAATCTGTTTTTCTATGATTGAAAGCCCTTTTATGTTCAGCTTTACGTTTGTTAAAAGTTCTAGCAGTTTGACCGATGTAAAATTTTTTTTATTGGCGAATATCAAGGTCGTGTCTGTTTTTCTCACGTTTTCATATCCGCAGATAGAATCACATACTAGTTGTACTACTAGTAGTACTGTTACTGTATTAATGATTTTGGGTATGTTAATAATATAAATAAAAAAAGGCACAAATTGTTTGCTAACTTTATCGATTGAGTAATATACATACACTGTCGTTTTATAAACCCGGTCCTGAAGGCAATGACACTCACTACCACAGAAACAATCGAAAGCTATAAATCTGAGTTGTGACCAGGCCAGGAAACCTGGTAGGCGGTATTGTTATACCGAGAATGGATTAATATGACGAATGTTAGGTATTACAACCTATAGGCGTGACCATTACTTTTAGAATACGGAGGCTTGAATTTAATTAGCCGGCTTGAATTATATATACCAGGTGTACAACAATTACGTAATTGGAAAACTTCCTGTCATCTTTCGTTGACCTGATACTTGCTGCTGATTTTATCACATATAAATACGTGCTTCTTACATTTGTAGTATCATATTATAAATTTTTAGGTGGTTAATAGAACATATCGCATAATTCATTAACAGGTGCCCCAAAAATCCAATTTACACAGTTTTTTGTCATTTTTTAAGGACGTAACATTATTTTTTAATTCCTTTAAAGTGCAACTTACAAAATGACAACATGTTATATATAATTAAAATCTTTGACAATTAACCAAGGTTTACAACTAAAAATACACCATTATTAGCAAGTTGTGCATGTTGGAATACAGGCACATGGATATCATCATCATCCAGCCTCAAGAGTCCACTGCTGAACATAGGCCTCTTCCTCATGTTTCCAACCCCGTCTATCTTGCGCCGCTCTTATCCAGTTTTTATTGAGTCTTCTTAAATCGTCAGTCCATCTTGTAGGTGGTCGACCGACGCTTCTCTTGTCTTCCCTTGGCCTCCATTCCAATAACCTCTTTGTCCATCGCCCATCTGTCATTCTGGCTATGTGTCCTGCCCATCTCCATTTTAGTCTGGCTATCTTCTCGATGATGTCAGTCACTCCCGGTTCTTCTCCTGATGTCTTCGTTGGTTATTCTGTCTCGCAGAGTTATTCCTAACATGGACCGCTCCATTCTTCTCTGCGTGACTCTCAGTTTGGTAGCTGCTGCTTTTGTTAAGGTAAGTGTTTCTGCTCCGTACGTCAAGACTGGGAGGACGCACTGATCAAATACCTTTCTCTTTAGGCATGTGGGCAGCTCACTTTTAAAAGTTTCTCTCAGTTTTCCAAATGCTGCCCACCCAAGGCCGATTCTTCTCTTCAGTTCATGAGTCTGGTTATCCCTGCCAATCATAATTTCATGTCCCAGGTATTTATATCTATCTACGAGTTCTATTTCTTTCCCACCAATACTGATCCATTCTCTCTTGCCAGACCTAGATCTTCAGCTATTATAAGTATATCATCGGCGAAACGTAAGTTGTTTAGATATTCTCCATCTATTTTTATTCCCTTTGTCATCCAATCCAAATTCTTAAAAGCATGTTCTAGCACCGTATTAAAAAGTTTAGGTGACATTGGGTCTCCTTGTCTAACCCCCCGTTCTATTTTTATGCGATTACTGTTGGTATGTAATCTGACAGTGGTTGTTGCCTGCAGGTATATTTTGTATAATAATTTAGTATATCTATAATCTAGCCTGTATTCTTTAAGCGCCTGTAATATTTTGCTTAGCTCAACTGTGTCAAAGGCTTTGTGAAAATCGATAAATATTAGCACATGGATATACTGCCGAGCAACAAGGAGTTATAATGTACGTGATGGTACATAGAGGTGCTAAAACTGAATACGGTATGCGGTATGGCAGGCAATGGCGGGCAAGGACAAGGAGTACGACTACAACACATGTCAACTCATAGAACAGGGGCTGCAGGTTGAACAAGAATTTGGTGCGTTACATGGAGGACAGCAGTTCATGGTTCCCCTTTAAATTTTTTGTAATATATAAGACCAAAACTTTTGACAAGATTAATTAATTAAATTGGCTTTTACATTTATTTCTCCGTGAAAAATGATTGCCACCTTTGTGCAAATAGTCTTTGCTTCCATCGAAGTTAAAGATGATAAAATTTTTTCGCAAACATCTATTTTTGCATAATTTTTTTACATCTAAAAGAAAACATTAATATTAACAGAAAAACAAATGAAAAACGAGAAAAATATTAACAGAGACATATTTCACAGATTGTTGGCCACGTCGAAATTCCCAAAGAACGGAAACGCATCTCATCTACAACAACAAACAAGTATCCAAGAGTTATTTTCGGTTGTGTATATGGGTGTTCCGTCAAAATGAATTATAAAATATTTGATTTAGTACCGCCGAGACAGTTTAGTGTTCGCCTTTTTAATGACTGTGAAATGTGCGTCCAGTGGCGCGCTCAATAATAGAAAAAGAAATGATTTCTCCTCTTTCTAGATGCCGGATCTTCTTTTGTCAGTGTTGTATCATTCCAGTTTATTCTATCGTGGGAATTTATTGTGTCGTGGTTTTGAGTTTTATAAAGCAGAAGGTCCTAATATGACCCCCATTTTTTTTCCAAATATTGTTTTTTTTTCCACAAGGAAACTAAGTAGCTGGCTGTATACCCTGTATCACAAAAAATTTATTAAAATCCTTTATAAAAGGTATAATTAACAAACCCAATCGAGCTATATCACAACAACAAAACGTTTTCGGAATCCATATTCCATCATCAGTGTCCTAAAAAGTATATAACCACTTTAATTAAAAAGAACGTGAAATTTAAATTTTGACCAAGGTTAATGCAAAATGTGGTTAATACTTACTAGATGTACATGTTTTGAGTAGATTTTGCGTCGCTTGGGGCTGGGAAAATTTTACCGACCGTGGGAAAAAGCGGCATCCTTTGATGTTTGCACCTGCTCAGGTGTTCGAGTGACGTCACGCTCACTGACAAGTCGAGTCATTTCTTCTTTTTCTTTCTTTCGTCTTCTTCTTTTCTTTAGCTAATCTGTTTTTCGTCTCATGTTACCTTCTTCTATTCAGTAATTGAACGTCCACTGCTTGACAGAGGAACCCAATATTTTATACACTGCTACATATAAGCTTTCGTTCTTTCGTCTAGTGCTCGAGACAGATTTTTCGCCCAGTACTCTACATAGGTCTACGATTCTTTCCTCCAGTACTGTACATAGGTCTACGACTAGTTCCTCCAATGCTTTATATAGGTCTAAGTTAAAGTTAAAGGTTAAAGTTACCAGTGGATTTGATAACATGGCAACGTATGACTCTACATGAAGTTGCTGGTCCTGAGACAAAGTGTCTACGAGGACTTGATTGATCTGACAATAAATTATTATATTTGTCTAAATATGACAGAAGCATGACAGAAGCCAGCAATATTTGAAAAATTGTATAAGTTAAAATTAAAATAATATAACAGTAGCAATGGATTTGGAGCTACAGTATCTCGGACATGTGATGCGGGGCGAGAAGTATGGCATCCTGCGACTCATAATGCAAGGAAAGATAGATGGCACAAGAAGCATCGGAAGAAGGCGAATTTCATGGCTTAAGAACCTGACAGAATGCTTTAGATGCAGCTCAAAACAACTATTTAGAGCTACTGCCTCAAAAATTAAAATCGCTATGATAATTGCCAACCTCCGTAGCGGAGATGGCACCTGAAAAAAGAAGAACAGTAGCAACCATCAATGTTATAGTTTTAATTGTAAATTTCTCCTAAATTTATGTTAAGAACATGGAGAAAATTGTTTTGTTGATTAATGTATGTGGAATGAATTGTGGTGAAAATTTTGTGGGTACTGATTGGCAGCCAACTATACATAAGTCTAAATTAAGTGGTTGTAAACTAAAGATTCTAACAAAAGGCCCTTTATGTTTGAGTGAGGGCGACAAGACACAGCCCTGTCTTACACCTCTTTGAATTTTTATTTTATTAGTTCTATGTTCTTTGTTCTCAGTAGTTTTATTAACGGATTATGTTTCACTGTATCGAATGCCTTGTTATAATCTAGGAAGCAGACATAGATGTCCTGGTTTACATCTAAACATCTCAGTATTGGACAAGATGGACAAAGAGGTTATTGGAATGGAGTCCAAGGGAAGACAAGAGAAGCGTCGGTCGACCACCTACAAGAGGGACTGACGATTTAAGAAGACTCGATAAAAACTGGATGAGAGCGGCGCAAGATAGACGGGGTTGGAAACATGAGGAAGAGGCCTATGTTCAGCAGTGGACTCTTGAGGCTGGATGATGATGATGATCTCTGTATTAGCACAATTACTGCATATAATACTTCTCTGTAGTTTGTTCAATGTCTTGTTCTTACTTTTTATATATTCTACGATGAATAATCTTTAGGAATACTTTTAGTATGTAGTACATTAGACTGATGGTACGGTGATCGCAACATTGTTTGGCGTTTTTCTTTTTCGGTATAGTCACGAATGTTGATAGAAGCCATTCTGCAGATAATATACCTGCTCTGTATATGATATTAAATAATTCGATAGTAATATGTATATTGTAGTCGGCGATAAGTTGCAATATATTGAATAAACAATGATAAAAAATAAAATTCAGAAGCGCCGCAAACAAGATCAGAATTGCCATGTTAATAGCCAACGTTCGCAACGGACAGGGCACTTGAAGAAGAAGAAAAAATAAAATATTTACGTAAAGCACTGAACATTCTAAGCAGAATGTAAAATAAAAGATATCTACAATATATGATGCATATAAACACAGAGAAAATTAATATTGATAAGTGCCGAAAACTTAGGCCTAATATATAACTCTTTTTACAGATACATGAAAAGATCATAGGGTAATAGAGTGGGATGAAAAACATTAAAATTATGAAAAAATTAACAGCTTATATTAAGTTTAGTCTTTTAGTCAGTTTTTAATCCCAAAATTGACAAGTTGATAACGAAAACGGCACATAAAGAAAGAAAGAAATATAAACTATTTACTACATGTAAACAACACATTGTGAATATTCTAGTAAATTGAAGAAGATTAAAAAATATCTACTACATGCTTGTCTTCTAACTATATTTTATATAAAGACTCTCCACTTTAGTCACTTTGATTTTATTCCTCGCGTTGAGAAAACGTAACGAGAAATTACAATATTCGCGACAACATCCATCAGCGATAACCACCGGGCAAAGCATTAATATTAATGCGCATGCCTGAGTCACCGAGTCGGCGTTGGTCGCCTTAACCAATTGGCTAAATGGAGTGATTAAATTGCACCAGATCAAAGTTGGTAACGGAATGAGAAAAGCCATTGTTTTCGACACGAAAGTCGCACAAAGAGCGCCTCAAGGTACCCATTTAGGCCCGATGATTGCTGCTAATTGCTCGAATGGGTAATTGTCGGTCGACTGCCGTTTATTACCGTTCGGTGGGTAGTCGATGATAAATACGACATGTCTAAACAACTGCTGTAAGTAATAGAATGTTAGCGGGCTTACGTTAATACCTATTTTAAGTACAAGATTTTTTTTCCTTTTTCTATAATCACATATTGTTTATTAGAAGTTGCAATCAGTTTTGAAATGTATAGTTATAGGACATTTGACGACGTTCATGTGTGGAATTATTTATAGATTTTCACATAACACTGAGTGAAAAATACTAAATATAGCCCACTATTAGTTTAGTGGTTAGATTATCTTTAGAGGATCTTCTTACTCGAAATAACCAAGAAGATATATCACTTTCTAGCTTAAATACTTTCTACTTCGTTGAAGAACTGGCGTGTCCCACAGTGCCAGCTGATATATCTAAATAGTAGCACAATAATTTTCGAATTTGTATCGATATTGTTACACCAGCAATTTTTAACTCATCAATTTAAAAATAACACTGCATGAAGAAACTGACTGTATGTTTTCACAAGGTGCCATAATACTTCCGTATCACTTCGAAGACCCATTGGAACTTCCTTTACTAGAGCTCAGGGCTTTAACAACAAAACTTACATGAGTTTTTTGATAACTTAGAAACCGAATAGAAGAAACATAACTTTTCTCCGCAGACAGTTTTAAATTGCGTCTTTAACATCTGCCTAATGTGGTTCCCCTATTTTAATTGTAGCAATAAGTTGCTGGTCTATATCGGTGGGATACAACACAATTTTTTTATAGAATGGATGAAACATTTTTTTAAACCAGCAAAATTGGAAAAATGGCATACTTAATGGCCATTATTGCCACACGCTCAATTTGGAAATGATTAATTTGATTAGAGAAAACTCTGTTTCTATAATGTCCCTACCTCCTCATGCCACACACAAGCCTACCTCTTGATAAATCCTACATGGGCAGCTTAAAGGATTGCTTCTTCTTCTTCAAGTTCCATTCTTATCTGAGATTGGAAATCATTCTGGCAATTATAATTTTGTTGGTTATATATAGCCATCCATAGCCAAAAAATATGAAGCCGAAAAAATGTTTAACATTACATTAAAAAAGCAGCTTCTGAATCTCTTCAAAAAAAGCTATGGAACCACAAGCTACCTGCTCCAAATTCAATGACAAAGAGTCCTTAGATAAATCGACGTCATGCTCCAAGAAGACTTTTCCAATTATACCACTCTTAAAAAACATCTACTCGTTGACGAAAAGGTTCCAAAATACAAATAATTACCTCCTTTAAAGTTTCTCTCGATAAAATTACAAGTAAAAGACTTGAGAGCTTAAAATTTGTATTCAAATTGCATTTGTAAATTCGGAAAATGAGGATTCAACGTTGACGGAAACAGGAAAAATACAAAACAAATCAAAAACATTCGAAACCAGGATTGAAGGTGGTACCGCAGTATCTAAAAAAATTTTCCCAGTTAACGTGATGTTGACTATAAGAAAGTTGGCCAAGAACAATAGAAGACCAAGATGCAGAGTGCATATTTTGTAAGGGGCCACTTGAAACAAACAGAAAGGGAAGCTCTTGATAGCTCATAAAATGAAACACAGATTCTGCACAGAAAAAACATATTCTAGCTGAACTAGTGCTGAAGAAACGAAAGCCTATTGTGGACTAAAAAATACTCTAATTGAACTGTGGACGACTGGAGAAAAGTCCTGTTTACAGAGGAAACTCACTTTATAGTTCAGGGATAGCGGTCGAAATTCGTAAGGAAGTCTGACAATGAAAACCTTACACCATCTCATATTGATCAAAACGTAAAATATCCAGTAAAAAATGACTTGGAGATGTTTTTCATACATGGGGGTTAGATCTTTGGTACTAATCGAAGGCATGGTGAACAGCCAAAAATAGAAATCCATGTTGGAACAGCGTTTGGACACAGAACTCCAAAAATGTCAGCCTCAAGGAGGAGCGATTCTTCAACAGGACTCTGCTGTCTCTCAAAAGTCAAAGCAAATGATGGAATTTTTCAAAAATAAGGAGATAAGTGTTTTAGATTGGTCCGGTAATTCGCCAGATCTTAACCCCATTGAAAATTTATGGGTTATTTGCAATGCTAGACTGCGCAAAATCTACTGTACTACAAAAATAAAAATGATAGAAGCGGTCAGTCAGGTTTGGTTTAGAGATGAAAGGATATCTGGGAACTGTCAGAAGCTCTTAGAATCAAAACGGGTAAAAGCAGTAATTGCAGCCAAAGGGGGACATATTTCTAAGGTACTTAATTATGTAGGTTTGCCTTTATAGGTTTGTCAAAATGTAATTTTTTTCTAAATAAACTGTTTTCATAAAACAGCCTATGATTCCATTAATTCGTACAGTACTGCACACTTAGCTCTTTGTAGATTGCAATTAATAGTCTGCTTATTATTAATTGGTAACTTAGCTGTTGCTAAATAACGAAAAGAGATTTTTCAGTACCAGATCCTTCATATTGTGTACACAAACACAATAAAATTATTTATTATCTTATATTTAGACATATTAAGCTATTGGAGTTAACAAAAAAGAACTTCTAAATTTCTTAATATTGAACACAATAATTAAATCAACTTTAAGCCGAAGAACAAAAAAGACTAGTAGACTTTATTTCCTTCCGGTATACTCGTTTTGTTGGAATGGGCTAACGATATACCATTAAAAATTCGAGTGAAATTCTTGTCGGATCTCATCGAAATTTTCTTTTTATTTCTTCAAAAAGACGTCGCCGTCCGGTCGGTCCATATTCCAAGGATCACTCGACTCTGGAATTTGCATGCAATAACTCTGGAATGGCTGGTTATTGCGTTCCCTGGATAATGAAATACTATCGGACCCCGGAACAGGCAGGAGGCCGGAGCTGACCCGCCCCCTTTCGTATATATCCTCGCTCTCGTCGATCATCCCCCGCCTACGCGATTCGGGGGCCTTTATGCTCTTAAGAACCCGTGTAACGAAAAACCTTCGCTGAGTCTTACAATAAGATTTGCAAGGATCGTATTTTGCATCAAGGAGCATTTTATATTTGTGAGAGGGAAAGAACGATTTAATTTTGAACGCTGAGAGGGATGTTTCTAAAGTGTTGTTATAGGGGGTAACGGCAGGGATTACGGCTTTTGATAGATTTTGATGTTGGGCACAAATGGATTTGTGTTTATATTAAATGTGCAGATCATTATTGCTGACTTTCAGTTACGCTACTACCAAAAATTGGTAAATTTCTTAGTTTCAGAACATTCAATACACACTGAACATAAAAAACGACTGTTATGGGTTAATTTAATGACTTTTTGACTTGAGGATTTAATTAATTACTTTATTTACACAATTTATTCACTTTTTTATATCACTTGGTCATAATAGTTTAAAACACTGTGGGTCTGGATGTTGTTGAGGCCTGTTGATAGTTTCTTTGGATGGTAAAGTGTACAACAGTTTAAGATTGGTAGTTGATAATGGCTGAACCAATATAGGTTGTAGCATCTGTTCTATATTTATGTATATCTGTTGCTCTGTTTGTCTTTTTCTTCTTCATTCTCGGTTTTAAGCATTTGTTGGCTCTTTCAACATCAAACTTCATCTTATCTTCTCAAGAAGCAATCCACACATTCGTCTCAATACCTCTGTACTAGTTACTCTGGCTGTAATCTGTAGAAAATAATAATTGTATTTTCTGCAATAGTTTGTTCAATAACTAAACAATAATAATTAAAACTATTTTAATTTCCCATGTCACTAAATTAAAGACCTACTCTCAGCGCGACATGTCTTCTTCATGCTGTTTCGTATCTCCTTTGCCTGTCAGTTTTTTTACATTCAACTATTCAAGAGAAAGTGTAATCCCGGTGCTTACTAACATTATCAATGCATTCCTCTTACTGATTTGATTTCCAACTCCTCGAAAGTAGCCAGTACGATCATGATTCCCAAACCAGGGAAACCTCTAACCAGCACTGAATCATATAGAGTATATATTATAGATCAATTTCTCTTCTTAACACTCTAGGTAAAGTCTACGAGAGGATCCTTAAGGAAAGACTCGTAGAACTCCGAAAACTTTCCTCAAGCAGCAACGACAGGACGTTGAGGAATCGAACTGTATTCGACAAATCTCAGGCCAATTCGACAAAATCGTTAAATGATGTAATAAATGGAGAGTTACTTTAAATCCAACAAAAACATAAGTCTTCCTCTTCAGATATCCGAGCACCCCCGGTATGAAGATGAGGGCAACCGGATAGAGCTCTACGAATATAGACTTCCATTTCAAAGGTCGGTGTCCTATTTGGACGTTCAATTTCAGAGGAACCTCAACTGGGACATCGAACTAAACCTCACTCAAAACAGGGCAAGAATGAAGGCTATCTCCTGCACACGTGAAAATCCAATTAGCCAATAAAACCAATTGTTGAGTACAGGGCGCTTCTTTACGACTCGCTTAACAATCGTCAAATAAACGCTATCATGGCAACTGAACGTAAAATCCTTAGAAAAATCATGAGGAAACAGGCAGTCGGCATTAAGCGGAGTAGCTTCAACATCAGAGCAAAAGAGGTCCTCCAATAATCATGCCATCGGTTAGGTCATATAGTGACCAGGTTCCCCCAAAAGAAAGTTCCTTTCCTCCCAGCCATACTTCTGAACTTGGCTGGAAAAGAGCTTTCTGATGTGTACTTCGACACCCTAAAAGCGATGTCACTAAGATACCGCAGATATTAACAAGCTGCAAGCCAATAATGCTCAATCAAAAGAGCCGTTCCCAAAAGTATAGCCGATAACATGCGATGGCTAACAATCTTCTTTAACGACCAACAATTCTGACAACAGCTTCTTAGCAACCCACTCGTTTCCCTAACTCCCCCAAATGCAATCACAACAACTTCATTTGCAGACAGATGACTGCTCTTTGTTCAATAATTCACTCACTCGTAAGGGAGCTGCCACACCTTGAAGAGGCGCTCCGCCTAAACGAGGTTTCATAACGATGTCATTCAGGCCTTCAGCTTATAGTGCCTAAATGGCTTCACGTACGGAAACATGCAAGATGTTACGTGATAGGATAGAACAAGTAGATTAAGATGACATAGAACAATCAAACCTAGCGGTATGTTAAATGTTTACGCTTAATAAGGATTGCGTTTGCGTCGAATATTTAACGTTTATTAATGTTAAAAATATAATGGCCATATTACTCTGAAAAAAAAGTTACAAACGTATATTTAATGTGTTTTTATTAGACTTTTTATTTTAATTGCATTAATAAATGTTAGTTATGAGGACCCAATAATCCAAACGCTAGGTAACATTTCGCAATTAACAGTTATTTACGTTAAAGCGACTTATCGCTAATCTACTTTTCTTTAGCAATAACTAGCGTAAAAGAAATTGATGGCAACCGGTCTGCCTTTGAATCCTGTCAATTTTCAAACTCAATTCAATTATCGTATCTCACGTCGTTCGGTGCTGTCTTTCTATCAACTGTAGCCGATAAAGGGGACTCGCAGATTGATTAATAAGCTGTAATTACGATAGATGCCTGTGTGTGGGTCACAAGAATTACAACTGCAACTATAGTAGTAGTTGTCATCGGGTACTCTGGGTTAGTTAGTTTGTTGGGACGGTCGAGAATGTGATATGTAGGTATGTGTACAGTACTCCATAAAATTATCGTTACACTTTTTTAGAAAGGTGCTAAGAAGTAAATTCAAGCAATTTTAATATGCTTAATCTATATAAGTCCCACGAAAATATTAAACATTAGGTATGGATTTCTTGTAGAAAATATGCATTAAGTATGCTTTTCTTTAGAAAATATGCATACTGTTAGTGAAGACATATATTTAATAATTGTATATTAATTAATATAGGTTCATTAATATAGATTTCAAACAGGCTTTTTAGTCTACAGGTACTCATCCAGCGCTGCAGAGATATGAACAAAGACGTGTACATATGCTTTATAGACTACGCAAAAGCATTCGATAACGTAAAGCACGAAAAGATAATTGAAGTTCTCCATAAGATCGGAGTCGACTACAGAGACATTCGAACAATAGCGAGTCTCTATTGGGGCCAAACAGCTAAAGTGAAAGTAGGATCTACATTGACCAATAAAATTGAGATCAAGAAAGGGGTACGACAGGGCTGTATCTTGTCTCCTATTGTCTTTAATATATACTCAGAAGAAGTATTTAAGACAGCGCTGGAGGAAAGCACAGAAGGCATAAAGATAAATGGAGAAATAATTAATAACATAAGGTATGCTGATGACACTGTGATTCTAGCAAGTAGCATGGAGGAACTGAGTTGCCTAATGAGTAAGATACAAAAAACAAGTGCACAATACGGACTCAGACTAAATATCACAAAAACCAAATGGATGTTAGTAAGCAAAACCCAACAACCACCACAGTAACTGATATTAGACAATGAAAGAATTGAACACGTGGATTCGTACATCTACTTGGGAACAACAGTTAACTCAAATTGGGATCAAGCGAAGGAAATACGTATAAGAGTAGAAAAGGCAAGAGCATCGTTCACTAGCATGAAGCAAATTTTCACCTCTAAAAGCCTCACCCTACCTTTCAAAATTCGACTTCTGAAATGTTATGTATTCCCGGTTTTGTTATATGGAATGGAGGCGTGGACAATGACGGCAATATTGATGAAAAAAGTAGAGGCCTTCGAAATGTGGGCTTACCGACGTATATTACGTATATCCTGGACTGAGCACGTGACCAACGAAGAGGTACTACGCCGGATAGGTAAAGAGAGAGAGGTAGGAATAAGTATAAAGGAAAGAAAGTTGGAATACTTGGGTCAAGTTATGAGACATAATAAATATAGAGTACTACAACTGATCGTTCAAGGGAAAATAGACAGTAGAAGGGGCCCAGGGAGGAGAAGACACTCGTGGCTCCAAAACTTGCGGCAATGATTCGGATTGTCATCTGCTGAACTATTCAGATCTGCCGTAAACAAAGTCAGAATAGCCATGTTGATTGCCAACGTTCGGAACGGACAAGGCACATGAAGAAGAAGAAGAAAAAGTTGGTGCGATAATTTAAACAATTTAGGAGGCTAATATTGAATAAGAAACAGGCTTTAAAGCCTACATACAAGAAGGAAAACGAAAAAGAAGAAATTTGACATCTTAATATTCCAGAATAGGCGGATCCGAACAGTGCCATTCTATTATAGTTTCCGATTACTATTTTTGTCTCTGACCATAACACACTAATTGACTTTCATTAAAATTTAGTTGTTAAAACTTAGCCGCAAACAAAACAATAAATAGTTTAAAGACTTTATTACTTCATAATATTCCCGATTTTGTATAAAATCTCCCAGTTTTGTTGCGAAAAGCGGGACGAATAGAAAAGAATTCGAACAAAAAAAAAATCGGTAGAATGTAGTGAAAACTTCTCTTCGTCAACTAATAAAATTTCCACAGATGCGTCGCTAGTGGATTATATTATGTTATTTATAAAGCCTTTGAGAAACGCCGCTTCGACGGAAAAGTGGAAGTCCTCGCCGCGGCGTCTTCTGATGACGTCTAGGAGGACGCCGGCGTCGAGAAACGTGGGGAAGTTCTTACACCGGAAAAATAATAATACAATAATGCCGTGTTCTGATATTGTGAATGAATTACAACTAATGGGAATATATAAAGATATGCACCAAATGGAATACCTCAAGGATCCGTTATTAGTTCAACACCATTCTTAGTAGCGATAAACAAAATCTTAGAAAACTTTCCAAAACTTGTTAAGGCGAGATTATACGCTGATGATTTGGTTATATATTCAAGAGGAAAAAATATTCCTTCTATATAGAAAAACGATGTGCAATAAGTCACCTTGAAAACTGGTCGATAGCTGTGAGGATTGCAATTTTCTACAACCAAAACCAAATGTTGTAACGTTATAAACGTCACATCTCTATTAATTTAAATTTAAATAATTATTTCATTTTAATTTGTTTATTAATTTATTAATTTCTTTATCTTCAGTTTAATTTTTACTATTTTTTATTTATAAAAGTAGTTGGCGCCCTCTGTTTTTCTCTTCTTCCTCTGTAATTATTTTTTTTCTCTCTTTCTGTCCCATAGAATAAATATTCGCCCTCTCACTTTGGTTCGGCAGACTATTCTGTTCCGTGTTGACTGACAAGCTAGTTTCATGATATCTATAGCAACATTCTATGACATCTGTGCTAACTTCATTCAGTCTCCCACTTTCTGTCAAAACAACTTTTCTGTAGTGGGATTATTGTTTGTCTCTTTTTGAAATTTATAAAAGAAGGCAAAAATTATTATAAGACTCATTTTTATGGTCTACAAATTCTCTTGGGGTAAGTACTTTCATTGTGATATTTATTCTATAATTCTGACCACATTTCCAATATTTGTAACCTTACTTTCTTTCGAAAGCACATTTTTTTTCTGATATATGCATTAGGACCCTTTAACAGAATTTAACTAAGTAGTAACATTCATATTTCATTTTATCCTTGCCATATGCTATTTGTTTAAGTGTAATTTTGTAAGATGGCAAGGAAGTTAAACCTTTCTTTTTGATGTGTTTCTAATGCAAGTTGTTCCTTATCTTTTAGTTTATTGGTTTACTGGACAGTTTACTGGAAATTTTATTGGGTTTATTGGACGTATCAAAACTTTATTGGTTTACTGGACAGTTTACTGGACATTGTATTGGTTTATTGGACATATCAAAATTTTATTGGTTTTATTGGCATATTTGGATTTCAACAATTGGTCAGGACATACAGCCACGTGTGACTGCAGCTCTCCAGAAGCCACAAATTCTAAACACTTATTAACTGTTAAGCTTTGGCAGGGTTAATTATTGTTTTTTTATTCATTTAAATAAATATTTTTGGTTAAAATTTGTCTTATTTGCTATCAACTGAGAACTCAGGTTCAATCCCTAGTTTAAGACAAGACGAACTCACCCTTGAGATACTGAGCTAGGCAAGGTATAGACGATAAGCTCCCATGGTTGATTGAGGTATTATTTTTACAATAGTACTTCAATTCTCTTTGGTAGTCTCATCGCTACAATGTATTTTATTTTCAAAAAAACGGCACTCTACAAATCCAGATCTTTAGTTATATGGAAACAACTTAACACTTTGTGAAACACTTAAAATTTTTCGGAATGATCTTTGATAAGAAACTATCTTGGAAATACCATATTATGCAAATTAAGCAATCTTGTCAATCTGGTCTCAATTTAATGAGAACACTGTACAATCGTAATTGGGTCTCAGATTTTAAAAGTCTGATTCATATTTACAAATCACTAGTACGAACAAAACTCGATTATGGATCAGTTGTATACACATTTGCAAAGAAGACTCTTCTTGCTCAACTAGAAGTCATACAAAATACAGCATAGCTACAGTAGCATTTTGTACTAGCCCAATTAAAAGTCTACAATGTTTTGTGGGGGAACCACCTTTAAATTTTAGAAGAATTTACTTATCATTAACATACGCATCATCCATATGTGCGATAAAATCGCATCCCACTTTTCATCTTACTATCGCTGAACGTTTCAAAGAAACTTATATAAATAAAAAAATGACGAACCCTCCCTTTTACGAGAGAATCAGAAGATATCTCTCTCTCTCTCTCTCTCTCTCCCTCTCTCTCCCATAATATTCAATTTCCAAAATGATCAGACAAAATACAGTCACACCTCATACTAGAATCAGGACATCAAGCAGAATCGTAAAAATAGCGAAAGACAAATCACTTACTTAAAGGGCATTAACTGGAAAGTTAAGAAAACCATAGACCATATCTATAAGACTAAGTATTTAGTCTTATAGATATGGAAGTTTTGTGTATTAAAAATCATGCTCTCCGAATAAATATTTAAAAAATTTTAGTTTCTACAGTCTCAATCCACATTTAGCTGCATTTGGACTTAACTGAATTGGTCGCTGACTTCTTAATTAGTAATTTCTGATATATAGAAAAGTTTTGGTGTCAGACCTCACTATTTTAAAACCCAGTCAGAGATATATCTCGTCGCTCCTTCGCTGTGATTATTACTCTCATTCGAAGTATTTGTCAGACTCGTCTTGGTTCCAATTTAAAAGTATGTTATTGTATATTCTTTATAGAATGTGACCCTCTTCCTAAGGACATTCCCGATTGAGGCTGGCGACCAATAGATCAAATTTTTATCTGTCTTAAACTCATTTCCTGTGGCGTGAGTCTAGTTTTTGTCACACGGCCACGATTTTTCTTTCTTTGTATAGTCGTCGCTGCTTTTCTTCATTCATATCCATCCATCCCTGGATATAGGTGTCACCCAAGTTTCTCCACTGAACTTTGTCAAGTAGTCTACGAGTTCCAATTATCTTACTCTATTCCTCGATCTTACCTTCTTGTATTACTTGAAATTTGTTATGATGCATTAAACCTTTTATGCAGAGTTAATCCTAAAATCGCCATCTGAGTACTTGTTTCCTTTCTGAAATCGTACTGTGAACTCCACTCCACGTACTGTGTATACAAATATAAATTATTCGCATGAATATCTTTGCAGTATGGCTTGTTATAGATATCGTTTTGTGCCCTTCACATTTCCTTGCTTTGCATTTTGTTGGGAAAGACCTCCATGTGTAGAAGCGTCATAAGCTCGATTGAAGTTAAAAGATGGAGAGCAATTGCAGGGGTAGGTGAGAATGGAGAATTAGCAGGCTTTGGAACGTAATTAGGGGTAAAGCCTCTATGATGGTGATAAAAATGCAGCAAAGTAATAGACTAATCTAATGGAAGACTTTCCACCTTTCGAGCCAACGAAGTTAGCCATTCTTCGAATACGAAGTTTCACGTCAAAATGTCTTTTGAAATTAAAATTAATTAAATTAAACGTATATCATTAAAAGAGTATTAAAATAATATATTTTAGAAGAAAACTTGTACAGGTTAAAAAGTAAGTTATTTTTAATTTTAGCAAAAAAATACAAAATAAAATTCTTTTATTGTACTACAATATTCTTTAAATTATCTTTACTTCAAGCCCAGTATGCTTTTAACATGAAATATTGTACAGGCACACGATCTCGTGTAAAGTAATTTAATCAAAATGATAAGTTCCGTTCCCAAAAGCCTGCACCGCACTCGAGCACAAGTCCAAACAAACAAATATTAATAATGGCGTTGTAAATCTTGAGGATTGTTTATGTTTCTTCTCACACATTTTTAGCTCTCTGGCGCTTTTCTACACACATTAGGCAACTTTTGTATGTGTACTCTAGGCTTACGGTAAATTAAAGACTTTCAGAAAAAAACAGTAGCAACGAGATCAAAGGAAATCAGCGTCAGTCGCAGCATTTCATTCATGTAATATAATAAAATGTCAGAAGAGGGAGCGGGAGTAGTTCACTGAACCTCGAACACTTTTAAGGAATCATTTTGGCTCTTTTGCGTTTGGAAGTTAACGCAAGTTTGTTTTTGACAACTTCGAAAAATTTGCGATTTTAGAAATTTAATCTGTTGGTTGTTTGCCACGAGCCGTTGTGCCTTGTACCTATATTTGTAGAGGGTTTGCTCAAAAAAATTAAGTAATATATATTAAAATACAAGTAAGATTTGAAAAAGACGTACTTGGAACATTGGAATAAATAAATAGGAAGAATTTGAAACACATAAGTCATGAAATTAGCAGACTGCACAGAAGGATATTTATACTTTCAACAAGAAACTGACACCTAACGCTATCTAGTGGAATCGTAAAAACTTACACTCAATTTATTTTACCTCAGAGGACAGATTTCGCATACTACAATTTGTCATGCATTGTCAGGTATTCGGTAAGGTAACTACATGCTAAAAATACAAATTGCTGTCTCACATTCGGGTGCTTTCTGACACAAAATATATCTTAATTATGCCAATATTATTTTTGCACAGTTATATGAATGTGACTTAAAGCTCCGTTATGGTTGGCTGGTGTCTGATCGTCATCGGCTTTACTGCACTTTGACAAAAATAGGAAAATTCTTAAGGAGAAACAAGTTTATCTAAATTAAAATAATTCGAGCTTCCCCCTAGAAAGACGTCCTCAAAACGGATGCCTTCCTGTTATCATGTCCACCAACTAAAACCACCCTCTCTTACTTTTGAACAGTTGACTGTCGCACGTACCGTGCTCCGAAAGTGGGGTGGCCTTTGTAACGCTGACGATACTTTCGGAGCACTCCCTTCGCTTATCTAGCTCTGTCGTTGGTCCTACTACTGTTTTTCTTCTTCTCTTTTATGACCACAGTTTACCCAGTCCCTTAGGCTCGGGATCAGCAGCTTGGTTCATCGGGCACTCATTTTCCGTGCTATTCCACTCTTCCTGTCATCTTTCCATTGATCTTTCCCTTTCTTCTTTTCTGTACACTCATGAGCCCCTTGTTGGTCTATATCTGTATTGCCCACTCCAGACTTCTGCGGTGTAAAGAACTACTACACAACACCGTTTAGGGCCCTCCTCCTTTCGGATTTTCCCCAGTCCCGGAAGTCCCCTACTGTTAGGCATCATCCTCCACAGTGCAGCCGCACTCTTCGCTGCCTTCCGGACTACCACCCGTATATGCTCGCTATTATATTCCAACCGCCATATTGGTGCAGCGTGACTCCCAGATATCTGACGCATTTCTTTGATGTCATCCGTGTCCCGCACTTTGGAGTTCCTCCATCCCTTGTCTTTTTCGTTTACCCTTCAGAATGATGGTTTCGGTCTTCTCTGCCGCGATTTCCAGTCCGTCCAATCCAGTCCTTCACGACGTTGCTTGTATGCCTTACCCGAAATCGGAAATCCGGCCCGTCCCGCTCTACTACCACCACAGCAAGATCATCCGCAAAGGTGAAGAGAGTTATAGCTTCTCCATATTCGCAATTCATGGCCCCATAATATGCCAGGTTCCATAGCTGTGGGATTCCAGCCTTTACCCAGTGTGCTCTTCTCAACCATGATCCTTCTCTCGGAAAGATATTTCGCAATCACATTCATTAGATAGTTAGGACACTTTCTCTCCTCCAATGCCCGCATCATCTCTTTTCACTGCATAGTGTTGAATGCATTTCTAACATCGAAGAGCAGCAGAGCCGCCTCGAGTATTGACACAAAATTGCGTCAATTGTGCTCTTGATGCCTAATAGGCCTCTCCTAATCGTGTCGTCGATCCATCTTCGCAGCTTTCTCTCGTACAACTTTCTGATGCATGGGAGGAGACATATTGGGTCATACCTCTTTCCAGTTTTGGGAAACAGCACCAACCTTGTAATGTCCTCCAAGCTTCAGAAAATGTCTGATTCAAGCAATGCATTCATATGCTCCATAAGCTTCGCGCGTCCTAGACCCTTTACCGACTCAGGCGGTAGTTGGTGTAGTCCGGAGGACCTACGTGTCTTAAGTGCATCCAATGCCTTGACCATTTCATTCATGGTAAAGAGCACGGCCCGCTCAGGTCTCTCCACAGTCTACGCCATCTGCCGGACGCATCTAAATCCATCGAATTTATAGTCTTTTATCTTTTTTTACTTACTCGGCTAAGCTACGAGATTTCCTGGAGACATCATTTGCTAACATTGCATCAACTTTAGCGTTCACTCGTGAAATTAAAAAAGGTGTATTGGATTGTGATTAGTTACTACTGGACCCCAATTTGGTTCTATATTTGGTACATGTTCTCATGGTATAATTTTTTGGGTCATAGTCATTCTCATTTTTCTCTTCTTCTTTACTGCAAGCAATTCTTCGGGGACTTTAGGCCCAGGTTGGACGAGTCTTTGAGATGTAGGTATATCGCCGGGTTGATTCCTCTAGGTTGAACAATTAAAACAACTCAAAGTAAAAAATAGAAAAAGTTAAGGTAAAATGACCTAGAGTTAGATCTCCAAACCTTTGAGTGGATCAAACAAAAATGTTGATTAACCGAGGTTTACATGAAGTCAAACAACTGAGGAAGCCTGACTGAACGAAGACTCATTACTATTGTTTTGATTTCCGGAGTTTCCGGAGTCTCATTTTAAATTCTTTTGCTCTTGTTTTGAATCTGTGGATTCTGTTGAATATCGTTGAGATTATTACAATTAAAGAAATCCTTTCTTGGAGCTTTGAAGTGCCTTTTAAAGTGGGCCATTGAGGATGCAGTTCAGTTCAAGATAGTGGTTTTCGTTGTAACTACTACCTCACCTTATTTTTTTACAATACAAAATATCAATCTCCTCTAGTTAATACGGTTGTCGAGGTTTAAAATTTTTGAATTCATCTTTACCAGTATTTACGAAATTTTGTAGAAAAATAAAAACTTGATCTAAGAAAGAAACAGTTTTAACATAGCCTAAATATTCAGACTAATTAGCGATGTCGTAAAAATTCCATTTAGAAGAAGAACCACTGTTCCTTTTTCAAATTTTAATCCATTTGTACAAAAAACAATTACTTAGCCAGAGACTCTCAAGACTATGACAACAAAATTTATGGCAACAGGACGTTTGCCTGTTGGTCTCTGTCGAGTAGATGGCAATTATAAAAAACCCACACATAAACACTGAGAGAACAGGGACGGATTACATCCAATTTTTACACCTTTTGGAATAAGTAGTAAAATTCAAACTTTAACGTGATATTCTAACGGTTCCGGAATTAAATGTGATACAGTGAAAAACTGTTTCGCTTCTGAGAAACTGATTATTGAAAAAAAAAAAAAAGATAAGGGGTGTTAAACAAAACAATCATTAACATAATAATCTGAAGATTATAGCAAATTATAAGCATAACAAAGACGCATTGTTAAGATTGATTTAGATATTATGTGATTAAATTTCTAAAAAAGTCTGTTATTTCGGAAGTGTTTGTGTTGACACTTACCTCAGTTTTTTGTGTACTGTACTGTATAAATTCGTCTGGTATAAATTCTTAATTAGATTTAGTGAAAAACCTCGTAAAATACTCTACTACTCTACTGCATTATTGTCTACAGTTGGATTTTCGAATGGAATGGTTTTTATGTCACTTTTAGATTAGTTATAATAGAGTGACTCCACTACTGTCTTACGTTTTCTCGGCGGTTCTTCATGCTCGTCTTCTTCATTCGCTTGATTAGCCTCTTCTCCAGTTAATAGTTGATGGTTATAAGGTTTATCATTTTCATCTGAGTCTGCGGCAATTTCATTTATATTGATGTTTTCAATTTTTTCATTATTCTCCTCCGTGTCAGACAAATCGAAGAGATTAGGGTCGACAGGAACAATACACAACATTTTTATCTTCCATAAAAGAAGGTACCTAGTTGACATTTCATTTAAATTTTCCATAGTGATATCTTATACTGAAATAAAAACTCAGTCACTCAACTGACAATGTTGCCCGAGAGCTACATGATTTTTATTCAACAAAATAATATTACTTACCGTATAGCAAAAAATAGCAAAGAAAACAACCTTTGCTTATATACGAAGTAAAAAGCTAACCTCAGAATACTCCTAACAAACGTTTGGCAATAAAAAAATATGACACACCCACTTACACGCAGACCTCGACTGGTATCCTATGTACTTAAATTATTTTTTTCAAATATTTCCATTGAATGTTAGATGTGAATAGATGTGAGATACCTGGGAATCACACTGTCTAGCTATGAAGACCTGGACAAAGAAGTGAGGGATCAAGTACAAAAAGCAAATAGACTGAATGAGATGAAGTCAAGAATTTATAAAGCCAGTGTAAGACCAATAATGACATATGCCTCAGAAACAAGATCCAACACAGCCACAACGCAAAGGCTACTGGAAACTGCAGACATAAGAGTACTGAGGAGAATTACAGGAAATACGCTGAGAGATCGAAAGAGAGGGGAAGAAATTAGAAGAAAATGTAACATACAGTGTATAAAGGAATGAACACAAAATAGAAAAAAAGAATGGAATAACCACATAAGCAGAATTTAGAAGCAGAATTGCTTGTAAAGAGGAAGTAGAAGAAGAAGAAGAAGAATATTAGATGTCGTCACCAGTTTTATATAACTAACACGACCTGTTGCTTACAGTTATCATTGTCACATAACAGCTATATATAGTAGAAATTGACTTAGGTGCTTATAAAGATGATGTTGCCTAAGAGCAACAAAACCAGATACAGGGTTAAGAAACCCATTTTATTTCAAAAACTTTTTTCTATAATGTCCGTTTTGTTATGAAATAGATTTATTTTATTTTGATTTTTTAATACACTTAAAATCGTAAGGAAACGAAGAATGACTTGCAATATGAAGATATATGGAGTCCCATGGAATAGAGGGACAATCTTGCAAGGGTTTGGTACGAGTACAACACTCAATCGATTGTATTCTATGGTAAAATTGACTTTTACTTGATAAATGAAAAATCTTATAAGTTTTTCTTAAACACCTATGCCTAAAAACAGTTTCTTCAATTGTTTTTCAACATTTGTTCACTATCTGGGATCCGTTCCTGTCTCGGACGAAAAAAGTAAAGCAAAACGACCCTAACGACCGGTAGAGAGCTAATTATTATGGACATTTAATGCTGGTTCGCGTCCAAAATGCACGGAATAATGCCTTCGCTAAGATTTACTCATTTGTTATGAACCAATTAATAGTGAAAAATTGGTACGGATGTATTGAGTTCGGAATCAAAGCGATGCCACTGGCCATTTGGCACAAAATACAGACAAAGATTACTGGAAAAGCTAACTCGGAGATGAAGTGATGAACGAGGTATTTTATTGTTACTTCGAGGTACAATGTTTTGTAATATTTACGTGAGGTAATTATGGAATTGGAAATGTGAAAATAAACGACTGAAGTTTGACAGAACTCTGTTTAATATGTATGCGAACAGATATTTTTTAATATCAGTTCATTTTTATAATTGTTTGGTATATTAATAACAAAGGAAAATCTTGTAGTACCGGACAAAATAGTGGTAAAAATAGGACAGAAGTCAAAGCCAAATTAGAAAAGAGTTAGATATGCATACATGTTACACAACATAAAACAACTAAAATCATTAATACAAAGGTGAAATTTGTTACAATACAATTTTAAAGTCCCTTTAACACGTTCTCTGCCAACCATATCTTCTAGTTCACCTTTATGACCTAACCGTCTCTTTAAACAAGCTATGTACTACAACAAATGCCATCGGACCAACGCGATCCCCTGTGCCTGTACAAAAAGGGTGTACATATGTGAAATTATGAATATAATGTTAGTGTATGAGGACTGTATTATATAGGGCTGGTTCAAATAAATTAGGATAAGTAGTAAAGGGTTATAAATCAAGTTTATAAAATGTCTTACCAATACTAAATGTCTTACTAACACTGAGATAAGCGGGAGAGAGAGAGAGTGAGAGAATGTCTGTTGTTAGCGGCAGTCAACAGTAGAGAGAATACGTCTATTTTCAAACTGTATTTCTAATGAGGTGGGGTTAAAGTTGGAGTAGGAAGTATTATCAAGGGTTGGACAAGGGTAATAATTTTATAAATGAGGTGAAGAATGATAGGATGATAGTGATGATGACAGACTGATTAGCAATGTGTTTTGGGAAAGACCAGATGGTAGAAGATCGACAGGAAGGCCTAGAAAAAGGTGGAAAGACGCAGTCAGGGAAGACCTGGAGAAGATGGAAGTAAGGCCATGGGAAATAATAGCACAGGATCGGAATCAATGGAAGGCAATAGTAAACGCGGCAAAAACTCACGAAGAGTTGTAAAAGCCAATGATGATGATGATGATGATGAATGATAGGATGTAATACATCTAAAAATGACATGTTTTTTCGCATGTGAAAAATTAAACAGTGCCGTCGGCAGTAAATTTATCCCAAACTGCTATGCTGTAGGTATAACATGGTGTTTAAAATATTTTGTGTGGTTTTGTATGTCTCAATGCTCTAAACCTCTGATAGAAGGTGTTTTGCAAAAATTTGCTATGAATTTGGGGAAAACTTATGCTGACTATTAGAAATCATTCGAAGTGAATATGTGTGTAGCTCAGAAGCAGAATTAGACGAGTTTTTCCAAATTACTACCAGTTTCATCATAGCTGTTCTTGCAATAGTAAGGCTTATCTCTCTATCGCATCAATTTAATTTTTTATGAACGACCGCATGTATATGAAACTATTTATTACTTCGACATAAGGAACTAACCATAATTAGAAATCGATGCAAGTTATTAAATAGAAATATCGGTCGACCACGCAAAATATAGAGTGACAACCTCTAGAAGAAAACAAGAAAAAAATATGACAAGAAACTGCATGGAAAAGCAACATACTCATAAAGGAAAAAATCTTTAGTACTGAAGCTTGGATGAGACACTTAAAAGTAAAATAAGAATGACATAAAGAAGGTACTTTTTTCTGAGATTAAATACCCAGACGATGTGGCGTTAAAAAGGCATTAACGGCAATTCGATTTTGGAAAGTAAACGCCACAACGTTGTAGAGACCCCGGTGCTGTCCAAAGAACTACAGATAAGAACGTCCCCTAGAGTCGATTGCCCTTAGAGATCATTGTAAACTTTAGTTTACTCTCACAGGAATCGAGTGTTTCTAAGGGACAATGACTCTGTACGATTAGGTTATCGAGGAATGCAATTTGATGAACCGCGTATGATCTTGCCCTTCACACAAAAACTGATGTGCTTAGCATAGTGTCGAGAGTGTGTTCAGTAAGACCAGGAGTGTCTAGAACGACAATAGCACGGAGGATGCAATTCTCTGATTTTATACATACTACAAGATTCTATTTGTGAGTGTAGAGACATTATTATGTCTCTCTAGCAAGACTTTCTGATCTTTGATCAATTTAAAATGTATGGAACATAAAAAGTGGAAGAACGAGTAAACCTATTGCCTTATAATAAATTGCATCGCCTAATACATAATGAACTATGATCAGAACACTCTTCAAGTTTTGGTCAACACTTATTATCCAGTAAACACAATTTTAACATCAACACTGGTTCATCTATCTTACATGACATTAGTAGAAAGAAAAACTATATGGAGTTGGATTTATTGGAAGATTTGGAAATTACAAGGGAAACAAATGAAAACTCTCACTGTCTTAATACTCAAATTAATTTAAATTGTACTAAATTTAAACCTATTTTTAAAAACTTTATTACAGCTTCACCTCGTAGGGGACCCAGCTCGACTGTTTAGACTTCCTGCACTGAGCACATCCATATTAATTTTATAGTTATACCATTGACTGTGGGTTCAACTGAACTACTTGGATTACACCCCATTTATATACTTTGCTTTCAATTTTGATTTTCAATTTTTAGTATTTTAATTACATAGTCAGATCTCTTCCTTTCTACATTACAGATAGTGCTTGGTAGACCATTTTATTGTAGTCAACTACCCACTGTCTAATATATTGTTTAGTCCTCTTCTTGCATTCTTACTTTTCGTCGACTTTAGTTGCTCTCAAACTAACACCTTAATTATTACAGACATGTTTGAGTGTGAGATCTGGATTATTCAATCTACTTAAAAAATATTCTATATAATTTTATATTTCATCAGTGATCTCCTATAGTAGTGTCAGTTGGACTTTTGGTCAATACTTAGTTTCATAGAATTGTAAAAGGTGCAGATCACATATCTATGATTGTGACTGCTCATCCAAGTTGTCATTTGTCACATGTCACCCCAACATTTCCGTTAGATCAGGAGCCATTCTGTCTCCGGCTTCCGCAAGTAATGTAGCCTTTCTTAAATAATTTTAAAGTGTTTGTTTGTCCATTTGTAGTGTAGTGTAATGTACATTTATATGTTTATGACATCTTGTTCTTGCCGGATAGGCCACAATTGACGAAGTAAGTCTATAAACGTTAATCACATAAAAACCTTTTTTCAACCATAAACTTCGAGTTTTTATCGAAGTTAATCAATTTCTTTAGTTATAAAAAAACGTTTCTTGGCTTATTTCAGATGCCCCTGAAGATGATCTAGGGATCGAAAGTACTTGGGCAAGATTAAATTAAACTGTGCTCGATATATGCCTTTATCTGATCAAAGTTCATTTATTCGAGCATTCAACCTTATATTTATTTAATACATAATGTTTAAGTTGCTGGGGACTAAATTCCGCAAGATAACACTGATTATCTTTCGAATGATACCTCGAAGAATTCGTGTATGTATTAACCTAAATGGCCGTATATTCCTAGAGTACGAACAACAAGGATTGCGATCAGACAGATCTTGCACAGATTCCGTCTTTGTTTTAAGACACATATCAAACAGAAAAATCAATTGCTTTTACTTTTTTTTTTGTAATACAACATGGTGTTATAGACCATAACGCCTGCTTATAGCCTGTTAACGCCCTAGGATATAACAAGGGTGTTTATGTTAACCGTACTAAAGCTGAAATAAACAAATAATATCTTCTTATTCTTCTTCTTCCTTCTTGTATGTAGTCATTAAAGCCGGTTTCTTCTTTAATATTAGCCTCCTAAATTGTTTAAATTATCGAACCATCTTTTTCTTGGTCTGCCAATACTCCTTTGTCCATTTGGTGACATATCTCGTGCTATTCGTACTATCCTATCCTCTGCCATTCTACTAATGTGTACGTTCCATTCCTGTTTCCATTCTGTCACCCATCCATTTATGTCTTCTGTATTCCATACTCTTCTTATGTTTTCACTTCTCTCCCTATCCAACAGACTTTTCCCTGATATTAGTCGGAGTATTTTTATCTCTGTTGTTTCTAGTAGTCGTCTCGTTTTAGATGTATCAGATCTTGTCTCCGCCGTGTATGTTAATATACGTCTAATTGCTGCTTTATAGATTCTTGTTTTTGTGTCTTGTCTTAGGTGTTTGTTCTCCCAGATTGTGTCATGTTGTTGTCTTACTTCTTCTTCAACATCTCCGTAACTAGTTATATGTATTCCCAGATATCTAAACCTTGCTTCCTGCTTTATTATTGTCCCATTAATTTCGATTTTATATCGTAGTGGGTATTTAGATGTTGCGTACATTTGGTTTTTTCTGCTGATATTATCATATTGTATTTCTTGGCTGTTGTATTGAAGATGGGTCTTTGCAGCTCGTCTTCTGTGTCTGCATAACATAATATTTGGATATCTTTGTTCCCCATTCTGTGACCATGACCTTTACGTACTGCTTGTATTATTTCGTCCATTATTATATTAAAAGAAGTGGGCTTAATGAGTCTATCTGTCTGACTCTGCTTTGAATACACTGTGTTAGTTTTCCATTTATCTTTGCCTGTATTCGATTATGAATTATTGATTGGTATGTTTCTTTTCAAGTATGGTCAAAATGAGTTCCAAATAAATTTGGCCCACCGTGTATATTGTCTCATTTTGTTTATTCTCAATGCCTGATTATAGGTTTTCCTCACGATGAAAATTTCATCCTGAGTAAAACTGAGATTTAATATTACACTACAAAGAATGGTGAAAAAACTCCCCACCTCTTCACCAAATTGTTAATAGACATAATACGTAGCTTCTTGCTGCATGGATTAATCGTTAAGCTAAAAATAAAAAAATAATTATTAATTTCCAAAGCTTGCAAATAGTAAAATGTTAGAAAAATTAGTATTGGTGTTGGTATTGGTATTTTCTCCTTCCAGTTTTTCTGCTTATCTTAATAAGGTATCCTGTCAATACCTTATATGTACCTTCTCTTGATATAATTGTGAGGGATATATTATAATTACTGCTTCTGAAACTTGTAAATCCTGTAGATAATTCCGAGTGCTTGTGTGTCTTGAGTTAAAAATCTGCTGTGAAATTGTTTTATAATAACTCGACTCCGTTTTAAATTCTTTAATGGCGTTAAAACGTCTAGAGCCCACCAGACAGACACTAATCTTCGTATGTCTGCTCGTAAACAACAATTTAGTTAACGCACTACAACTTTTTAGTTAATAGAGCAGCTAAACAGTGTTTTTGTCGAGTTTTTTCGAAGGCGTGTAAGTGAAACAATAAATCCAACAATAAAAGTCCATAATAATTAGGCTTTCGTTGTGTCTGGGAGCCTATTTTATCTCGTTATAGCCGGTTCCAGTTCATTTCAGAAGATCGGAACGTGTATTTTGTTGTTGTGTGGGTTTTGATAATTATAGGTCCGAACGGAAGCACCGAAAGAGGCGAGCGCCATCTATATACGGTCTCTAGACTTCAGGATGCTCGCAGGCAGCGGCGTTACATAAAATGTTTCATTTATTTTAATCAACAAGGAAATATTACAAACTGAAGAGAGGTTAGGTTTTGAGAAAAAATGGTAACTGATAAATATATGAAAAATATTTTGAAAAAATACTTTGAAGAGAAATGCAAGAGATCGAAGACCTTCAAAATAAATATGATCTGTTTATCCTACACAAGAAAGTTAAAGAACTGGCAGGACTAAGAAAACAAAATCCCATTGGTGCACTCTGGATAGACACGGGACTACTATAACACAAACGGACGTGAAAGTACAAAAATGGGCAGAATATATCGACGAACTGTTCGATGATGAAAGAGGAGATCTGGAGCACATAGAACTTACGTCAGAAGAAATAGGTCCATATATTACAAAAGAAGAAATGCCCTGGACCTGACATGCTTCCTATAGAAATCCTAAAAATTCTAGATGAGAAGCACATTAAAATTTTAGTGACACTCTTGAACCAAATTTGTAGTTCAGGCGTATTATCCAAAGAGTGGTTAAGGTCGATTTTTATTTGTCTCCCTAAAAAGAAAAACGCAAGAGAATGCAGCGATTACCGCACCATTAGCTTGATGTCTCATGTGTTACAGTTACTACTAAAAGTCATCCATAACCGAACATATCACAAACTGGACATAGTCGTTCATGATGCACAATTTGGTTTTCGCAAAGACCTAGGAACGCGTGAAGTTTTTTTTTTCACTTACTTTTTTCACTTACACTTGTACTGATACAAAGATTGAGTACAACAACCTCACGATCATATCATATAAACAGCGAGCAAAAGTACGTGTTAACGAACAGCTGTTAGAAGAAATTGAAATTAGACGTGGAGTGAGACAGGGATGCGCATTGTCGCCAATTCTTTTTAATGCCTACTTCGAAAAGATCCTCAAAACAGCTCTTGTGGGTGAAACAGCTGGAATAAAGGTAAATGGAGTTCCTACCAACATTAGATATGCGGACGACATTGTGATCTTAGCCGAAAATATTGAAGATCTTCAGAGACTGGTGACCAGAATAGCGGAGTATGGAAAAGAGTATGGTCTAACAATGAACGTCAAGAAGACGAAAATTATGAGAATATCGAAAACTCAAAGAAATAACGGGAATCTTCTAATAAACGGAACCAACGTCGAACAACGTCGGCGAGGTGCTATGTTTTTTCGACTTTGTTTTATGGAATGGAATCTTGGACCTTGAATTTGACATCAATGAAAAAACTGGAGTAATTCGAGCTGTGGGTGTACAGAAGAATTCTGAAAATATCGTGAACAGAACACGTCACAAACAAAGAGTTTCTGAGAAGGATGAATAAAGAAATAGAAATTTTACATACAATTAAAACAAGAAAATTGGAATATCTCTGGAACTGGAAAATAATTGGAGAGAAATACACCTTGCTTCAACTGATTATGCAGGGAAAGATCCAAGGAAAGAGAAGCATAGGGAGGCGTAGAATGTCATAGCTGCGCAACCTGAGAGAGTGATACGGATGTACATCAAATGAACTTTTCAGAGCAGCCGTCTCAAAAGTCCGAATAGCTAAGATGATTGCCAACCTCCGCTGCGGAGATGGCACTTGAGGAAGAAGATGTCTCTAGGATTGTTTTTTATTAATTAATCTTTGACTTGTTTGCACACATTATCTCTATTATGTGTTCCCTTTGTTTATGTATGGTCTATTTGTCATAATTTATGCTTCTTTCTTGAAAAAAAAACAATCAACCGTATGTTCAAAAGAAAGTTGATAAACGGTCCTGGGTCTCACGGACAGGTGTTAAAACACCAGACGGCGATAGATAGATAGTTTATTGGTAATAATAATACAAAATCGACTCTTACAAGTCACATACAAATATAAACAATATTAATATAAATGAGAATTTATATCGGACCCAAAACTGACCGTTGATTATATCAGATACATCAGATATTGTGTTTGGGAGTCACAAGGTCGCCGGATTTGAGTCCTTGCGATTATTGTGTTTGAGATACATAGCATTTGTTTATTCTGTTCCGTGCACAACTCTGGCTAAGGATACAAGATGCTTGCATTGAATTTAGAAATAACTTTGGAATTGTTATGAAGCTATTTTCTTGTGACAGTTTAAAGTAATTACTATTTAAGTGGGAATAAGCCACAGTTAAAGGTTAAAGTAAGTTTATTGACTTTTCAATTTCTACTTCCGGAAATCGTTCTCTTTGGAATTTTTGCCAGAATTCGGCGTTCTCTAAGCAAAAAAGTAAACTTGTGCATAGAGACTAATGGCTATCACATCGAGCATCTTTTGTAATTATCTACATTTGATGCTTGTTCTTTTGTGCCAAATTCGTTCCATCGTAATAAAAACTTTGTTTTTAAAAACCTTTAAATAAAAATTTTCTTTCAATTTGATTTTTTGTCAAACATCTTTGTTCCAGGCTCTATTTACGTTTTCTTTATTAATAGTGACCTTCATGGAACTATAGGCTTTTGGCATTTTTGATTTGTGCCCCATATATTGGACTTCAGGAAATAATACAGCGAAAATTTTATATGTTCTAAGTCGTCAGGGGTAGTTTGCTGTTTAAGACGTGTGACATGCAGAGACACAAATTTTGGAAGTCCGACTGAAGACTTCTATACTCTTTAGTGGGAAGATTCTCCCAACTTGACGGAGGAGAGCAAAATGTAGAAGTAGAATTTCTACATGAAACGTATGCGCATTTTCCATTTATAAAAATTTTTTGTAATATATTGTAGATCTATCATTTAGGGGTTAAATTTTGATTGAAAAGTTTATATATAGCATTTATACATTCTGAGAAAATAATCAAAGTAAGTGTAAACAAAAAAGGTATTTTACTAATATATTTTTTTCTTTTTCAGGTAAGCATTGCCTTAATATTTCTACAACATGGTGTTTGGTAAGAAATCAATAGTTATATCTGTACCTAAAACATAAAATACAAATATATATTCTCTAAAACATCTTTCTTCCTATTTATTATTTTTATATTATTTATATATTATTATTTATTAATTATTATTTATTTATAATTATTTTATTTATTTATAAATATCGACATACGTTATAGTTAGGTTAGAGAAAATCAAATTCACAGTGTCCACATATGATTCCATGTGAACCAACTATTTTGCATATTAAATTGCAGCACCGATAGGAACTTCTGGCATAAACCCGGATATACGAGTATATGAGATGTGTTTGCCGTAGTATATTAAGAATATAATTGACTGGATATTTATACTGTTTAATCGACGAAAATACAGGTTTATTACAGTTAAAACTACAAGAAAAATATTGCTGGGTAATATGAGCTAATGGTTAGACTTTCATTTAACTGATCTTTTGAATTATTTTCTGTTACATCTTTTTATCTTTATCGTCTTTATCTGTGTCACCTCGTGTAAGAAAATTGGTAATCATCAGAGCAATTTTTAATGCCACTGCTCTAAAATGTCAACTAAATTACTTTTAAACCAAGTTCTCAAGTTTTTATATCACAATATGAGTCTCCTTTCACGGCTCGTTCTTCTTTGTATTTCTTGCATTAATATATGTAATTTATAACATTCGCCACTCGTGGCATGTTAAATTTCCTAATTTTGAAGGTATCCAAAACTTCATTTTCTTTTCTCTCACCGTTCTCTAGAAAAAGAAAAGAAAGTAAGTCTTTATTGTAAGATTTCGAATATTCTATCAGATATTCTGTACAGACCATACATCTTTAGATTAAGTCGATTATCTACAAACCGTTCCTAATAGGTTAAATTGTTGTATTCGGTTTGATTAAAGAATTCGGTACGCCTATGAAAAACAGTGCAGAGGAGACCAAAGAAGATTCCGATGCCCCGAAGCAGTCCTTCTACAACTAACAAGGTTTCTTTGTGGCGTTTATATAATAAATTACTGGGGATTCGATCTTCTATTTACTTTGTGATATTTTCAACAAAAGATCGTATGAATTATTTATCCGCAAATTGTCCGTTTTGTACGCGCGCTCTCCTTCTCTTTTATTATTCAATATTATGTATATGGGAATTAATAAATAATCCTCAGATATTTACTTAGTAGACAAAGTGGACGTGCTCGTGAGAAAGAGAGTTGGCGGTCTCTTCTTATGTTAATTTATTGCCTGCTACCAACTAAAACGGTGTAAATGATTACTACACTTTTGAATGAATCTGATACTTTTTTGAAAGAATTTTCTTGATAACAGTTTTTTGCATGGGAGAGGCGCAAAGACTGAGTTTTTGAATTGTCGTTATATAAGAAAATACTAAAATTTTCATGGATAACTTGTACGAAAAACCAAGAAGTATTCAGTAAAATTAGAAACGTCCCTCACGAGTATTTTTTACGAAATCAACAAAAACGTTTCGCTACTTTGGACATATTTTTAAAAATCTTGTCCAGTTGATGGGGAATGACAAAATTGAGGGTAGAAAGGTAGTTGGTACAGGGAAAATACATTAGCAAATAGAACTAATTAGAATCATATGCAACTCTTCAGAACTACAAATGATAGGGAGGGATTTGCCATGAATATTGCCAGCTTCAAATGCAGGATATGACACTACAGGATGTAACAAAAAGGTGGGTCTTCATAATACCACATATTCTGGAGCCAAAAATAGTACGATTGAACCTAACTTGCCTAAGATTACAAGATAAAGAATATGTGGATCAACTATTTAATGTTTTTTGCCCAATGAAAATGTATTCCAATAAAAACAATTTTATATTCGACTAAAAATTGTTGGAAATGCGTACAACTTACCTCGTTTTATCCCGTTTTCCCTCTATGAAAGATTTAATCCGTTTCCACATCCCTAACGACTTTACTCTTCGCCTTCCCATTTTCTTACCAAAGAAAGAATGTTACACACACGATTTCCGAATTCACGCATGCAGATACATATACATAAATTACTGGCGCCAAACCGCATCTCGGAGCTGTCGAAGGAAAAAGGACGCCGCCCTTTTCTCTCCCTTTTTAGCATAAACAAATATTGTGCGCCATCTTGACACGCGTTAGCCGGGCTCGTCACCCTGTAAAATAACCTCGAACTTAGAAAATACATTGGAAAAGGGAGAAGCGGCATAAAGTATTCGGGAAGGGAGGATTCTAGGCCGGTTTTGGAACATTACACGAGGTCTTTGTTTTTATGAAAAGCATTTTCAAAATGTTACTTTTTTCTAATTCTACAGCTTATTTTGTTGTAGGCTATGCATTTGGTGGATGTAGGTGACCATATTGGTTGTTTTTAGCATCATTGTACATTCCTAAGTGGTTTTTTTCTTTTCTCGCTCTTTGAAAGAACCATTTCATTTATCAATTTTAAGTTGATTTTCGTAGAAATTCTAAATTAACGAAAATTTCTTGTCTTTGTAATACTGTTTCCTATAATAGATATCTGTGGGTGGATCTGGTATATTCATTTTTCAACATAATCTCTTTTTAGGTCTATGTACTTATCTCAGCAAGGCTCATATCAAGTGCGATACTTTTTTCGATACACGGTTGGTAAATCTTTGACCACTGAGTAATTTTTTCAAGTTTGCGAACAGAAAATATCGGAGGGGTCTAAATCTGGTGAATAGGGTGAACAAGGTAGTAGTTCTAACTTTAATTCTAGAATTGTGGCCATTGCAATAACGGATATGTTAGCTGGTGCATCTTAATGAAACAATATTTTCTTCTTAGCGAAATGAGGCCGTTTTTTCATTCACGACACTGTTTTTGGTTGAGTGTGAGCAAATGCGGCATTCATCTTGCACACAGCATTATCATATCCAAATTTTTGAATCATATGCGATGTATTGTACTTTTTGAAATACCTACTAAGTCTGCTAGCTCTCGCTCTTTCAGTCGACGATCATCCAGTACCATTTTGTGACTTTTCTTCATCGTTTCTGGAGCTGTCACCTCATTTTGCTGTTGTAAATCAAGAAGCGACTTACTAGTAGAATCCAATTCAGCTTTTATATTGGTTGGGCTTTAAAATAAAAGTATTGTAGTACATAAAGATGACCAATTTTCTGAATTTTTAGAAACTGACTGAAAACTTTTATTATTCATGGCTGCCAAACATATACTAAACAACTTGGCGTCTTCAAATATGAGTATTGTTCTGAAGCTATTTTCTTGTGGCATTTTAAAGTAATTACTACACTAGTGGCCAAAATTCTGGAAACTTTACAAAAATTATCGTTTTTTAGCAAGACTCGTCTCATGATCATAATTTATATAGTTTACCATTACAATTACATTTTTATTTTATTGTTTTATATTCCTACATATTTTATATATTTCTCACTCTTTTTTTTATTAACATTATTATTTAATAAAATATGGAACCAGATTCAAGCGAAACGCCGAAAATCCGAGATTTGTGAATGGCAATATTGGCAATACTGTATTGCGTCAGGGTTTTGCTAGTCAGTCAACAACCCAACTGGAAGCGGTTAGGAGGTGGCCTTTAGTAGTTTCGTGCGGCTTCGAGTGTTTATGAGTGACATCAGGTAGTTGTTACTAAGGTGATACTGTTTAATTGTCGGAGAGGAATTCATCAGCGTCGATTCAACGAAAATGGCAACCAGAAACCCAAAACGTGTTGACGGGTCGCCAGGAAAGAGAGCCAAAGCAATTATCCTTCGAGAAGAAGGTTACACTTATCAAGAAATAGCAAACAAATTGGGTGGTGGCGCCACAAAATCAGGTGTAATGAAAGTTTGCAAACGTGGAACGACAGAATCAACAAAAAGATCTGGCAGAAAACCCAAAGTTAGTCACTACGATGTGCGTAGAATATGCTGACTTTCTTTAGAAGTTCGTCGCAGATCCGCAAAAGATATTAACGGTATTGTCAAATCAACTGGATTACAAATATCGGTCCGCACTATCAGAAGAAAGTATTGTGAAAATGGATTGCGAGCACGAATTCCTAGAAAGAAGCCGTTTCTGAACCAAAAACAGAGGCAAAAACGCATTGATTGGGCTTTGGCACACAGAGGATGGACAGAAGAACAATGGAGTAAAATAATTTGGAGTGATGAAACCAAAATCTCGACCTTTGGGAGTGACGGAGTGAAGTTTGTTCGCCGCCGACCGGGAGAAGACCTTTTGCCCCAGTGTACTACGGTCACTATGAAGCATCCTGTAAGTGCCATGGTATGGGCTTACATGACCACTAATGGAGTTGGACGTTTAGCAGTAATAGGGGGCAATATTAATGCAAAAAAATATCAGGAAGAGATACTGCAAGCCAAACTGCTGCCGACTATCAGAGATTTGTTCGAAGGGGATGCCCAACAATGCATCTTCCAGCAGGATGCAGCGCCTTGTCATACGGCTAAGACTTCCATGGAATGGTTGAGAAACCATGATATTACTGTTCTGCCTTGGCCTGGAAACAGTCCCGATCTAAATCCAATAGAAAATTTATGGTCAAGGCTGAAAGTCTTAGTATCACGCCGAAACCCAAGCAACAAGAGAGAACTGATAGAAGCCATTATTCAAAACTGGTTTAGAGTTATTACACCAGAAGATTTGGCTCGTCTCGTCAACTCCATGCCTCGCAGAATTGAGTCTGTCCTAAAAAACAAAGGTTATCCTACCAAATACTAATTTTGTTGATAATAATCAATGTACCATTTTTTTTTAATATATCTACTAATAGCTAACGGCTGTTGTTTTATTTATTTTTAAATTTTTAGAGGATTTTCCCCTTTAAAATAGATGTTAAATATTAAGTAAAGCATAAAACGATGTAATAAAATTATAGATAAACTTATAAATAACATAAGTCTTGTGAAAAAGAGGAATGCTGATAACAAAACTAAAATTTTTGAAAAGTTTCCAGAATTTTGGCCACTAGTGTATTTTAATGGGAATAAGCCAAATTGATGTTTACAATAAGTTTATCAACGTTTCAATTTCCACTTTGGAAGTCGTTCTCAAAATACAAACATTAATGTTTGTCCTTAGCACGATGAACACAGAGTCCAATGCATCAATTGTTATGAAAGAAACATAGTACAAATAGGAAAATTAACGAAGCAGCGCTTATCTTACTTAAATAAAACAAATTCTCTAGCAAACAAATCAAAAGAATACAGCAAGATGTGGTTACCAATACTGAAAGAAGTTTTCAGCTTCAAAACTGCAAACATGATTGATACCTATAAGACCAAAACCAAAAAAGCCAATTGTAAAATTGGCCTTCTCTACCGGCAACATAAAAATTTTGATTTCACAGTTTTGGGTATATACACTCAGATACAAAAAAAACGCAACAGAGAAAATTTTGGTAAAATTCAAAGTATTTAAATTTTTTTATTTTTAGCTCTATTTTGATGGTTATTTTAGCACATTGTGTAAAAATTTATAAATTTTAATTTGGTATAATCAGTGTTTTGATACAATTTTATATTTGACTTATTGTACGGGGTTAATTAAAACGTGGTTTTATTATCCTAAATTTGAAACATCCCGTGGAATAATTCCGTTTGCGAATTTTTGTAAAACCTTATCTTTCGGTTGCAACCATGTCTCTTAAGCATTGTGTTTTTTATTTCATGTCAAAATATGCATTGGTTCATTTTTTAGAACCAAATGAATTTGCCACCCCCAATTTAGGACTTTTTTAATTATTATATTGGAGTTATTTTATTTTTATTATTTTATTATCTTTTGTATTAATTTGTAATACAACGAGGTGGCTTTGGTGACTGTTATCATTATGTCATATTGACACTTACATTTTGTTTACCTATGATTGAAGATAATGCGCGACCCCACTCTGCAATGTGTGTCACGCAATGTGTAGAGGAAGTTGGTATTAATAAATTGAAGTGGCCAGCGTGTTCGCCAGATCTGAACCCAATAGAGCACGTTTGGGACATGCTTGGTAGAAATATTAGAGGTCGCGAAGTCGCACCAGCCTCAATTAACGAACTTCGCTTAGCTCTAAAAGAGGAGTCGCAAAACATCCAGCAAGACGATATTCGGAACCTCGTAGACAGCATGAGCCGACGTGTACAGGCAGTTATATAGGCTAGGAGAAGCAATACAAAGTATTAAGATATTTTTTAGTTGTTTTTCTTTATTTGCGTACTTAGGTTAAGTTACATTTAAGTTATTTTTTTTTTTATGTTTTGTTATTGTTATCATTGTTCATTAAAACCAAGATCATGTCGTTGCTTTTAATCATTATTTAAATACAGTGCTTTTGGGATGTCGATATGACATTTCTTAGATATCAGTCAGCAAAGCCCCCATCGTCTTACACGTATTACAAATTAATACAAAAGATAATGGTAATAATAGGTAAAGTCGTAAATTGTGGGTGGCAAAGTCATTTCGTTCCTAAAAATGAACCAATCTATATTTTCATATGAAACAAAAAACATAATACTAAAAAGACATGGTTGCAACTGAAAAACAAGGTTTCACGAAAATCCGCCAACGGAATTATTCCACAGGATGTTTCAAAGTTAGGATAAAAAACCACCTTTCGATTAACCCCGTATAATATGTCAAGTACAAAATTTTATTAAAAAACTCACTATACTAAATTATAATATATAAATGTTTACACAGTGTGCTAAAAAAATCATGAAATAGGGCTAAAAATAAAAAACTGAAATACTTTGAATTTGACCAAAATTTCCTCCGTTGCGTTTTTTTGCATCTGAGTGGATTTGGAGTAAAAATGTTTTTTGTATATACCATATTATATAAAAATGTACAAAACAATTAAATTTACTTAATTTTGTCTTTGCAAAATACCGTATACACATTCCTTTTCGTTGACTGGCCTAGTGTTCGGCGAACAGAAAAGAAGAGAGAAATCTTCCGGAGTTTATTTTGTGCCCTACGACTTTTCGGTGTAGAATATCGGGTGCAGGCAAGCAAACGTTATTTTAGAATTTTCGGGTCGAATGGCTCCGACGATAAGTGTAGTGCTCTACTGTACCGGCAGAGAGCTGGCCGAACGAAGATGGCAAACGAGGCCAATGGTGAGATCAAGAGCTCGTGGAAAATTCTCTTCGGAGCTGAATTTGAAATGCCATTTCGAGTATTTCACGTAAAAAGGCAGGCAGCAGTTGACGACCGTTCACAATGACTTAGGATTTGAATTCACGATCTTTCGTTTTCGTTTTTCTTCTTGGATTTAGATGAAATTCAATTATGAATAGAAGTAGTTTACAAAGAGAGTTACAAGGACTTATTGTATCGATGTGCATATTATATTTTAAGGGTTGAAATAGTATTTATGTAACTGTCATTGTACAAATACAGTGATACAAAAAAATTGCGCAACACCTTTTTGAGGAACTGTAACTGTTTTCCAAGTTGTTGGATTCGGTAGTCCAAGAAAGATTCATTGATATTTCAACATTTTAAATGCATTTAGTCAGGGCAGTATGCTTAGTTTTAACGTCAACTTCGTACAAAATTGTGGAATGTATTACTCCACAAAATTATTTGTATATAGAGTGATCTATCAGTTAGAAGAATTCGAATTTTTAAAAAGTTTGCTCTGGCCATTACGTATAATCTCATATTACAGATTCAGGAATTCTGTATAGAGCCTCCATTTTGATTGGTAGAGTTTTTGCTTGGCAAAAGACGTGCTGTCCAAAATGGTACACATAGGAAAACAATTCTCATAGGAGACGAAAAGCATAGAGCAAATGGGACGTAGATACATTGAAAGACAAAGAAGTAGAAGAAGATTTGTACAAGAAGTAAATACAGAGATGCATTTCAAAGAAAAACATGGAGGAACAGTGGAAAAAAATCAAACAAAGAATAAACAATGCAGCAGAGAAAGTGATTGACAAAAAGCAAAATAAACGAAGAAATAATTGGTTTGACGGTGAGTGCAAAGTAGCAGTGGAAGAAAAGAATAAAACAAGATTGAAATGGTTAAGAACAAGCAAATAAGAGGAACGAGAAAAATACATGAATCCCTGTCCTCTTCAGCACTTCCGTCATTTGTTCATGCCTGACTCTATCGAAAGCCTTCTTGTAGTCAATCAGACATGCAAAAACATCACTGCTGACATCTCTACATTTCTGCAACAATACCTGTACGCTAAATAAAGCTTCCCCCGTACCAACGGCGTTCACAAATCCAAACTGATTGGGCGCAATTTGTTCCTCGCATTTCCGGTAGATTATTTTGTGGACGACTTTTAAAAACAGCTTCAGCAGATGGTTCATTAGGCTTATGGTCCTATAGTCTTCACAAATTTTTGCTCCTGGTTTTTTGGGCTATTGTACGAACTCCGATTTGAGCCACTCTACTGGTATTTTTGCTGCCTTGTATATTTCATTAAATATTTCAGTTATTATTTTTATTTGTTCTGCATCTATTAGCTTCAGCAGTTCTACAGGAATTTCATTAAGTCCCGGTGCCTTTCTATCCTTCATTTGTCTGACCGCTGCCGTTATTTCTTCTGGTAGGATTTCGGGACCTGAATGTTCTTCAATGATGGGCTCGTGTATTGTTCCAAGGTCATGAAAAAGTTTCTCTAAGTATTCTTTCCATACTTTCTTTTTATCTTCTTTGGTTATGGCAATATTGTCTTCATCATCTGTTATTTTTCCGCTGTTTTGTTTTCGGAACTTTCCAGCTATTTCCTTCACTTTCGATGAACATTGAAGTTATCATATCGACTTTGATAGTCCTCTATTTCTTGACATTGTTTTGTTTTTTGTTTTTCTTTGTCTTCCCTTATTTTTCTTCTGACGATGGTATGTATTCTCTTATATTCTTGGAGATTTTCTTTTGTTTTTTTTCTCTGATCCAAGTTTAAGTTTCATCGTTCATCCACGATTTCTGTTGCTCTGTATCTTTCTTCAGGTGTTGTTCATTTATTTCTCTCACTGTTTCTTGTAGGATGGTCAGACTTTCCTCTATAGTTTCTGCATTTCTGCATTTAGCACCTTTGTATTGAGGTTTTCACTCACCTTCAGTCGAACATTGGGATCTTTCAGTTTTCTAACATCATACTTCTTCATCAACTTACTTGTAACCTTCTTCATTCTGACTTTGAAATTACCTACAACTGGTACATGATCAAAATTTATGTCTGCCCCCGGGTATGTTTTGACAGATGTACAGCTATTCCTATACCTCTTATTTATTAGCATGTAATCAATCTGATTTCTTACAATCCTTCCCACAGAATCCTCTGGAGATTTCCAGTTGTACAGTTTCCTTGGGTGCACAGTTCCTCCCCAACTTTGGCGTTGAAGTCACCCATGACAACTTTAAGGTCTTGCTTTTTCAACCTTTTCACTACTTGATTAATGCTATGCCTTCGTCTTCTATCTCTTCGTCTGTTCCTTCTGTTGTATGTGCATACACTTAAATTATATTGATGTCGATTGGTCTTGCTTTGAGTTGTATGAGCATCACTCTTGCTGAGATTGGGATGAAGTTGTCAACAGATTTTGCCACTTCTTTTGTCAATATAATGCCGACACCCAATTCATGTTTGCCGTTATCTGTTCCAGAATAGTAAACGCGGTGTTCTCCAATATTTGCGGTTCCTGAACCTGGCTAACGCATTTCGCTTATTTCCAGAATATTTAATTTCATGTGTGCCATTTCTTGTATTGCATTATGGATTTTACATTCCTGTGCCATGGTTTTCACGTTCCATGTGCCTATTCTGATGTGTTCTTTGCATTTTAATCTTTTTGTTTTACTTGTAACTGCTACTCCAACTACTTGTTCATAAATCTGGTCCTCCCATGAAAAGTAGGTGGTAGTGAGAGAAATACGGTATAATTCCACCATATCCTTGGAAACTAGTCCCTGAATTAAAGAGGAGGCGAGTAGAAAATATAAATATGACCTCCGTAGTACAACGCGGCGTCAGTTTCAGCTTACAAGCGAAACAGTAACATCTCCAGAAGATGCCAATTCCTAATGTTGGCGAAAGGTCGAGAACTAATCTTAGAAGACAACGGCCTAACAGCCCGAACAAACACTTTAGCAAGTTCCCTATAGCGTTCGAACCTAGCCACTTTTCCAGTATTCTTGAAATTAGACTCTGATGATGACAGTGATATCGAAACGTCTCCTGGATTTTAAATTAATATTGTTTTTACAATTTTCGGTTTCACTTAGACTTGAGACTAGCAATCGTTATTATTTTTTTATTGTGGTACCTCGTATATCCGCTACATACTACATATTCGTATTACGCAGCTTTCCTCACTGTAGACTCGCAGTAAAATGCAAATTTTATGTCAATTTCTGCACATTGCTCCAGTTAACAATCTCTTTGAAGTTCCCATTGATATTTTTTGGCAAATTAAGTAGTGACAGATTTAACGCCCGCTGTCGCTATATACGGTCGTGGAGGTAGCGCAGTTAAGTGTCAATCAAAGCTCGTCGAGTGGCCCACGCGTTTCCTAGCTGCCGATTCTCTAAAGAGTCGTCGACTAACGAGCTGGGCCGCTGTAACTTCATTATTAGCACAGCACATAAAAAGTGAACGGATTCAAAATGTAATTTTCTAATAATAGGTGGAGGCAGTTGCATTCGAAGACCGATATTTCGAAAAAGGGACGCGGCTTGGTCATTCGAAGGGGTATATTGAGTTGTTTAATTTGAAACACATTTTTTTTTGGGCGTTAACCTGATGTAGGTATCGTTTTAGTAAAGAAGTATGTTTTGTTAGAAACATCTGCTTATTTTGTTGTTGCAAAAAAGCACGCACATATGACATACATGCAAAAACCGATAAATCCACTTTTTCCAATTTCGAGATAAATGCCAAAACTTATACAGCAAAATCCCATAATAATTTAAAGAAACATCATATTCGAATTAAATAGTAGTAGTAAGTCATGTAATAAAATCCTAGAATTTTAATATATTATCTTTTTTTACTGTTTTTATTTGTCATTTTTTTTTATTTTATCGGGTTTTGTTTGAAAACCGAAATTTATCGGTTTTTGCCTAAAAGATATTTGCAAGAGCACCATATTTTTGTTGTTAATAAAAGAAAATAAACGAACTAGAATGTAGAAAATTATTTTTATTATTTAACAAGTTGAAAAAAGTAAAAAAGTCAAGTTAAATCTGAAGTGTTGGTTCCTCTTCCAGGCAGTCACATGTCTCCTCTTCCTCTTTCTCCTCATCCTTTTCATTTGAACTTTTGCCATTAAGCAATCCCAGTACCAGTCAAGTTGTAATTTCTCCCAATCTTTATCGAACTGTTGATTTAGTAAGTGTTTAAGGAAAAATAAAATCATCATTATACTGGAAATTTTAGAATTATATTGATTAAATAACCAAAAACATTTGTTATTATTAATAATATAAATTTTATGAAATAATTCTTTAAGTCTAATATTCCAAAAAATAATGATTTTAATTAAATATATTAGACAATTGTACGCAACTGATACACGAATACTTCAAAATTTATTGACAGTTCAGCGTGTGGCAAAAGTGTATAAAGTGTTGCCGCTTTTTTGGAGTAAGAATTTTGTTTATGTTTTGATTTCTTGCACAATTTGATCACAATATAATATATATTAATAAATTGTATTTATAAATACATATTAAATTTAGATTAATAGCTTTAAAAACTAATTATTGTTGTGTATTTTGATTGTGCTATGCCAAAACAAATAAATAGTTTGTAGAAAGCTGATAAGCTTTCATATAAGATAGATTATTATGAACACGAGACGTTTTTACTATTAAAGCTCTAAATTTAGAATATATAATTTTGTATTAAAATGTTTTCTAATGGATTTTAGTGTGTTGCAGTAGTCTTAAAACTAAGTGTATTTACTGTTAATATAATAGTTTGACAAATATTGACATTTTAAAAATTCCTCACTTACTAACTATTCTGATGTTTTGACAACGCTGTGGGGTTCCGACGTCGTAAATCTTGAATGACGTGCAAGCATTTTTATATGAAAAATGCTATAGCTTACTACATTACTAAGAAGTAAACTTAGAGCACTGATACACTATGTACTCGAAGGAAACGTTGCTCAGTTCTGGTAGATTATGGGCGGGGTTGTTTATAGAGATAAAAAACACAAGAAAGATCGACATAAAACAACAAAAAATAACAGGGAAGAGAACAATTCCCCAGAAATTGCCTAGACCAAATATCACTTTCGAATTTTGACCGAAATGTCTAGAATTCTTGGGTGTCCTTCAATAGTTACCTTTAGAAGAGATTATTTAGAATATTTGCAAACAATTTGCAATGGCATTTTATAATAATATTAATAACTTTTAAGTGGATTACTGCGGCTAGTATAACTATCCTGGGTGCTAAAAATATAACGAAAATTTTATTTACACGGACAAATGAACGAAACTTAGACAAACTGTAACATATAACATGTTAGGACGTTATTCAGATATTTCTGTTCTTTCTAAAATCTGCCCCCGTATTTACATCACCTAATTATTTCGATAATTCCCGTTCTCTCCCTTTCTGTCTCTCCTCTTCGCCCGTCTTTTGGTGGTATCATTGAAGCGTGGACGAATTACGCATCTGATTAAAATAACTTCAAAGTGGGAATCTTGTTATTAGATACTTTTCACTGCTTAATTTCGACCTTCGGGCTCGGTCTACTGTTCCGTTGGAAGAATAATTCGGAAAGGTTCGTGTCGAAATGAACCGGTGACACTTTGAGAAAATTTATCTAAATTCAGGAATAACGATAGGCATTCAAGAGAGATTTTCAAAGTTTTATATATCGATTTTAGTGAGGAAATTTATATCTGTAGTAAATGTACCTATGCAAATAAACAATTGACCTTTTTAAGTAAATTTATATATGGTTGTTTCTTACTGTTTAAATTCCAATATGGTTGTATAAATTAATCATTACATTTTTCCTCCCCTGTATTCATCCGATCCTAATAGTATTGCTGAGGCTCGGAAATGCGTCCCGTGCACACAAGAGCGTAAGTGGTTGAAAAGAATAGATGCACCCGCTAGTGCATCGATGCATTCATATTGAATTCGTTTTGTTCGTTGTTGGAATCATGGCAATTAGCGGTAAGTTCTTCACCTAGTTTTACCTCAACCTTTAAAGTGTTTTTTGATTGTTTATTGCAACCATTTAAATTTTAATAATTATTTGCACCTATGAGTAAAAGTTCATTTTTTTTTCTCGCCAGAGTTATCGAAGGAATAGTTCGTGTTAATTTAATTACTATTAATTCGTAATAGTACATTTGTTTGTTAATTCCCCACACTTACACTACATCAAAACATTCGGAAATATTGATTCAACTAGTCAATTTATTTCTATAGACCCAAGAGTTCAATATATTATTATAATAATAAGTAACTTATACTTGGTGTTTGGGAAAGTATATACTATTTCTTTTCATATTTTTACTATTAATATTTCTGTTACGGTACTGTAATGTGGTCTAATTCAATGCTATGTATTCTAACGACTTTCGTAAAATATATTACTTCCTGTAAAATCTGGTTGTCTCATGTATTATGTTTAAGTACAAAGAATATAGACTTACCTTTTGAAATATTGGAATCGTAGCAAAGGAAATCTCGTTGGTACTGCGTCGAGGCGCCGGCCGGCGCGGCTCTATGGCACGAGAGCCAACAAACTTGGTGCGTTTCGTTCGCTGTCTGTTGATGAAGTGTCTTGAGTTGAGACTTAAGACGGTCAAAAGCCACCCTCTGACCACGCTTCGAGGTGGTCGGTAGCAAGAGGACAAACCCATAAATCACTCTATTGTGTTGCGATTTAGAATGCTATACTTTAAGTTAATTGAGACTGTAATACGAAACCGTACACACGTTTCTATATTGGCGACACAAAAGGAGTCAAATTCTATAAGTATATATAAGTATATAGTCTATAATATATATTCCTTTCTTATATTCTACTATAACATAACCTTACAAATTCCTTTCTTTTTTTTACACCTGGGTTCTCTGACTATCATCCGCTGGTAGCATTTCTGATGTGTTCAGCTTGGTTGCTACCCCCATGCTAGAAAAATTGTATCCTGTGTTGTATTGTCTTTCCTATACTAACTGTTTGGCCCAAGAAATAAGTGCTATATAGGGATATTCGATTGTCTAGAGCAAGTTGAGAATTAGCTGGGCAAATTATCCCCTGGGATATTACCCAATAAAGGAAGAAGAAGAACTCATTCTGTTCAACCTAAAAAAATGGCTCCACATGCTAGCAAAGAACTAAAAGCAAGAATTGTAACAAAATTAGAAGATAGTTGGTCACTATCTGCCATAGCGAACCATTTTAACGTACGCAGAACAAACAGTTTTTAATATCAATAAAAGATGGAGAGAACAACAAACTCTCGAAAGAAAGCAAGATTATGAAAGACCAAAAATATCTACCGCTCATGAAGATCGTACGCTTTTGAAGAGATTAGAAGAGAATCATTTTGAAGATGTGAAAACTGCAAGAGTTATGTCACAGTGTCCGGGAAGGAAATTCAACAGTTTGGCGCAGAATTAAAGCATCGCATCTTCTTCTTCTTTAGGTGCCGAAGGTTCTTCTTAGCGAAGGTTGGCGATGACCTCTGCAAAATCTTCCCTATTTTGGGCTTTTCTTATTAAACTTTGAAAGTCTAATCCTGTCCAATCTTTGATGTTGCGCAGCCAGGTCATTTGTCGTCTACCCGGGCCGCGTTTGCCTTCTATTTTCCCTTCTATAATAAGCTGAAGGAAGTTATACCTGTCGTGTCTAAATATGTGTCCAAGATAAGACGTTTTACGCTTCTTGACAATTTCTGTGAGTTCACGTTCTCTATTCATACGCCTTAAAACTTCTTCATTTCTAACGCGGTCGGTCCATGGAATTTTCAGCATACGACGAATCGCATCTTAGCAGCAAAAAAACAAGCTCTTACGCCACAAAAGAAGCAATCAAGACTCATATTTGCTTTAAACCAACAGCTACAAAATCAAGATTTTTGGGACAGAGTAATATTTACAGATGAGAACAATTTTCAATCTTCTAAAAAGGGCAAAATTGGGGTGTATAGACCAGATAATAATCGATTTAATCCTCTATATGTTGATAGATATCGAGCAGCTGGTCATTTTAGCGCCAATGCATGGGGATGGATTTTATCTAGAGGAATGGGAATGGTATGGCAGGTTATTGGCAGTATTGACGCCAGGTTTGTTGGGTAGACTTATCTGAATATTCTAGAAAACATCACGTTTCCCAGTGTAGAACAGTAGTATCCAGAAAATAATTTTATCCTTCAACAAGATAATTGTCCTGTTCACACTGCATGTATAATAAACTAGTGGCTCCAGAATAACAACATCGACACCTTACCATGTCCCAGCTACTGTCCAGATTTAAACCCAATCGAGAATTAATTTGTTTCCAATTCTTGCATTAATATATTGTTGAGTTAAGTCGTTTGTTTTATTCCTTAGTAATAATAAAAATAATAACAACCCTATTTTATGTAAAAACTATCATTTATACACTCTTTATAAAATGCAGGAATTCAAAATAATATCAAAATTTAGACCTTAATAATTATTACAATTTATGAATTAACATATGTAATCACTTGTTTGTTGTTTATTTGTTTATTTTATTATTTGTCTGTCATAATAAATATAATATAATGCCAGACCAATCAAATACCCTGCTCAAAATGATCAAATCTTACTAAGAGTCGTATCAGTTTTTTAGGAACCAGCTGTGTACATAGTTGTTTCGATATAAATCCCGGTTGTTTTGCTAATGTTTTGCACAATATGAATATAGTGAGGTTGAAAATATTCAGGTCTAATAATAATAAATCACCGGAACTGCTAATAAAAAAATGATCAGTCAAACAAACCAGTCCATATAATATAAAAACCGAATCAGAACTCACCCCTCCATAAATTCAAAACGTTCAGATCGAATCCCTTGAACATTGTCTCTATCGCAGGCTCATTCTCCGGAAAATTTTGAGTATATCGCCAAATCTCCGTGTCCCCGTCGACGAGTTTTTAATCAGTCGGTCCCTTTGAGAGCAGTGGCGGAGTAAAAGGGTAAATTATATACCTATGTAAAGCATGTCTGGATTCTTTAGGTTTAAAAAATACATGAAAACGTAGGAATATGATTTATACTAGTTATTTAGAGCGCGCATGGTTTTTTCCGTAACGTTCAGAAGGTTAATAAGAAGGTTCCATAAGCAGAGCATAATAAACCGACTAATTTTTTTGCATTTCTAATTCAACAAACGCTTTTTATTCCATTGGATGTATATAGGATGCTTCTTCTTCTTCCTTCTTGTATGTATGCTTTAAAGCCTGTTTCTTCTTCAATATTAGCTTCCTAAATTATTTAAATTATTGCACCATCTTTTTCTTGGTCTGCCAAGACTTCTTCGTCCATTTGGTGACTTAACTCGTGCTATCTTCTTCGTGCTACTTTCGCTTCTCTCCCTATCCAACAGACTTTTCCCTAATATTCGTTGGAGTATTTTCATCTCTGTTGTTTCTAGTCGTCGTCTCGTTTTAGATGTGTCAGGTCATGTCTCCGCCGTGTATGTTACTTTAGGTCTAATTGCTGCTTTATCGGTTCTTGTTTTTGTGTCTTGTCTTAGGTGTTTGGTTCTTCCAGATTGTGTCATTAAGAGATCCCGTCGCTTTACTTACTTTTAAGCTTTGTTGTCGTATTTATTATTTCTCCCTGATATTCGTCGGAGTATTTTCATCTCTGTGGGCTTAACGAGTCACCCTGTCTGACTCCGCTTTTTACTGGTATACACTGTGTTAGTTTTCCATTGATCTTTGTCTGTATTCTATTATGTAAGTAGATGTTTTCGATGGTTTGTATAATATTGCTTGGTATGTTTCTTTTATACAGTAGGTGTAAGACGTCTTCGACTTGGATTCGATCGAAAGCCTTTGTCAGGTCTATAAAACATAGATATGCTGGTTTATTGTACTCGATGGCCTTTTCTGTAATTTGTCTTAGTACAAATACGGCGTCTACGCAGGATCTTCCGGATTTGAATCCTTGTTGTTCATCTGATAAAGTTGTTAGTTTGTTGATTTTGTTGGTCAGGACTTTTGTGGTAAGCTTAAATGCGGTGTTCAGTAGATTTATACCTGTATAATTGATGTAGTCTTCTTTATCTCCTTTCTTGAACATTGGTATCATTATGCTGTTTCTCCATGCGTCTGGTATCTTGCAGTGCAATATTAGTTTTGTCATCTCTAGGGTTATACTTTCTCCTCCATGTTTTAGAAGCTCGTTGGTTATTCCGTCTGGTCCTGATGACTTTCTATTTTTGAGTAAATTTTTGTCAAAATTACTAGTTTAAAAAAAAATTCCCAAAAATAACTAATTAAGTCAGTTTTTCAACAAATCATTGCAAATAACTAGAAAAGGTAGCATTTTATTAACAAGTTATTTGTTAATAACAATTATCGGCTCACTTGGAAAAATTAAAAAATAATAGATTTGAACTGAGAAAAATAGAGTTGAGTAAAAAATATTTGGTCCATTAGAAATGCAAAAAAATTAACAGGTTTTTGGTGTAGTACCACTACAGATGTTTTTTTCTAATTTGTCAATAATTCTTTCATTTAAATATCGCGTGATATATTTCACAACTTTAGAATTATTGTAAAATCGAAGTAAATTTCCTGCGTTGTACTTGATTTCCAATCTATTTAGTACATCATCCCCATCATTTGTCACCCTCTCTGTATTTAAATTTCTGAGTTCTGGTTGTAACCAATTTTTACTTATCTTTCTTAGATCATGCTGCCATCATGTTGGTGCCTGGTTCGCTTATCTATTCTTGCTCTCTATTCCAGCAGTTTGAGAATTCATCTTTCTTCCTTCCATCCTTCTCACATTTTCAAGTCTATTTTCACTTTTGTTTACAAGCCCTTTCCATGACACTTATCCTAGTAACCCCAGTTTTAGTTCGTACATTTTTGCTTCTGATGTAGTCTTTCAGCATGACACCTATCAATGATCGTTATAGTCTTTAATTTATTAGGATTTTCACATTTTTTAAGTTGTAGATTGAAAGTTGGCACTGGATTCGTTATGAATTTAGTTTCAGTGAAATTTACAAGTTCATCTGTACATACGGTTTCTAGATCTTAAATCATTGTCTCCCAGTTCGTTCAGTATTAGAATTATATCTAAGTTTGTAACGTAAGCAAACTATTCACTTATGTTTGGGTGTGGTTCTTTCAAAAATCGTATATAAGTTGTTTGTATTATCTTTAAAATTAAGATGAATTGGGCGCCATTCCTTAATAAGTTTACTCCCGTAAGGAAACGAGCTCAGACAAACAATGACGGCTCACTATACATTCTGGTCTCAGCACACGTACCATAAATCCATAATTAAGATAACATCGCGCCAATAGACATAGTTCTGGCAACTATTAGGGCTCCCGGTAAGGGTCTAAAATAAATATTTATTTGAAAATATATAAGAGAAAAGGAATTTTTCGGCTTACCTCGTCAAGAGACAACACAAACAAAATTTTCGTCCTGTCTGTTGGACGTTCAAAGATAGAAAAGGGAGATGAATGGGAGGGAGTTTAAGAACGCTCCAATTTTGAGGCGGCCAGGGTCGTAACCATTAGGACTATAGTTTGATCCTTGGAGTAGGTTAGATGCTTCCGCGCTTGGCGGATAGATGGCTTGAGCAACATTAATTGGAATATTTACTAGGAATTATAATAATACATTTTTTGAAACTTGAAATGGTTACAAGTGGTATGAACTAAGGATTTTAAATGCTGGATCATTTCTTAGCGTATACCATTCAATACCAAGAATCTCCCAGTGTCATGCTATACATACATTATTATCAGTCCATAGTCTTGCACTGGTGAACATAGGCCTCCTCTAAAAACTTCTATTTAGATCTATCTTGCGCTATTCCAATCCAGTTGGTACATATCCTATTTATGTTGTCAGCTCGTCTAATGTTTTATCTTTCATTTATCGTTGGTTTTCACTTAAAGATTTGTTTGGTTCATCTGTTATTTTGTACTCTGGCGTTGTGTCCTGACTACTTTCATTTAATTTTAGCTATGTTTTTTATAATGTTCCCTATACTATGTCTCAACGTTAAGCCCAACAATGATCTTTCTGTTCTACATTATGTCACTTGTAATTTACGTGTAGGTTTCCATGTATAAGAACAGGTAGGTCATACTAATTAAAGGCTCTTTTTTAAAGCTGATAGGTAGATTACCTTTGAAAATATCACGCACTGTTCCATATACTGCCCGTCCCTGAGTTGTTCTCTTTAGCAGATTTGATGAAAGGTGAATATTGGAGATGATTTACATAAAAAAAAACACCAAAATCGTATCAACAATAAGACCGTATTAATAATAAAGACCTTAATAAATTGAAAAATTGAGTTGTTCGTAAATGCACCATTGGCAGATATTTTAAATATTGTAACACTGCGTGCTACAATGATATATGCAAGGCCAGAATCGCTCACTGTCGAAGAGAATTGGGCGGGGTTTTCTTAACCATATAGAAACTATATCGTATCTTAATAGCTTAATAGCTTAATAACTATATCCAAGCACAATTAGATAATATGAAATTATAATTTATTATTGGACGCCACCCCTGGTTTATCCTCGAAGGGGACGAGCAAAAAAAAATAAGATTTATCGAAGGTTTACAAGAAAACTATTCTGTATTATTTCATAGTAATGAACAAAAAGAAAACATTAAAAGTTATGTCATCCCAAAAGGATACCAAAATACCATTTCATGTTTACATTACCATAAACAAAAAAGCTTTGTATCGTATTAAATTAAGAATTAGTTATAAAGTAAATGAATATATATGTATATTAACCCCAAATTTTGAAATTTGTTTACATTGAAAATAATATAGTTATTTATCAACTAGGAATAATGAAGAAAATAAACCTTTAAATAAAATTAGAACACTTCACTATATTTTCATTTTTTTTTTGAGTTCATAATCATTTTCGTTGTCTTGAAAGTAGGTATAATAAAAATTGGTACAACCTTAATCTGCTCTGTTTCCTTCTTATTTAATCAGTCAACCAAATAAACCATTGATTCGGCCACATCCTATATCAATCCACCACTATCCTAGATAAGAGGGGTTAGGTATTCCATAAAAAGATACCGCTACTGGGCCATGATCTGGAATAACTCCATACCAATACTATCTTGAGACAAGTATTAGAAATAAGTCAGCATTATAGCCTCTCCAATAAGGGCCTAAAAAAATAAATATCTATCTGAAATATGGACAAGAAAAGGATTTCTAAGCTCACCTCTAAATGAGACCCACTTTGGAAACACGTCTTAACGGTTGGACGTTCTTAAGAGAAAAGAGCGAGACGCTATCATGGCGCCTGATTCTGGGCGTGAGTGATAAGGTGATGAATGTGCTCATCTACCGGATACATTTGGGAATTACAGAAGAATCCTTGAGTCGGCTACAGGTAGGTACTTGACAGATAGATGGGGTTAGTAGTTTTATTTTAAAAAAATAATCGAAATTTTTGAAACGGTTACAATATGACACTGAACCAGTGGTATAAATGTGATTTTAGAGTAATATATAACTTTTACATTCCATCACAAACTAGCAAACAGTGCAAATTTTATTAAATAGTGTTTATATGTTTATGTGTTTACAATGTTTATTGAAAATGACGAATAGATGAACCTTTTAAGCAATAATTAAGTGATTTATTTATAATATTCTTCTCTTCTTAAGGTGCCCTCTTCATTACTGAAAGTTGGCTATATAACTACAGCAAATTGCTCTCTATCTGGAGCTGTTCTTAGTATCGAATGTGTGTCCATGCCTGTCTAGTCTCTTACATTTTTTAGCCGGGAGCATTTTGTTTTTCCTGGACCTCTTCTTCCTTCCACTTTCCCTTCCATTATCGGTCGTTTTATAGTAGACCGAAAAATCCACGAATTAAAATCGTATTGAAAACTTTAATTTAATTTAGTCTTTAATCTATAAAGTTGTTTCAATTACGTCTTTTTTTTGGTTAGAGATCAATTTTTATCTCGGAATTTTGAAAAACTATTTCCAGATCTCTTGGAATAAAAAAACAATCTCCCTATCGTCCACTGCACTGCGTTTATGCAAACGTCTAATTTCTCCTGTCCTGTCATCAACCCCTTACCAATTGCACAAATTGATTTCGGCACAAGGGTTGCCCTAGCAAGGGTCGCTAATAGCTAGGGCTAGGACTGCCGTCGCAGTCGGGAGATTGGTCACATGTAGCCGATGAATATGTGTACTTAGGAATTATTATATCATAACCGGTGTTACAGACGCACAAACCAAATATTGAACAGCATCAGTAGCGATCCGATGACACAGGTGGTTCGGTCCGTTGGGAATTATGGATTGTTAGGGTTGGCCAAAGTCAGATGCACAAGTGGTTGCCATAAATATACTTAATGGTTCGGTTATTGTATAGAATTATTGTTTAATGCACTACAGTTTGTTGAAAGAACCTCAGTGTATGGGGTAGCTCCATGGGCTAGCGGTGTGGTTATGGATGTAAAAAATATTCATCGATATAATAGGGTCGATTAAGAAGATTATGTTGTAATTAGGTGGGAAATTGAGTGCGTATGTTTATATAGAAAAAATAAACGGTAACTAAAAACCAATCAACGATTTGGCTTGATAATGCGCAATAATAATATGTAATATAAATACAATAATCACTGGCGAAATGTTAACAAATTTTAGATTCTTCAATTAAATTTTACATTGTGATAATGACAGATTGTATTGGTAATGTAATGCTAAAAAGAAAGATTCAAAGTTTGCTTATGCTCAGCAATGGATAAATACACTCGCGATCATAAAATCCGGGTCATCTTGAAAATTTCAAGTTTCTTAAATATTTTCGCCTCTGGTGCAGTAATAACCTTTTTTTTTTGGCTAATGTATTTTTTATTTGTCATCAATGTTTGTTTTGAAAGAAAAAAAAAATGGTTTTTTATTGTTTTTATTGAAAAAAAAAACAGAAAACAAATCAAATTGTTGATAAAACAGACATACGAAAAAAAAATGGAAAATACAGAACGTGGTAAAAAATCAGTGAAATTTCAATGACCAATATCGTGTATTGCCTCCCCTTGCCCTAATAACCTCTTGCAGACGACAGGGCATACTCTCAATTTTTCTCCGGATTACATGTTGTGGTATGTTATTCCACTCTCTCACTAATAGATCCTTAAGCTCCTGTGCGTTGTTAGGAGGAGGTGTATGGGTTTGAATACGTTTTTTTTAAATCGTCCCAGAGATGTTCGATGGTATTCAGGTCCGGAGACCTAGCTGGCCAGGGTACCCTCGTAATTCCAACATCGTCCAAGTATTACATACTGGTCCTGGCAACGTGCGGCCGCACGTTGTCCTGCATAAAAACGGCGTTTTCTCCAAGCCCTGCCAAGTTGGGCATAACATGTTCTTCCGGAATCTCCGTAATGTACCTTCGTGCAGTTAAGGACCCATTTTCGATGAAGCGTAATTCTGTGTGGAAGTCGGAAGATATACCTCCCCAAGCCATGACCGAGCCTCCACCAAATGGCATTCTTGGAGCAATGCAAGCTTGTGAAAATCGTTCACCGGTTCTCCTCCAAACTCTTACACTTCCGTCGGATCCAGTTAGGCAGAAACGGGATTCATCTGAGAATAACACTTTGCTACAATCGTTAATTTCCCAATGCGCGTGTTGTCGAGCAAAAGCTAGTCGTGCAACTCGAGGCACCCGGCGAAGTGGCGGTCCTCTAGCCATTACTAGAGAAGATAGTCAAGAGGAACGAAGTCTTCTTCTGACTGTTGCAACACTAAAATTGCGATTTCGTACTTCCTCTAGACGATTTTGATGCAGTTGAGGTCCGGTTTCGTAAAGCCTGAAACACAAGGAAATGGTCATCTAGTGCCTTGGTCGTTCTTCTTCGTCCAGAGCCAGGTCGTCTGGTTAGCAAACTTGCCTTCTGAAAGCGTTGAAGCACTCGTTGAACCGTAGAAAGGCTTACGCCAACAGTTCTTGCGACTTGCCGTTGAGTGTGACCGTCTTCCACAAGTGCAACAATTTGTGCCGTTTCAACAACAGTCAAAGGCATTTTTGTCAAAAAATAAACACTAATAATGGCACTAATAAACACTATTGGTGGCAATAATAAACGTTTGTCCGTTGCATTTGAACAGAAAGTCGAAGTACAAACGAGACATTTAAAACAAGCGGAGTTACAGGTAGCGTTCATTTTGGGAAGTGTGCACTTTACCGCGAAATCGGCACTATTGGAATTCTTTGTAACAAAGGAAACCGCAACAATTCTCAGAAACATGCATTAGTTTGTATTTGTGTTATTATTATTTACGATAAAGCTCGTTAAAAATGAAATATCGGTGATTTTCAAGGTGACCCGGATTTTATGATCGCGAGTGTATATAAACTGAATAATGATGATAAAGCAATAATAGCTTTTATAATTTCAGACTTTACAATGAATGTCGAGGTAGATTATTTTTTCGAAAGCTTTCTTCTTCTTCTTCTTCTTCTTCTTCATGTGCCATCTCCTCTAAGAAGGTAGGCAACCATCATGGCAATTCGCACTTTCGATACCGCTGCTCTAAAAATGTCAGCAGAAGTGCAGTTAAACCAAGCTCTCAAATTCTTTAACCAGAAGATGCGTCTTCTTCCGCGACTCCTACCCTGTATTCTTCCTTGTATTATTAATTGCAGCAAGTTATAACGCTCGACCCTCATGACATGTCCCAGATATTCAGTTTTCTGACTTTAATTGTATTTAAAACCTCTTTATCTTTTCCCATTCTTCTCAACACCTCAACATTCTTGATTCTATCCACCCAACTTATTCTTAATATCCTTCTGTAGGCTCATAACTCGAAGGCTTCTAATCTGTCGGAAACATCTTTCTTTAATGTCCAAGCCCCCACCCATAAAATAATACGGAGAACACGTAGCATCTCAGAAGTCTTATCTTTAAAGAAATTGAAATGTCCCTGCTGCAGAGTACTTTTTTTCAGTTTGTTAAAAGAATTTCTTGCCTGTCCTATTCTTGCCTGAATCTCTTCTGTGTACTCATTATTTTCGTTAATTATTGTACCCAGATATTTATATTTTTCAACTTTTCTAATTTTTTGAAGGGAAGAAGATCGAGCAAAACAAAACAGTGCAATGTAGAGATTTGTTTATAATAATACATAAATAGGTACATAGAATGCATCCAAGGATAAGGTGCTCAAGAAAAGAACCTTTACTCCTTTATTTTATAGTAAATTTTAGTTAAATCTTAATGGATTCTTTTGCACCAGTAGACCGGTACGGAAAAAATATCGGTTTATATCGTAGTATCCTTTGTTCAGCAAAATATTCATCCTCTTATCTGCAAAGTCGAATGTAACGAACAACCATCATGTTGAACATACATTTGACGTCTTTGCTCCAAGAAAATGTCATCTAATTCCGGTATTTTAAAATTGTCCGGCAAATCCAAATGTACTACACACCAAACGTTTACGTCTTCACTTGATTGGCTATTATGTTAAATTCTGTAATAAGGATTTTCACTTCGACAGTTTTGTGATAAAACGGTTTCATTTGTCGTGAAGGTTGCTTTACCAGAAAATTAAATATTGTAGTGAAACAACCGGTCATTCATAAGTTTCTCGCTAATAATTGCACAAAATTCAAGACTAGTATCATAATCGCAATCTTGGAAGGTGTGAATAAATTTCCGTTTGAATGGATGAATTTTGTTTTATCTGAATATTTTCTGTAAGTCTCGTACTGAAACCAACTCTTTTTCCTAAACTCAACTTTGGGTCTTCGCTTACTAAATACATAGTCAGGGGAATAGCTGCTTCATCGTCGTCACTGTCCAAATTTCTCAATTTTTTTTTGTATTCTCACATCCTTTGTCAAGCACATCTCTCATCTCATGAAATTTATGTAAAAATTTTTTTTAATCGATTCCACGTAACAGATACATCTAGATATTTTACATTCAATATTTGAATTATGTACCTACTTTCAATGCTCCATATCTTTACAAGATATATTCTCTGTTGAAGAATTAGCATTGTATAGCGAACGTAGTGCCAAATTTTATAGAGATTTACATAAAATTTGCTATAAAATAAAGCAGGTTTTGAAAAACTTGATTATTTTATTTTATGGGGTTTTAAAACAGCAATACTTATCAAGAATAACATTTTTGGTTAAAAATAAAAATAAGAGTTTCTCCTCTTGGACACACTGTAGATAATATAACAGTAATAAAAATATTGAGAAAAGAATAAAAAGTGACAAAAATAAAATAATTTATCTTCTGACGAATTATTGGATTCCTCTTTTGAATTTTTGTTTCCAAGAACGGTAACGGTAAGAAGAAAAGCAAGGTTTTAGGTCGGGAAGACAATGCACCGACGCTATGTTTATAACGAGGCAAATGCAAGAGAAATCATTAGAATACAACAAATCGGCTTATCTATATTTCGTGGACCTTAAGAAGGCATTTGACCAGGTCAAATTAAAAGTCGCTCTCCACTTACTGTACGCAAGGGAGATACCTCTAGGAATAATCAAAACGATCGAAAATATCTACTAAAACAACACAATAAAAGTAAAAGTAGAAGAAGAACTAACCGACCCTATTGAAGCTGGCAATGGGATAAGACAGGGAGATTCCCTGAGTCCTCTATTGTTCAACCTGATTATGAATGAAATAATAAAAAAAGTAAGAACTAAAAAAGAATGTTAATTTCCCCCAAAAAAAACCCTAATGCATGATTACAACAGCAAATTTACTGGATGTAAATTGGAGCTGGAAGGTCAGATAATAGAACAAATCATGGAGTTTAAATATCTAGGCATCACATTATCTAGCGACGGAAACCTCCAAACTGAAGTGGAAGATCAAGTGAAGAGCAAACAGAGCCGCAGGCTCAGGCTGCCTGAATTTCACCCATTTAATTGTCTGATATAACATTTTTAAGAGAATAATCTACGGGAGGCTTTTACAATCTATCAGCGGAAACATTTCCTTAGAACAAGCTGGATTTATGATGCCAGGAAGGAACTGCAGTGATAAAATTCTTTGTCTAACAAGATTTGTTGAACATGACTTTCAAACGAAAATTAAAAATGCGGTACCTTTCATTGATCTGACTTGCGCTTACGACACGGTATGGAAAGAAGGTCTACTACCTAAATTGTACCAGATGTTACCATGCAAATCACTTAATAACCTAGTAAATCAAATGCAATGCGACGGAATATTTTAAATTAGCGTTAATGAAAAAACTAGTAAATTCAAAAGTTTACAGAATAGCTTACACCAAAGGTCTGTTCTGTCGTCGGTCTTGTTCAAATATTTACACCTTAGACGCTCCCCTTACAATCTCACTCAAATTTATATACGCAGATAATCGGACTTTAGGTATACAAGAAATACACATCAAGAATGCCCAAGCTGTTTTAGATGGCGACTTCCGATGATTGTTATTGATAATGAATGATCTGGAGCAAAATGAAGAAGCCAAACAGCGCCCCAGACAATAAAAATCCTTTGATATTGTTACCAAATAAGAGATTTTAATAATGACCTGGTTTTGTTATTGTATTTAATTTACTCTCTTAAAGAATTTTTAATTGGAAATTATATAAAATTCCGAATACCCCGTATTTTGTGCGATCGTGAACATTTCGAATCCTTTTCTCACTAGTGATCCCGGAAAGCAGGAATCCAATTTAGTTCCCGTATTAGTTTCGTATTGTCTTGTAAATTTTCCGGCGGCGGATTTTCTTCGATTCCTTTCCGTTATCCTAAAATCCGAAAGTCTATCGAAGTATATAGTCGAGTTATAACCGCTAACCGAATTTGAATACCTATTTTAGTACACTTGACGTAATAGCGGTACGGTTGTTATAGAGGCAGCACGGCAGTCGCTTAATCTACGTCGTATATGGAGCGGATAGAGTTCGCTCCAGACAGAATTCACGCTTGGTCGAGACCAATTCATAGCCAGAATTTATCCTATCAATTTCTGCCCGTTGAACTGGCAAAGAGCCGTGCCGTGCCATGCCGTTTTCGCCGTCCCCCTTCCTTCCCCCGCTCATTATAACTGCCACTCCGTGTGCGAGGGAAACAGACAAGGGATGGATTTGCATAGACAGTGTTCTTGTCTTCTACATGATCCCGTATATTTCTTAAGTTAGTAGTTAAAAACCGGGACATATGTACAAAATACACTGAACTCTTTCTTAATTGGACATCAATTGTAGACACCAATGTAGATTAAAATTAAATTAAATTATACCTGATTTTAAAATACGTTATAGCACAATGTTTATGACACACGATTATAACGGTCTTTATACCTTGTTCACGTGGATTATATTAGGTAGATATATAAATAAAAAAAAACGCATTTTAGGTATTTTAAAAACGAAATAAAAAAAATTAGAATAAATTGAAAACTCCAAAAAAAGTTAATTTGTTAAGAAATAAAAAATTAACAAATAAGTGATTTTCCTACCTTTTCCTGATGGAAGTTTATTTTATCTATGAATAAAACACTAAAATCTTTTTAGCCCAGTCTGGTTAAAAAAAAAGGTGGAAAAATGTTTCGCAGATATCTGAAGCTTTTAAGACATAGGTGGGGGATATTAGATGATGAATAGATGAAAAGATACTCCTAGTTTTACCTTGCGTTTTTTTAAGCAATAATTTATGGTCACAATTTGATTTTTTGTCTATAAATTTTTTCCCTTATATTTTAAATAAACAATATTTATGTCATTTTTTTATGTCAAGAATATCTTTATTTTCCCGTTTTTTTTAATTAAAATTGATAAATAATTTACAGAGATATTTGCAAAAAAGCAGTTTTTGCACTAATTTATAAATTTTATTAATTTTTTTATTAACAAAATAAAATGTTATTAATACATTTAAACATCAAGGAATTACCATCTTTTAGATTTGTGCGAAATTTCCCCCCGATCAGTCAAATATTTTATTAGTTATTTAATTTGTTTATCCCTAAGGCTAATTATTTAAACTATTGAGCTTGCCCTATGCATGATGCTAGACACATTCAGCAAATTTCATAGGATTCTTTAAGACTTAGACTATCTCAGAAGTTAAATGCATATTGGGTTTTCATCGAAATGATTTACAAAATAAACGTTTGAAAAAAGCTATGTTTTTTACTTATAAACAATTGTAATAACTTCTATATTTTTCAAGCTACAGACTTGTACGCACAACCATTGAATAGCTGGTAAAAAAGCTCACATTAAAAAATAAAAAACCTTCTATGACCAATAGGAACGAAGTTAGTGACTATTTTTAAAAAAATCATATCTCCGTTGGTTCTAAACATTAAGAAGTAAAATTTGCACAAATTTTGAATGAAAATCTAAACTTTATACTGAAACTTATAGCTATAAAATTTATCTAATTTTTCGAAACGACGGTACTTTCGAAAGATCGACATAAGAAAGTGGAGAGGATATCTGTTTCAGCTCCGTTTTTTTTTCGGCATCGGAACTTCAAATTGCAACACGTAGGAAAAATTTACATTATCTCGGCTTCCTTTGCAGCTGCAAGCCTCTTTTTTTTATTCTGGGTTAGCTCGTCGAAATATGAATAACTACATAGTTTTCACTGGCCGGAAAATATGAGAAAACTCGGAAAAATTGAGTCCATTTGAAATTCACCCTAAATAATTACTTTTTTTTAATTTGCTCGAATAGTCTGTCGCAGTATTAATAATGATGACATAATTTTCACCTCCCATAAATCTCGGAAAATCCCGGAAAATCAACATATGTTTTTTCATTTTATATCAATGATGTAATAATACTTATATATTTTATAAATTAAATTTCAGGTAATTTTTACACATTATATTATTATATTCCTTATATTAATTATAATTGTTTGTATTTTTATAATTAACAATATATACTATTAAGATAATATCTTAACAATCTACATCTACATCTAGATAGATCTACACAATAAAAAACGCTAAAAATGAAAAAGCAAATGGACCTGATGAAATTTCTACAGAACTGTTGAAGCTTTTGAATGATAAATCCGTAACCATAATATTAAATTTTGCAGCGAGGAGCTAAAACAGTTTCCCCTCCACTTTCCTATGTCGATCTTTCGAAAGTAACTCCGTTTCGAAAGGTTTTAAGTTTCGAAAAATTGGATGAATTTTATAGCTATAAAATTCAATATAAAGTTTAGATTTTCATTCAAAATTTGTGCAAATTTTACTTCTTAATGTTTATAAACAATGGAGATTTAATTAACAAAAAAATTGTCACTAACTTCGTTCCTGATGTTCATAGAAGGTTTATTTTTTTTTTTGTTAAATGTGAGTTTTTTTTACCAGCTATCTAATGGTTGTACGTATAAGTCTGTAGCTTGAAAAATATAGAAGTTATTACAATTGTTTATAATTAAAAAAACATACCCCTTTTTCAAACGTTTATTTTGTAAATAATTTCGATGAAAACTCAATATTCATTTAACTTCTGAGATAGTATAAGTCTTAAAGAATCCTACGAAATTTGTTAAATGTGTCTAGAATCATTCATAGGGCAAGTTCAATGGTTTAAATAATTAGTCCCAGGGATAAACAAATTGAATAACTTTTAAACTATTCAACCGATCGGGGGAAAATTTCGCACAAATTTAAAGGATGGTAATTCCTCAATGTTAAAATGTATTAATAACATTTTATTTTGTTATTAAAAAAATTAATTAAATTTATAAATTAGTGCAAAAAAACTGCTATTTTTGCAAATATCTCCGTAAATTATTTATCAATTTTAATTGAAAAAACGGGAAAATAAAGATATTCTTGATACAAAAAAATGATATAAATATTGTTTATTTAAATTATAAGGGAAAAAACTTATAGATAAAAAATCAAATTGTGACCATAAATTATTGTTTAACAAAAACGGAAGGTAAAACTAGGAGTATCTTTTTATCTATTCGTCATCTAGTAACCCCCACCTATGTCTTAAAAGCTTCAGATATCTGCGAAACATTTTGCCGTGAAATCGATGATTTTTGTATAACCAGATTGGGCTATTTATTTTCTATAGTTATGAGACTTGAAAACAAACATGAGTCCTCCATATTTCATAAAACTATCCATATTGACTTGATTATTGACAATTCTTATTTTACATATATTAATAGAAATTCAGGGCAGGGGCAGAACTAGTTTGTTATTTTCTTCGACATTTTGGACTGCTGTAATACTAGTTGTTTTGTTTATCAGCAAACAGTAATTATATAGATGAACAAGTTCTTGTTTCTATTGCATCAAAATAGGCTTTCTTGTTTTTGTCTAGGCACCTGTTGAATGTTGATCTTGGAATTCAGAAATGTTTATGTTTATCGGTGAATATAAAACTAGTTGGTTCACAATAAAATTCGTGTAAAGTGGAGAACTAGTTTGTTATTTTCTTTGGCATTCTGGACTGGTGTAATACAAGTTATTGTGTTTTTATTTTTGATTAAAATCGACTAGAAATAGGTAGAACTAGATGTTTTGTTTATTAGCAAACAGTAATTATATTTAGATGATCAAGTTCTTGTTTTTATTGCATCAAAATAGACTTTGCTGTTTTTGTATAGGCACCTGTTACCCTGAACGTAGAAATTGTTGTGTAAAATGCAGAAATTGTTTCATTGCATTGAATATAGAATTAGAACGATTGGATTGAATGTAGAAATCGTGTACAATAGAAATATAATATCTAATAAAAATGAGGTTCCTATTTAAAATTTTAAAGTTGCCACACACCACTTCCAGAAACTGGGGTGAGAAGTCGTGTTTGAATTCGAGAAATATTCGACTGTGCCTCTTCTTTTGGTGCCCTGTAGAAGATATTCAAAAAGAAGCATTTTAAAACGTTTTGTTTGAAGTATAAGGCCAAATGTAACGATTTCTTCATTTTTCACAACATATCGTCTGTTGACAAGAAATAATCACCAAGTGCTGCTACAAAGTATCTGAGAAAATTGGACTTAAACACTTTTTATTTGACTAAAATTTCATTTTTGTTTTGATTATTATCAAACTTGAAAGTTTTGACGTAACATTACCTAATTATAATACTAAGGTAATGAAGTTTTTGGAGTTTTAGTACTTAATGATTTTTTTCTGCAACTACTACTAGTACTATCGGTTTACAGCGTTCTCCGACGCCTTCCGGCTCCTAACCGCCATTCTTCTCTATTTAACCATAGGCCTGGAGGGATTTCTCTTTCCTCTAGTTCTTTTTCAATTCCCTCTCTCCAGCTTCTTCTCGGCCTTCCTCTTTTTCTTCTCCCTTGTGGTGTCCATGTCAAAATCTGTTTCGGAATCCTGTCATCTGGCATTCTCTGTACATGGCCGTACCATATTAACTGTTTTGTTTTTATGTCATCAACTATTGTATGCTTGACTCCCTTGATATCATTTCTCGTATTCTCTCATTTGGTATCCGATCTCTTCTTGATTTGCCTGCTGCTCTTCTCCAGAAGTCCATTTCTGTTGCTAGTAACAGTTTCTCTGTTCTTTGTTTCATTGGCCAAACTTCACTGCCATATGTGATTACACTTTTAAGTATGGTGTTGTATATGAGTTGTTTGTTCGCTTTAGATATTGTTTGGTCCTACAGAATGCCGTTCATCATGGATATGGCTTTTCTACCCTGTAGAGTGAGTTTTGTGTTGACAATCACTGTAATGAATGGTCAAACAACCGTAGATATAGGAAAACAGTGTACGAATCAGCTTGTGCCCTTTTCTTTCACCATAACACTCATCCATCGGCCGACTTTTACAATCTTAACTACCAATTCAAAGGCACAACGATTTTAGCTAATTACATTATACATTAGACATTAAAATTCCTGACTAGTCCCGAGTTTCAATCATGAAATTCTAATCCACTTACATTGAAGGGTTCTTGCCGCCCAAATCGAGCGTAGAAGTCGACACGAAACCATAATAGAAGTGTCAATTTATTGGTAATTTAGAGCACACACATTAAGCTAACGTTTGTGTTAATCTAACCACTAAATACAAATATCTTTCCGTCTTTCTAGTATTAATATATTAGAATTTTTGTTTTAATTGAATATGCCGTCAGACATAATCACTCCCTTTTAGTCGCCAACTTATGCCGCTCCTGGAACTGGCATCCCCTGATCCGGACAGAGTTCCGTCGCCATCTTGTTCCCTTCCGTTTCGTTCCCGCCGTGATTTTACATGTCGCTCGTTGTGTTTGTTTAATCAAGCAGGAACTAGCCTACCTCGGGAAAATTTCGTAATTGAACATCGAAAAATGATCGGTTAATGACTTCGATTAAACACGATTAAATCGAGCGAGGCTTTAAAAATGGAGTTGGCGATTAGATGTATGGAGCTGCCGATCGGTTTTTAACAATGATTTGTTGTGTGACATAAAAACTGGACTAAAAAGAATTGTCAAACGCAATATAGATATAATCGTTTAATTTGACAAATGTAAGCTGTTCCGCGAGGACTATTTGGTCACATCACCTCAAAGAATGGTTAAACTAAGATGGAAAAATAGTCAAACTTTTATATTCTTCTTCTTTCTTCTTGTATGTAGACTTTAAAGCCTGTTTCTTCTTCAGTATTAGCCTCCTAAATTGTTTAAATTATCGCACCATCTTTTTCTTGGTCTGCCAATACTTCTTCGTCCATTTGGTGACTTATCTCGTGCTATTCGTACTATCCTATCCTCTGCCATTCTACTAATGTGTTCTTTCCACTCCTGTTTACGTTTTGTCACCCATCCATCTATATTGCATGCTCTTCGCTTCTCTCTCTATCAAACAGACTTTTCCCTGATATTCGTCGGAGTATTTTCATCTCTGTGGGCTTAACGAGTCACCCTGTCTGATTCCGCTTTGTACTGATATACACTGTGTTAGTTTTTCATTTATCTTTGCCTGTATTCGATTCTGGAAGTAGATGTTTTCGATGGTTTGTATAATATTGATTGGTATGTTTCTTTTATACAGTAGGTATAAGTCTTCGACTTAGATGCGATTGAAAGCCTTTGTCAGGTCTATAAAACATAGGTATGCTGGTTTATTGTACTCGATGGCCTTTTTCTGTGATTTGTCTTAGTACAAATACGGCGTCTACGCAGGATCTTTCGGATCTGAATCCTTGCTGTTCATCTGATAAAGTTATTAGTTTATTGATTTTGTTGGTTAGGAGTTTTGTGGCAAGCTTTAGTGCGGTGTTCAGTAGATTTATACCTGTATAATATGAGTCTTCTTTATCTCCTTTGTTGAACATTGGTATCATTATGTTGTTTCTCCGTGCGTCTGGCAGTGCAATATTAGTTTTTGTATAAGTTTTGTCATCTCAAGGGTTATACTTTCTTCTTCGTGTTTTAGAAGCTAGTTGGTTATTCCGTCTGGTCCTGGTGACTTAACTATTAAAGGGTTAGTGAAATTGTACAAATCAACGACAAGTAGTATAAGAGTCGCAAAGTTGATCTTCCTAATAGACAGCAGGTAACCTTTTTTTCTTGCATTTGTTGCCCCTATTGCTCGTCGTTTTTTATGTTTTGGTTCTTCCTGCTGTTATAATTAAATAAAAAACGAAATGAGTAATACGCGTGATCAATTAAGTATATCAAACGATTTGTGATAGAATAGAATAGAAATATGCTTTATTGTCAGGTTTTTTTGCACTATATAGAATAGAATTCTTTACTAGCTGAGTGGACGGGATCGGTAAATAAACGTTACAATCCGAATTTCTAATGGAGTAGCTATGATCAGGTCTATCGGGAAAAATGTTTAGATGCTTGCGAATCAAACAAACCGTTTCCAAAATAAATAAAGAGGGAAGCGTCAAAATTCCGTGACTTTTGAAGTAGGTCTTGCAATGGATTGTTTGTTTGAGACCAAATAGATAACAAATTGCTCTTTTTTGCAACTTAAAAATAGTATCAAATTGGGCCGCTGTGCTAGAACCCCAAAATGGAAGCCCATATCGAAGGTGGGACTCGAACAATGAGAAATATGCCATTTTGACAGAAGATAAATTTAGTTCCTTCGAAACAGATCTTATTGCAAAGCAAGCTGAGGCTAGTTTCTTCCTTAAGGAGTCAGTATGCAAGGACCATTTAAGATCGCTGTCGATAAGAATACCTAGAAATTTCACGGAATTAACGATACTGATTTGGCTCTCATTCAAAAACAAGTGTTGAAAGACTCCTTTATAAGATAATGCTACTGTCTTATCCACGTTAAAGCTAAGTAAGTTGGAGTCTGATCAAGCCTTGATTATAAGCAAATCAGCGGTTATAATTGAATGAAGCGTTGAAATATTAGAGCTGCTCCAAGTAATACTGGTATCATCAGCAAATAGAAAAATGTTCCCTTTAATTTTCAAGTAAGTGATGTCATTAATGAAAAGTAAAAAAATAATGGGACCTAATACTGAACCTTGCGGTACTCCACACCCAATGTCTTTACAACTAGAGTCGGTGTCTTTTATTCTAACCAATTGTTTCCTACCTACCAAGTAAGTTTTGAACCAATTCAAAGACACACCCCGAATTCCATAGAAAGTTAATTTTTTAATAGAATGTCGTGATTTACGCAGTCAAAGGCTTTGGAATAGTCGCAGAAAACGGTGGCGGAGGAGAGGTTACTATTTAGTGATATATATACCTCATGTAACACAGAAAACATGGCATCGCTAGTACATTTATTAGACAAAAAGCCGAACTGATTTTGCGATAAAATATTATGTTTAAGGAGAAAGGGCATAAGTTGAACTTTTATAAGCCTTTCAATAATTTTTGAGAGTGCTGGTAACAAGGCAATAGGTCTATAGTTGCAGGGATTAGATTTGTCTCCACCTTTATGAAGAGGAATAACGATTGCAGTCTTTAGGCAGTTAGGGAATGTACCTTTTTCAAGGGAATCATTTACTAGCGAGACCATGACGTCCAATACATTATCCGGAAGATTTGAGAAAATTTTAATAGATAATCCATCTGTACTACAGGACGATTTGCTTTTTATACTACGAATTGTTCGAATGAGTTCAGTCTTATCAACTGGTCTTAAAAAGAAGGTATCAGCAATGTTTTTTGAATTTGGGAGATAGGAAACTGGATCTTGTTGTGGCGAAATAGTTGAGGTTATATTTTTACTCACATTAACAAAGTAATCATTTAGATTTTCGGGGTTAGGAAAAGAAAAGGTTTGAAATGGTTTTATTTCGAAAATCGTTTATTATTGACCAAGTTTCTTTTGAAATATTTTTGGAGCTTGTTAGGCGATTATGATAGTAGGATTTTTTGGCTTCTTTGAGTAGTTTTAGATAGCATTTTCTGTACGTATTGATATAATCAGAGATGGGGATACTGTCATTAAATTTTTTAATATATAGCAGAGAACGCATATTCTTCGCAGATATGCGAATGTCTTTGGTAATCCAAGGTTTGTAATGTTTTGGCCTGATGTTTACTAGAGGAAATACTTTATTAAAAATAGATACAACTCTATTTAGAAAATCACTAACATTACAGATCAAACGTTTAATATGATTCATGAAAACTTATTTTATAAACTAGATCTAATGTATTATTTTTGTTATTATAGGCAGAAATATAACATCCTGTTGTTATACTGTAAAGTGCCAAGCAAGGAAACAAAATTTCCGAGAATTCATAATTTACGAGTGATTTCGGGTATTTTCGACCAGTTACGACGCGTGATTTTGAACGACTAATTTAATTTTTTATTTGCTAGACTATAAAAACAAGGTACTTTACTCCAGGATCTTTAACCTTACTCTACTGGGTGCTACAATTGCTATTTATCAATAAAAAAACGAATTCTACAATACACGTTTTTGTTTATTCCTGTATTATTTATAGACACACAGGCTTACTCGTATAGAAAAGTGTAATATAATTGACTCAGGTGTTTTAACCACCGTATTTTACATATTAATCCCATTTAGTACATGGATGTCATTAACAGTTAATAAACGTTTATGTGACAGTTAATTTTCCAATTAACTATAATTTGAGTATCAAGATCGTCAAGAACAATTTCGAATAGGCATCCATCTCTGGTGCTCATAAAACACTATTAAAATACTAATAAGAGAGACTCGGTCAAGCAGTTATAACAGGTGTGAAGGCTGTCTGGGATTGCTTTTTCAAACGGCAGGTCCGAACTCGAGATTTGCTTTTATAATTTTACTACGTGATTTTGAAAACAAAAAAAGTTTTGATTATAGAGTAATATTTGCTAATAATGTTTAACGGTTGAATAGTTTTTCATAAGAAGTTGTAATGGCATATTTATTTTGTTTTTATTTCATATATTAAATGATATTTTGTTTAAATTTTGTTTCCAATAATAATCTTTCCTTTGTCTAATAATCTAAAACGAGAGGACTACTATAATTGGTTTCAAATGAGTGTAGAGTAATAAATCATGAAGTGTCATAAAATTTGCCTGAATTTCGGTGTCGTCATGGGCGTAGGCAAATGGACGGATGTCAACTTCGTCGTCAAAAATTGATGTACCTCAAAATATCATATTTTGGATATTTTGTGATAACCAATTTTATTTAATTTTTCGATTAACTTATTCTTCAAACTCGTATTCCATTATATGGTCATTAAAGCTAATTACATTTTTATTTATAAAAACAAATTCACTTCCTTACTGAACGAATAAAAGCATTAGAAGAAACTGATAAGGGTATGACGCACCTCCTAATATTACTAAGAACTAAAATAAATCAACATGAAGACTAATAACGCGTAATGAGGTTTTACTTACACTTTCATTATAATCCCTCTTTTATTTTATTATTATCATTCGACATTCGACATTCGAGTTAGTAATTGTTGCTACACCAATTAAACGTACAGTAATATTGTGATATAGAAATAGTGAAAAAGTTATAAAATGGCGACATTTACTCCAAAGAAAAGAGGTGTAAAAAATTCTCCGCTATCTGTTAGTGAAAAAGTTATAATTTTAAATGTATATGATTGCATAAAACACGATCACCCTAGTTTGTCTGTGCAAGAAAGTGTTGAGCGATGTGCCCGAATGACTGGAATTGGACAGTCCACGATTTTTAAATTATTGCGAGAAAGAAAGATATCAGGCCAGTTAAGTCCATGCAAGAGAAAATCAGGAAGACCAATAAAAATCTTAGGTGAAGACACCAAACGTGACATTCGAAGAAAAGTTCATTCGTTTTATTTTAAAAAGGAAATACCCACCCTTGACAAAATACTAATGGAGATAAGCCAAGATAACGATATTCCTTTGATATCCAGAAAACTTTTATGGAAAACTTTAAAAAGTATGAATTTTTCCTGGGAAAAGCACAATCGAAAGGCACTATTACTGGAAAGTGATGAAATCATTTGCTGGAGACGAAAATATTTGAGAACTATAAAACAGTACCGCAGAGAGCACAAGAAAATTTTTTATCTTGATGAGACGTGGATAAACGAAGGTTATATAGTTCAAAAAATGTGGCAAGATAAAAATGTAACAAGTGCTCGCCAAGCTTTCATAGAAGGCCTTTCGACGGGTATTAAAGTGCCTTCGGGAAAAGGGAAGAGGCTTATAATTGCTCACATTGGAAGCGAAGAAGGATTTTTAAAAGAAGGTTTGTTAAGCTTTGAGTCGTGTCGGACGGGAGATTATCATGAGGACATGAATTCGGATGTCTTCGAAGACTACTTCGGGGAAATGTTAAAATTTCTTCCAGCTGATTCGGTCGTGGTTATGGATAATGCAAGCTACCATTCAAGGCGCATAGAGAAGGTACCAACTTCAGCTTGGAGAAAGCAAGAAATTATTAACTGGCTGTCAAATAAAGGTATTCAGTTTGAGACGAATTCAATAAAGAAGGAACTACTAGCCGTAGTAAAACAACATAAATCTCGCTTCATAAAATATGCCGTAGAAGATGTAGCAGAAAAGTATAAAGTAACTGTGCTACGCCTACCGCCATATCATTGCGAATTAAATCCCATAGAACTTATATGGGCACAAGTTAAAGGATATGTTGCAAGGCACAATACCACATTTAAAAAAATGAAAGATGTCAAGGTATTGTTTGATCAAGCCATTATGGAAATCACATCAGAAAACTGGCAAAAAGCAATCCAGCATGTTTTAAAAGAGGAAGATAAAATGTGGGAACTGGACAACTTGGTCGATCAGGTGGTTGACCCTATAATTATAACACCAGGGGATGATGACAGTTCTTCGGATGAAGACTATAGTGATGTAGAATTGTAATAACGTATCCAGTAAAGTTTTTGTAGTTTTTGTGAATAAATTTATTTAAACTCCCCACAAGTGTTTCAATATGTAAAGTTCATTCGTGTGTGTTTGTGAGTATTTCCCGATTTCGGTTCGTATATATTTTATTGTTACATTTTATATTTTTTTAATAACACTGTTCTGCTGTATTACATTTTTATTTCCTTTAATATGATTTTTAAGAATGCATATTCTTTTGTCAATTAACCCACTAGCGCGCCTCTGGCTCAGTGTTTATCTGTCGATAACAATGGACTAATCCCTTAAAACAGGGTGATACCTACCTGCTCTTTATGAAACGACAGAATTTTGCAATGCGGACGGAATTTATTGACGGATTATTGACGGATTACCCTGTAGCGCTTTTGAATACTTCATGAGATTTTATTACTCTATACTCATTAGAAATAGATTATAGAAACAATAGAGATGAAAATACTCCAACGAATATCAAAGAAAAGTCTGTTGGATAGGAAGAGAAGCGAAAACATGAGAGAAGACATAAATGGATGGATGTCAACACGGAAACAGGAGTAGAACGAACACTTTGTTATCTTGGCAATTCTAAATTTATGTTGGATGATAACTACTCTTTCAATTTACAAAAATCATTATAACTGTATTAACAATAATACAGCTAAAAAAAATCTCTGCAATATATGCTATGATTTAGTAAATTAGTTGTTAGAATATTGGCTGGGATACTGGCATTCTAAAAATCTGGGCAAGTAAATGGTATCCATCTATATTGTTGCTTTAAGGAATATTATTTGGTCCGACATTGTTCTGTTTTTTGTTTCTCTTTGACTTCTTTTATCTTTCTTCTGACGATGGTGTGTATTCTCTGATATTCTTGGAGATTTTCTTTGTTCTTTTTTCTCCGATCCATAAATTCAAGTATTTCATCGGTAATCCACGATTTCCGTGAATGAAACCGACGATGAAACTTATAATTGATTGCTCTTATATTAAACGCGGGACAAATTTTTGACAGATTCGGAGAGCACTGAATAAATATGCGTGGAGTAAATCCTTGACGGATTTTTTGAGATGTTGCTCCATACCCGACTTAATTCGCTCCCATTGTAGGCGGATGCCTGCTGTTTCGGGGAGTCTTTCTTGGAAGTAGACATGTCTTACGCGCACGAAACACTAAACAGTGTTGTCATTTACATATTTTCACTGTTGGCAATGTTGGCGAATTATTGTCAAAAGTGAAGTTAAATACTAAAATAATGTTTGAATAGATTTATTCCAGCACCTTCGTGGTTTTTGGCATGCCTTGCGTGACCCCAACTCTAATCGCTGAACATAGTTTGATCTACAGATCGTCACGTGTGTCTCACTTGACAAATATGTATTGTGTACGATAGAAAGCTAGTTTGGTACAAAAATAACAAAAATCACACATTAAAAAAGGTTACAAAGATAAAATTGCAAACAGTTCCTATTAAGAAAAAAAAATTGTTAAGTAATACCGCGTAAAGCAACAAATAACCACCATACTAGAAGAAAAAATAAAATGGACATCAAGCAGAAAGGAATATATTGAGGAAAACAGTGCACTGAAAACAACAAAAAAAATCGGTTGCCTGTAAAGTCGGTTTTACGGGCGAAGATTTTACGTGACAACGTCTTTTTCTCGGTAAAATATTTATTGATATGAATATTATTAAATTGCACAATAGGAACAAGGAATTGAATGAAAATAAGAATTGCACAAATTTTAACTATAAAAATATATTTTGTTTACTAAAACATTGTACATGTAAACTTAAACTTAACTAATTTCTATTTGAGTGATTTTGTTGAGGATAGGACGATGATAGGAGAAATATGAAATGAAAGGAAGTGTTTCTGCTGTAATGTGTCTTGAACGCCAAGAACGCTCGAGAAAGACAGAGACACAAGCACGCACCGATTCAACGCGCCTAATTCTCTAGTGCTGCGCGCGCAGCGGACCGATCATGTTTGAGTGGGAGAGAGACGCAAGGCATTCGCCGGTCCGGCGGGCCTCTCTCTCGTTCGGTGACTCATCGTAACAGACGTGAGCGGGCGTTACACTTTTTCATGAATGACTCCGAGCCACAACCTAATTTAAGACGTTGTCACGTCAAAAAAAACCAAACGTGGATGAGCGCTGGAATACTTCGGTCACAATATGAAACACTCTGCAAATATGAACTTTTGGAACACTGATGATACGATTGTGTCGTAGTGAATAAACTGAAGAGTTATGTAGAGTTATGTATTGTGTACGAATTCTATATTTTTAAAGTCTCTGGGCATATCTACAAACAAAAAGCTAATCTAATCGATAATATAGCGTCTTGTTGAATTAGTTTCAAATTTTATCCTATAAAGTCTGACCTGACATCGTCTTTTCCATAAATCACAGCAGTAATGATCGATATCTGATCGGTAAAAAGTTGAAACTCAACCAACGGTGTCCGTGGCGTTCTTTTAAACTTACGATAACCAGTTTTTACGCGAGTTTCCTCTACATCATTGTATTAAAGGCATTTATTAATAACTTAGCTTTAAATGCCGATCGTAATGTAAGATCGCTCGAGATCCAAAAGAATCTCTTATTGGACTTCGAGTAAAAACTGTTTTATCCGAGATCGATTATGGATTTTTTCTTTGGAAATACATAGAGTAATGCTACTTATATTTATATGGTTTTTTGAAAAATTAATTTAGAAAAAAGCTGACGTTAATCGAACAGATTGCGATCTTTAGTATAGAAAATGAGTTGGAAATATGTGAATGGCACTATGTCGTTCAGAGACATTCGTGAGAATAACATACCGTTTGCTTTATTGGAATATCATACTTGATATTCTCATACATATCATATGATAGCATACATAATTGATTTCTTAGAAATATTTAAAGAGAACTAAATAGACAGTAAAGAAAGATACAGCTGAAAAATCTTATACAGGTTTTTAAAGGTTCTAAAAGACATATGAGGGATAGCTGATGACAAAAAATCCTTGAAGGCGTAAGTTTTAAATAGCTGTATATGATTTTTGAAGCGAAGCTTCTGAACTGGCGTTGTATTAATTTTTCTCTACAGTAAAATGTTGAGGCGAGCCTCACGGAACTAGCGCCACAAGATGGCGTCGTCCCAGGTCGTCACAAAGTAAGAATTTTCGATCCATTGATAAAATAATAGAGAACGCCTTTATAAAATATGTTCTTTTTTTCTTTTCAAATGAAGACTATTAAATAAGCCCTTCTTATAGGTAATAAATAATAATAAATCTTTCAAACATATAAAATTTTTAACGAAGTCTACAGAAGAATGTAAAATACAGTTAGAAGGGATTTTTGAACCCTAGTAGGACCTCTACAATGTAGTAAAAAGAGAGGAAGATAAGCAAAAAGAACATTTGTTTATGTAATTTAGTATCTTTAATAAAAAATTGCTTAATTACATATGCAGCGCTCTGTATACATTTATATATAGATGCAGGAAGGGATTTTTGAAGTATACAAATAGCGGATAGAGAGAGCACCAGTAAGGAATATAAGGCTTCATCAGTTTGCGTTAACCAAACAACGGCCGATAGCGACAGTAGTGTAATATACGAGGTTGTGTAAACTTTACATGTGTATCATGTCATCGTTGCTTTTAATCCAAACAAACAGAATAGAACGGAGCAAAAGCCGGTATATACACATGCACGATGAAACCGACGACGTCGTCGTCGGGGCTATAAGTTTCGGGGGCTGGTCTGTGGATGTGGAGTGGCGCACACTTGACCTACGCCGAGAAAAATAATTCATGCTAATTTAACTACAGTCTACCTACAAAATTTTATTTGTCATCTTATGCAAGTTAAATATCCTTAACAACTGATTTTTATTTTTTTATTTAGGTCCAGTTTTTTTAATTTTTTAAAGGTGGGAAATATATTTCCCACCGTCCATAACCTTAGCATATTTTTATACCTAAAAAATAATAACAAACTAATAATAATAAATAAAATATAATTATTTTATTGAAAAAACGTTCACAGAAATATCTTTATCGGAAATGATTCTATTGCGGGGTAGGCTGTACAAGTATTTTATAGCAGCCTCCACCTACATGTCGAGGATTGTCCAAATTCCCGTAACTGCAAGATATTTGCTGATTAGTTAAAAAAAAAATACAGTAAAATTACACATGTATGTTTTGGGTAGTGGGAAGTATGTTTCCCACTAACATATCCCATTATAAAACTTCTCAAAATCACTAAATTGTTTTTATATACAAGTTATTATATATATTAAGTATATTAAGTTATTATGTTAAATAAACGTTATTTACGTAATTCATACAAAATAGACCTTACTACTTACCTAATTTTTAATCTTCAAATTTAAATTTATATCTGCACAGCAAATTTATGAAAAAATCACAACTGTGACTTAAATGGTAATTAATATCTGTACAGTTGCGATCTCTAACCATGCAGAGAATGCAGTACACTTTAACAACATTTCGTAGGATGGCAGCACTGATCTTCATCATCGACAGCTATTCCATCCTTAGTCGGATGTAAGCATCCCTTAGGTGTGTCGATTAATTTCTGTTTTTTGTTTTTTGCATCCATTCATGATCAAACATTCGCTTAATATCATCAATCCATCACTGATATTGTTTGGCAATTATAATTCCCATCGCCCATAAAACAAATATTTGATCTTCTTCTTCAGGTGCCATCTCCGCTACGGAGGTTGGCAATCATCATAGCTATTTTAATTTTTGAGGCAGTAGCTCTAATTAGTTGTTTTGAGCTGCATCCAAACCATTCTCTCAGGTTCTTAAGCCACGAAAGTCGTCTTCTTCCGATGCTTCTTCTGCCATCTATCTTTTCTTGCATTATGAGTCGCCGGATGCCATACTTCTCGCCCTGCATCACATGTCCGAGATACTGTAGCTTTCTTTCTTTAATTGTAAGTTCAACTTCCTTCTCTTTACCTATTCTTCTCAGTACTTCATTGTTCGTAACTTTATCTACCCAGGAAACCCTCAAAATTCTTCTATAGGTCCACATTTCAAAGGCGTTAAGTCGTCTCAATGTGTCTAGATTTAACGTCCATGATTCCACTCCATAGTATAGTACACTGTATTCGTAACATTTTGTTAGGCGTACTTTAAGAGAATATTTGTTGGTGGGAATTTATTTTCCCACTGCCTGTAAAAGGGTCAACGCGTACTTTTGCTCTTGTTGATCTTAACTGACGTCCAGGCACTTTTAAATTAGTACTCTAACTGAAAAAAGTAAAAAAAAATATAGAGAATTCTACACAATTGGTAATCTAACTTATAACTTTCCACTTAGGACGTAGTAACTAGAATTTATTTTTGAATATAATGCTGTATCATAACATTTTCCCAGTGTAGATGACATCCACGTTATAGTTTTTAAAAAATGCTCCCCGTGCGACATCCCATATGTCGTTCCCTTTGTACCGGGAGATTATCCGTAATTACGCTTTTTAAACATAGAGTAGGTCCATTATAGAGCAGTTCTATTGTAAAGTAGGTCCCATTGTCGCAATTGTGGGAATATCGGGCCATCGAAGGGGTGATCGCAGATCGCCGACAGATAAGATAAACATGTCGCTGATAGAACAATGACTTACGGGGCTCGTGCTCCACTCATTGAATCGGTTGTTTCTAGAAAAGCCACATGTCCGGTTTTGTCGTATGGATTTTTTAAATATCACAGTGGATTTGACATGTATGCTACTTAAATTATTTTGAAGGTCTGTAATTATAGTTTTTAGATCTTCATCGCGGTTTTTTGTAGTGATTTTCTAATTTTTTGCTATTATAGTTTAAAAAATGTGTCTACAAATATAGAAAAGACTAAAAAAAGATTAATTCATGAAAACAATATAAAGAACTTTGTGGAAAAAATTAAATCCAAAGATTGGACCGTGTTTAACGATATCCACTGTAATTCAACCAACATGACAGAGTTGTTTATGAGATATATGTGTGAAGAATACAGCATTTGGTTTCCTTTAAAGAATGTGAATAGCAGAAAACGTGCTATTCATTGGTTTAATCGCAAACTTAGAAATTTAAGAAAACAGCTCTACGATTGTAAAGTAACTCATAGGAAAACACATACTACTGACAATTGGATTAAATATTGTCAAATGCGAGAGAAATACAAGCAAGCAATAAGCTGAAAAACGTACTGCTTATGCTAACATAATAAACAAATCCACTAACAAAAGAAAGACAATATAAAGTATTGTCAAAAAAGAAACATATAACGAAAATACTACGTCCAATCTGAACTTAACACCAGAAGAGATTAACCACTACTTTACGAATATAGCAGTTATTATATCGAAATCAATAGGAAACTGTGAGCATGACATAAACTACCAGCTTAGCAGCCTACCTAGAAGGTCGAGTTCGTTCGGGAAATAAAAATGCTCCAGATAATTACAGACCTATTACCATAGTATCAATAATAAGTAAAATTTTTGAAATCCTAATTAATTCGATCGTATAACAAATTATTTGAATAACGAATCAATTATATCTAGCTCTCAATTTGGGTTTAGAAAAAAATACTCAACAACTAAAGCTTTATTAGAAGTAATAGAACATATTGTTCACGGTCTTGATGCAGGTGAACCTACTAATGGATTAATGTGTGACCTTACAAAAGCTTTTGATTGTGTGGGCATTAAAATACTATTGATAAAATTGGAGTACTATGGAATAAGGAGTACCATACACGACCTTTTAAAATTCTATCTTACTGTGGATTGGCTACTTCTGTGAGTCGAGATATTCTTAGGTCAGTTTATTTTGGAATGATTCATGGTATCCTGACATATTGCATAATTCTTTGGGAAAACTCGTCCTGCGCATATAAAATTTTCACATTTCAAAAAACAGCTATCTGAGTTGTTGACTCAGCAAAATATCGCGCCAGCTGCAAACCCTTGTTTAAATCATCTATGCTTATACAACTTTTATTGCACATTTTAGCATAATAGGTAGAACTGTTCAGAATGAAATAATTTAATCAATTTTTTTATTCATTCAAAATGATCTGAAATAATAACTTTGTTTTTTTTTTGCAGGTAAGTTGCTGTTCAAATTAGTACCATTGGTAAGAACTTTTACATTTTTTACATTTGCAAAGGTCATCTAGTGAGCTGGACAGATTTGTCGACACATTATCACCAATATAATACTTGGCTGTGTGATTGCCATCCTTTTTGAACTCAAGATTCATTTGTCTCGGGGAGTAAGCATGCACATATCTATATACGTACTATATACGTCCAAGCTTTCCAGTTTCTTTAATTATCTGGTCTCCTAATCATATGTTAGGTCTTTCACTTAATCTTTTGGGATAATAATAACTGCTTCTGGATCTTACTTTTTTGTATGCTGGATCAATCTTAGTCTTTCTGACGATGTTTCTCTTTTTAAATTTTCCTTATTTCATAGTTCATCAATTGTTAAAATTCACATTCACCTAGATTTATTGGACCTGGTATTGTTTGAATTATAGTTTTCTCTAGGATCCTTAGATCCTAGAGAAAACTAGATGCTATGGAACAACAGATGCTGGGTATCTCACTCAAAGACCATAAAACCAATGAAGACATTCGTAATAGAACAAAAGTAACAGATGCTGTCGAAGAGGCAGCTAAACTGAAATGGAAATGGGCTGGACATAACGAACGTCTTAAGGATGGCCGATGGAATAAAGAAATCGGAAATTGGCGGCCATAATGAAGCCAAAAGACCACGAAGAAGACCACAAATGGAAACGTCTTCCAAACAATAGAGATGAATGGCGAGAATTAGGAGAGGCCTATATTCGGCAATCCAAATAGAGGGAAGGGCTTAAAAAAATATAAAAGGTTAATCTGCGTGAATAATAAAAGTAAAATGTAATGGCATGTCTCGCAAAACAGGAACACAAAATAGTATATCGATGGAAGGCAACCTTATATAGGTATTTCTGACTATTGGTCGTCTTCAGTACGGTGCAGCCATTTGCTCTTTTATAGAATCATATCAGGCCTCCGTCCACACAAGCATCGTAGAGGGATCGTCAGTACCGGGATAGGGCCAGCAATACTTGACTGGCGAAATGCCAGACCAAAACTGAACTTCCCATCTCGTGTGGTGAAGAGTTTTCCTCATAACCTTGAATAGCTTAATCGTCGTTCATATATATTTCGATATGGGCGAAACAAAGAAAACGAATTTAAATGAAATACACCGATTGATTTATTTACACAGCACTTTGCTGTGTAAACATTTATCAAAGAAGTGGAAAATTATAATGCTACAACGTGGCGGTTAAAAAGGGTAGGAGGCTTTTAAAACATTTTTACCGCTTCATTGCCCTTTCCTCTACAATGATATGGACACCTTTCCAAAAACAAAACAGAAAATTGTTGCATGATGTACGCTTAAGGCCGTAGTCTCACTCATAAATGTTTATTTAGGTGCTGGTATAATTTTAATATGAAAATAAGTTATATGTAAATTTATCAATTAATATAAATATTGTGTGTGTATGCAATCAAATTACGGTACCTGTGATGTTGATGTAACACTTCTTCTTCCACAGTGCACTGGGGTTGGCTCAGATGGGACAGAATCTTCTTAATGCCGCGTGGTCAGGTTACACAAAAATACTGAAGTGTTTATCGCGCTGATTTATACAAGACTAAAACTGAGGTGCGTGTCGTCTCGTAGCTTTGCTCCCTTAAGACTTTAGGGGGGCGGACTGTACAGGTCCGTATTAATTCACGATTGACAAGACATACACACACGTTAATATTAAAGAATTAAATATAAAAATAAAATAATAAAAATTATTAATAAAAACTAAGAATATGTGTGGAGGGACGTAACAAAAATATTTGTGAAGTATTTCTTCGTGGCATCTTAGTCTTTGTTTTAAATCTTAATCTCAACACCCTTGACGATTTGGATGACTTTCTTGCTTCTTCTTTTTGGGGTTTAGGCATTTTTCCTTAATGTAAAATTCTCATCTTTATTGCAATATTATAGTATGTCGACCTTTACCAGTGGAAATTTTAATCCAGTCGACAAACCTTCAGTAAATGCCTGTCGAGCATTTGTTAATCTTAATATCTTTCAATAAATGCGTGTTTTATCCAGATAAGACATATCAGTACCTGCTTCCAAACGAAGTCTTAACTTTACGTAGTCATCCATTTGTGTGTGTTTGTAATGAGCCACGATATTATAGCATCGATGAATTCTACGAACGCTTTCTATTTTCCTGTTTATTATCTCCTGTCAATATGTGAAGCTATACTGTGTCCAAGATATAATTATTGTTTGTTCTGAAATATGCATAGGCCTAATGTGAATAGCATCATTCTTCCAGATTGTTGTCAAAGCCAAGTGAGGCTTTAGCCTAACAGCCGACTTGGCTGCAATGCATTTAATTTGGCATACCGTTCATCATATTCATAACGGAATTGAACATACCTAAATGCATATGCGAATAAATAATACGTTCAAACACCTCCGGTGCGTTGTGTATGGCGCTCGATTGTAATCCGGCTGCTATCTGGATGGATATATTTCCTGGATCGAGTAAACAATTCGCGCAATGTGTAATATCATGGGGTATTTGAATTCCTGGAAGTCGTAACTATTCGGGCGGGGCGATCGGCCGGAATTTCATCAGTTCCAGCGACCGGAAAGCCACCCCAACTCTCGGCAGGACTGGATTCGCAAGATATTTCCACAAGTTTTTCGCTGACCCGGATTATTGGCGGTTTTCGACGCAGCAGCGGCTTAATGGAAAACTTTCCATGAGGTCCGAATACTCCCTATAACAAATTGATCTTTAAAGGCGAAATTATCGCATACGAATCCATTGTTTCTTACAAAGAAAACAATATAAAGAATATAACAATTATCGCTGTTTATTTATCTGTACTTCTACATTTATTGGCGGTAATTTTATAGCAAGTATTAAGATTTTTTTGTATACTTAAAGCAAAGTTTTCGTTTGGGTGTATAAAAAATTATTCTAAATGAGCAAGGCTTTAGCGTTTAAGCCAGAAGTATACACTTTAGTGGCATAAACATTGAATAAATAATAAAACAGAGTTATACTGTTGACTCCATGGTTCTTTACCCGTGCGATAGTGGCTACTGCTCCGATCAGAAAAAAAAATAGCAATAAATCCAACAAACTGTCAGCCACAAATTAACAAACCAAAACCGTCACAAATTGTACTTAAAACCTGAAAACGTACCCAAACATCTTTTTTGTACCTATCTCTTTTTGATGTACTGATTCTAGAGCGTTCGTAAAAATAACATGTCGTGTCTTTTATTAGTAGATATGGTAGGGGTCTTTGGCGCCATCCCATAAATCGCAACTCCCGGTCGTAACTGCCAAACGGCTTAACGTAGGATGACGTATGACGTATCGTTGGAAAGGGGATGAAAAATGGGGTTGAACGCAGTATATCTTCGTTTCTATTAGTCACATTTCACGTTCTGCGTCGACTGTCACATAACTGTCATCTCCCGTGTCGAATGTCACGTTATTTCACGTGACATTTCACGTTCTTCGTCGACTGTCACGTCCTACGTCGTCTGTCATGTTCTCTTAGGCACTGTACGGAAAAGAAGAAGAATTGGCAGGTAATATTGAACGTTGACAGAAGCCAAACAGTTAGCTTCTGTGTGTCTGTCACCAACGCTTTCATTGGACACGCCATACGTCAAAATCAGACCAATAGCAACGAAGATACGTTCTAACGCCCATTTGGCAATGCCGCCATCTTTGTTTTTTGTCTCAACGTATTTCTCGTCTCCTCCCTGTTCCAATGAGCCCTCGTACGTCACGATAGGACATTTGATACAACATATATATACAACATTCAAAATATGGACCATATTGAGAGTTTCTTCGATATATTTCATTATCGTTTTTTACGGACTTTTCAGATTAGTTTGCCCTGGTGGATCAGTCCACTGGTTTTTCTATTTGGTACATTTGCTTATAGTTCCTGAAAATTTCTGGACTTTTTGACCACTTACTGCCAAGCTACTCTATCCAGTTGGATCTGTGTCTAGTGTTATTTCCAGTATTCTTAAGTATCTTTCAACTTGTTCTTGCCATCGTACCTTCTGCTATTTTTACTATTGTTTATTTGTTTGCAACATTTTCTTGTAGTAATAATATTTTCTATTTTTGTTTTTTTTAGTCTTCTGTATAATTTATCGATTATCACTTTGTTTTTCTTGCGATTTCTTCTTTTTGGATGTATGGAATTACTAATGAGGAGGTTCTGCAAAGAATGACGAATTAAGCATAGCCATAGAATATATAGGACACAATACTTACAAATATCGTGCCATAGTATCAAATGGCTTATTGAAATAAATTAGAAATATCATCATCCAGCCCTTTGCGTCCACTGCTGGACATAGACCTCCCTCATGTTTGTCTTTGAGTCTTCCGTAGGCTGCTCATGCTAGATTTATTCTTCGTAGTTCGCATGTTTGGTTGTCTCTTGTGATCTTTATTTCGTGTCCAAGGTATATGTATTTTCCCACCAGCTCTACTCCGTTGTCTCCTTGAGGTTGTCCGAGGGCAAAACTGTGTCGTCTGCGAATTTCAAATTTGTTTATCCTCTACCGTCAATGGTCAAGCCTTTCTCTTCCTAGTTAAGTTTTTTACAAGCAGATTCTAGTACTGCGTAAATAGTTTAGGCGATAAGGTATCACCCTGTCGGATCCCCTGCCGATTGGAATGTATATCGGTAGTCAATGCGGCATGATTGTAGTGCTTCCAGGATTTTGTCAAATTCTATAGTGTCAAAGGCTTTATGGAAATCTACAAAAGCCAGAACGAGTGGTATATTGTTTTCGATAGTCTCTTCTATTACCGTTTTAACGCTTTGTAGGCGATCATTTGTTCCAAATCCGGTACAAAATCCCGCGTGAATAGAAATATATTAGCATTAAATTTATTGTTCTACTTTTAACTAACATGGCATACGCAGCAAAGTTATGTTGTACTTTTAATTTAACATTGAAAGTATGATTTTAAACGCTTATTTATTTTCTAACACTGACATAACACTTAACAATAACAGCTATTTCTAATGCCATAAAGTAGATTTATTAAAGTAATAAAGTGGACCATCTTTTAGAGCCAGCCACATGTTTTTTCAAAGATGAGAAGCTATAAATTTAGCATCCAGGTACTAAAATTGTAATAAATTATTATTAAATTATGATGCCAACATCGTGTTCACCGATGCGCATGGAGTCGGGCGCCCACTTTAATAAGCCTTATGGTTGTCGAAGACCTGGTTTATGTATAAAATATTTTACTGACGTACGTACATCCAAATTAAATGATCTACAAGACTTACACGTACTTGAACGTATGTACAGAAGGTCGAACAAGTTATTTTTTTTAAGAAAACACAATCTGATGCATTAGGGATAATGTTCATCCCGGTGCCTGCACAGTATTTTCTATCTAGTCAATTTGCTTCAGATCTATATCTGATGGATATTACTCTGTATCTGTATATATACCACGTATCTTTTTCTCAACTTATGTACTGCTCATTATATTTGCATAATGGCACTAACCACACCATTTTCTTTATTACTTTATTATTATTATTTCTATTACCAGTTTATACTATTTACATTGTAATATGCATACCCTCCAAAATTTACAGCACAAACGAAGTGAGCTTTTGTAAATTGGTCAATTACTCGTGTTTTGATTGTATTTTCTCTAGTAAGCTTTGCGGAATTTCTTCTTCTTCTTTGAGTGCCTTTCCTATCGGAGATTGGATATTATTAGGGCGATTCTAATTTTATTTACTGCTGTTTTGAATAATTCATTAGTGGTACAGCCTGTTGCGTTCTGCACATACGATGACCTCAATATAACAATTGGGGCCATCCTGAAGGGGGAGAGAAGATATTCTGTTCAATCTAGAACTCGCTGGTTTCCCCCTTTTGGATTGGGTATGTATATTAAAATAGAAAAAAATGAAAGCCAGAGGACTATATAAAACTATTTTAAAAAGAGGTGAAATTAAACATAAATATACATAACCCAATATACAATTATAAATAAAGAAGAATATATTACTTAAAAGAAGAAGAATATATATGTAGTACAAACTTAAATATTAGTCAATACGAAACGACACACAAAAAGAGAACCATAAACAAAACAAAACTGTCGATTCTAACAAAATTACTGACCGAAAGCAGTAAAATAATTTCATATATATACCACGTTATACATAGAAATAATATTATACAAAAAAATAAAAAATATGAATATATATGTCATATAAAAACAAATTAATAAACTCAATGCAAAAGTATACTCATAATACACATTACCAGTTAATATATTTATATAAGGTAATAAACTACACAACGCTGTGATATACATACAAAAAGAATAGTGAAATTATTATACTCTAATAAATATACAAATCTGCGTAAAGGTAATAACGTTTAATGTTCTCAATAAAGTTCAAAATCGCGACACAATATGTAATAATTGGGCACCAAATAAACGTACTTAGCCCATGCAGCAACAAAATTATGGTGTATTGTAGCTTACCCCATAAATCATAGCACCAACCGCTATTACCAACGACGTCTTCATCGACGTACACCAGGAACCACAAAATTCATATTGCAACTTTTCTGCATCAAACCGACTTCCTCGGTCAAAGGACCGATGCCAAGTGTCTTAAGGTACTCTTAACCCAAACGCACACACATGTGTGTGGTTTGAGAGATAAAACTCGACTCTGATTGTGTAGATGCATCGCTTATCTCGAATACACATCTGTGTCATTTTGCAGATTGCCCGTCTCGTAGCATGTAGTTTTTAACCCAGATGCACCCTTGTACATGAAATCTTGATATACGGGGAGAATCAAAACTACCAGAAAAGTCTTAATATTTAATAAATGTTTATTAACAGTTGCGAAACTGCAACACAGCCAAACCACTCTCTTAAATTTCTCATCCAGGACATTCTTCTACGCCCTGGATTTCTGCGTCCTTGGATTTTCCTTGCATATATATTTTGTAGGAATGTGTACTTTTGTCCTCTCATCAGGTGGCCTAAGTATTCAAGTTTTCTCTTTTTTATATTCAGTATAACTTCTGGATCGTTATTTATTCTGTTATTTATTCCCGTGTTACAGTAATTTGATAACATCCTTTCATCATCATCAAGGTGAAATTGATTGATTGATGCTATTAAGGAACCTTGTTCTGGGTCTTTCTCTTCTTCTTTGATCAATGGGTCTACCAAGGAACGTTTTTCTAGCTGGGTCATTTTGTTCCATCTGCATTACATGCCCTATCTACCTCAGACGTTCTAAGTTGTATCGTCTTTTCCACACTCCATTGTCATTCACTGTTCCATACATAGTACTTCTCTTTCGAAACATCCTAACATGTTTTCATTATTTTTTGTTAGAGTCCAGGTCTCTAAACCATATGTTAGTTACATCTGAATTCGTACTCTACATTCAACTTTTACAAGAGTTTTCTTAAATTTACCAACTGATTTGGTATTCCTAGCTCTTTTATTGCTTTGAACATTTCTCTTCTATTCATAGAGTCGTAGTTTGCTTTGTAGTCTATAACTATGTGATGTGTATCCATCCCATATTCCATTGTTTTTGCCAAAATTTGTTTCAGGGTTGAAATCTGATGAGTTGTCGATTTACCATCTCTGAAACCAGCCTTGTATTTTCCTAATATCCGTTCTGCATATGGTGCCATACGGTGACATAGTATTGTGGAAAATATTTTATACTCTGTATTTAGAAACGTAATTCCTCTGTGGTTAGAGCATTCAAAGATATCTCCTTTTTTGTGTATGGTATTCCAATATTCCAAACATTGGGGAGGGATTCTTGTGTCCATATTTCTGTTATAAGCTGCTGTAATGCCATTATGGTATCATGGCCATCTTCTGTGTATAGTTCAGCTGAGAGATTATCTATTCCAGGTGATTTGTTTCTGGCTAGTTTTTTAACTGCATCTTTAACTTCAAGAATCGTTGGTGGCTCCTCTTCTGTCTCGTCTGCTCCCCTTACCTCATCTCTTTCGTCTTCCAGAGTTTCTTCTTCTTTCTCTATATTAAGTGCTTTGTTAAAGTATTCCACCCACCTAGTCAATACATCTTTCCTTGTTGTTAATAGGTCACAATTATGACTTCTTCATTGTCTTGTGGTTGCCTTGAATTCTTTTCTGTTGATGTTAACATTCTTAAAATCCTTTAGCTGAATTATATCAAAGAGTTTTCACAAGTGTACGAAATACAGCCATATTGGTCATATAACAAGAACCATTTATGGTACGAAATACTGCAATGACTTTTTCAGATATAATTAGCGTCTCAAAAGCTAAAGAATAGAAAAAGTCCCTGGTCATTACGGAATCATAAATCAACTGGTAAAATGTGAAAGAGGGAATGTAATATAACAAATATCTGACACAATTAATTCATAACATTAAAATTTACGACAAACTATATAATGTCCGATTCACATTAGCAGTTTAGTCCAACATTCCAGTCGAGTAGTGGAATGCCACTGGAATAATGTGAACCTGCACTGGAATGTACTATTCCAGTTATCAATCCAGTCCAGTTGACTGGAACGACGGTCTATTTTTCATTGCAGTTCACCCATTCCAGCACTACTAGAATAGTATGAACCTCCATGATTACACTTTGGACCGGTTATGAAAGCATTGCCACTATAGTTTACCGTTCTCACAGCTTTTTTTTAAAAAACTGTAATAATGTGGACGATATGGTCCAGTCCAGCATTAGATTAGATTAACTCGCTGAATTACTGGACTAAAATAATGTGAACCGGTCGTAACAAACAAAATTAAATGGCTTTATATCCCTAGAGGATGAACAACAAGGAATTTCGATCCGGCAGATCTTGCACAGACGATATCTTTGTTCTAAGACAAATAACAGAAAAACTAATAGAATACAACAAGTCTTTCTATGTTTTATTGATCCAGTGAAGGCATTCGTCTGTGTTCTATTAAAAGACATCATATATCTCCTCTATAATAAACAAATTCCACATAATGTAATCAAAACTGTGGAAAAAATATATAAAGACAACCAAATTCAAGCTAAAAACTTACCAACTTGAGTTTACCAACTCAATCCCAGCTGGGAATGGAATTCGTTAGGATGACTCACTGAGCCTCTTTCTCTTGCTCTTTAAGATGAGATAATAAAAAAGTCTGTCAGAGAGCCAAGCGGGCTGGGCGGCCGGTTCTCATTCGCTTCATTGGTAGTGGTTCAGTGGTTCGATTCCCAGCTCGGTGTACAGAAAACAAAAAGGCTAACGCAGCAGTTTAAAATTATAAATGAATCTGCGGCTTAGACTAGAATATGCTGGTGTTTGATCGGCCTATGGTGGAGCAGTACGGCAAGAGATAAGGACTTGCGGCTCAGTGATACTCCTCCATAGATCCCTACCGGAAGGGCGAGGCGCCTAAATAACGGTGTATATATATTGTGACGATTGGGGTTTATAGAAAATAATTTATAAGTTATATACTACATAATATTAGATATAAAAAAGTATTTGATTATTTTAAATAAGTTATATACTAGAGAATTTTATAAAAATATATTTATGTGAGGGCATTTTAAGAAATTAGCATATAATAATTGTAAAAAGTTGTATTTTAATGTTGTAAATATATTTAAGTGAGCCATGTGCATAGGCAACCAACTATACATATGTGAGTGACAGATATACTTACTCTGAAGTGACGTTTAAGAATTTTTACGAATATAAGTGGGGTTATAATAATATATTGTTTGAATTGTGTATTTTATTAAATTAGAGTGTTAGTTACTAATTTGAATGTTTATTCTGATCTGAAAAGCCTAAATGTCAACAAAATTATCAATGGAACATTAACGAATTCTCCAGAGTGCAGAGTGTGACCATTGTTTACGGTCGAACATTCTGGAATAATGATTATGTCGGTGGATGGAACAGATATTTTTTCGAGAACATCCATATCGAAGAAATAGAACGGGATGGAACATGATCTCTTACCAGATGATTCTGGAATATCCAAAAAGATATAAATACCTGTGATTTGGATTCAAGATGGAGTTTTTAGTCAGAAGTCAGGCCAGTTCATTATGAAAGTTAGTAGACACACTTAGTTAGTGAATAGTGAAGTAAATTGTTCAGAATTTTCAAGAAGTCAGTCAGAAAAGTTTAGTAAGAAATATGAAAGTTAGTTGGAGTCAGTGAATCAGGTACAAATATTCAAATTGTTTAATATAGTGAGTTAAATGAAGATTAAAAATTATGCATATAATTTAATGCACATTTATAATTATACACAAATAATTATTGAAGATTAAAAAAAGTATATTGGAAGAAATTAAATTATATTATGGTTGGAGATTAGTATAAATCAACTTATAATAATTGGATATTGGTATATTGAAAAGAAGAATAAATATAAATGCTGTTTGCTGGTTTGGTTGGTGGTGTATAAATGCTGGTGAAGAAAACTATATCTTAAATTGGTAGAAGCTGATAATTGGAAAAAGTAATTTCACAAAAAACAAGGATAACTGAAGTACGAAGACATTCAGTGGTGATTAGAATCTATATAGTGGAAAACAGTTCATTTAGGCATTCAGTGAAAGAAAGGTACAAAATTTTGTTAATATAATTTAGTTAGTGTCATAACAATTTTAATTTTGAAGATAGTTTGTTTAAATTTTACATTGTCTATAGAATTTAATTAGTTTTATAAGAATATCAATTTAAAGATAGTTTATTTTAAATTTACATTGGCTAGGTTAGATATATATGTGTGTTTCATAATAGATATAATAAAGATAATTTAAAAAAGTACTTACAAACTAATTCTTTGAGAACCGCGATAAAAACCCAATATATATATATATATATATATATATATATATATATATATATATATATATATATATATATATATATATATATATATATTATTAAAAATACTCATTGCTCATCATTCAAACAAAAAACACATCATAACAATATATATATATATATATATATATATATATATATATATATATATATATATATATATATATATATATATATATATATATATATATATAATAAAAAAGTGCGTAATATGAGAGGACATAGGATAGGTGATAAGTAGATCAACGACTCCTACATCAATTTAACCTCAGAGCCAAATTCTTCAACATGGTGATATCAGCCGCTAAAGCAAAATGTATAACAACAGCAAAGCGACGTGTAAGATGTAAACTTGAGGTAAATGGATCGATTATCCAGCAAGAGATGAAGTTTAAATACTTAGGCTACTAACTATTCGACAACTACTAAGTCAAAACAACAGCCCAGAAAGTTAGGGAAACCTCCAAAAAAGCAAAAGGAATTGAAATTACTAGAAAATGAATCAAATCTCGAAATTAGTTGGTATATCTTTCCTGGATGAGAAATTTAAGAGAGTGGTTTGGCTGTACCACTAACGAATTATTCAAAACAGCAGTGAATAAAATTAGAATCGCCCTAATGATATCCAATCTCCGATAGGAGAGACACTCAAAGAAGAAGAAGGAGAACTATGATATAGTAAAGTTTAACTATAAAATATTCCTATCATATAAAATGTTCCTTATTTTACAAGTGGTTTACTCTCTATTTGATTGCTTCAACTTATTTTAAGTATTCCTATACTTAAGCAGATTGAAGTACCACTTATCAAACAAATTGTAAGATTAAAAAACACGACATGCCATTACAGACGAATTAAATAGATAATATCGAATTCTCGAAGTTTTTTTTCCAAATGTATTTCCGAATACAATGTGACAGTCAGATTGTTTTGATTGATTGATCTGTTGTGTACATTACCCTGCATATACGAGAGATATTATTCAATCTAAACAGTCCCGATATCTTATCAAAACTTTGCTATCTTATCGTGGAGCTTTAACAAAAAAAAATAATGAATTTTTATGGATTGGTTACTTTGTATTGAATATTATATTTTTATGCTGCTGTCTAAATGTCGACTCATCTGTTTTACTTAATTGTTTTAAGACTTTAACGGCCTTTTGCTGTCTGATTTCTTTTATTGCGATATTTATATTATATTCTGAATTCATAAGGCAATGAAAGAAAAAACAAAAATGACAATAACAAAACCATGGTAAATTGGCGCTTTCACTACGAATAGTATTTATGAAGTACCAATTCTTTTTCTTCATCTTCTTGGTTTTATGTAGACGTGACTCTGTCTGTTTTTTAATGTGCCTCCAATAGGTTGTTGTTCCATCGTTTATGTGTTTTATCCTTAAGTACCAAGTTATAGTACCAAGCCCAGCTACTTCCTTAAAAATTGTTTAAATGTCATTCACTATAATGCTCAATCGTTACGTAACTCTTTTCTAGATTTTGAAATTCTGCTTAATGATATTTCAGCTGATTGTTTGTGTCTTAATGAGCACTGGCTTTTACCTGATGAGCTACATACTGTCAATATTAAAGGCTATTGTATGGTTTCTGGATTTTGCAGGACGGTCAAGTCTTATGGAGGTGTAGTTATATATACTAGAAATAACGTAAGTTTTAATCATTTGAATCTTGAAAATCTCTCTTCTGAACAGCATTGTGAGATTACAGGTATTTTGTTAAATAAATCTAATGTGCAGCTTATCACTGTCTATCGTAATCCAGATGGTGATTTAGACAAATTCTTTACCATTATGGCTAAAGCTCTTAAAAAAATTAATGTCCATAAACCTGTTATAATACGAGTGACTTTAATGTCCATTTTAATGAAACAGATATCAGAGCTTTAAAACGCCCTAATTTTTTTAGGTCTTACAATATTACAAAAAAAGTTAAATTTAATACTCGAGGTAATAGATGTCTTGATGATGTTTTCACAAATATTGATGGTACCACAAAACCTGTGGATCTCACTCACACATCTGACCACAGAGGTATTTTCTTTCAAATAGCTTACTCAGCCACAAATTGTGCAACCAGAGTTTGTTATAGACCTATCACAGATGAAGGACTCTTCAATCTGAACCAGATTTTGCTAAATTGCAACTTTAATTTTGTATACAATGATAATTTGGATATTAATTTAAAATTCTAATTGATGTGTTATTAAATTCCATAAATATCTCTTTTCCAGAAAAATCAAAATTGCTGAATAAAAACAATCCAGGTAAAAAAGTAAACTGGTTCAATGACACTTTGAGAAAAATGCGTGAGAGACTTCAATTTATTATAGCAATAAATAGAAACGATCCCATTGCTGCACCTAGAAGTACCATTATCAAACTTAGAAAAGAGTACAGGGAAGCCATCAAGCTTGCAAAAATTAATGCAAATGATAGGTTTATAAAAAATTCTGGCAACTCTCAACAAGCTATGTGGAAACTAATTAATGGTAACAAACATAAAAATGTTTTCTTCACTGAATTCTAAACTCAATGCAGATAGTTTTAATAGCCACTTCTGCTCAACTGCTGAGAGAGTAATAAATGAACTTGAGGTTCCTCAGCTAACTCTTGATGACTATTTAAAGTGTATACCACAGAAAAATATCCCGTGTTTTAGCTTTCAGCCAGTGAACTTTAGTGAAGTTGACTTAGCTATTACAGAAATAAAAAATAGTAACAGCAAAGATCCTGATGGGTTTAACACAAAAATTATTAAAACAATTAAAGATATAATTGTTCAACCTCTAACAACTTTAATAAATCAATCAATATCTTGTAATACTTATCCTTAAGTTTTCAAAACTGCAAAGGTAGTACCTCTGTTTAAGAATAAAGGCTCTATTGATGATTATAACAATTATCGACCCATTTCTTTGTTGCCCATTTTATCAAAAGTTTATGAACGAATTTTAAAAAATCAAATTATTCTACATTTTGAATCGAATAAACTGTTTGCCATAAACCAGTACGGATTCCGAAAAAATAAAACAACAACTTTAGCTATTGATCATTTCACTAGTAATGTTTTGGAAGGGTTTGAAAAATATCTTGATACTCTTGCATCGTTTTTAGATCTTACTAAGGCTTTCGATTGTGTCACACATAGTATTCTGCTTAGAAAACTTCCTTATTATAATTTTCATAGTGATGCTATTCAACTAATTGATTCATATCTATCAAATCGTGATCAATATGTTCACTTCAACCAGTGTGATTCTCAAAAACAATCTCTGTTGTTTGGTGTCCCTCAAGGCTCGGTTTTGGGTCCAGTATTATTTCTTATCTATATTAATGATCTAGTGTAATCTCAAAATGAAACAGTTAACTTCTGAATTCGACATCCTTGATTACCAAACATCTGAAAAAAACTTATTCAATTGGTTTTTAACTAACCGTCTCTCATTGAAAAACTCTAAATCACAAAGTGTTAATTTTACTCTAAGAAATAACACTTGTGTTGAAAACGTTTCTCTACCACAATGTGTAACCGGAGCGAAGTTTCTGGGGATATATTTGGATCCAAGATTAACCTGGGAACAACATATAGTTAATCTATCGAAAAAGCTTTCGAGACAACTTTTCCTCTTTAGGAACCTTGTGCAGGTGACTTCCAGGGAAACTATTTTAACAGCCTATCATAGTAATTTTCATTCTCATCTGACATATGCTATTCTCTCCTGGGGTCACTCTTGTCATATTGATAAAGTGTTTGCACAACAAAGAAAGTGTGTTCGTATTATCTCTGGGCTCTGTTATAGAGCAGATTGTAGAAACTCCTTTAGAGCTTTACAAATTTTGACTTTACCTCGTGTATACATTATGCGGTGTCTGTTGCACATTAAACAAAATCTTAGTCAATACAATGCGCATGTAGATTTTCACAAGTATCCCACCAGATTTAACAATAATCTTATACCAGAATTTAGCCGTCTTGAGAGATCCAGAATTGGTTCAAGGTATTTAGCCATAAAATTCTATAACTTAGTGCCAGCTAGAATAAAAGCTCTTAATTTTCATCAGTTCAAGGCAGAGTTGTAGAATGTAGAAAATGGGGCGGCCAATAGAGCCTGATACACTGCGACCTTTGCAGATCTATTGTGTTTCCCCCTTATTTTAAAGCACTTCATCTAGCTTGGTCCTCTTAATGAGACTCAACAGCCTTCATGTAGCCTGGTGCTTCCGGTTTTTCCTCTCCGAGTTCTAGAAACCGCATTCGTGCGAGACCTTCGCAATGGCACATAACGTGTAGAGCGGTTTCCTCTTCTTCCAGACAGAAACGACAGGTGTCCTCTTCTGTCAGGCCTATGAGACTCAAGTGTCTATTGAGTCTACAGTGCCCAGTGAGCAGACCCACTATCATTCTGACAGTCCTGCGTCTGTGCGAAAGTAAGTCTGCTGTAAATTTAGCCGAATGTCCTTTGATGAACTGTTTGGCCTGCCTCTGTCCTGGTGAGTTGTTCCACCACTCAAGAGACTTCTGTTGCACCCACTTGTGTATGGTTGCCCTTTTTATCGTATTTGCGATTCCAAAGAAGGGTTCCGGACCAACCAGTGGCGTAGATGCGCCTTCTCGGGCCAATTCATCGGCCTTCTCGTTGCCACGATGACCCTTATGTCCCGGCACCCAGGCAAGTGTCAACCTGTTTTGACTTCCCACCTGAGAGAGGACATCCAAACAGTTCCATACCAGCCATGAATCGACCTGTACCGAACTGAGAGCCTTTAGAGCCGCTTGACTATCCGAATAGATAACGATGGAGTCGTTATCTACATTTCGGCCGATTAGTTCCATAGCGCACCTGTGTATAGCAGCTAATTCGGCTTGAAATACGGTCGCGTATGTTCCTAGGCATACCCGGACTTCCGTCCTTGTAAAATTAAGAGTTACATTATAGTGAATGAGGATTACCTTTTTTACATATGAGGAGTATTTTACCTCCAATTTTAATTTGTTGTAATTGTTGTAAGTATATTTTACAACACTGTATTTATGTTTTGTGTTTATATTTATGTGTTTATTAACTATATTGACATATTTTATCTTTGACTTGTAAAAAATACTTTGTATTGATTTATTACCAATAAACCATCTATCTATCTATCTATCTATCTACCTTGAATTTATTTATACTCTAAAAGCTGTTATTAAAATTGTTCAAAAACTTTATCCATAAAATACGCGGTTCGTCTCCGTTATTCTCCTCTCTTTTCGACAGTTTTTGCTTGTTATAAAAGATGGTAAACAGAGAAAAATCAAAGAAGCTGCTTCTTATTAAGTATGTTAAATGAAACCAACTGCGTCAGAAATTCTTCGGTAGAATGTAGTAGGATCTGGTTACCAATATTAAAAGAAGAAATCCACTATCCACTATCCAAATATCAATATTTAACTTACTTTTTTTTCTGACTGTAATGGAGAAGATATCCGATGTAACCTTGCGGCTCATAACTGGATTTGTGTATCTGTTACGTCGTTGCAAAAATGGTAGTTTTAGGATGCAAATATCCTGAACAGTTAAAAAGTTTGTTAAAATTAAACGAATTTATATCTAGTCGTTGTTTGCGAGGAATTGTTTTTGACATTGACAAATAGTACAAAAACGAAATTTGTTCATTTTTAAATTATTGGATACATCGTAATAAAGATGATTTCCTGTAATAAACGCAATCTCGTTCCGCCAGAGCCAGAGGAAATTACAACGAAGCAGACTTCGTCATTTTGTTTTGTAGATATATAATAATAATTATAACATAGAGGTAGTGAATTAGACAGATCAGGTAGCCCGTAGTTCTGGTGTGGCCCCGAGCGATATACGAAAACTGTCAGATGCAGATTCGCTTTGAAGTCCGGACGCCGCGGGCGTCTACGGCGTCGTTTTCCTTTGGTTCCGATGCCGACTGTACGAGCATGGGAAACGAGTTTTCCCAGATATAATGAGTATTACAAATACACCCGATATACCTACGGAAATAAATGAATGTATACCAGAGTTTCGACTCAAAGGAAGGAAAGGTGCCGCGAGGAATTTTCAAAGGTCTTAACTTATTAATATATATCCCGAGATGGTTTAATGAGAGACGGTTAAATGGGTTAATTCCGTTGTGGCTTTCTTTTCTGAACTGTAATTAGGTAAAATGTTCTTAAATTCGCTGTCAGGGGAAATTTTACAAAAACGTATATTTCTTTTTGATCTACAAAAATGGGTGATTGATCAGTACGTATTGATTGAACAGTACATAGATAAACAATAGGATTAAAATGAGACAATCCTAATTTAAAATACTGTTAAATCAAATAAGCTATGTATACCAAAATATGGAAAGAAAATTGGAGATATTAATATGAAACAATGACAAGACACACATGAGTTCAAAAATAGTTAATGCTATGCTCAGTTAAAGTAACACTAAAAATTTATTTCAGTTCTTCGTTAATAGATGGCGCGATAAATCTATGGTGTAGTCCTTTTCCATCATATTGATAGCACATTATGTATGCAAATCCTCAACAGGTCAAAAAACCATAGGCGTCACCCTATACTTGTTTTGAAATAAATAAAAAAAATTAATATTTTAAGATGCCGTCAACAATTCATTATCTTTTAAAAAATCTTCTGTAAAATAAGTGTCCACTAATCTCACTATACCTTTTTTGTGCATAAAAAACGTCGGTATATATGCCACACGATTTTTGTTAATTATACAGGGGTGATTAACGAGAGAATTCAATGTTTCACGAAATAAATTAATGTAAACAGTAATTTAAAGGTGATTATTGTTTTCTATACAAGTTATCGCATGACACAAAAAGAATACCTTCTTTGAACGATTACCTGGAATTACTGATAAGGCTTCACTAATGATAGTTTAAGTAGTTTTTATGCCACATTACACCTTATGCCAATAATATAAATTAGAAATTGTTTGCATCTTCCATTTAGTTTGTAGATGTACATTGTTCATGTCTTACCTACCTACGTTTTTGGTGTCGATATTTTGTTATTTGCATTTAAAAATGACGTCGACAACAGGTTTTATCCCGGTTAAGTGTAGTTTTAAAGGTGCCTTCAGTCTAAGAGAGAAAAATGTAATATTAAATGTACACGATGCACTTGTACATCAACACCCATTAAGTAATGTTCGTGAAATCGTTAACATGTGTTCAAATATGACAGGGGTTGGAGAAGCAACAATTTATAGATTCCTAAAAAAAAGAAAAGGAGGAACTGTTTCATCTCCCAAGAAGAGTGGAGGGAGTAAACCCTTGGAAATTGAAGAAATACATAAAAACATGATAAGACGCAGCGTCCACTCATTTTTTTTTAACAAAGAATTTCCAACATTGGACAAAATCCAAACATTAATTAGAAAAAACGAAGAGTTACCAATCATAAGCAACGAGAAATTATTGACTAGATTTAGACTATTGAGAGAGATGGGATTTCGTTGGCAAAAGAATAGAAGAAAATCCGTTTTAATTGAAAAAGATTACATTGTATGTTGGAGACGAGATTATCTAAGAACTATTAAAAAGTACCGAGAAGAAGGGAAAACAATTTTTTATTTGGACGAGACTTGGCTAAATGAAGGTCATACTGTACCATATCTCTGGATTGATACAAATGTGAAAAGTTCCCGTCAGGCATTCATCGAAGGTATATAATATCTACTGGAATAAACAATATTCCCGTTGGAAAAGGACACAGACTCATAATAACCCATATTGGAAACGAATACGGTTTTGTCAATGGTGGATTATTAAGTGTTGCCTCAAATTCAACCAAAGATTACCACGAGCAAAGGACTGCTGACGTTTTTGAAGAATATTTTGAGCAAATGTTGGATTTAATTCCAAAAAATTCTGTCATAGTCATGGATAATGCTAGTTACCATTCAAGACTAGCAGAAAAATTGCCAACAACGGCATGGAAAAAAGGAGAGATAATCGAATGGTTGGATAAACACGCAATTGAGTACAAGGAGAATTCGACAAAAAAGGAATTATTACCTATTGTAAGGCAACATAAAGCAGCTTATAAAAAATATATAATTGATGAAATTGCATTAAACCGTAATGTAATTATTTTACGTTTACCCCCATACCACTGTGATCTGAATCCAATAGAAAATATATGGTCTCAAGTAAAGGGTGAAGTCGGACGCAACAACAAATTTTTTAAATTAGAAGACTTACAACAATTATTAGAACATTCCTTATCAAAAGTAACTCCAGAAAATTGGAAAAATGCTGTTAGTCATGCTCACAAGGAAGAAAATAAAATGTGGAATTTGGATAATATGACTGATGCAATGCTGGAACCGGTAATAATTAACATTGGAGTTGAAGATTCCTTAGATTCTGAAGAAAGCAGTGAATCTGAAGTGGAATTTGATTAAAATAATATTAATTTTTTTACAAATCGGCCCCTGTTACGGCCACAAATTATTTTATATATAACCAATAAAATAAACATCTTACATTTTTTGCAAATTCATTAGTACCTGTTAATCTCCATCACTCCGACACTGGCAACTTTATTTAGGGATTAGTAACCCTCAAAACTATTGTATTCTATTCTGCTTCAACCTTTATACCTGGTGGTCATACTCAATTTAAAATTGTTTTCCTATATACTTCTGTAAACTTGTTGACAAATATCTATTTTTCATTGAGTCACCCGTATCAACAGTTTAGCGATTTGCATACATAATGTGCTATCAATATGATGGAAATGGACTATAACACTATTCTTCTTCTTCAGCCTTCAGTTATCCATTGTTGGATATACACCTCCTCCAATTGCTTCCACGCTTCCCTATCTTTTGAAATTCTTAATCCACTGCTTTCCAGCTACAGCTGTTATATCGTCTATCGATCTCTTTTTGGGTCTTCCTACGCTTCTTTTTATTTCTCGAGGTCTCCAGAATGTCACTTTATGACACCATCTGTTGGTGTCTTGTCTTGCTACATGTGCTACCCATTGCCATCTCAATGTCGCTATTTTTCCCATGATGTCGGTTACTTTAGTTCTTCAACGTATTTCGGTGTTAGGAATTTTGTCTCTGAGGCTTATATTTAACATGGCCCTCTCCATGGCCCGTTGAGTTACTCTTAATTGTTCTGCCATTTTTCTTGTTATTGCCATAGTTTCCAATCCATAAGTTGCAACTGGTAGTATACAAGTGGTAACACTATTGCATAGATCTAATTTGTCTTAGTATCTACTCGACATAATAACAAGCCACATCAAAATGGCGAACATGGGCGGAAGCCATTCGGATATTTCTGTGAGTTTTGACGATTCTAGCAAAAAAAATACTGAAGTTGAGTCGACGTTTGATGACAGTGACCATGATCCTGACTATGTGCAATCTAGAAGTGCTGAAAATACAGCGGTATGTAATTTTTTTGTTAAATGTGGCTTGTCACATTATTACCATTCAAGATTAAAGTATGATTGTAGTGGCTTCTGACATGGCTTGTTATATTATTGCACATTGTTGTAGTATAATGAACAAGAAAAAAGAAAAAACCAAACACATCCGATAAAACTCCAACAGGTCGATGGAAACAAAGAAATGAACACTGGTATTCAAGATCAAAAAGAAAAATTCGACGAAATTTAGGGCAACCATATGTAAACGACAACACCCAAAAAAAATTTGCCCTTCGAAAATTGGGACGGCCTTGCAGTTGCATTAAGAAGTGTAGGGAAAAGCTTCAGGGCCACGAGAGCAATATTTTTAACGAGTTTTGGAACTCTGGTTCATGTGAGTTACAAAACAGCTACTTATTCGGATATATAGATATTGTTAAGAATAAAAGGTTCTACCGAAAGAAGCAAAAACATCAAGAATCGCATAGAAAGTGCAATGCAGTCTACTCCATTAATGTTAATGATGAAACTATACCTGTCTGTTTAAATATCCATGGACTTCAAACTTCTAAGGACAGAGTAAATAACATTGTTCGCAAAAAGATAGAAGGAAATCTATTGCCAGAAAGAGACAACAGAGGAAAGCATACAAACCGTGTGAACAAATTATCTGATTCGAAAATACTAAGTGTTAAAAACCACATACATTCGATTCCAAGGTATCAATGTCACAAAAGAGATACATACACTACAAGAGAACATGAATAAAGTTTACCTGGACCATAACATAAGTATAGCCAGTCTCTATTCGGATCGATATGTCCCTTGGTGTAAAGAAGCGGGAATTGAACCAGTTAAGGAGCATACGTACCGTAAGATATTCTGTACCGAGTACAATATTGAATTCAAGTTGCCAAAATCAGACACTTACAAGGCAATTAATATCCAAATAGAGTCAGCAAAATCAGAAAAAAAAGATTATAGCGAATTAACAAGAAGACTTGCACAAGCGTAAGGCACAGGCAATGCAACAATTACTGAAGAGCGAAACAGCTCGGTCCAAAATTGATAAGAAGATATGTGTTATATCGTTTGATTTGCAGTAAGCGTTACCGATTCCCAAGTTAACCATTGGTCCTTCATTTTATTGCAGAAAAATATGGATGTATAATCTAGGAATCCATGATTGTACGGAAGACGCTGGTCATACGTTTGTCTGGACGGAAAACGTTGGAAAAAGAGGAAGTGATGAAATTGCATCAATACTCCAATACTACAAATTTCTGAGCTCAAAGATAGGTAAAGTCGAACATCTCGTTTTCTTCACGGCTAATCGTCCCGGGTAAAACAAAAACTGGCTTTTATTGTCTTTATGGTTCCAGCTGGTGAAGGAACGAAAGTTTAAGTCTATTACACACAATTTTTTAGTCAGCGGAGACACTTACCTTCCCTCTGACAGGGATTTTGCTCTTATAGAAAAACGACATAGAAAGTATGCTCCGCTTGTGTACTCTTCAGAGGAGTGGCATAAAATTATAAAAGAATCTAATAAAAAGAAGCCCTTTAACTTAACTGTTATGAAGCAGAAAGATTTCCTCAATATACAACCACTCTTAAACCTGATATTAAGCCCATCAAAATAAACCGGCTGCTGTGTTTAGGTCACATAGAGAGAATGAATGAGAAACAGCCCGGTTCAAAATTGATAAGAAGACATGTTTTATATCGTTTGACTTGCAGCAAGCGTTACCGATTCCCAAATTAACCATTGGTCCTTCATTTTATTGCAGAACAATATGGATGTATAATCTAGGAATCCATGATTGTACGGAAGACGCTGGTCATATGTTTGTCTGGACGGAAAACGTTGGAAAAAGATGAAGTGATGAAATTGCATCAATACTCATAAAATTTCTGAGCTAGAACAAAGATAGGTAAAGCAGAACATCTCGTTTTCTTCACTGCTAATTGTCCCGGGCAAAACAAAAACTGACTTCTAATGTCTTTATCTGACAGGGATTTTGCTCTTATATAAAAACGACATAGAAAGTATGCTCCGCTTGTGTACTCTTCAGAGGAGTGGGATAAAATTATAAAAGAATCTAATAAAAAGAAGCCCTTTAGCTTAACTGTTATGAAGCAGGAAGATTTCCTCAATGTACAACCACTCTTAAACCTGATATTATTAAGTCCATCAAAATAAACCGGCTACGGTGGTTAGGTCACACAGAGAGAATGGATGAGATGGAACCGCCAAAACGTATTTATAACCAAAGAATAGATGGAGTGAGAAGGAGAGACAGACCCAGATCACGATTTAAGGATCATGTGGAGGAAGACTTAATAATGTTGGGAGTACGAAACTGGAAAGCCAAGGCGAAGAATAGGAGAGAATGGAGACTTATCCTTGAGCAGGCCAAGACCCACCATGGGTTGTGAAGCCAATGATGATGACAACCACTCTTAGAACATTAAAAAGAGTACTCGCACGGATGACCAGCAATCTTTGGATTTTTCCAATGTTTTTTCCTTTTTATTCAAGAGTGATATTAGAAAAGCATTTTACGTTAAGCATCCTGTGAATGGTACCTACAACCCCGTTACTGTTGTCAAGAAGGGACGTCCAAATGTTCTTTCTGTATCTGATTTACAACAAGAGTATATTGAGCCCATTCGAAAATTCGAAAGGAACTCGAAAATCTGAGATCATTATTAGCCTACATACCTTCAGTGTATCATCCCTTCTACAATAGTTTATGAGAGGATGTCAGCCCTGATGTTGCTGATGAGGTCGCCGAGCTGGTTGATTAATTAAGATTTTGGGTATTTATTATTAATGTAATAATGTAACAAGCAATAATTATTAATTAATTATTAACCATTAATTAGTAACAATTAATGCTGAATGAACTTCATGAAGAATCACTGCAAAAAGGCCTAAAAATTAACTTCAACAAAACAAAAGTAATGACTAACACGGAAGACCAAGAGGCAATAAAAATACAAACAGAAAAAATAGAACAGGTAAATGAGTATATCTATCTAGGACAAGCAATCAGAGCTAACAGAGAAAATCAAACAGCCGAAATATCGAGACGAGTAAGAATGGGATGGGCAGCGTTCGGCAAACTTTCTTACGTTCTAAAAAATCAAACAATCCCTCTATACTTACGAAGCAAGATATATAACTCCTGTATAATACCGGTGCTCACCTACGGAGCACAGACATGGACATTTACACAGGCCAATTTGGATAGGATAAGGCACAAAGAGCGATGGAGAGACAAATGTTGGGTATATCACTTAAAGATAGAAAACGTAACCAGAACAAAGACAGTAGACGCGATAGAACAAGCAGCAAAACTGAAATGGAAATGGGCTGGACACAATGAACGTATCCAAGACGGACGATGGAACAATGCCATCGGAAAGTGGCGTCCATACAATGCAAAGAGATCAAGAGGCAGACCACAGATGAGGTGGAAAGATGACATCAGGAAACAAGGAGGTCCCACATGGCAGAGAACAGCTCAAGACAGGGAAAGATGGAGAGAACTGGGGGAGACCTACATCCAACAATGGAAGGATAGAGAATAGGTTCAAAAAAAAATGTAACAAGCCACATTTTTTTTAAGTAAAGACTGTGTTTTTCTCAAGTTTGGAGTAATTTTATTAATATTGTTGTAACTATAGTTCCATAGGGCATGATGCATCGACATATCTAAACTAAAACAACAAAAGTTAGTACTGGATTTTATTTTATTTTTAACATTCAAAGTCAAATATCTCACTTTTACCTTTTAGGGTTGTCATTGTTTCATATTCAATTTTAGTGCTCATGCAAAAATGTCGCGATCATCTGTAAATCAAGACGAAATCTTGAAAGATCTGTCTATGTATGTATGTCATACGGCCCACTCCATTAACACTCAAAAGTCCTGTCCTGGGCACACCACCAACAGCCAATAAAGCGATACCCATCAATTCCCAACAATAAAATAAACTTAACTGCCGCTTAGATGGTACTTGTATTCCGAGAATCGTTCAAAGAATCATTAAATCTCGGGAAGAGGTAAGTATTAACGGCCCAACGATGAAATACCTTTAATTAATGAAATCTCATCTATTAATTGGTAGAAGAAAACATTTTTCTGCCTAGAAACAGGGGAACTATAGAAAAATCATTGGCGTTCGATCGACGCGACGTGTTAATTCGTTAATTTAACCGATTTAAATCTAATTTAGACAAAAATAATTCCCTGCTACTTATTTTATTTTGCTTTATTACTAAACGTAGTTAACAATAATTAATCTTGTTTATAATATAGTAATAGCAATTAGTAATCGTGTCTACAAACTGAAAAAGGATGATACACTTCGAGAGATAAAGAAATGGATAGCAGTAGGAAAAACTAGAGGCAGGTTGTGATTAAGTAAGTGTATATTGTCACTGCTGCTATTTAACATATACAGTGAAGCCATCTTCAAAGAGACTCTAGATTTTTAAGGTACAAAATAGTTATAAATGGAGAAATTATTAACAATCTTGAGATATGCGCATGACATTTCATCATGCAACCTCTTCTGTCTACTGTTGGACATTGGTCTCTCCCATTTTTCGCCATTCTTCACGGTTCTGTGCGTCTTGTTTGCCAGTTCTTGGATATTCGTTTATTCGGCGTGTTGGTGGTCGTCCTCTGCTGCGTTTGTCTTCCATTGGGCGCCAGTTAATTAGTATTCTGGTTCATCTTGAGTCTTTTAGTCTCGCTATGTGATCTGCCCAATTCTATTTCAGCTTGGCTATACGTTCGACGACATCAGTGATACCTGTTCTGTTCCTTCGGTCTTTGTTCCTTAGTTTGTCTTTTTTTTTCACGCCGAGAATCAATCTTTCCATAGGAAGAACGCATTGGTCAAATGTCTTCCGTTTCATAGCTATCGGGATGTTGCTCTTAAAGATGTCTCTCAGTCAACCATACGCCGCCCACGCAAGTGTTATTCGTCGTTGAATTTCACAGGTCTGATTATCCTTGCTTATTCTGATTTCATGACCGAGATATATGTACTTTTCTGTCAATTCTACCACTTACTTTTGGATGGTTAGGTGTTCGCTGGGAACCAAATCAGGGAAACAAATAAGTCATAGATTTGGTCTTACTGATGTTCATTTTTAGACCTGTTATTGAAGATACGTTTTCTAATTCTTGTAGCATTTGTTGTACTTAACGCAGATCTTCGGTAATAAGTACTATATCGTCGGCAAAACGCAGATGATTGAGCATTTCCCCGTCTATTTTTATTCCTCTATTTTCCCACTTTAGCATTTTAAAGGCGTATTCGAGGACCGTTATAAATAATTTAGGTGAGAGAGTGTCGCCCTGTCTCACACCTCGCTTTATATGAATTTCTCTGGGGGTATCATGTAGTTTTACACGCATTGTGGCGTTTTGGTACAATTTTAATACTAACTTTGTAAGTCGGTAGTCTCTTCTACTATTGTTCAGAGCAGTTATAATGCAGTCTAGTTCCACGATATCGAAGTCTTTGTGAAAATCTACGAAGATAAGTACCAGTGATCTGTTATATTCTATCGATTTTTGCTGTTTGGAGGTGATCATTTGTTCCGAATTTTGAGCGGAAGCCAGCTTGTTCTCGGGGCTGGTAGAAATCCAACTTTTTTTTTTCTAGGCTTGTCGTAATTATTCGGGTAAACATTTTATAGATGTGGTTCAATAAGCTGATTGGTCTATAGTTTTCTAGGTGCGCCTTGTCTCCTTTCTTGTGTGGTAAAATTGTTACTGAATTGTTCCATGTTTCCGGTATGCAACAGCCTGTTAGACAAAAGTTAAACAAAATTTTTATTTGGTTGAGGAGGGCGCGCCCGCCCATCTTTGAAGCTTCTATTACGACCCCATCTTCTCCTGGTGCTATGTTGGTTTTCATCTTGTTTGATTGCGTCTTGGATTTCGCTTAGTGTGATCTATGGCATGAGCTCTGAACCCTGATTGATGATTTTGCGTGATGCGGCGACTTCCAACTACGTGTAGTAGTTCTTCTCTATTTGGTATGAGGACTGCTTCTCTATTTGATTTAGATTACTTTTAAAAACATTATCATCGTCATCATCATGGTGCCTCGAGCTTATTAAAGTGCCTCGAACTTCTCAAGCTTTCATCGCCATTTTGATCTGTTTCTTGCTAGGATTTTCCAAGATAAGATAAGATAGTAGGAAAAGCTAAAGATCTTATAGGAACAGATAAGAAGCATTGTTATTCAATTGTTTTTCAGAAGACAAAAACAACACAATTTGAGCTTTTTGCGCCTAACAGTCAATCTCTGGGTCAATATTAAACGTCACTAACGTGGAAATACAGTTACTCTATAATCTCCTGATGATCCATGTAGAAGAGACGGGGTTTTACTTCTATATGCAAAAAATTACCGCCACAGCGACAAAGTGCTTCATTTAATGTTCCATACAGTCCATATCCAATGAAGAATCGAATAGCTTAATACATATTATGGTCTTCTGCTCGTTTTAAGCGAAAACAAAAGACAACCGACCAAAATTAATTAGTTGTATGTATTACCTTGACACACAGAGACATTGACCCACTCAAACTAAATTCTATGGTTAGTGAAATTTAATAACAGACCTTATGACTAGGCAACTCATTATACATTGATGTATATCAACTCATACATTGAAGTATATACATTTTTAAATATTCAAAACAGAATAAGAATGGATGAATAGTAAAAACAGCCGAAATAAAAATAAACCATCATTATCATTAAGCTTTACAATTCTTAGGGATTATAGTTAACCCCATGGCGTTCACCCCATATGCTGTGTGTCTTTGCTGCCGTCGTGAATATTTTCCAATTCTTCCTGTCCTTGCACTAAACTTTCCAGTCTTTAACATTCATTCTTCTTATATCATCTACATCATCCAGCTATCTTCTAGGAAAACAAAATAAACCATAAAAAACAAAAATATTGATAGATAAATAACATGTACTTCAGTGAAAAAAAAAATAAAAATAGAAAATGAACTGTGGAACCGATGAACAAAAATCTGGATTAAACTTAGGAAACGTAAACAGCGAATGGCCAATTGGAATTAATATACATAGACATGGAAAATAACAATAGATATTAACTTTTTGTGAAGAAAAACCAGTAAATTTTCCTGAAAACGAGATCTAAGAAGAAACTTGCATTGTTACTGAAAAAAACGTAGTTTTTACTAAATTTCGGGCAACTAATATTGACCGTCCACTATTTATCTCAACTATACTATTAATAAAATATTTTCTCTTATTAAGTATTGAACAAAACCATCGTGGCCTCGAAGTAAACCAACCTACTGCACTGTTTTAAGTTGTTGGTTTTACTAGATCGACCATAAAACAGACCAATCGAATTTTATTCCTCTCTTACGGCTGATTTTCTCTTGCTGCGAACGATAATGGCGTGGTAAGTTTATCGCTAATTATCACTATCTGTGTTCCATTACCATTAAGCCAAATAAAGTAAACTTTTACAATTAAAAAAAGACTTAACACAACTATACTATTGACCGTGCGTTCGTTACGGATCACAGTTGGTATTTTTTCTGCGAAGAAAAAACAGTCATGATAGGTATATTGTGGGGTACAGATAATACAGAACGTATCTTTAGAAGTATTTTAAAATTGTAATTTTAAAAGTAATTAAATTTGGAACTAGATTTTATTGTCCATTGAAATTAACGTTTCGACAGGAAACCCTTGCCTTTATCAAGATTCTAAAATGTACAAGATTAGGAACTAAAAGTTATTGTAAAATATATAAACAACTTACCAAAACGTAAAACGGAATGCTGACATTAATGAATTGACAAAAGTAAAAATTAATATCTGAAATCTCATGGTTTACTGTCTTTAATATATAATTATTTTTATACGGGCATATTGTTAGTGTTTTCGAAAAAGGTAAAGTGAAGATAAATTATGACTTTAAGAGTCTTTTATGGTGTTATATTTATTATTATTTAAATCAAATTGAAATATATATATATATATATATATATATATATATATATATATATATATATTATATGTATTTTATTTAGGTTTTGCGTATCTTTTTTGTCATTGATTGCGTTGATATTTCTTTTTATTTCTGTTGATTCGTGTATATCCCTTTTCTTTTTGTTTTGCTCGTTGTTCTTGTCATATTTATGAGAACGAATTCTGGATTGAAGCAGTTGACTAGTTTGTCCAATATAGACGCCTTCGCAGTTAATACATGGTATCTTGTAAACAACATGTGATTTTTTGAGTTTTGGAGTTTGTGTTGCCTTTGTGAGCCACTGTTATGTTTAGGTAAAATTTTTTTTTAGTTGTTCGGATAAGCCTTTTATATATGGAAAAGTTGTATACGTAGTCTTGATACTGTTGGGTTTAATTTTATTTGTATTGTTGTAAAATTTATGTAGTGTTGATTTGAAAATAGTTTCGATTAGATGTTTGGAATATGCATTATTTAATATACTAATAATAATAGCCAATAATTTGAATTTTATGTTTTTACTATTATAAATTATTACTATTCCAAAGCTTACCATTCTCCTAACTTGAAAATCAATTAGACGTTTCCGTTATCATAACTGAATGTCACTTTGACAAAACTTAAATTCAATCTATTGTGTATTAAAAACAAGCTCGTATGTCTGTTACTAATTTCATATTATATTCGGTCTCTCTCTGTTAGTAGAACAACCTTCTACTGTTATTTTCGCACTAATCTAATTATGCGTGCTATATACAGTTTTCAGATTACCACAACTGTTATCTTTTCTTTATAAGCTTGTATTCTTATACAACATTTATCGCACATTTTGGCATAATAGGTAGAACTGTTCAGAATGGAATAATTACAACATTTAAAAAACTTTTTTTTTTGGTCTGCGTAGCGCAAGCATCAGGATGCTTGCCTCGCATGCCAGTGGTCCGGAGTTCGAATCCTACCGCCGGCAAGAATAACTAGACATTTTTAAAAATGTCTATAGGCCCCAGGTCGACTCAGCCTGAATAAAATGAGTACCTTTGGTAAAACCAGGGGTAATAATAGGCGGTTGAAGCGTAGCACTGGCCATGTTACCTTCCTTGTATACCGTAGGCCCTAGATATAGCAGACTACCCTGCTATACTCCCAAAGCCGCGAGCGGTATAAAACGGGAGACTATTATTATTAAAACTTTTTTTTTTGTTTATTTAAAGTGATATGAAGTAATATTTTTGTTTTTTTTTGCAGGTAAGTTGCAGTTCAAATTAGTACTATTGGTAAGAACTTTTACATTTTTTACATTTGTAAACCTCATTTAGTGAGATAAATAGATTTGTCGACACATCATCATCAATATAAGACCTCTTCTCTTGGCTGTGTGATTGCCGTCCTTTTTGAACTCTGAAATTCATTTGGCTCGTGGAGTAAACATGCACATATGGCTTTTTTACATCTTTAGAGAGAAGAAGAAAAATCTGCAGACAGACATTTGTGACTCACCCAGGTAGTGTTGGATTTCTAATACCTTAACGAAGTTTTGCCTGGACGAGATGCCCGAGGGAGTAAGACCTTTGACACTTCGTTTCAGACGTCAGGATGGAAGGGCTGGTTAAGGCAAAACATCTCTCCTGATGCCCTGGTATCACCCGCTTCCCAATATTTCTCCCACACATTCATCCACCACACCCACACGAACCACTAAAGGCTTTCAACCCCCTGCCATAGCGCGGCTGACATAATATATCTCGCGTCGGCTGTCTCTCATGTGCACATATAGCTGTACATTCTATATACCTTCAAGATTCCCAGTTTTACAAGGTCAATCCTTGTTTTACTTGAAATTTACACTAGCTTAAGATAGCGAAGAGCTGCGAAGCGCGTAGATGCACGTCTTCAGTAAATTGCAAACATTTTTCAAGTCAAAACCTAAATTACGAATTTCTTTTCTTAACGTGAAAATTAATGATAGTGTGACGAAGTAAACTCTCTATTAATGCATCTATTTTAATTATTGACATCCTTGTATATTTTGGCGGAAGAGAAAACACTTTTTCTCCAGCATCAAATTGACGGTCTTTACCAGATAGTCTTGTATAGTTGAGACACTTGAACCTTAAAATTAGATCAGGTTTAAAAGTAATTATTATTCAGTGGTATTTATATAGATACCTGTCATTGCACCACGTTCCTGCATTTTCCTATAACCTGCAAATTATGTGAAACTAACTGCTTAGTAAATTCTGAATCACACTTTTTCGAATTTCCCCCCTGCATACAAATAACTCGTCTTTTTCTGTGATTTCTAATGCAGTTTTTAATAATTTAAACTTTTTTTTACTGTGTTTAGTTCTTTTATTGCATGGCAAATTTGATTTGATCTATTTTGTTATAGACTTTCATTAGTTTCAAATTTATGATTTACATAACTTCATACAGTGGTTAGAATGTTTAATATGGTATATTCATAACAGGTCGTCTGTATGCTGTTAGTACAGAAGTATAGTCTGTAACATTACTGTTTTTCCGTTTTCTGCTTTTCCCTAGTAATTTTTTCTGGCAACAATGTTATTCTTGTACAGTTCTTTCGTTTATTCACTTACAAAATAAATGTATGATTTAAATAAACTAGCCTATCACCAAATATATGTAGGTTATCGAATTTGAAAAGATTTTGCTAGAGAATCGTCTTAAAAACATGCGTAAGTGCTATCCCAATATTTGCCAACTCGGCGGGTCAATATCGGCGAAGTGATCGAAAGTGATTGGCAAAGGTAAACACTCACGAGTCCCCTTCGATCTGACCACATCCTGGCTCGCTTCCCGCTTTTCCTCCTCAAATCTAGGATAAGTGTCCGGCCCATTATCCCGATTGCTCGTCCTTACGCTCACTGCTCTAATCCATTTAAGGTCGTCCTCGGCTGGACAAATCTCCTTATTTCCTTTCCTACGTATCCTGTCGGTTGTGTACCCTCGAATCCTTCGGAAAAATAGATTTTTACACGAGTGAAGGGGCTCCGATAACTTTTCAGATTCTTAATCTTTTTGAGTGTCTTCGTTTTTTTTTTGTTGTTTGTTTCAGCAATTATAGATTCGTGGTAAGAATTGGCAGTAGTAATTATGAATTTCATTCGGTTGATTTATTTTAACTGAATTTTTATTCTATAAAAAAAATATCTTAATCTTTGATGGCTCATTTCAAAATCTACTATTCATGAAAATAAGGAATATTTCTTACAGGGTCTACGTGCAACCATTATATACGCTCTATTTGGAGGATCTCTTTAAGGCTACTAAAAATACATTTTTTTTTTACTTAGACATTTATGTCAATATGTTTCTTATACATATTTTTCATTTATTGCCATCTTAAGAAGATCTTTAATCAAATTATGTTCTCTTTACAAAGATGTATCTAGTTTTGGGTAGCATTTAAAAACTGTGTATACATAATAAATATGTATAATTTTTAAAATGTGATTAAGTCTTTTTTTATTATTTACTTGCATATGCCTACATGGCAATTAGCGAAAAAAAAAGAATATTAACATCCATAGAAAATAGTACAACAATCACTTTGGCACTGCACTTTAAGAAGAGTTCTTACAAATTCTCCGGGATTCTGAATTTACCTCTTTCCGCAACGGGTATAACATGTACTCCACTAGAAGATCCTTTATTATCCCGGGATCCTGGTTCGGGATCTAGTGTCATCAGATGTCCGTGCATAATCGGCTATAACCAAGTCGCAGTCGCGTGATGATCACCTGAAAAAAACTATTGGTGGAACTATCAGACCATGGTGGAAATGCTGGTTTTATCTTAAAGTAATTTCGCTTGTTTTTTGTGCCATCTGCTATTCCATATGTCAACTATTTTGAGGTAGAAATATGATTTGAGATCTGTCGCTGGAGTTTTTGGATAGATCTCAATAGAGCGTCCTCTAAGGCTTCTCGTGAATATTTATCTGCCAGATCGTTTCTCGTGATTCCAATATGAAATGGCACCCACAGGAAAGCAATCTTTCTGTGATTTAGATTGTACAATTCTTGTCCAACGAGTTTGGCCACAGGATAATAGATTTTAGATATGATTTCTAGAGAATTTAGTGAGTAATTATTAGAAAGTTTATTTCAGAACATTTTGTAACGTTATTGTGGCTTTATATATTCCAAAGAGTTCTCCAGTTACGATAGTATTTGTCTCCGCTAGCTTGAATAACTGGTTTGCTAGCTAAATTAAGGTTGATATTTAGAATTAATTAAAAAAGACAATATATTTCTTTCTTATCTTCTGAGAATGGATCCACATTTATATGAGGGGAAGATATTAGCTAAATAGGGGGAGTTGGCATCTTGCTACGATAGATTTCGCGGACTTCAAGATTTAATTAATTTATGATTCATCTGCATCTTTCATAAAAGGGAATGTGGAGTTTTGGTATCTATCACGATCTCTCATTTTCGCTGTTTTTTTTTTCGTTCAATAATATTAATTTTTTTGTCACTAAAACCAAAGTTTTATCTCCATGTCTGATATGCATCCCTTGGTTAAATTTCTCTACCTTATTTTATTGTTGGTTTTCCTAATATTAATTCCCTTCATAGACACGTCTTGTAAGAGTTGAATCTATTTTTATTGTCAACTATTTAATACTTTAAAGATTGGATATCGTTACAATTACTTCTAACTTTTAAAGAGCTGCAGGACATTTGGAAGTTTTTGCTAGAGCATATTCGTTGGATTTCTTCGAATTGTTTAGTGTTTTTACTTTGGCGTCATTAATACTATGGACTTCGACTGTAGGATATAGCTGAAGGTCCTGTTTAATTAAAGTTTGTTTTTGTCAGTTTTTTCTGTGCTTGATGTGGCTTTCTGATCTTTGTTACTTTCTTTGAACCTTAACTTAAGTTCTTGTCGAGTTCTTCGGTAATCGTATGTTTGCTTTTTTTTATAAATTTCAATATTCTGCTTTTAATTTCTGACAACCCACCAATATGGTCGTTAACTAACGCCTTCTTATGCTTCTATTCGGTACATTTTACCAGATGTGTTGTGATTATAAATTTTATAGCTCTTCGAGAATTCTTATTGATACTTTGACGTGAATTCTTCATTTCCATCTATTGTGAATTACTCATAAAGCACTGTGAAACTTTTATTTAGTGGTTTCTTCACTATCTCATGGAAATCGCCTCCTACTTCTGCTTCCCTCCGGTATTCCTTATTAGGTTATTAGCCTGACCATATTATGTAATGAGAAAACTAGAGAAACGCCGTGGACTATTAATCTCCTCAAAAACTGATGCTTTTGTTCTTCTGTATGTATCCTTCTCCAGATGCGCCAATTAGTCTGTTCTATTACTCTAAATTTCGAAGATTTAACTATACATTCGGAAAACGAAAATTTTTACAATTTGATCCTTTCGGTTGCGATTGATATGCGAGTAATTTTGATATTTTGACGTTTTTCCATCTTTTGTTAAGATTGAATACACATGTTGTCCTTTTTAATTCAATTTTATATTTAAAAAACTAATAAATAACTGTCTTCGACCTAACGAAAATAAAAATAATCATCATTTTTGAGCACCAAATATTTTAAAATTTGTGACAGCTAATATTTGTAAAATCTTCATAAACGAGACGACACAACGCCATAAACCACAGTTGTAAATTTCAGGATTAACTACCTATAACGTTTCTAATATCACACGTTGTGATCTCGGTGCTAAGAATCAAATTAGATGCGTTGGACAAATGGGTTATGTTTCGTCGCTGACACATTGTAATATTTCTCGTTGAAAGAAGAGCGTGAAGCGAAGACTTTGGTAGTATGCGTAACGAACGGACCTGCCCCTTTCGATCTCCCTACAAACTACATAACATATTTCACGTCGTCCTATCCTGTGGTAGGATCTTAGATTTTTAAAATCAGATACTTATGTGGTTGATCGATTTACGAAAATTTTAGTGCAAGTTTGCTTTTTTCTATTGTTCTTGAATGTCTTCCTTTCTTTATGTCAATAAGTCTGTATACAACACGATTTTTAGTGGTCTACCACGAGAATTATTGCAGTTTGGGACGTTTCCTTTTTTTGTAGGCTTTTGTAGCTTTGTTTCCAGGTTATGATATTTTGTTTCCATTCATAGTTCTTTTGCATTACCTGCAGTTTATTGGTTCCCTTTTTGGCTTTTGTTTTTCTTAAAAGAATAATCACGTGAAGGATGCTCACGTTTTTCCGGTAACGGGAACAGGGATACTTTTAAACAAGTCCTTTGTCATAAAAAATAATATTTTTATTTTAGTTATTCTACTCACGCACGACACGCTGTTTTTTGGATCCTCAAATCTAATGACTACGCAGAAAATGTTTATATAACAATGACCTACATACCTATAAGACAAATATAAAAAAAACTAAAAAGAACGGTATCAGTCATACATCCATTCGATTAACGTTACAAAAGGACCCACACAATGCGACCAATCACTAATGCTATACTTAAACCATCAAAGCCTGAATTAATTTTTTGTTAAAGTGGTGGTTTTTTACCAAGATTAGTTTAAGAAAAATATAAATAACCAGAAAAACCCATTAAATTTTATTTGTTTATCGAAAATATGACATTACAAACTGTGACCATATGGTAACACTAGGTCAAAATACTATAAAAATATTATAAGATTTATTCTTTATGAAATATGGCAAAGCATTCAATGCAGAGTCCAATATCGCATTTCTCACACTGCGTACGTCCCACTGAGCAGCACCCTTCTCCTATGCACCGCCTTCGTTTTTTGTTAGGAACAGGTATAATGAGATGGTTAATACCATCGTACCTAATGTTGTCAGAGATTCTGTTAAAAGGACTATTTCTACTTGTTGTTGGTCTTCCAGGTCTAATGGCAAGGTTTCTGAATTTGGTAAGGTAAGTAGTCGCGATTTCACGTCGAAAATTCAAATTAGTTTTCGGTCTTCCTGTACACTTATAAAATATCCACGAATTTTGCACTGCAGCATCAATTAACTATGTAAGTATAGACCAATACCATTTCTTACTACGAATACTTATACGGTATCTTGTTAAATCCTCATCCATTCTATCAGTGCCTCCTATAAACTTGTTATAAATTCAAACAACATGTGGGCGAGGAACTTGGACAACTTTTTTTTCAGAATGGGAATAACGCTTTACTTGTTGAATAGGATGCACACCATATGAATTTGATGTCATTGTTACGACGGCATTATCCATCCATCTTGTCAACATAACACCATTTTTCTTATCAATTTTTGAAACCAGGTAACCTCGAGTTTGTTTGGACATAGTTTTTTTATCGACAAGTGGAACAGCTTGTGGTATTCTGTTCTCTCTTATTGTTCCTGTGACACCATATCCTTTTTCTTTTAAATACACCATTAAATTGAATTTAGTAAAAAGCTTATCTACATAGATTTGGCAAGACAGCTTTTGTTGTGGCAAAGTGTCCAACATCGAGACAAGGGGAGCGGCTGCCTTTCCAAATGCAAATTGGTAAAAATCGTTCCAATTTGTACTTTTCTCTTGATATATCTCAAAATTTATAAGGTAACTAGTTTCGGAGTTAAGACACCATACTTTATAACCGAATCTTATCGGTTTTCCCTAATGAATTGTTTACAATTATAGCGACCATAATATTTCACCATCGACTCATCATAATTCATATTTTCAATTAGATGATAATATTTGAGAAAAGAACTCTGTAATTTTTCGATTACTGGTCTCAATTTACACATTTTATTATTTAAATTCATTTGCGTATTATCAGCATAGTGCATGAAACGAATTATTTGGATAAACCTGTCGCGACGCATTGCATCTGTCTGCTCCATTGTCCCTATAAAACCTTTTTCCAGGAAGACAGTTGTATTCAGACACAATCAAAATACCCCAAAAAGTCTGCTGTGAGTAGTCTTCTTTGGGAAAGTCGGATGTTTTTACAAAATCTCCATCAATCCAAGTTCTTTTAGTATACTTTTTTCCCTTTAGTGATTTCAAAAAGCTAGTATTAGGTTCTGTATCAAGTGATGACATATGTGGTGTTAGATCGTCTTGCATCTTATTAAAAACACTATTGTCTTCTGGTGCACCATCAAAATAACCCAGCTCGGCTTCTGCTAATACTTGTCTTCGGGACAGTTTATCTACAAATCCACCATTATCCTCGTCAGCCGAATCTTCATCATTCAAAACATTTGGATCAGGTAGACTTATATATATATATATATATATATATATATATATATATATATATATATATATATATATATATATATATATATATGCCGGTTAGATCATTATCATCGTTATAAACCATATCCAGGGCTTCCTGGAGCGTCAAACCTCTCATGTCAATAAAAAAATAATTAGATCTCTTATTAGCTTAGTGTGACCATTTGGTAACAGTGTGATTCAGTCTCAACATCACCCAGTAATGGGTGATGTTACCTGTAATATTTTTTATGTTATAACCTACTTCCTTAACTATATCAATAATAATTATTTAAATTGCGGGAAAGATTAAATAGTAAACTAATATAACTACTTACTTAAATCTCGGTTCCATAATTTGCACGTTCGGTAATACGCATGAATTCACAAAGCTGTTCTTTCCTTTCAAACTGTTGCAATGTAATACATTAACAAATTGATTACACTGACATCTAGTAACGAAAAGTTGAACTGCGGATAGATTTCTAGCGTTAAGTTGAGCTACAATCAACATTAATTGATGACGTGTTTGCGTAACCAAGTGGTACAAGGCGTTGATGGCCTGATGGGTAAACGTAAACCAGAAAAGTCATAATACCCTGCCATATGGTAAAAGACAAAAAAATGTGAAGAAACAGATATTAAAAGTTTAACTTACTTTTCTAAAGTCATCTTCAACATTTTCACTGTTATCTTTGATCATGTTTAAAAGGATACGGAATGAAAAATGTGATAAGGCATAATTTTTTAATTATATAGGTTCAGTTTGTTTTTTCAGGGAATTATATTCCGAAATAAAGTTGTAAATACACGTCATTCCCCGCCAAAAGAAGGCTGGCTACAAGTGGCGACTGCCATTAATTTACTGATTTATTGTCGCCCTGGAATCCTTTGATGAAGAAAGCATACCATCAAGACTGATGATAGATTCAAGAGTTAACTTGAATGGTTGGATAGATATAAGTCGAGATTTGGTTGTGTATAAATGCCGGCCCTGGCTGAAAAACATCGGTTTTCTGTTAAAATTTTCTGGTTGGCACTGTGTCCTTCGTGCTCCTCTCCCCCGTCTGTATCATCGTCTTTTATTTGTTTTCTGGGCAACACTAACAGAACGCAGATGTTTGGGTGACTAATTAAAAAGTGCGCTCCATTCAATGCTACACAAAATGATAAGCGACGCGTCGCCTCTCGCTAATTTCTACGGCCTGAGAACAATACTTAGAAAAAAGAGGAAAAAAGAAAAAATTCATCCCCGACGTGAACTAGAACAAAGCGGGGTTCTAATTAGGGCGTATTGTCGAGAGGGTTGTGTGCTCAGTTATATTTTAAAAGAACAAGTCTTCAAGTCGAGTGTGTTGTAGAATTTAGCTCGCTCACTCGCTCTAATGACTTAACTGAATTCATTACATGGGCCCACTTCACGGAGCCGCTCTTATGACGACTCTAATGTCCCCCTTTTTCCTCTACGGCTTTGCTCTACGAATTAATTCTTTAGCAATTTTCCTACAAATGAGATTATTAAAATCTCGGCGGTAATTAACCAAATCAATACAAGAAAACGACGTGTTTTATATTTTATATTTTCAAACATAAATTATCGCCGTGAAACGGTTCGTAATAAACAATATTTATGTTGTTGCTGTTTACGGATTAACCTTGACAATGTGGAATATATTGCGGAAAAGTTATTATAGTTATCTAATATTTGTTTTTTTGAGGCGTTTGTGTAATAATATACCGTAATAAGTATTGTAGATTGTGGATTTCAGAAGATATTTTGTGGTTATACTACATCCATTTTTTAGGATGGTCGGGTTCTAAAAAGGCCATTCCCAAGTATTAATGGCATTCTCCAGTTCCCATTATCTATATTACAGCGACAATATTTCTATACTACACAGTTTTTACCGGGAACACCTGTGGTTACTTCTGTGAGTATTTTTGCATAGGCTGAAAAAGACTGAAATATTTTTTTTACTTGCCTTTGGTCTGGAATATTTTACCAGTAGGCTGCACTAAGTACCTTTTCCATCTTCCTGTATGGGGCTTCTTGGGTCCTCTGAAGGTCCGATATACAGATTACTACCTTTTTTAGCGAGACTATCAGCAATCTCATTAACAGCAATTCTTTTATGTTCTGGCACCCATAACAAAGTTACTCTTCTATTTTTCTTCACTTGCTTAAGACCATTGGTAGTTACAACCTTTTATGCAATCAATAAATGAACTCCTTCATGTGTTTTGGACGCATCAGTATAATAATTGAGGCTGGAGGAATAACTAAACCGAAAAAAACGCCGACGCTGCCAAACGTTCTGCTACTGGTGAAAAAGCAAAATCTGTAAAGATAGTGACTAAGCCTAAAAAAGCCGCATCAAAGACAGAAACAGCCAGCCAAGGCGAATAACCTTCAAAAAAAGTCAGCACCTAAAACTACGTATCTTCATTCGCAGTTATGTCTTCCGCAGAGGCTAAAGTAAAAACAGCAACCAAAGCCAAGAAATCAAATAAAAACAGTAGTACGAAACAACCAAAGACACCTAAGCCAAAGACTGCTGCAAGTTCACCAAAAGCTAGAAAAGCTCCGAAGAAGAATTGGACTAATATCTTCGAATTATTAAAATCATTATACTATACTAGCAGTGTTAAATTCAAAGGGCATATTTATGGATTATGTTATATTAATGCTAACCCTTAGAATTTCTAGATGGTTAATCATGTTGAGTTTTCTTTAAGAGTGGGACAAATTCCTCGTAGAAGTGGAGCATGAGTGTTGTGGATTACAGAAGATGTGGATATTTATAAGAGGGCAAAGAAAAGAAATGAAAGATCTGATAAACGTGGACTGTAAAAATGGAGATGAGTGGATAATATACCACAGACAACTGAACCAGGTAATTAAAACTTAAAACATCGTAAATAACATAAAATCAATTAACACAAATAATAGAAAGCGAACTGCAAGAAAGGTCAAAAAGTCAAAGGCCAAACTCAAATTGGCTACAAAACTACAAAATATTAAAAAAGAAAACAATACAGTGAAAGAACTATACTGTGAAATAAAAGACTATACATAATGCAGCACATATTGTAGAAGGAAAATCTGCGAAACCAAGATCCGGGGTGGTGGTCACAAAATATGAAGAAATAAACAGATATATGGGTAGAACCCGAGAATCTGAAACATGGAAGTTTATAGGAAACCTCAGAATAGATCACAAAGGAACATGGAGATCAAACCCCATAAGTATGTCAGAGTGGGAAGAATTTTACAAAGCCCTATTGACGAAAGCAAGACTACCTTGCAAAATAAATTACAGAGACTTAAGAACAAATCCAACAGACGAAGATGAAGTATAACCAATCAGTGTCGACGAGATTAGACTAACATCAAACGAAATGAAAAACGGGAAAGCCACAGGACTTGCAAACATCCTCATTGAATCAATAAAACATGGACCGTCAATACTAACAGAACTGTTGACGAATGTTTTTAATAAATGTCGTAATTAAACAAGAAAATATTCTAGAAGATTGGAGCTTGGCGTGTATAAGATTTGTCCACAAAAATTACGATAAAAAGAAATGTAAAAATTACAGAGGTATAAGCGTTATTAGCTCATTGGAGAGGTTTTACGGTCGATAGATAAAAGAACAAATCGAAAATGAATACGAGGAAAAAGAAGATCAGAGTGGATCGCCTGCTGGCAGATCAATCAGATGAATAGTGAACGATTGGGCCATAAATGAAGACGAATGCGACAGAGCCTGTAGGACCCCGTAGATATAGATTAAAAGAACCTCTGTTCAGTTTGGACACAGATAAAGGTACATAATGGAATGGATCCTTAAACATCCAAAAAATTTCCATAAACTTTTTGTATTTTTTAAATATTAATGCATCTAAATGCTTTAAAATTTGCCGAATGCATTGACCGTAAGCAGTGTTCATAACTTTTCAGTATTTCCAGTTTTCGTTTTGCATTTGTAGTGATCCTCGTTAATTAAAACGAATGACAACGTCATAATTGTATGGGTATGTTGACATTTACAGCTCCATTCCGACGGCGAAAGACAATGTATATTATTAAAAAACAAGGCATTTCGCCTTCTTAGCGTTAATAACAGCGAGTCTCACTAATAACAGCGGAAACAATACTCGTGGCGGCGACATTTCGGTGTGTACAAATTGAGCAAACGTAAGAGCGAAGTAGTGCACGCCGATAATGAAAAAGAAGCAAAGGGATAATTAATATCCTTACGAAACAGAAATCTCGCAAAAGGATCGAACAATGGCGACGAGTAAGGCGATACGTTTAGTCACGCGCGTTCCTTTGATTTGCATGCCTTTCTAAACTAGACCAATTATACACGTCTCTATCTGTCCGTTCGCTTTGAAGCGCTCGCGCCCGCTGAAATCCTCCGCGACTCTTCCGTTTCACGCCTATCTAGTGCCGGCTTTGCTCAATTTTTTTTTGTCCAAAAAATATTTCTTTCGACCACTGCACGAACCATAGTTCGGATTTTTGTACTCTTCGCGTACAATCTGTAGTGTACACTCTATTTAATAAATAGGCTTGTTGCTAAATTTAAAATAATAAATTATACAATTTTTTTTTGTTTCCGCGTACACAATTGTGATACCTGTGTTAGTTTCAGCTATTTTGCTACACTAGAAACAAAGAAATTCCCCAAGAACAAGCAGGCTTTGTCAAAGGGAAGGGTACGAGAGAGCAAATCCTTAATATGCGGCAGCTCATAGAAAAGGCCCGCGAATTTAAAATTCCAATAATAATCTGTTTTCTAGACTACCAAAAGGCATTTGATTGTGTGAAGTGGGAAGTTCTCTGGACAGTTCTTCATGAGATGAAAGTTCCAGATCATTTGGCAATATTAATTAAAAACTTATACGAAGATAACTCAGTTAAAAGAAGAATTGAAAACCAGCAATCTGATACCTTCAAAACCAGCAGAAGTGTACGACAAGGGTGCATACTATCTCCAGACCTGTTCAATTTATATGGAGAATACATAATGAGGAACGCACTCGATGGATGGAGAGGCGGCATCTCCATTGCAGGAAAAAAGATCTCAAACTTAAGATTCGCAGACGATACAACACTGATAGCAACATCTGAAGAGGAGATGTCGAGACTGATAAAGAGAGTAGAAACCGAAAGCAACAAGTGTGGGCTCAAGATTAATAATCAGAAAACAAAAATCATGATTGTGGACCACGCGAATATCCTCCAAACAACAGGCGCCCTAAATCAATTCGAGAAAGTAGACGAGTTAACATATCTAGGATCTTCCTTAAGCAATGCAGCCTCCTCCCATACGGAAATTCGCAGAAGAATAGGGATGGCCAAGAACGCGATGAGTCGACTGTCAAAAATATGGAAGGAAGGCTCTTTATCCAAAAAACTCAAAATGAGACTGGTACGGACACTCATTTTTTCAATCTTCAGTTACGGTGCCGAAACATGGATAATAAAATCAGAGGATAGGAAAAGGATTGACGCATTCGAAATGTGGTGCTGGAGACGAATGCTACGCGTCTCGTGGACGGAGCACAGATCCAATCAGTCGATTCTCGAAGAGCTAAACATTCAGACCAGACTCTCCTCTCAGTGTCTTGCAAATGTTTTAAAGTTTTTTGGCCACATTGCGAGAAGAGACAATGACAACTTAGAAAGACTAATTGTGTGCGGAAACGTAGAAGGACGTAGAGGCAGAGGACGCTCACCTATCCGATGGTCAGATCAAGTACAGAAAGCCACTGGAGAGACGTTTTCCGAGTCCATGAGAGCAGCCCAAAATCGCAAGAGGTGGAGAGAATTGGCCCGCATTGTAGGAAATCACGATCCTCAGCAATGAGGAACGACAAGAGAGAGAGAAACAAAGAAAAATATACGTTTTTCTGAGTTTTTGGTATCGTTCCGCAAATAACTGTTAGTACTAATCTCTAATATAAAGAATTTTAAAAAATAAAGTCAATTCGACCGATTTTCTGATTTCGTACACAACAAACTTACTTCCAAACAAATTTGTGACTATTTTGGTCTATAGATGTGTGACAATAATATATTTTATCGTCTAGAGTACGCCTATGTGTTAAACAAAACATGTTTTTGTTCCGTCTCGAATAGTATAAAAGTCGAAACTGAAAGACAGCTAACGATTCTTGACGCGTTGAGTTGAGAATATCTGACCTTGGGGACAGGAACAGTATGGAAAACAGCCCTCTGCCAGACAGCCCTATCAGAAGACCACCGCTGACTCCAGGCAGGAATTGCGAAATAATAAACAGCCCTGCGTTCCACCAAATGGAAGACTTTTTGGAAATTCCAGAAATAATGAGCCCGTTATCGGACAGTTTTGCACTACCACTCACTCCAGGCCGCGAGTGCGAATATATAGTTTTCTAAACGCGAATAGTTAACGCTTTGACTTAAAAACGATCTGTTCTGCTGAGAAAATTAATAGCACATTCTCTCCATATTTGAAATACTGTCAAAGACAAGCAAAAATACGGTTTAAATCGATAATGAATTTTACAGTCATTTAGTAAAATATTCAATTATTAGTACAAAAATAGAAGGAAATTGATGCGCACGTTTTTTTTCCCAAATTGCAGGAGTAGTAGTATTCAATGCTTCTTGCCATGTTTCCAAAACTGTTGGGTCACTCTAACCGTTACGTTAAGTTATATAGTTATCGTTTTACAACGATTTTTAAGGAGACATCTTACCACATGTTTAAAACTATGTATAACCTGGTCTACTATAAATATTTTTGGTTTTTCATTTCTTTCTAACTGTGGTAATCTCGTCTTGAAAGAATTTTGAGCAAGATTCTTTAACCATTCTTTTATTTGTTGGTTTTTTATTTAAACTTTCCGAATGTTATGGGACATTATTCAAAACTATAACAGATGATTCAAGTAAACTTGGAAGCAGTTTTTCTTTGAACCATTTCACACATATCTCCATTCATGTTATCGTGATAATCATTTCACTTTTTCCATGGGATGTTTTTTTCCATCCTCATCATCATCATTTTGGCTTTACAAGCCTACGTGGGTCCTAGCCTCCTCAAGAATTTCTCTCCCGTCGTCCATATCTATCGCCTTTCTCCGCCAAGCACGTATTCCCATATTTCTCATGTAGGTCTTCTTCTTCTCTGATCAATGGGTCTATCACGGAGCGCTTTTCTAGCTAGGTCATTTTATTCCATCCGCATTACATGCTCTATCCACCTCAGACATCCTATCTTAACATGTTTTACGATATCATGTTCCTAGTATATTCTATAAAGTTCGAATCTGTATCGTCTTTTCCACACTCCATTGTCATTGACTGCTCCATAAATTCGCCTTAGTACTTTTCTTTCGAAACTTCCTAACATTTTTTCATTCTTCTTTGTTCGAGTCCAGAACCATATGTTAGCACTGGGCGTATTATTGTTTTGTAGAGTTTTATTTTTGTATTTTTCTATATAATTGTGGATTTAAGGAGCAGATTGAGCCCAAAATAGCATCTGTTGGCCTTGCAAATTCTGCGGTAGTATTATTTTCAGTGTTAAGGAGCGCTTCCAGGTATACAAATTCGTTCATTGCTTCGATGACGTCGTTTTCTATAACAAGTGGTCGTAGTTTGTGTGTTTTCCACCCTCATGCAATATAATATGTCGCTTTCTCTCAGTATCTGTGTGTTTTATGCTTTTTCTCGGATAATCTCGCTTTGCAAATCCATTTTATTCCACCTTTGTCAAAAATCCACGTTTAGTCTAAATAAACAAATGAAGCGTGTTCTTTTTTAAAATTATTATAGTTTCTTAAAAACTCAATTTTTGATCGACGGCATTAGCTCTTTCACACAAGAATTTTCTATTGTCTGACGTTTTTAACCTAAAACCAATCTCAAAACTCTCCAGAGACTTACCCAGGAAATTTCGAATCTATTTCTGTGATTTATTTTTTTCAACAGCGTCTCTACAGAAACATGTTCTTTCTCTTCACGCTTTTTATATGAGTTCTCGAGTGTCAAAACTTACAACCTTCAGGAAAATCTTTAGTTTAGAATGTGGTTTATATTGTTGCGAGCTCTGTCTAGTTGAGTTTTGTCTCACCAATACACAATGCATCACACACACGTTTATGACAAACTTAGAGTACCAATAATTTGCAACTGGTTTGAGAGTGTCGCTAAGGTAAGGTATCAGTTTCTCATTCAGATTTCTTTTCAGAAAAATATGTTTCAAAAATCTAAATCTAGATGTTCCATTCACATGGAACTGTCGTAAATCTTGAGCAGAATTATTGCTATTGCCATTGACTTTTGAAAACCATATTCTGATGTGAGCTGGATTATTCTTCTTTTTTCACTAATTTTTCTTTCAGTAACATTAATTGGATTTTTATGGTAGTGTAATGTCACTGCTGGTAAAGATATTAATAAATCTTTATCTTGCTTTTTCAATCCTAATCTTCTAATGGACCTAATCTCCGTTGTTATGCTCCATTTATCATGGACAGTTGTTCCTACGTATGTAAACTTCTCTTCATATTGTGTAGGTGTCCTATTCAATATTAGATTTTCTTTCGAAGTTCTGTTTTTTTACTAATTACTAGTTTTTGAGACTTTTTGTTTTAATCTGCAGTTTTCAGAAGGCTATCACGTGAATAAAGTCTGGTGCGTGAGTGGACGTGAGTAAAATCAAGCAATCGTGAGAGGGCGTGAATGAAAATGGAAAACCACTCACCCGCTTATCTCCAACGGACTATTTAATTGCTATGGTTAGGTATGTTTGTGCTTGTGTGAAAATATTAAAATAATTTCAGAGTTTTAAGCTTCTATCAATAGGGTTGGTTGAAAATAATTAAGAGAGGTAATTAAATCTTATACATACAATGACTAAATCAAGTTTATAAAAAAGCTTTTCAATATTATTGTTATAGACACTCGCGCATTGTTTCTCATATGAGTTTTAAACTGTTTTTCGCGGATTCGCGGTACTATTCACGTGTATACACTGTTAATTTTTCTTTTTAAGCAGTCGTTAACATACCAGAGCGACTAAATTTTACGAGAACCAAACTAAGAGAAACGAAAAACACGTATGTTGTCTGCGGGAACCAAAATGAGAGAGCTCAACAAAGCAGTTATTCTATACAGAAATTAGAGAGCGCAAAAACACGTCTGTTGCCTACGGGAGCCAATATCAGAGAGGGAGCAAAACACGTCTACGGGCAACAAAATCAGAGAGAGGTGCAAAAAAGCGTCTGAGTCTGAGGAAGCCGATAGTCAAGAGAGATTTTTTGTTTAAATTGTCCAACAATGTCTGTACCTCGGGAAAGAGAAATGTGGGACGTAGGAGGATTTCCTGGTTGCGAAATTTAAGGGAGTGGTATGGGTGCAGTTCAATACAGTTGTTCAGAGCTGCAGCCAACAAAGTGAAGATTGCTGTGATGGTAGCCAACCTCCGATAGGAGACGGTACTGCAAGAAGAAGAAGAAGTCTGTACCTCGCGGGTAGGGATAAAAATAGGTATTAGGAATTATTATTGAGGCTGATAATTTAGGATTTGATACAACGAAAAATATAATACTGTTTTTTGGGTTTTTTGAACGTTTTTTCAAAATTTTATGTTACTTTATAACACCTTTAATTTATTTTGTTAAGTTTATATCCATAAGTCATTTCAAAAGTCCTGAGCTTTGCTACAAATCAAATAGAACATTTCTAAATTCTTTAGAGGTTCCAATAATAAATTAAGTAGGTAGAATTAATGATCTATATCGATATTTTTGGAGCTTTTGATTGTCCATTAAATACAGTTATAAATTTATGTTTGTCGGCGTGTGGAAGTAGGACTTTGATAAGCGGAAACCGGTCCTGTCGCTCTGCCGCCGCACTTTTATTTATACATTTCGTTACGTATCGTTAACGCGCAGAGGAAACACACTAGTTTGGCGGCGGCGACGGCGGCTCGGCGGCGGTCCTTGTATATTTGCCATTCTGTTTGACAACTAGTAGCTGAGGCCCGTAGCCGAGACATTAGAATCGTCACACTAATTATCACCACTCTTAGTCTAATAGCCCGAACCCATTTTGTATTATTATATTAATGGATACGTCGGTTCTTCTTCGGCGCTTGTATTTACTACAGGAATTCTATCTGTAGTCAACTACACCTAGGAGAGTTACAATGTGGAAATTGTATTAATGTATTCATCATTCAATATTGAAAACAGATGGAATTACTATCAAGATATTTCCACTGTCGTGATCGAACGTGATGGATTTTATTTTGTTTTTAAAGACACGTTGTTATGTCTCTGACAAGCATTTTTCGTGATTTCATATAATTAAATAAACTATCATCCAATACAGTCCTTTTTCTTAGCTTCTATTGTCTATTTTTAAACATAGACCTCTCCCACCTCCTTCCATCGATCTCTGTATTAAACAACATACTTCCTATTTGTCCCAGCTATTTTTTGGATGCAGAAAATACACAAAAAGGCATGGATCGCTCCAGATGGTAGAAAACGCAACCAAATCGACCACGTCCTAGTAGAAAGCAACCACGCGCAATTAATAACAGACGTTGGAAGCTAAAGAGGGGCAGACGAAGATTCGGATCACATACTAATGATGACAAATTTAAAAGAAACTCCAAGCTTCAAGCTCCAAGAGATTGAAGAACATAACATTATTAAAAATGTGAGAAACTTCTACCAGGAGGCGAAAAGGAGCAATGACCAAGACGCAAGAAAACAGAATTACTACAAGAATAAAGAAGGGCATGTAATAGGAGATAAGCTAGGTAGATGGTAAGATCATTACAGAGAGCTAAAAATGGCACAACTTGAATGTTGGCTCAAAGAATCACGAATAACTCACAAAGTAAAGTAATTAGATATAGGAAATAACTAAGAAATTAGTAAAATTCTCTGAACAAATGTCGAAAGTGTTGACAAAATATGACATCAATGTCATCAATATTTTTCAAAACTTCAATCCGATGTTAATAAAGATCATCAGTCGGCATAATTCAACATACATTGGGCAAACTCGGCAATATCTATACAGGAGCGTTGTTGCACACAAACATAGTGTACACAAACGTACAGATTTTGCAAAAAGAGCAAAACTACAACAAAAGATGCATATTGAAGATGATTCACATAAAAAAACATCAAAATTCTAATAATAATAAGACTGCTATCAAAGATCTTTCCAATATGTATCATCCTGTAATAAATTGAGTTGGTTTTTAAATGCACCATTGGTAGATATTCGTTTCGGCTATTTGCTATTTTCAATAAGCACTTTAATTATATACATTACATACATTACATAATACACGTTGTAGTTCGTTATGTTGTAAGTTGTTATCGCGAAATAAAAAATATAACCTAAATATTGTTGTTTAGTGTAGATTAGAGACATGGATAATAAAAGATTTAATGAAATCGGAGAGTATGATCAGTATGATGTATAAACATTTTAATTTTTATAATGATAGACTTTTTTAAAAGGTAAAGATTAAGTAAATCGACAGTGATCTATATTCTGAAAAAATATTGAAAATTATTGTTAATAAATGATTATAAAAATAGGGGTAAATGAAAAATATTTTCACTTACTTAGTTTAGGGATTCAATATTTTCATAATCTTGATCAAAGATCTAGTTTTGCAAAAGCATTTACAAAAAACCTCAATATATATATATATATATATATATACTGTTACACAGTTACACTAAATTCTTTATTCGTATTCCACGACACGCCGTCAACAACAAACACTACTCCTCGCGTCATGTCATCTTTAATTTGAAATAGTATCGACGTGGTTTCGCCTCGAATGACGTTTTTTCCCGAAATTAATTAACGTTAACGTTTGCCGTACAAAGAACCCTTTGAGAGAAGACGAGACGAAGAACTGTGTGCATTGAACAAGTGAAGAGAGACGGAAGGCGCGTTTATGTGGTTGTAATATAATGAGATGAAAATGAACAGTAGCTCAATTATGAGTAATAAGACTTGCCGCATCGTTAGTGCAAATTAAAAATGTTCCTGTTAAAATAACTGAGGAATTGGTTTGGTAGCTTGATTTACTTCGACTCTTTGTTTCTTAGGCAAACTATAAATTACAAAAAAACTTGACTTTTCTCCAGGATGTTGACTAGGTAATACCAGCTACTCCAGCGATTTCCAACCTTTTTCTTTCTGCTTATAAAAATTACAATATATCGGAGTATAGAACTCCCTGAACAGTCGTTAGTGAGAGTAAATAAAATAATACTAGTTGGCTGTTATTAAAATTTATTAAACGTACTATGAATAATAGTTATAATGAGCAAAGAAAATTAAAACATAACTGTAACATAAAACATTTAGAAAGACTGTATTAAAATTAAGTAAGCCTTACAAAAAAAATTAATACAATATGAAATTTCTTGTTTATCAATGACAGGGGACAATATTTCTTGTTAAAACTTTTGTTAGATGGTTGTTACAGCCTGTAATATATCTAATACATGCCTAACATATTTCTTTGCAATATATTTACCACAAAAAGATCGAATTTTCGTTAAATGTCTTTTTTTTATTACCTCATAAATATCCCAAATTTATATTACCTCACACCCTTTATATATAAGAAAAAATTATTTACATAATAACACTGGCACCAATCCAGCGTAAGAATACTTTTTGTAGCCTTCTAAAGTTGTATAAAACCAAGACAAAAACAAAAAAGTTTGCAGAAATTAAAAGAAATAGGATTTATGATAAATTACTTCTAATATCTTAAAGAAATTCATACAAAAGCTTTAAAAAAACTTATATTCAAAACTTAATTAATTTTATTTTATGGAAAAGTAATAGGTAAGTACATATAGTGTTACATTTACATGTTTAATCATTATCGTTATCTGAAGTGGCTCAAAATCATCTTCATCGTCAGAAGAAACTGTCTCTGCAATAGATATTTGCGAATATTTGGGAAAGTATGTAGTATTTATTTTCATATTTTACATTTTTTTTACTTTCTTTTCATAAAATGAAGCACCGCTACGAAAAAAATTTAAAACAATAATAGGGTATACCTTTTAATGCTAAACTCGAAATTATGTAATAGGGACATCATATAACAAGGGAATCCCCGAATTGCAAACGCTCACTTTACTGACATTTGGATGTGAATAATTAATATTTATTTAATTTTATTAGTTAATTATAGAATTTTTTGGATGAAATACAAACCACACAACTTTTTGTAGATTTAGAAAGTTCATGTTTAAATAAATAATCTTGAAATTTAATTTATGTCAGAAAGACACTCGTGTGTGTTAAATATAATAAACAACGTACAATATATTATTATTTCGTTTTTATTTTAGGGGTATCTGTTTTGACTGTAGCCAGAAAGTTGGAATTTTGCTATTAAAGTAGAACGAATTCTCTTTTTATCTCTCTTTTTATATATTTGTCATCATCGTTGGTAGACTTTTTAAGCTTTCTGTAATCCACCGTACATTCTACTCGATAGATTTCAAAATTGTCCTATTTCAAGCGATCTATTTCCTGAAAAATAATTAAGCCTCATCCGTTCGCGATCTCTGCCATCAAACTCAAATATTTGCCCCGTTCGGTTCTTTCTCAGTGGCGGTGGCCCTAAATTAAAATCCAAGGCGTGAACAATTGAACAAAATTGATGAGTCACTTGCAAAATAGAAGATGTGCATCGGCGGGAGGGGGCGTCGGCGGGCGGGGGAGAATCGTCGCGACGCGGGGAAACGAGAGGAGGCGGCGAGATCAAAGGAAACCGCCCCCCAAATCAGATCGGGCCGGGGGGTGGGCGCCATTACAACATCTCAATGCTCATTTAGACATTCCGGCTACGTTTGTAATCGCTCTCCATGGCCGAATACGATGCTAATGTAGATGCGGACTCGCCCATCTTTTACTATCTTATTGCAAACTTATCTGCGATAGGTATATCGGTGAAAATATTTACATCAACTAGAAAGAGTAATCTACTTTTAGAATGAAGAAAAAACTTCTAATATTAAAATAAAGGCCACTCACAAACCGATATAAAATTATTGAAATTACACTTTTGAAGGTTGTGAAGATTAAAATTAAAATGACAATATATCACTGTTTTCCGATTGATCCTAAAGAGAAAATAGTGACCCTTATGCGAAACGTTAACCTCGTGTGAGTCTGACAAAGGTCAGTTGCTGGTAAAATGATATAATTGTGTACTTAAATCGCAAATAGTAAGATAGCTAGGACGGATATCGAAATGATGTTTAAAGCCGGATTCCAACGGCTCGGGAAGTGTCAATCCTCTTCCCAACACGGTTGGCGCGTCTAAATGTGGTAGGACCATTCTTATGGAGCCTGAAGTATCAAGACTGTAGTTTAGGTTTACGCTCCAGCTTCCCATCTTCTTTGAACCGTGTTCGAATTTCCGCGAACCAACCGAAGATCGCCAATTCTGCGTGAAATGCGTGTGAACTGGCAAGATTAGAGCGAAGAGTGCCACTCTTCGTGTTAGATGATAAGAGGACCAAAAAATATGAAAGCCACACACTGGAAAGAGCAAGCGCAGAATAAGGTGTAATGAAGGCGACCAGTGATGAAAATGTCACATGGAAAATAGCGTGGAAAGAATATGTACTATATTTTTATGTTATTGTGTCAGAATAATCGCAATACGTTATGGCGGAGGCCTAGAAGAGAATTTACGAGCCCCTTCCCATATCAGTGGACCATATAGCTTTAGCCCAAATTTTTTAATTTCCTAATTATAGAAAATATTTTGTAACGTAGTGGAAACTATTGATTAAACAGAATAATATAAATTAAAAAAAACATTGAGTATGTAATATTAACCCAAAAAAATGTGAAAGTATACCACTGAGTTACATCCCCTTTATTTTTTATGACATCCACAATTCTTCAAGGCATAGTTTTTACCAAGTTCTGACAAAATTCTAATGTAAACGAATCCAATATTTCTTGCAATTTTTCCTTCAATTCGTTGATGGAACTGGCAGGATGTTTTCTCAAAGCTTTTTTCATTTCGCGCCACAAAGTCTCTATCGGGGACAGGTCACGACTGTTAAAAACCCATTCCAGAAATGGTATGGCATGGTCTTTAATCCATTTTAAACTCTTTTTTGACGTATGACAATCTGCGCCGTCCTGTTGTCCAAATATTTGTCCGTGTTTACAATCCCATCGATAAAATGTAACTTTCCCACACCTTTAGACGACATGCTGCCCCAGATCATGACAGATGCAGGAAATTTGACTTTTCTCTTCAGACAGTCGGGATGGAAAGCTTCATTTTTCCTGCGATTAACGCGATTCCTACTGTCTCCAACACACACTTCAAATCTGGACTCATCACTCCATTGTATTGAATCCCATTGCTACTGAGTCCAATCTTTATGCTCTTTGGACCATATTAGTCTATTTTTGTTCTGTTGTTGTAATGTTAACTGTGCTTTTCCTTAGCCTAAAATAAAGTGAAATTTATTAACACAAGTCGTACATACTTTGTAAGTACCAAATCCTAATTTGTGGGTCTCTCGGTGACATGCTGATCTAGAAACGTGTCTTCCAATAACGTCACTCCATAAAACGCTTAACTTCATATAATTTGCTCGTCGATTTTTCCCTATAATGCGTCTTAATGCCCTTAGATCTGCTTCGGTTATTTTACTTTTTCGTACATTTCTAGGTTTTGTGACGACCGAACCTCAAGTTTTGTATCTTTTGACTATATTTCTTACACTATACCGTGACAATTGCAACATATTCGCGATTTTCGAATTGGATTTTTCAGAATTAAAAAATCTAATAATGATTGAACAAATTTTCTCATCGATAACTTTACATCGACCCATTGTACAATCCACAAATGGCAAAAAGCTTTACAATACATACTACAAAATACATTTGGCGTTAACTGACAATATTATTGTTTTGATGTCATTTTTCCATAGCTACCTACTTTTCCATAGCCAGGGTTTAGTGAATTTTTTTTTATTTTTGAAAATAAATAAAAAAAAACAAACGTCTTTAATAAATATTATTAAAAATGCCATATTAATTAATATGGGAACTTATAAAAAATGCAGAGTATAATTTGTTTATGGTAATCGACTTAAACTGCAAATTCCATACGTGGGCCAACTGATATGTGAAGGGGCTTGTACTTGCCAGTAATTGATATTGATTGGCATATTTTTTTTCAAAATACAATATTAAACGCTTTACACAATTTTCTTGCTAGCTATATAGGAGTATCCTATTGACAAACGTTTTTCTTCGCGTATTCACCCGTTAAAAATGATGAATGGACAGGGAATCTCGAATGGCGAGTTCACTACTGGACCCCGATGCATATCTCTCTGCTCGAATGAGGATGCCCCGGGGCTTTTTGTTATCATCTCTCTCTTGTATATACTAGGGGCCTTGTTAATATTAATGCTTTATGGAAAATGAACGAAGAATGTTATTGTAGCAAGTCGGAACTTTATTGCGATAAAATGAGTCTAAAAAATGCGAAAGGGGATGGAGGCGAAAGCGAAATAGCTGCGCGCATTTTTAAACGATGTGTAAAAATTTTAAAATAACGTTAATTTGAAACATGAAAAGAATATACATTACCTAATATGACACCAACAACAAGTTTTGATTTGTTTTTATACAGAACTATACTAAACAGAACAATTATAAACGTCGATACCTTCTGTGGCGTTTGGCGTTCATATCAACATTTTCAACAAAAAAGTCAGATATTTTACTTTCATATAAACTTTTAACGTGTTTATAGTTAGAATAAGTCGCTTCTTACGACCCCACATTACGATTGTCAGAACAGTGTTCTGAGTTAATAATTGTCGATTAAAAAACCTTTAAATAAGCGGTCTCTAAGGTCTGCTTACAATAATAATAGTATGAATAATAATTTAATTATTCTTCTATCACGCTTTCGGTATAGACCTAATTTCAATTTAAAACGTAAGTAAAGACGGTCGGAAGATGAACGGTGTTATTTACGGTAGTAAGGAGCGTCTTTGAATCTAACAATTAGTGAACAATGGGAAATGTGTAAAAATTACATTAAAGACGCAGCAAATAACATTCTAGGGTCGCAAAGACCACCACCACGCAATGAGTGGTTCGATGCTGAGTGCGAGGACATTACAAGAAGAAAGAACAATGCATATAAACTGATGCAGCAAAGAAGAACCCGAGAAAAAGAACAAAAATATAAAGATCTCAGAAGAGAAGAGAAGTACATCTATCGGAGAAAGAAGCGAACTTATGAAAATAGAATATTGGAAGAACTTGGGGCATTAAAAAAGGAAAATCAAACAAGAAAATTCTATAAAAATCTAAATAAAGCAAGAAAAGAATTTAAACCAAGGATCGGACTATGTAAGGATAAGGAGGGGCATATACTCAATACAAAAGAAGAAGTATTGAAAAGGCGGGTGGAACACTATAAAGAACTGCTTATTATCGAAGTAGAAGATCCAAATCAACCACCCCCAGGAGCAAACAACAATACACCATTGGAGCCTCCATCAATTCAGGAAGTACGGGATGCAATAAAACACCTAAAAAATAATAAATCTCCAGGAAGTGATGGTATACCCGCGGAACTTATGAAATGTGGAAATGCTACTCTGACTAATCATATATATAAAATCATACTGAGAGCCTGGAATGAGGAACAAATCCCAGAAGAGTGGTGTATTGGGATCGTTTGCCCGCTACACAAAAAGGGCGATGAATTAGAATGTAGAAACTATAGGGGAATAACCCTTCTTAATACAGCATACAAAATATTTTCGAGTATTTTATATGGTCGCCTGAGTGAATATTCAGAGGAGCTTCTTGGCGAATATCAAAGTGGTTTTAGGCCTGGTCGATCAACAACAGACCAGATCTTTGTGCTAAGGCAAATACTGGAATACTGAATTTAATATCGACACATACCATCTTGTCGTAGATTTTAAATCGGCCTATGATAGTGTCCTAAGAAATAAATTGTATGAAGCCATGGATGAATTCCACATCCCCGATAAACTGATAAGATTGGTTAAGGCTACAATGCGTAAAGTTGTTTGCAAAGTCGAAATACAGGGCGAACAATCACAGGCATTTGAAACGCATGTTGGGCAGCGACAGGGAGATGTGCTGGCGTGTCTCCTTTTCAACATAGCTTTGGAAAAGGCGGTCAGGGATGCCCAAATAGACAGCAGAGGAAACAGTTTTAATAAATCATCCCAAATTTTGGCATATGCAGATGATGTTAATCTAGTTGCCCGCACAACACGCAAACTAGAAGAAATGTATACCACCTTGTCACACGCCTCAAAAAATATGGGCCTGCAAGTAAATGAAAATAAAACTAAGATAATGGCATTAACACCCAACAATAGAGCCAGAAACATCGGCCACCAATTCACGGTTGATAATTCTACCTTTGAAGTGGTGGACAAATTCACATACTTAGGCTCCTTATCACCAAGGAGAACGTCATGACGGAAGAAATCAAGCGAAGAATAATCCTAGCAAACAAATGCTATTTTGGACTGAGTAGACATATGAGAAGCAGAAACTTAAGCCAAAAAACAAAAATAACCATATACAAAACCCTTATACAACCTGTGTTGACATATGGGTCGGAGGCATGGACCATTTCCAAGGCAGATGAAAATCTCCTGCTTATATTTGAACGAAGGATCCTGAGAAGAATATTTGGTGGCATCTGTGAAAATGGTGTTTGGAGAAGGAGGTACAACTACGAGATATATCACAGATATAAACATATATTTGGTGGTAAAGACGTAGTATCCTTTATAAAAATAGGAAGACTAAGATGGGCAGGACATCTGGCAAGATCACAGCAGAACAACCCTCCTAGAAGAATCCTTATGTCACAACCTTTGGGAAGTAGAAAAAGGGGTTGGAGGGATGGTGTAGATGAGGATGGTAGATGCAAAACTCAGATGGAGGGATGGTGTAGATGAGGATGGTAGACAAATAGGCGCAGCAAACTGGCAACAATTGGCAATGGATAGAACTGACTGGCGTAATAGACTTGGGAAGGTCGAGGCTCTGTTATAGGGCTGTAGCACCAATGATGATGAAGGAGCATCTTAAAGAGAGATTATGTAGAATATTTCAAAATAAATATCTAGGGCGAACAGAATTTTTATTACTGTAAAAATTTGCAAAGTGGGCATAAACATAATATCGCGAGAAAGCACCGTAGAAAAATAATTGAATATACGTTTTTTGTTACGAAATTAGAAAAATACAGAGACAGAAAATTTATTGCATCAAACCGAATGAAAACTGTTTAATAGGTACTTAGTACATTGGTTAGGCACGAAAAACACTACAGCCTAAATTAATTTTTAAGGCTAAAATAGAATGAAGTCGAGACTTTTCGAAGAAAATAAAGTATCCTGTTAATACATTAAACAATTTTTGTTGTATATTAAAAACATAATAACACTAAAAGTTTATTGTTCTTTCTTTAAATAAACCATTTAAATAGTGATCTAAAAAGTAGTCAGTAATTTATTTCGTAATTTCGTTCTCGCTGCTAATGAAGTCTAGCGTTGACTAAAAAAGTAAAAAATCAACTTCCAGATTGAGTTATTAAGAAAATAGCTATTTGAAAATTGATTGTTTCAAAGAGTATGGGCGTGTAATTACAAGTCCATTAAGTCGCTTGGCAGGCAAATTCCTTTTGATCTTTAATGCGCTTAGAAAAATAATCAAATTTTATACATAATCTTTAAACTAAATCCTAGACGAGATTGCCATAAAACAGTATTATTAAAAAGTATACAAATAATAAACCTGTCATCGTGGATTGCATATTATTTTATATTTAGTTTTAATATACACACAACGCAGAAGTCTAAGGATATTTTAATAATTTGACAATACCAAGGACAGAAATTTCATGGCCATATAAATTTGCTTGTACTATAATTGTTGATACAGACAATCACTTCTTATCAAAAAAAAAATTGTAAAACTGATAGCAATACGTGTTTTAGAATGTTTTTTATAAGGGACAAAAAAAACGACATTTTTATGTTTTGTTTATTTTTAATTTCAGTCACTTTATACCATTCTTGCTTAATAGGTGAGTTAAAGATATTGTCTTTTTACCATGCAACGACAACATTTAACGTTGGACGAGATGAATAGAGCCGTTGGCCTCCTTCAAGCTGGTATGCTGGTATGGTAAAACTCAATCCAGGACGTGGTCGCTCTACAACCATCGCTCAAGACCGATATTTAATTTTAAATGCCAGAAGGCAGCCAACAATCACAGCACCCGAGCTGGTTAATGAATTACAGCTTGCACATAATGTAACAATTAGCAGCAGTACTGTAAGGAAACGTCTCCATGAAGCCAATCTTCGTAGTCGGCGACCACTGAGATGTCCACCTCTATCTAGAGGCAATCGCGCTGCAAGATTAATCTGGTGTCAAGAGTTTCAGAATTGGACTGACAATGACTGAGCCACAGTTTTGTTTAGAGACTAGTCTAGATATAGATTTCACCCAGATTTCCGTCGGACAAGAGTTTGGAGACGACCCGGAAATGGAAAACGATTACGACATCTTCAAGAAGTGTATGCATACAGAGGTGGTACATTAATGGTATGGGGCGGAATCATGATTGACGGAAGAACTGACCTTATTTTCCCACGTGGCTTTCTCACAAGTCAGCAATATTTGGACACTATTCTTGAACCTGTTGTGCGCCCGTTTGCTGCTGCTGTTGGAGAAAATTTTTGCTTTATGCATGATAACGCTCGACCACATGTTGCGCATATTGTAACAAATTGGTTGGACAACGAGGGTATTGATGTATTGCCGTGGCCAGCACAATCACCGGACTTGAATCCCATTGAGCATGTAAGAGACATGCTCCAACGAAAAATTACTCCACATATGGGCAATATCTAAAATGAGTTTCAATGAAAAGAGCTTCTGAGAGAACAATGGACACAACTACCTCAAGCAGACATTAACAATGTGATTCGGAGCATGACAGTAGATGTAGAACTGTGATAAACCAACGTGGTGGCCATACTTTATTTTAAGTTAATATTTCATATTTTTGACATTTTATGGTGGTATGTGAAACATGGGTGATTTGCAATATATTTTTTTGCTCCAATTTTCTGTTTTTTTATGCAATTTATGGTTTTTGACATATTAAACAACAATTTAAACTACAAATTTTGATTTACTTTTCTTAAATTGATTAGAGATAAACAAAATACGTAATGCCGTACTTACTCAAATGCTTGAAAGCCTTTGAAATGTTGGTATCTTCAGGCTGTCTACATTCTCTCCTGGACAAAGGCCTGCCCATGAGTTGTCCACTTTTCTTTGTTTTGTGCTACTTGATACCAGTTTCTCTCCACTTTTGCTCTTATGTCGTCGTATCAACCGTTTTTGTGATCTTCCTCTACTATGACTCGTGGTCTCCAATGTGCAAAGTTTCTCGTCCATCTTTCGTTGTCCTACCGTACCACGTGTCCTACTTAGCTCCATTTCATTTGCACAATTCTTCTATTTACATTTTCCACCTTCGCCCTGCTTCACACTTCCTCGTTTCGTATATTTTGCTCTTAATATCTTAATTAATCCGCTGATAACTCTGTAAGTGTCACGGTCCCCATTCGATATGCCATAACTGGTAGAATACAACTGATGAGTACGCTTTTCTTTAAATGTATTGGTATGTTTTTGTTTTTTAACACAATACTGTCTTCCTATCTCTGCTCGTGGCGTTGTTTCTTCCAGTGATCTCGGCCGTTTGTAATATTTTCATTTGTCATCACTATAATAATAATCTGGGTGTGCAGAGTCAGCAATAAAGAGGTTCTTAGACGGAGAAGAAAAGAGGTTCTTAGAACTGCCCAACATACTAAAAAGACGCAAGTTGAAATAATTATGAGGTCACATTATGAGCCACTCTAAAAATTTGAACTTTTGTATCTTATTACACATGGAATGACCAAGATAAATCGACTACGTCACTACTTGGAAGTGCTGTAAATAAAGCTATGCTAGCGAATACGCTAGCCAAAATGAGATCCAATTATCAATAACCATTTTTGGTTATTGTCTGCCAATACTTCTTCGTCCATTTGGTGACTTATCTCGTGCTATTCGTACTATCCTACACTCTACTAATGCGTTCCTTCCACTCCTATTTCCGTTTTGTCACCCATCCATTTCTTCTTCTTAGCCTTCTGTCGTCCATGTTTGGACATGTGTCTTAATTCAGGTACGTTGAAATTGTAAAAGAAAACAAGACTTTAAGAAACGATGTAAAGCCTTGGAACCAGAAAAATTTTCAAGTTTGTCAAAAGTAATAACTCACAAGGTGGAAGATTATCACCCACACTGTATTTTACAATATTCTATAAACCAAGCCGTTTGATAGATGGCGCTAGTCTCGAAATTAATCTAATTGTCTGAGATACAATATTTCCAATAACTCCTAAACGTTTTTAATATATTGGGAGTGGGAAACTATTTCCCAGAACCATTTAAAGGGTTAAATTACAAAAATGTGTGTACTCTTTCTACAAAATAACATATTGTTACCTGGACTATCTTTCTATGTCTACAGAAGCAAAGCACAGCAAAGTGAAGAGAGGTTTAATAGCAAATAATAAGGTGTAATAGGGATATCGCGTGTAACGGCGAGGTGTGGTTGAAATAATTAGCGTATTAGGCCAACCCCGCCCATCTGATTCACGCTATAACCAACAACTGTAAGCAACGCGGCTCTTCGACAGCTCGTGCATGTTTTCGGCAAATCTAGAACTGCTCTAAATCCACAAAAACTACTAAGGGTCCTTTGCACCTTTGCCTTGTTGCCACTAAACGAGTTATTTACGATATATATATCGTAACACCAAACGCATTATTTATACTGTAACTAAAAATAGACAGTAGGCAGATACGACTGTTTTATAAACCAACAAATTTAGCTAAAATGATTACAATAGGTACATTTATAATTATACAAATATCTTTTACTATATATGTGGAAATTGTTGGGAATATTTCAGAATTGTTTGAAATTTGGCAACGCCCATCGAATAGACTGAGTTAACCACTCAAATTAGTCAAATTACAGCGGATAGTTGATTCCGGGCTTATGGCCAGTCGTCGTCCGGAAAAAAATCGTTCGCCTGGCGAATTCACACCGGGGCTGATAATTAGAGGATTGGTTAAATATACGACCGCTGACGGATGTTCCGAGATTTCGGAATTTATTTGGACAATTAAGAGGTGTGGCAATAATGTATGGCCGTAGGTAATGGACTTCGAGTAGCCTTTTAGTTATATCACTCGATTACACGATTACGGGTCATGGCCTTTATCAGGTAATCAATAGTTTCGAATTGTGTATTTAAGGAATTACACGGAGAGAAGGAAAGGGCTGTTTTGTTTTATATTATCAATAAATTTACTGGATGTTTGCTGTAAATAACAGAGAATGAATAATTAGAGGAATTATTATAGAAGGGAATACAACTGCTTTGGAAAATAATGGACAAATACAACGTAAACATTAATAAACACTAAGAGTTAAATTAATTAGAATTCTTTAATAAAAGGAAACAAATTCTCAGCATTGTTTTACATGCGTTTCATTTTACGGACGTTCATTGTCAAAGTCTCCACTCCATAAGACGAGCTTGATGGTTATTCTGTCACTGGTCGTTCAGTATGTTCTTTATCTTAAAAAAAGTTGCTGTTGCAATTTCTCTCCTTATTCGTATTTCCAGGTTTGGATCTAGCAGCCCAAATATTTGAATTTTGTCAATTATTCTATTGGTTTGTCATAGGTGCTTGTTTGTCTTGCATGGTCAGGTTTCGACCTTTGTACACAGTCAAAAGCTTCATCAAAAGATCTCTGCATTTTTGTAGAAGAACCGACAGACTTACCAACGCTTCTCTGGTTCCAAGACCGGGTCTAAAACCATACATATCGTGTCGCATTGCCGGGATAAAAAAAAATAGAGAAAGGATCAGCGGTTGTAAAGATGACGTCTTCTCAGAAGTCATGATTTAGCACTTAGTCCCAAAATCTCTATCATCAGATGCTATATATTTTCTACATTATTATACGGAGTAGAGGCTTGGATGCTGTCTGAAGCTTCTTTAGGAAAGCTCGACGCCTTCGAGATGTGGTGTTACACGACAGGCGCATCTTACGAATTTCATGGGTGGATCTTGTGACTAATATTGAGGTCCTACGTAAAATGGGCAAGGAATGAGAGATCACTAACACAATCAAAGAGCGCAAATTAGAATATCTAGGCCATGTTATGAGAAATGAACACAGATATGGCTTATTGCAACTCATTCTTCAGGGCAAGGTATTTGGAAAGAGAGAACTAGGGAAAAGAAGAATATCTTCGCTTTAAAACCTAAGGAAGTGGTTTAATACATCTACTACCGAACTATGCCGAATAGCTGCAAGTAAAATTAGGATAGTTATGCTGATCGCCAACATCCGCAACGGAGAGGCACCGTAAAAAGCAGAATGATTTTAAATATGTATCAATGCTATCACCGCCATCACCTTAATTTGTTTTTATTTAATTCTGTAATAATGACTTGATTTTCCTAGCTGCTCTATTCTGGTCTATTGTTAAACCCATAGTTCAGATGTCATACTAATTTGTAGTAGTACTCTTTCAGCGCTTGTATTCAAATAATATAGTATTTATAACTTGGAGCAGCTCTAATATTTCAACGCTTCATTCAATTATAACCGCTGATTTGCTTATAATCAAGGCTTGGTCAGACTCCAACTTACTTAGCTTTAACGTGGATAAGACAGTAGCATTATCTTATAAAGGAGTCATTCAACTCTTGCTTTTTAATGAGAGCCAAATCAGCATCGTTAATTCCGTGAAATTTCTTCTTCTTCTTCTTCTGGTTCCTATCCGTTTCGGATGTTGGAAATCATATTGGCAATCATGACCTTGCTCGCTGCGGCTCGAAACAGCTCCGTTGAGGTTTTCTTAAACCATGTTCTTAAATTCTAATTTGTGAAATTTCTAGGTATTCTTATCGACAGCGATCTTAAATGGTCCTTGCATACTGACTCCTTAAGGAAGAAACTAGCCTCAGCTTGCTTTGCAATAAGATCTGTTTCGAAGGAACTAAATTTATCTTCTGTCAAAATGGCATATTTTTCATTGTTCGAGTACCATCTTCGATATGGGCTTCCATTTTGGGGTTCTAGTACAGCGGCCCAATTTGATACTATTTTTAAGTTGCAAAAAAGAGCAATTCGTTATCTATTTGGTCTCAAACAAACAACTCATTGCAAGACCTACTTCAAAAATCACGGAATTTTGACGCTTCCCTCTTTATTTATTTTGGAAACGGTTTGTTTGATTCGCAAGCATCTAAACATTTTTCCCGATAGACCTGATCATGGCTACTCCATTAGAAATTCGGATTGTAACGTTTATTTACCGATCCCGTCCACTCAGCTAGTAAAGAATTCTATTCTATATAGTGCAAAAAAACTTTATAATCACCTTCCAAGAGAAATTAAATCCGCAACATCTTTCATTAAGTTTCGTAAGATGACAAATATCTATCTCTCTGAAAGACCATATTATTCAGTTGACGAGTTTCTTAATGTATAACAAAGAAACAAAATTAGTATTGTTTATAATTACATTTGGGTGTCTCAAGCAGTGGCTACAATTTGTCTCATTTGTTGTTGTCTGTACAAATTATGTAAGTGATACAATAGTTTTACTAATTTAAAATTGTATTGTTCTGTTTTTTTATTATATTTGATTTTGTTTTATACTTTTTGTACTTTTTGACTGATTTTTTTTAGCTTTGTCCATAAAATTGTTCAATAATTTTCAGTGACAATAAAGCATATTTCTATTCTATTCTATTATCAAGCAACAAAAGCTTAAATTGCTAAGAACTTGTCTAAATGTTTTTTGTTTTTCCAACTATCTAGAAGCTTCAGAAATCCGTAATTACAGCACAACAAATTTTATTAACGAAAAAAAATTAATTTACGTGTACCTACCTACTACATATTTTGTCACAGAAGTGCTGTCTGTAGATTCAAATATATACATTGAAGGTAAATATTGTTAGAAAAAATCTCTAAAATTAATGCTTTAGTAATTGTTGTGTATATAAAGTGTTTTAATATGAGAGAACGGTGTTCAAGTAAGACTTTGACCCTAGCCGTTCACTTTTTCATTCCAAAGTACATATTAATTACCCTATATCTCGTCCACACCCTCGCCCCTCGGACAAATTTGCTAAAAGCTTGTCGCAACATCCCTCATTATTGATAGGAGACCGGGCAAAGTCCATTGTGCGACACAATGATGCGTGTTTTATACATCCCCTGTTGACATAAGGTTAAGGCATTATGTCCTGTCAATAAGGGCTTTTATGCAACCTATTATGCATGTTTACCCGTGATTCCATTTCCACTGTATCTCCGTTTATCATCTTTTTCGAGGGTCTTTGCCGAGGGGAAGTATATTATTCGGTGGACGATATTACTAATTTTATTTATTATATTGTGTGTCGCGAAGATTTAAAAGTATTACTCAGAGCTCAATAATAAATACATTTACATCTAGAATATATTATAAAATATGAAAAAAAAATCTTATTTAAGGTATTCCACAGAGTCTTCTTCTTTTTAATGTGTCCATCCGTTACGAATATTGGCGATCATCATGGCAATCTTTATCTTATCTGCAGCAGCGCGGAAAAGCTGCACATAACGTATGGTCCTAAAGTTTTGGGAAAAATTTCACCTGGTCTGATTGAGAAGCAAAATGCATTTAACAAAGAAGGCCAGGGAATTGAAATGTCATCAGTTATTGACATTTAATAAACAAAGTAGAATATTTTGGTTTGTGCTCTGCAAAATGTCTTATAAAATTGATATTCGTCGAGGTATTTATAATATGGTTGGGCGAATGTCGAAACGAGATATTGTTAATATTTATCGAGATCAAAACATAAGCAAATCTACAATTTATCGCACAATCAGAGAATGTGAAGAAGGGATACCATGTGTTAACTTGCGTAAAAGTGGCCGACCGCGGATTTTGAACCATATAAGAGAGGCAAGACTGATTGAAGCAGCTAAGAACAAAAAAGAAAAAATTTGATGACAAAATTTTGGTATGGTGTGCAATTTCTGAGGCTGGCTTTATCTCACAGCCCTACATTGGTGTTGTTCGAGGCGAAGCCTTAAACGCAAATACTTATATTCAAAGATGTCTCTCTAAATTGCTTCAGTTTGTAAACACACATCATGCAAATGATCAAATAGTCTTTTGGCCAGATCTTGCTTCATGTCATTACGCGAGGATCACAAGGGACTGGTACGAAACTAACAACATTACCTTTGTACCGAAAGCAGACAATCCCCCCAACCTACCTCAGGCTCGTCCAGTTGAAGAGTTCTGGGCAATATAAAGTCGGAAAGTCTATAATAACGGATGGGAAGCACAAAATCAGGAACAGATATTAGAGAAACTGACGCCGAGGTCGTCCAAAGGACGATGCAACGTGTCAGGGGAATTATTAGGCAAATCGAAAATAATGGTGCCTTGTCTGTCATTTGAATTTTGATTTATAATAAGGATAGTTAAGTTAAATTGTTGAATAATTTAATAAAAATATAAGATTATTGTGGTCAGAGCTATATGCTTTTGAAATTTTTCCCAAAACTTTAGGACCATACGTTATGTTGTATTGAACCAGATTCTGAGGTTCTTTAACTAAGATGTTCTTCTTCTTCGTGGACCTCGTTTTCCAAATATTTTTCCTTGCAGGATGGCTTGAAGGAGAGCATATCTGCTTCAGTTCGCATAATATATCCAAAGAATTGTAACTTTCGAAATTTGATGGTGGTCAATACCTCTCGGTTCTTATTCATTCTTCTGAGGACCTCCTCATTTGTGACTCGGTCAGTCCACAGAATCTTGTCCACATCTCAAATGCTTCCAGTTTTCTGCACATATCTTCGTTCAAGGTCCAAGATTCAACACCATAAAAAAGGAAAGAGAAGACGTATCATCGCAGCATTATTACTTTTGTATCAAGAGAGAGGCTGTGACTCTTGAAGAAGGCCCCCATCCGATTGAAGGTGGATCTAGCTTTTCTGATGCGTGCTCTAATCTCCTGGTTGTTGGTCCATTCTTCATTTATTATGGTGCCAAGGTAGTTGTAGTGCGTCACCCTTTCTGCAGGGAATTGGTTGACGTATGGTTGACCTTCTTGACACAGATCAACTGAACTGTCGTTTTAACTGACAAGAACCACGTGTTCAAGTCGAGCAAAGAAACATGTTGCTCTTTAAGTATTAAATTTTTATCCAATGTCATCGACCTAGAGTCACATTAGAATTTAAATTTGGAACAATGTAAAACCCTATATTGATGTCACAGCTACAATTTTAGTGTTAGCTTCAATTACAAAAGAAGGCACTGAGGATGATCTGATCTAGATCGAAAACGTCACGTTATGCTACTGTATAAATTTTGACGACACTTTTAAAAAAGTTTTAATTATATGTCTTCGTCTTCTTCTTCGTGCGACTAGGATTACTCCTGTTTGTGTGCCTCTTATTCTGTTTCAGCCGTTGTTGACTGTACATTATCTTGCCACCTTGTTAGCGGCCTTACAACGGGTCTTCTGCCACACTCGGTTTACATGTTCGTTCCAGTTTTTTTTCTTGTTTTTATCCACCTGTTAATATTTTGAATTTTGCATTGTTCGCGTATACTTCTGTTGGTTTGTCTGTCTCTTTATGATATGCCCGCTATTGATCTTAATACTTTCATTTCGATATTATTGTTTCGTCTTTCTTGTATCGGTCCTTGTCTCTGCTGCATATGTTAGGATTGGTCTTTCTGTTGTCTTGTATACTTTCATATTGCTTTCCGTGGTCAGATATTTGTTTCTCCATATGGTTTCTCGGAGGCAACCACTTACTCTTGCCGCTTTTGATGCTTACCTTGTGGTCTCTGTTCTTATATCCCTGTCACTAGTGATCTCTTCTCCTAGGTAATTGAATTTCATTACTTGTTCAACAATTTTGCCATCTATTTCTAGTTTGCATCTACGCGGCTCTTTACTAATCACTATACATTTAGTTAATGTTAATTATATGTTTTATATTTAAATACAAATGTGAAGTGTTTTACTTCTGTGTAAGTTTTTTAAACGATGATATACAGCCAACTACTGGGATTTTCCCATTAATTTTTAATTCTTTTGAAAGTTTGTTGGTTCTAAAATATTGGCTGCGATCGGCAAAAAATACAAACCTAGAGCTCTACCAAGAAATCAATTGTCAAACTAGACTTGTACTGACGGGCAAAATCACTACTATAAAATAAACAAGGAAACATGAAAATCAAATATAAATAAATAAAAAACTGTATTAAGTATCTTGGTACCTATCTAGACAGGAAATTGTTATGGAAAGATCACATTCATCAAATTGTTAAAAAATCAGAAAACTCAATAAACATTTTAAGAGCTTTCTGTAAAACAAATTGGGGAGCAGACCCAAATATTGCTTTGATGTTTTACCGTAACATGATCAGGCCGATTTTCGATTATAACTGTCATTTATTTTGATCAGCGTCTAATACACATCTAAACAAACTTGAAATTCAAAAAAATAAATGCCTGAGATTATGCCTAGGTTATTTAAACTCCAGTCCAAATAATGGAAAATGAAGCGGTGGAACCTCCATTGCATTTACGCCGCCAATTCCTTAGCGACAAATTCACAGTCCGAATTATGTCCAAAAATTGTAAATACCTTCAAGATCTTAATGAGCTAGCAGTTTTAGACCTCACCCATAGGTACTGGAGAACTAAAAAGTCTATACCTTTGGTAGAAAGCTATCTAAGTACTGTAAAATATAACGATATTCCCTATAAAAGCCAAATTCCGCCCTACTACGGTGAAATGGCAAAAACACTATTTTCTAGAAAGGTTAGGATATGTTAGTTAAACTCACATTTACTCCCAAATATGTTTAATATAATTATTAAAGAAAAATGGACAAATTATCAGTACATTTTTACTGATGGGTCAAAAGATGCAAATGGAACGGGCTGTGTAATGTTCCACGAAAATAAAAATTACCATCACCAGTATAGTTTACCCAGTGAATGCTCAATATACACAGCAGAAATGATGGCAATAATGTTTGCTCTTCAGTATGTAGTACTGAATCGTACTAGCAACTATGTTATATTTACTGACAGTAAAAGCGTGGTCGACAGATTTAACAACATTCAAACAGTCAAACACATAAACCACATTGAACTGAAAATTCTTAAAATTCTTTATGAAACTATACAATTAGGATTAAATGTAATAATTACATGGATCAAGGGCCATTCAGCATATATGCTTGGAGAAAAAGTAAACAGAAATTTAATTCCAGCGACAGATATTGACACCGTTAGTAGACAAAAACTTAAAAATAATTGGCATTTACATTACAGAGAATGTAAGACTGGCTTAAACTTTTATCAGTGTAACACTAGGATACCCTCAATAAGATGGTTCTACACAGAATCTAATCGACATTTTATAAAGACCGTTAATCGGCTAAGAGCAAATCATGCTCTTTCTCCATCTTACATGCATGGAATCGGCTTATCAAATACTCTCAATTGTACTTGTGGTAAAATAGGCGATCTAACACATATTATATTAGAATGCGATTTACAAATTATTAATATAAACGAACTTTATAAGGAATTAATAAATTCTAAGTGTTGTTTTCCAACAAACCTTAATTTTTTAATATTTTCAAATAATATGGAAATTCTTCATTGCATTTACAAACATGTTAAAATATGTAAATATAAGTTGTAAATAGTATATAGGCATAATCTGTTAATAAGGTTTAAAAAAAACAAAAAAAGTATACCACAAAGTAAAAAAAAACATAAAAAGAAATAAAAAAATAGGAAAAGAACAAAAAACCAAAAAATAAAAAAAAAGAACAAAAAAAGCAAAAAACAAAAGGCAACAAAACAAAAAAAAGACAACAAAAAAAACAAGAAAATAATAAAAGAATAAAAAAAAAAGAAAATAAAAATATATCAAAACAAAATTTATGTATCCATAAAAATATTAGGTATATGTAGTACTAACATTTGACTATGAATCTGCAATCAATAAGAATTCAATATTCAGTTGATTTTAACAATAAACACAAATAAGTCTGGCTAATTGGCTCTGTCAAAGCCATTTTTCAGGAAAAAAAATATATAAATAAGTGGAAAAATAGAGAAAAATTCTAAAATATTGTTTTTTTCTACGCGTTATTTTATTACAGTTTTGTAAATATGGCTGTACTCCTGCAAAAATTTAAATTACAAAATGCAAAACCTTTGCCATCTCCGTCACTGTTTTTCACCAAAGACTTGAAGGTTATTTATAATCGAACGCTGGTAGACTGGGTCCCATTGTATGCTGATTAGGTACTACTGGACAAAAAACAAAGCGATTTTATTCCTACAGTCGAAATATTAAATCCGCAGTAGAAGTATGTGGGGATTTCACGTTTCTTTTCTTTTTTTTTTAACTGTAAGATGCTACTGCCAGTCCTGCCACCGTTTGGTCCGAGCCCACAGAAAAATATCCCGTCGTTAGTTCGTTTTTCATCGTTTTTTTTTTTTTATTTTCGTTTGTTATGGTTGTTGAGATTTGTAAAAAAAACTTGTTCGAACACGGTTGGAATTTTAGGAACTTCGCTATTTCCTAAAACTTTGAATCACGCATTTTTTAAAAGATCCCAGAAATATTTCAAATGTTTTTCTGTATACGTTAGAAGCGAATGCAAATAAAATCTCATGGTGTACATTTAATTGACTGTATAATGACGCTAAAGTCCTTTCAGACATTGAGAAATACTGTATAATACTTACGATACATAACCATACTATACAATTAAATGCATGCTTTGGTTTCTGAGCTCCTTGATAGAACTATGTCAATGGTAAATTAACATGCACACCGCCGTTGATTATCACCATGTTTCTTTTGTTCGATGAATATATATACCTAATACATCCAACAAACGTTCGAACCGATTTAATTCCCATTCCAGAAGACGTACCGTTGACAGTAGTAGAACAACTAGCCTGCATGAATATTACATATTACTGGCCTTGTCATGCAACCATATAGAATACCTTCATTATAATTAGACCATCTTAGTGAAGAGTAAGTTGATACGCGATCGGTGCCGGTGGTCCGTACGATGACGGACGGTTTAAGAAGAGGCAGGGGTACGATGAAATAAAGAACGAATGCTTCAAAAGAAAAAGAAAAAAAGAGCAGAAAACTATGGACTAAAAATTAATTAAGGCGAAGAGTAAACATATGAGAATGAGAAACATGTTACCAGGTGAGGAGAACTTGAAGATACAAATAAGGTAAGCAAAAAATGCATATTTGATAGGGTGTAAGAATCACCTAATATGGTAAAGAGATTCTAAAACTAAAAATTAGAATTGACAAAGAAAATCAGAAATTTGGAATGATATAGATAATAAACAAAAAGAATGAAATGCAAGCATCAAGAGCGGCAAGAGTAAGTGGTTGCTTTCGAGAAACCATATGGAGAAACAAATATCTGACCATGGAAAGCAAAATGAAAGTATACAAGACAACAGTAAGACCAATCCTAACATATGCAACGGAGACAAGGACCGATACAAGAAAGACCAAACAACAAATCAACAATATCGAAATGAAAGTATTAAGATCAATAGCGGGCATCATTAAGAGATAGAAAAACCAACAGAAGTATACGCGAACAATGCAAAATTCAAAATATTAACAGGTGGATAAAAACAAGAAAAAAAAAATCGGTTGCCTGTAAAGTCGGTTTTACGGGCGAAGATTTTACATGACAACGTCTTTTTCTCGGTAGAATATTTATTGATATGAATATTATTAAATTGCACAATAGGAACAAGGAATTGAATGAAAATAAGAATTGCACAAATTTTAACTATAGAAATATATTTTGTTTACTAAAACATTGTACATGTAAACTTAAACTTAACTAATTTCTATTTGAGTGATTTTGTTGAGGATAGGACGATGATAGGAGAAATATGAAATGAAAGGAAGTGTTTCTGCTGTAATGTGTCTTGAACGCCAAGAACGCTCGAGAAAGACAGAGACACAAGCACGGAAGCACGCACCGATTCAACGCGCCTAATTCTCTAGTGCTGCGCGCGCAGCGGACCGATCATGTTTGAGTGGGAGAGAGACGCAAGGCATTCGCCGGTCCGGCGGGCCTCTCTCTCGTTCGGTGACTCACTGTAACAGACGTGAGCGGGCGTTACACTTTTTCATGAATGACTCCGAGCCACAACCTAATTTAAGACGTTGTCACGTCAAAACTGGAACGAACATGTAAACCCAATGGGGCCAGATAGATTAGCGAAAAAGGTGGAAAGATAATGTACAGTCAACAAACAGTCAAACAGAATAAGAGGCAGACCAACAGGATTAATCCTAGTCTCGCGAAGAAGAAGAAGAAGAAGAATGAAATGATAAAAACTTACTAAGGCAGGAAAAATCCACCATGCAAAACAGTTGATAAAGATAATGCATATTGAAATCATGTAAATAGCAGAGATGGGATGACCAGATTCTGGAGAGGCACAAGTGGAAGATCACAAGCTATACTGCTCGGGAAAGAATAATGTACCTCATGAGTATGCAGTCTTAGTAATCTTATTACCCAAGGTTGCCAAATGTGTTACTAACTTTAAACCAATATCACAGAGAGTGATGTTACTACAAATACCTCATCAATATAAACATCATCCAAGTTTATGCTCGCACTGCAGACAAAGAACAGGATGAATTAATTAAGTTTTATCAGGAAATCAACAGAAACACACATAAAATTATAAGACAGGAAGTGCTCATTATTATAGGAGATTTTAATGCCAAACTTGGAGTTGGAGATAGGGTACATGACTATGGAGTCAGAAACGAGAGAGGAGATTTGATAAAAAAATTTGCAGAAGACCCTATTTATATAGGTAGAACTAGTTATCACCAACATATTCTTCCAATTATCCAATCTGTTCTCAAAGATAATTTCTAATAGAATTTACAAGCTGTGTGAGAGTCTAATTTCGTGCAACACGAGAGTTAAAGATACACCAAACGATGAAGACTCCAGGAAGGGAGTCGAAAGCTCGGAGTAACCAAATTCGAGGCAGGTCAGAGCGAAACCTTAGTCTGATTGATGATGGCCAACGGCTGAATATGGACACCGCACCTAAAGAAGAAGAAACTTTATACTATCAAAAGCTTCCTCGAAATCGAAATGAATTCTAAAAAAAAAGTGTTTGTTGTAATTAATAAAGCTATAATAAACTACGATCCACAATAAATTCGAAAAAACAAGTAATGGCAACAACTGCCTTAACCTCCCTACGAAAATAAACCTAGATAACATTATATATGTACATTATATTGTAGTTATTTAATTATTATTAGTAAGTAGACAGGAACTTCCACAACTGGTCAAACTTATAGGAAAATGCGTTAGACCAGGTAATGGTGAAATAAATATTCATATTCATAAATATCCAAATTCAGATATAAAATTGATGATCTTAAAGTTGTTTTCTTGCTTATTTCACCTATAATAGAGCTTCTCGGGTGCCTAATGCGGAATCCAAATTGTGTCCATGACACGTGTTCTTTAAATAAAATCATTAAGGTCATTATAATCTCGCCGAAAATTTATTAAAGTGGCCCTTAAAGAAGGCAAAAGTAAAGTCGATGAATTTTTAAGTATAAAATGAGAGAATTTTTAAGTATAAAATGAGATAATCTTTAATTTTTATCATTTTTTCAGCTGAAAATACATATTTTCAGCAGTGTGGAGATGCTTTGTATGGACCTCGTATTAGTTCAGCTGATAGTAGAACAATTCAGGTGGTTCAGAATTTGCTTCTTCGTCTGATCTGTGCTGTAAGAAGACACCAAACAATTTTTCATAAATTAAAACATGTTAAATGGCTGAACGTGGACAATAGAAAAGATTCCTTCTATAAGAATGTTTATCAATATTTTTCTAATAAACTTATATATAGAACTGACGTACACCATGCCTACCCAAGATAAAAACGTACAATTGCCATTATTAAATGGAGGCATATGTCTTCTTCCTACTTTCTACATAGGCAAAATGCCTGTTTTACTTCGATTTTTAGCCTCAGTTGACGTTGTCTGACCATCTTTTCCTCGGTCGTCCCTAGGATCTTCTTCCATTTGGCGATTTGTCTCTTGCTATTCGTTCTATTCTATTTTCTGTCATTCTTTCGATGTGTTGATTCCATTCCACTTTTCTTCTTTTGATCCTTGCGTTTATTTCCTCTATACCACATCTCGCTCGTATTTCCTCACTTCTTACTCTGTCTCTTAGAATTTGGTTTGTTATTTTTCGTAAGACTTTCATTTCTGTTGTTTCCAGTACTGCCGTCCTAACATGAAAGGTCCTATCTGCAAAATTTGGTAAAATGACTTTATTGGCTCATGGAATGCATAAACATATTATCTATGTATGTACAAAATGAAATTGTCCTGTAAGCTTCTTAAGTGCCTTATTATATACCTAAATGGTTTGTCCTAACTGACTAAAAAGTAATGTTTACTAACATAAATTGTCCTATCTCACATATGCTAAGAAAAATTGTCCGTTTTAACTTTAGAAATGTAGTTAGGACTATTTAAGGTAGCATTTTATAGTGAACGGCATCAGTTAGGACAATTTTGCGTAATATGACAAAAGCATGTTTGAAACATAACTTCAAATAATTAATTATAAAAGGTATTTGTTATTGTCAGACATTGGGTGTACGCTCATGCTTTTTGTATTTTAAGTAAATATATATTGTGAGAAATGGATGAAGGGTAAGTTTAATAATGTTACCTTATGTATAAGCAATAACTGATTGTAATTATTGTTTGTACTAGTAGCAAAAAATATAGACGCATATGCGTCTATATTCATTGGTAGTAGCAATGTAGCGTCACTTAGCCGGAACAGCGATAGATGTAAACTTATGGTGTATTTAGCCAAAATAGAGAAGGATCCAGATTATATACCTGGGCCGTCCAATGAATTCGACAATAATATCCGATATAGAACCAGAAGAAAACGAATTTAACTTCGTTCAGGATTTCATTCGAGATATTCATTTTACAGCTCACAATTATAAACAAAACAGTTAATAAAGCTAAGAGTAAACTGTATACAAAAACTGCGAAAATAAGAAAAAGAAAACAAATTGAAGAGCCATTTGTCGAAAGAAAGAAACAAAAAAGAGAGAGTTACATAAGAGTTTATAAAGTTAAAAAGTCACGTAAATTCAAATTCAATTGCGTTGAAAAAATTTCGTGTACTAGGCAAAAAGACATTAATACACAATACTGGCTATTGGAAAAGAACACCAAAAACAGTTTGTTTTGACCTGCGTAAAATAAAGTGAGAAAAAAAGAAGTACACCTCAGAATTAAACATTACCAAGAGTGTATTCCTGCAAATACTATCTAACATCAAAGAAAGCCGAAGAGGTGTGTATTTGTAAAATGAAAAGCGTGAAAAGATATTTCTTTTAGCGATATTGGGCTATGAAAAAGACAATAATCAAATTTTTTGAGCCAGGTCATACTTTTATGGCAATAGATTCATTTCATCACCAAGTTGAGCTTGCCCCCAAAAAATAAAAAAAGTAGGTATACGATTTTGACGATTTTTTCGAAACGGTAAAACAAGCCAATTCATCAAAAGTTAATTTAATAAAAATGCTACTTTTTAACTTCACTGACTGTACCTCCAAATATTAGTTAAAAAAGCTGATTTCTCGCGTTTACTTAAAAGATATAGTTTGTCTTTATTTTAAAAGAAGAAATTATTACAAAACAGAATTTGAAAACAATTTTATTGATTTAAAAGATATTTTTATGAGATACGTTAAGGGTAGGCTAACGAGTCCCCAGATTCGTAATACATGTCGCGGTGTAACAATGTCGCGTATTTTGAGAAGTTAATTGAGATATAATTTGAGATATAATATATAATTGAGATAATATTTTTGAGAAGATTTGCCGGTTAACGAACATGCTTTTAAGGAAGAAAATGATTATTATTAGTATTATTTTAATATTTTTATCGATACATATCATTTATGTTACATATATTACGATGTAAATTGTGTATTAAGTGCAAAACTTATTATAATCAAATTAAAAGTGTTCAGTTAATTGGAATTTCAGTTTCATTTAGGACAATTTCAGTAAGAAATAAAAAAAACGTACTTCATATACACTAAGTTAAATTGTCCTAAGTGACAATATAATCAAAAATCGACTAACCTGGAAAGAATAAATTAAAATTATGACTAGCAACTAAATTCTATTCTCCGTCATAATATATAAAATAAAACATAAAAAGTTTTTTAAATTACCAAGCGTTATACAATGAAAAGAAACAAAAACTCGATTTTCTCAAAACCTAAATTTTGCAGATAGGACCTTTCATGTTAGGACGGCAGAGTAGTCTTTGTGTTTTCGCCGTATCTGCTCTTGTTTCCGCTGTGTACGTCATTATCGGTCTTATTGTTGATTTATATATCCTGGTTTTCGTTTCCGTTGTGAGGTATTTGTTTCTCCAGATTGTGTTGTTCCAGATTGTGTTGTTGAGACATCCTGCTGCTCTGTTTGCCATGTTCACTTGTTTTTGTACTTCTTCTTCCACTTTTCCGTAGCTTGACAGTTTTATTCCCAAGTATTCAGTTTCCATCACTTGTTATATTATTTTGTTATTTACGACTAGTTTATATCGTCTCGGTTCCGCTGATATCACTATCGCTTTAGTTTTCTCTGTTGAGATCTCCATGTTGTATATGAGCGCCGTATCTTCGCATTCTTTAATTAATCTTTGTAGGTCATCTTCATTTTCGGCTGTTATTATGGCGTCGTCGGCGTAGCATATTATCCTTATTTCCTTTTCTCCCATTCTATATCCTCTTCTTTTTTAACTTTCTTGATTGATGATTTCATCCATTATCAGATTAAATATTAATGGGCTCAGCGAATCTCCTTGTCTAATGCCAGTTTCATATTTGATAGGTTGCGATAGTTTTCCTTTACATCTTACCATAGTATGTAAAATTTCAAAAGCGAAATGATGATAATAAAGGATATAAAACGATTTTGGTAGATAAACAACGATTTTGAAATATAAAAAATGGATAATGCATATTTTCTCAGGTTTGGTGTGAAAATTATATTATTTAACAATCTCTGTGATGAATATATCATTAATAATTCCACAAATTCGATAAAATACTACTGTAGAACATTAAGTATCAACAAAATTTCTATCAAACAATATATTATGTTGATTCGTCCATACCTCTATTACCGTTCGACAACCAAAAATCCAATCTTCGACCCCCTATTTAACTGCTCTTAGGTTAAAACTAAACCTCTATAATTTTCCGTCAGATCCCTAACTGATCGCTTATCCGTAAATGCCCCTATGGCTCGTAAAGACAAACCGTAATGGGTGGATAGTGAGTGTATAGTGTATCGGACAGATTATCTATATCATAAACACATATATGGGCATATCGGTCGTAATCTGGTACGGTACACAGAGAAGTGTAATTTACACAATCGCTCAAGGGTGATCTTTACATAATGCATCTAAGAGGGGTCATTCGCGCTACTACTTTATGTTTTGCGCGAACGGACGAGAAAGGGTATCTTTAGGTGCATGTGCAAGAGTTTGCCCGCCCCGTGATTTTGACAGTTGAATTGATAGGGAATTTTGTGATAATGATCTTGATTTAGATAACTTTAAATCAAATAGATTAACGAAAAAAAAACACTTCCTAAAAGTTTTCATTTGCATCTTTATACAACCTAGAATAGAAAGGATAGAAAAGGCTAGAGCAAATTTCAACAAAATGAGAAGAGTGCTATGTACCAGGGATTTAAAACTGGAACTATAGTGTATTTTTATGTATGAGAGAGTAATAAAACAATAAATTATGTATGCAAATCCCTAAACTGTTGATACGGGTGACTCAATGAAAAACAGATATTTGTCAACAAGTTTACAGAAGTATATAGGAAAACAATTTTAAATTGAGTATGACCACCAGGTATAAAGGTTGGAGCAGAATAGAATACAATAGTTGTGAGGCTTACTAATCCCTAAATAAGGTTGCCAGTGTCGGAGTGATGGAGGTTAACAGGTACTAATGAATTTGCAAGAAATGTAAGATGTTTATTTTATTGGTTATATATAACCAATAAAAGTTTAATAAGTACCTACCTATTTGCAAAATAAAGTTTAATTCTTTAGATAAAATAAAACGTTTTATTTTATCTGAAATGAGTGCATTCCACGAAGTAAGGGTTTCAACAATCAAACATTTAATTCTTTAATTCCAGGAATCTACGACAGTAATTGACTAGATAATTACCTTCTAAACTTATTCCACAGAAAATGTGATAGTGGGTTTTTCCATTTTGTAGGAAGGTCAAAGTGGCGTATTCAAAATTCTTAACAGTTCACTAAAAGTAGGTACTTCAGTTGCAAGGTGCAGTTTATTGTGTATACTAGTGTTATGGAAAATTTGGAAGTGCCGTGTAAACGCCGAAAAATTGGTCCTTTAACAGTTAATGAAAAAACATTAATATTTAATTGTTTTAAATCATTTACAGATAAACGTTTATATGAAAGTGTTGATGAGACCGTTGAGTTAGTTAGCAGTACACTTGGTGTTGGGAAATCTACGATTTACAGAGTTATTAAAGAAGAGAAATGTGGTAGTTTTCAAATGCCACGTAATGCTCCAGGGAAACCAAAATTTCAAATAGAATATCATTTTAAAGAAGGACTTCGACGGAAAGTGCATGAATTCTTCTTTAGACAAGAATTTCCAACATTGGATAAAGTTCTTGTCTCAGTTCGAGATGATAAGGATTACCCAGAAATGAGTCGAAGTACGTTATGGAAACTTTTAAAAGAAATAGGCTTCCGCTGGAAAAAGAATCCCAGAAAGTCTATTTTATTAGAAAGAAGCGATATTGTCATATGGAGAAGACATTTTCTAAGAACCATAAAGGAAATGGGAAACCAAAAAAGAAAAATATTTTATCTTGATGAAACATGGATCAACGAGGGTCATACACCAAATAAATTTTGGCAGGATGAAACTGTTACAAGTCAAAGGCACGCTTTTGTAAATAACTTATCTACTGGTTTAAACCCACCATCAGGAAAGGGACGCAGGCTGATAATAGTACACATTGGCAGTTCAGACGGTTTTGTTGAAGGTGGTTTATTAACTTTTGAATCAACTCGTACCGGTGACTACCATGAAGACATGAACGCTGATGTCTTTCAAGAATGGTTCGAACAAATGATAGATCTTCTTCCTAAGAACTGTGTAATAGTAATGGATAATGCAAGTTATCACTCCAGACTTATAGAAGGACTGCCCACAACCAAGTGGTTAAAAAAAGACTTGCAGAATTGGCTGAGTTCAAAAAATATTACGTACCATCCCGGATCTATAAGAAAGGAACTTTATTCGTTGTGTGCCCTTCATAAAGAAAAATTTAAAAAATACGAAATTGATGAAATTGCCAAAAATCGTGGAATGACAGTACTTAGATCCCCACCATATCATTGTGAATTAAACCCGATTGAACTGGTATGGGCACAGATAAAGAGTGAAGTTTCAAGAAAAAATACCACTTTTAAAATTCATGATGTTAAACAGTTGTTTTTGGAGGCCGTAAATAATGTAAAACCTGAAAACTGGGAAAAGGCAGTAAATCACACTATTAAAGAAGAGGAAAAAATGTGGAAGCTGGACAATATTACTGATAAAATGATCGAGCCAGTTATTATAAATCTTGATTCTGAAAGTTCATCTTCTGAATCTGATTTGGATTTGTAACAAGTAGCTGTAAGTTTTATATTAATATTTTTATTCATCTATTTAACATACCTTAGACGGTTTTAAAAACTCTTTTTCTCATTTGTAATTTTTAAAAATTAAGAAAATGTGAATTTTTTAAAACCCTTTTTAATGTAGGCCAGTCAGTTCTAATATAGTGTGTGATAAAGGAGGTCACTTTTGTTTACATACACATAACACTTTATAACACTGAAATAATTCATTTATTTTTTACAATTATTCAAAGTAATTTTTCAATTAATCTTGAGCACGCCCATGGAGTGGTCGGAGGTACCAGTTAAAATTATGCTAATTACTCTCTCGTTCATAAAAATAAACTATAAGAGTTAGGTTGGCGAGGTGCTATGTTTTTTCGACTTTATTTTATGGAGTGGAATCTTGGACCTTGAATGCGACATCAATGAAAAAACTGGAATCATTCGAGCTGTGGGTGTACAGAAGAATTCTGAAAATATCATGGACAGAACACGTCACAAAGAGGTTCTGGGAAGGATGAACAAAGAAATGGAAATTTTAAATACAATAAAAACAAGAATATTAGAATATCTCGGACATATTACACGGTGGCGAGAAATACACCTAGCTCCAACTGATTATGCAGGGAAAGATTCAAGGAAAGAGAAGCATAGGGAGGCGTAGAATGTCATGGCTGCGCAACCTGAGAGAGTGATACGGATGTACATCAAATGAACTTTTCAGAGCAGCCGTCTCAAAAGTCCGAATAGCTATGATGATTGCCGACCTCCGCCGCGGAGATGGCACTTGAAAAAGAAGACAACCTAGAAATATATCTTTCGATTAAAATTTTTTTTATTTACTACAACTGGAACTAAGACTATTAAATTTGTTTTATTTTACCGTACAAATGAGTCGTTGTAAAGGATCCTTGAATGTAGATTGCTTAAGTATTTTGGTCAATTATTGTTGACAAGAATAATTGTTGGAGTATATATGCAATAAATGACAGTGCGACAATAATTTAAAAGGAAGATAGTTTCAATGAACTAAAAGACGTATTAGACAAGCCAAATGAAAAAGAAATTTTAAATATTTAAATTGGACACACCATAAGAAAGTAGTTCCAGAACTTTGTAGAAAAACAATACGAAATAAAATAAGAATTGGACTTCAATTACAAAAAAGCTGGAAAACAGAGCGCTACAGTCGTACGGGCATGTACACAGAATGCCAGAGCACAGGTGGCTAAAAAGAATATTGCACTGGGACCCGCCGGGAAGAAGATGGGGTAAGATGAAAAACGTACATAGGACATGCTATGATAGATAGAGACCTCCAGCGAACTCATAATGTAAGTTATTCTGTTCTTAGTTTTCATTTCCCTTATCACGTATGGCTGTTAGCAATCTCGATATTTGTTTGCTTTGGATGTTATAACTTCTGTCACGTATTGTGTATATAGAACAATGTGTAAAGCTTATTTGAGACAAAGTTTTGGCCTCCAGTTATCATTCTGAACCTTCTTAATATATTGTTCCATTAATTATTACAGCTTGGTGTCGGCATTGTCTTATATGTGGTTATTTTCTAGGGATTCTTCGTTTTTATTTTCTCTTTCAATCAACCTATTGTTTTTTAGTTCGAGTTTATGTCTTTTGGCTTTTATGTGTATTCTCCGCAGTAAGTTTCTCCTAGTATAGTTCAATTTACGGACTTTATTCTTTTTCTTCTTCTTTATAAGCAATTCTGCTTGTTCATTGGTGGATTAATACCTCTATGGAAATTTGTCACACTAACTTTTGCGTGGTCGTCCGATAATTCTTCTACCGATTGGTGACTTATCTCTTGCTATTTTGACGACACGGGTCTCCTCCATTCTGCTTATGTGGTTATTCCATTCTTGTTTTTCTAATTTGTGTCCATTTGTGTCTTACACTGACTTTATAAATTCTGGCCTTCATCTCAGTTTTAATGTGTCTGTTTCGCCATATAGTGTTATTAAGGCAACCTGCCAGTCTATTTTTGTTTTTGTACTTGATCCCTAACTTCTTTGTCCAGGTCTCCATAGCTAGACAGTATAATTCCCAGGTATTTTATTTCCATTACTTGTTCAATACTGACGCCATCAATTTTTATTTTACATCTGGTTGGTTTTTTGCTGACTGCTATTGTTTTAGTTTTCTAAGATAAGATTGTCATATTAAATTCTTTTGCTCTTATGCTAAATATGTGGACCAATCTTTGCAGACTATCTTCATCTTGGGCTATCAATATTGCGTCGTCTGTGTAACAGAGTATTTTTATTTCTTTGTTTCCCATTCTGTATCCTCTTCCTTTTTTAACACTTTTGATGATTTTATCCAGTACAAATTAACGAGCAGGGGGCTCAATAAATCCCCTTGTCTTATTCCGCTGTCTATTTCTATAGGTTCTGTAAGTTGTCCGTCTATTCTGACTTCCATTTTGTTGTTTTGGTAGATGTTTTCGATAGTTTTTATAATGTTTAGGGGTACTTCTTTATTATACAGAAGGTGGATTACATATTTGAGTCTTACTCTGTCAAACGCTTTCTTAAGGTCATCAGATGCAGAAATGCTGATCTAATATACTCTAGTGATGTCTCAGTAATTTGATTTAGAACGAATATTGCATCTGTACACGATCTTCCACTGCGAAAACCCTGTTGTTCATCTGCTAAACTTATTCTTTGATTTATTAGCACTTGTAAAATTTTAGTTGTAAGTTTTAGGGTAGTATTTAACAAGTTTATATCTCTGCAGTTTTCTGGCTGTTTTTTATAATAGTAGAATTAGTTCGCTCGCGGATGCTGATAAGCAAAAAGCAACAACCTGCTCGACAATTACGGATAAGTAACATGCTAATCGACCATGTAAAATCGTATGTGTACCTTATCACCAACGTAAATGCAAAATGGGAACAGGCCACAGAAATTAAGAAAGCGAGAATAGAACTAGCTAGAGCAGCATTTAACAATATAAAAAAGCTCCTCATAAGCAAGGGTTTGTCTCTTCCATTAAAACTACGTCTAGTTAAATGCTACATTTTTTCGATCTTACTATATGGTATGGAGACCTGGACGCTGACAGAGACGCTCACGAGAAAACTAGAAGCATTCGAAATGTGTGTGTACCGACGCATTCTTCGTATATCCTGGACCGAACATGTCACCAATATAGAGGTACTCCAAAGAATCGGAAAGGAGAAAGAAATCGTGAGCACAATCAAACAAAGAAAGCTTGAATATCTAGGCCACATATTGAGACACGATAAGTACCGTCTACTGCAATTGATTGTCCAGGGGAAAGTAGACAATAAGCGAGGGCCAGGCAGGAGAAGACACTCGTGGCTCCAAAATCTGCGGAAGTGGTTCGGGCTCACATCGGTCGAACTATTCAGAAGCGCCGTAAACAAGATCAGAATTGCCATGTTGATAGCCAACGTTCGCAACGGACAGGGCACTTAAAGAAGAAGAAGAAGAAGTTCGCTCGTATATTCTAACTTCCTGTATATTTGTATTAAGTTCTTCATCTGTGGTAACTTCTGGTGTTTCCGGTTCCAGCGTAGTTTGTTCTTTCACTGCATAGAGCTTTTTTAGGTAGTCAATCCACGTATCCTTCTCTATGTGTTTTGGTTCTATTAGTTCCTTTACCTCCCTTCTTTGATATCTTATGAAGCGCCATATTTCCTTTTGCAGACCGTAAAAAGCATGTTCCATTTCTTTCGAAAAGCGTTCCCAGTGATAATTTTTTTATTTTCCTTACAAGTGCATGTGTTTGGTTTCTAATTGTCTAATATTTGTTCATCAAGAAGTTACTTGGCCGAGGCTAAGATATTAGATTTAATCTGCTTTTGTGTTTCTACTTTTTTCGGTTATTCTTTTTTGGAATAGGTATCTTGTGAAGTCATCTTGTAAGCTTTAGACTGGTGTATGCTGGCGTTTTGTTCTCACATATATGTGTTTTCATTCGGATTCTGCAAAATACCAATTTATGATCGCTTCATATTTCTGTTGATGTTAGTGCTCTTACATCCAAAATTTAAGAGGAGTGCTCTTACATCTCAAATTCACGGATTTCGTATGATGGATTTGATTGACAGTTTATCTTACTTCATTGGCTTTGAATGTCAAATCGGAAAAAGGGGTTGAAACGGACTAAACTATCGGACATCGATATGAGAGAATTACCTATGACTACCAGCAGAGAAAGAATTACTACTGCTATTACTGTTACAACTGTTGACAATCTTGATTTTGCATTTCTCCAGCAAGTTTTCACGCACGTTGGGATAATTCAAGTCGCTTTTGCTGGATAGATTGGGATGCAGTATCATCAAAGACTGCTATAGACCAGGGCGGATCTGTGAAAAAAGGACTAAATTTGGATGTGAGATTTTCTAGACGAATTAGGAAGGTCTTAAGTGAAATCTAAGTGATTGAGAAACATTGAATCAGAAAAGGCTTGTTTCCCCCTCTTTGTTTGTCTTTATTGCTATTTTTCAGCGATGGTAATAAATTAAAAGATTTTTAACCAGTTGTATCTCATGCCAAAATGAATTGTTTTAAAGTTATTAGCAAGAAAGAAGAAAAAAATCGATGTTTTTAGTAATTTTTAAATAATTTAATATTTTTATTAATGTTGACGATCTATTTTAGAAGGATAAGGAGTAAGAATGTGGCATCAATTAGAAAGGCCCCCGCAGTATATAACAGAAATGGTAAAAATGTATCGAAATGGACTTAATATTCCCTGCTTTTATTTTTTGTTAATTTAAGAATGCATCAATAACCTTAACCTTAAAAGTATTTTCCTGATTAAGAAAAGATTAAGTATCATAAAGAATTGGTACGGTAGACATTGTTCTAATTTATAGCGCAATTATGTGTGCTAAACTTTGTTAAAATCTTGCTGCGTATCAACCTTAAAAAAAGTTTCCGATTGAGTAAATTCACCCACTCCTTACCTGACGTTCTTCTAGGCTGATTTGCGTTCATAAACATTTCCCGTCAGCGAAACAAACGGGCTCAGCGAAAAGTGTGAATTGGTGTAATTTGGAACCTTCGTAGCAGTTTTGAAATTCGCGTTAAACTGTTCGCTTGAACGAAGCTGAAGAGCACCTGTCGACGACCGTAGGACAGACCTAATTTCGTCGTTCATTTTGACGCTTCGTTATAGTAGGGACGACCTTCAGCTGGTAATGTCGCTAGAAAAATTAAAGTGAAATTGAAAGGGGCGACAATAATAACTCTACTTAAGTTTATGGATCAAAATAAGTCATGTAAAGTAGTATACAGGTAGTAAATATGTAGTATACAGCGGCTGGTACATAGGGAGAAAATATAGTTACAAGCTAAAATATACTGGGGTGCAAAATTAACCGGACACGCTCAGATTTTTCCTAAAAACTGGCGTTTAAAAAAGTTTAAGATGTTCCCAATTGAGTATTTAATAACAAACAAAATTTTAAAAGTCAAATTTATTACAACTCAAAAATGTTATACAGAAAAAACAATAAACAATTCAAAAAATTTGAAAATTTGCAAAGAAACAAATTTTTTTTTTAAAATAGACATTTTTTATGGAAAACGATATTTAGTAGAGTGTCCCACGAGCCCTAATTACGACTCTCATTCGATCAGGAATACTTCTGATTAAGGCAGCAAAGTCTGCTCGAGGGATTTGCTCCCATTCGCAACTGCTTGCTCCAAATCATTCATGGTTTCAAATTTACCATGGTATTAAACGAATCCCAACTTGATCCAACTAATCCCGTCTTATTCTTGCGATGTACGAAAGTTTTCTCCAACAAATGGAGCAAATAGCACTACATGATCTTCCAAACATTGCTGAATATACCGTTGAGCGTTTAAATTTCCCCCTTGAATTGTAACAAGTTCTGCATTAGCCTCTAAGGAAATTCTTGCCCACACTATTATACCACCTCCATTAAATTGAACTCACGGAGTAAAACAACATTGCTGATATAGTTCACCAGCTCTTCGCCATATCCTAGGCCGACCATCGAATGAGTATCTGTTAAATCTTGAGTCATCCGTGAAAAGCACAGCACTCCAATGGTCAACACCCCAATTAAGATGTTCGCAAGCGAAGTGTAAACGTTGCCTCCGAAGATCTGCTGTTCATAGAGTTCCCGTGATAGGTATTCTGGACCTTAATCCACGTCTTTTAATGGTAAGAAACGGAAACTGTGTTTCTATGGACATCATTTAATCTTTGAACAAGTACTGGTGCTGATAATGTACGTTCGCGTAACGCTTGTAACCTTGACTTGGTGTGGTTCCTTGTCTACCTTGACCTGGCCTCTTGGTGTATTGTCCTGTTTCCCAAAATCTTTGTATTGCATCAAATACTGTACTTTGAGAAATGTACCTCCTAAAGCATTTGCGATGCATTGTGCTCTTTCTTCTGGTGTCATAATTTTTTTTAATCCAAGTTTTAAACAGGAGGCAATACAAAAACCTACATCCTAACTTATAATCAAGTACAGTACCACAATAAACTTTTAATACACACTAAGCCACTATTTTACATTAATAACAAAATGTATGTGTAAAAATGTTGTTATTCGCACAAACATCTAAACAGGTTCAATCAAGAATAAAACGTTATCGCTAATAAGGCATAAAATACTTAATTTTGCACCCCAGCGTATTAAGTTGTGTTAATTTTTATTTCGAGATTTTGAAATCTCTCTAGCGTAGATACGTAGGTGAGTCTCAAATTATCTGTTTACTCTATTGTTACATGATATATAGCTTTCGACTCTCTCTTAGGAGTCTTTTTAGGGGCTGCTGACATCTCATTCTTCTTCTTCTTCAAGTGCCATCTTCGTTCCGAAGGTTGGCGATCATCAGGGCTATACGTATTTTCGAAACTGCTGACCGAAACAATTCGTTGCTGCTACAGCTATACCATTCCCGTAGATTCTTTAGCCAGGAGTTTCGTCTTCATCCTATGGACCTTTTTCCTGCTATTTTCCCTTGCATAATTATTCGAAGCAGTTTATATCTTTCGCCTCTTGTAATGTGTCCCAAGTATTGCAGTTTTCGTTTTTTGATCGTAAATATGATTTCCTTTTCTTTATTCATTCTTCTCAAGACCTCGACATTTGTGACTCTCTCGGTCCATGATATTGTCAGGATTCTGCGATACATCCACAGTTCAAATGCCTCTAATTTTTTGGTTTCAATCTTTTTCAACGTCCATGATTTCATTCCGTAGAACAGCACATAAAGTACGTAACATCTCAGCAGACGAAGTTTCATTTCAAGGCTCAAATCTCTTCCGCAGAACACTCTCTTCATTTTAGTGAATATGGATCTGGCTTTTTCTATTCTTATTTTGATTTCTGCTGAGCTATCGTTGTCTTCATTTATAAAAGTGCCTAAATATTTGTATTTGCTAACTCGATCGATAATTTCATTGTGTAAATATAAATTTTGGACATTTTGTGTTGATTTCGATATTACCATAAATTTAGTTTTCTTTATGTTCAAAGATAGTCCATATTCTTCGCTGCAGTCTGCTATCTTATTCACCAATGTCTGTAGCTCTTCAAAAGCCATTCTTGTGGTATTTTTCCTGATGTATAAATGCTATTCAACTAAAATGTGAATCGAGTATTTTTCTATTAGTTTAAGGATTTCCGTTGGTATTTCATCTGGACCTGGGGCTTTACCATTTTTCATTCTTTTTAGTGCGTACATTACTTCTTCTTTCGTTATTTCTGGACCTTCGTCTCCTTGTATGTTACTTAGCTCAGATTGTTGTCTATCATCTGCAAAGAGTTCTTCAATATAGTTTTTCCATGTCTTCAACTGTTCTTCTAGTTCTGTTATTATGTTTCCGTTGACATTATACAGGGTATTTGGCTGCTTACGTTTTTGTGTACCTGCAAGTTCTTTCACTTTTTTATGTACATTAAAAATATCATGTTTTGCCTGCATTTGCTCTATTTCTTTTATAGAAATCTTCTTTTGCTATTCTGATTTCTATTTTGATTTCTATCTGTATTTGTTTATAGCGGACATCTCATTAGCGGAGCTGAATTAATGGATGAACCAGGCAGTGCCTTATTTGGATTGAGATGCCGTCACTTTTTATTAAGATAATTGGGACGTTTATCGATTTCAATAGCTTCTCTGATAATTTTTGCTTTAAAGAAACGGCCACCTTGTTTATATTTGAATTGATCGTTGGATTTGACCTATGCTAGATCTATGACTGTCTGCATAAGGAATTTTATAAACGACAATTTTCATTTACCTTCTTTTTTGCATTTAGCGTTCATCCACCATATGCAATTATTAATGGAAACAAAGTGTTTGTTTTAAACCACCTTTTCTTGCTACCTTTGGCATTAACTTTGCTGATAGTCTACTAAACATTCTCATATTTATCTTTTAAATTTTATTCAGCCTTATATGCTCTTCATTGAATTATTTCTAATAACTGTTTGAAACTTACAATGGTTAATAAACGGCGCGGTCGTTAATTGTACGTACGCTTTGCAAAACAAACTGCCCGACTAAAAAATTTCCCTCTGTCGACCCGTACGAAAGTCGGAGCTGTCCTCATCATCTACCAGCCGAGAAAATTTGCATTTTAAACAGGCACGAGCTTCTTTTAACTCGCTAGTTCTCTCGTTAAATGCAAATGGCCGCCGTAATGAAGCAGTCGAAGTGAGGGTTGGGGGCGGCAGAAGGGGCTGGTGTCTCGGGGGAAAGTGAAAATTCGAAAGACAAAGACTTTTAGCCGGAATCGGTAGGAAACGATTAATGGGTTTTGGTGGAACGGTGTAAGCTTAAACTTTCCTAACCTAGTACCTTCATATGAAAACCATGACGACATTACGTAAATATATGGCATCAGCAGAAATTGTTTTTATTAATTTCATTTTTTTTATCGACTAATTTCCTACATTAATTAATGTGTTAAATATTTAACTAATTTAAGACCAGTTATTTTCTTGCTGGAGGGGTTTGTGTTTTAAATTATGTATATTATTTTCAAGGTCAGCAATATACTAGCAATATACTTATTAAAAAGAGTAAAACTTTTAATTTGAAATATGTATCTATCTGCATTATTAAGATTACCTCTGTTGATTTTTTAGGTTCCTCTGATCTACAGATTCAAGTATGATTGCTCGTCGAAACTTATTAAATTTGATCTTCTTGTTCGTATCCTCACTTGACATTCGTGATCTTTTCTCAACAGTTATAAAACCAAAGTGTTATCAACACTGTGGTTTATTCCCAAATAATCAACATAAATATCACATTGATCAAAGGCTATGTCTTCAGTTTTGTTGCCACTTCTTTAAATTTTTATGTTAAGTCTTTTTATCTGGATGGTCTAGTCTAGTGACTAAACCTTTTGACTTACTAACATAAAATCAAAAACATAAAATTGCTGCGCTGGGACGTGAATTTGGATTTCAAGCGTATAAGCACTCCCCTTCACAACAACGTGTTGTACTAATAGTACAATTGTAACAAATATAGCTAGATATTGTAGCAAATATACCTAATGAGCCGCCAATTACCTATTCAGTAATTATTTTATATATATACAGATACTCATCTTTAGCACAATATTTTTTCTGCATCGGTCTTGTAAATCCAAGAACCTAACAAACACGAACCTCAAAAATCCAGATATATAAAACAGTGATTAAAGCAGTGCTCACATATGAGTGTTGGACGCGGATTTCAACAAAAGTAATGGAAAGAAAACTCAGGTGTTGAACTTATCCTTCTCCTCAATCTTTTCTCCTTCCCGTCCAGGGAGAAGGCCCTTACGATTGCGGTGAAGAGATAAAATATGGTAAGATTTAAGAATAATGAGGCTATCTGCAGGAGCTAATCAATAGAGTTGACATGGAATGCACAAATTGGGGACTGTCGATAAATATTGATAAAACTAAATACATGGTGACCAGTAAAGTGGATATCGGCGCAACCCAACTGATATTAAACCAACAACCGCTGCAGAGAGTTCAGAGATTCAAATACCTTGGATGTTGGATTACCCAAAATCTAGATCCATCCTTCGAAATTCGATGTAGAATTGAACAGGCAAGAAACTCATTTCAAAAATTGAAGCTTCTATTATCCAATAACTCATTAAATTTGGAAATCCGTGAAAAGTTTACAAGATGTTACGTGTGGTCTGTACTTTTGTATGGATGTGAAACTTGGACTTTAAACGCCGATATCATGAATAAAATCGAGGCGTTTGAGATGTGGTTGTATCGAAGGATACTAAAAATTCCATGGACTAGCAGAACCAGAAACGAAGAAGATCTTCGAAGAATGGGACATCAACGAACTCTATTAAATATTATTAAGAGGCGTAAACTAGAATATCTTGGACATATAATCAGAGGACCAATATATGAGTTCCTTCGGCTAATTCTCAACGGTAAAATCGAAGGAAAGAAATGGATAGGACGGAAGAAACTCTCTTGATTGAGTAATTTGCGGCAGTGGACAGGTTTGACAGCGGACCAATTGCTACACGTAGCGCAAGACCGAGATCAGTATAAAAATATTATAAGCATGGTAGTCGCCGACGTTCCGTAGGGATATGGCACTCTAAGAAGAAGAAGAGGCTATCCACCGATCCAACTACCATGGACAACTGTGTGAGATGGACTGCCTCTTTACAGATTGATGCAAGGTCTGAGAACGCAATATCCGTAGCTTTTGTCTTTCGGAGTCGAATCAGTCAACTGTTTGCTATCAATCTTTTGCTTACAATCAGCTATGCATTACTAAATTTAAAACCAGATTTAAACAGAAGGTTTTTAGATGAATCTATCAAGCAGAATATAAATAGACACATTCTCAAGCCATTACTATCTGATTCTAGTATGACTGATAATCTGAGTAATCATACCATCGGTTCATCCTAACTAAATCAACCACCCTTTTTAGAAAATTTTCCTTCAATCCATATATATAGATATATATATATATATATATATATATATATATATATATATGTATAATATATATATATATATATATACACTTCTCAACAATTGAAGTGGATATTATGAAAATGTGTATTTTATTTTTTGTTCATAAGGTCAAACAAAAAAATGGAGTGATATAAATAAAGATTTATTTTCACTTCGTATTTTCATACAGATGAACCGAAAGAAAGAAATTCTTTAAGAAAAAAAATAGAAAATAAACAAAAATTGTAAAATTAACAACCTAAAATTTATATTCCTGCTCAATTTCTAATATCCCGAAAAGAAAAATTAATAGTGTGTGGGTCCACCTCTGTGTCGCCTTAGTGCTATAACTATTTGGAAGACCTCTTATTAAATTATTGATGAACTACTGCGGCATGCGTTCCCAAATCGCGCGTAATGTCGACCAACTGATCTAAGGTTTGGGGCGGTTGAAGGAGCCTGTTTTGTTGCATAGACATTTCGGCCCAAACATGTTCAATGCAATTCATATCAGATGAACACGGTGGCCACTCCATTCTTGTAATGTCATGAGCTTCTATACACTCGTTGACAATTCTCGCACGGTGAGGGCGAGCATTATCATCAATCAGAACAAATTGTTCGCCTATTGCACCAAAAAATAGAACAACTATTGGTACTATGACTCTGTCTCGATATCGTGTAGCAGTCATTGTCTCATTAATTAAGACGACTAAGTCCGTGCGACCGTCAAAACATATGCCTCCCCACACGCAAACGGATCCACCCCCAAAAAGAGTGGTTGGGACTCTCAGATTTTCATTGTAACGCTGTCCTCTTTCCCTCCGCACCATTATTCGGCCATCATACGTATACAAACGAAATCTGGACTCTTCAGTAAAGAGACAATTCCTCCAGTTTTCGAAATTCCACTGATAGTGTTCCATCGCCCAGCAATATCTGCATGCACGCTGTTCCCTAGTTAGTTGTGGATGGGTAGCGCGCCGTCTAGCCCTTAATTTGGATGCATGTAACCGTCTTCTGACAGTTTGACTGGAAATCGCTCGTCCAATAGCATTCCTGAAAATACTGTTAATTCTGGAAGCCGTGAATGTTGGGTTTCTTCTTGCCGTCAGAACTACAAAACGGTCTTGCCGACGAGTTGGAGATCGTTCTCTTCCTCCTCCATGCCTGTATGTTGCAGATCCAGTTGCTACATACCGATTCCATGTACGACTTATCACACTTTGCGACACATTTAGCCTCATAGCAACCTCTTGTTGAGTTATGCCTTGTTGGATCCAACGAACTAATTGCTCGAGCTGCACTAGTTCTAAACGTCTTTGCGGCATAATGTTTTTGTGATAAATAGATTTCTTGACTTATCGACAACTGGTAAAGCCAATACAAGCACTTTTATACGAATGATATATTCATGTTTGGAACAATATGTCTCTCTTTGTACGAGATAAGGACCGATAAGAATAGGGAGAAAAAAACCGCATGCAAAAAATATTGGCAATAAAGATAGCATAATTGAGTATAGTACAGGCAATTATTTTAAAAATAGTTTTATATGTTAATTTTAGGAATTTTAAAATTATCCACTTCAATTGTTGAGTAGTATATATATATATATATATATATATATATATATATATATATATATATATATATATATATATCACATCTTCAACCACCAATAACCAATTAGGACAATAAAGCCATTTTAACTATTATATTTCGACAATAAAATCGTTGAGAAGATAAAAATCCTCCGGAAATAATTACAGTATCAAGTAAAAAGCTTTATAAAAAAAGATGATAAGCCCGAGATAACCTTCTTTGTGTGCGATTTTTCGGTAATCTCCAAGTAATCTTCTTCCTTCCGGAGGAGAGGAAGCAATAAAAAATCCGCGGCACGCGGAGCAGCTCGTCGGTCGCCATTGTTCCCAAATAACTTATGCACGTAGAAAATTAAAACGCGGATCCAGTGACGTACGCGACGAAGGAATTTAGAGTTTCGACAAGTTGGATTTTCGTATTTCACGTTGTTTTGTTGAAATAAAGAAAGATGATTTAAAATTACTCGTTTGAGTTCGATATTCTAAGAAAAAAAACGTGTTTTATATTTTTTACATAGAACAAAAAAAAAAGACTAAAGTGGTATTGACATGTAAGAAGAACTAGCGACAGCAGATGGATAAAGAGAATAACCGAATGGAGTCCCATAGGAAGGAGGAAAAGAGGACGACCCCGAAAATCCTGGAGGAACGAAGTAGATGACGCCATGAGTAAGAGAGGCCTAAACGACGGAGAATGGGACAACAGAGAGAGATGGAAACGGTTGAGCGAGGGAAGGCAGTGAATACTGTAGAATCCCTGAATGTATATAACCAGTATATGGGAAATATAGACATTTGTGCATTCCAAGAAACCAAGAAGAATTAAAAACCATTATGGATAAAATACCTCATGAAGAACCCTTAATTCTTATGGCTGACTGTAATGCACGAATCGGTAGTATAAAAAATGAAATAGTCCAGGAGTAAAACAAAGATTTAATGAAAACCATATCGACGCAAATGGAGAACTCATAGTTAATCTCTGTGTTTTTAACGAACTGAGAATCAATAATATATTTTTCGACCACAGGCTCCAGTGTAAATATCATCATCATCATCATCCAGCCCCATTTTCACATCCATTGTTGGATATAGGCCTCCTCCAAACGTCTCCAGTTCTCTCTATCTCTAGCTGCTGCAATCCAGTTTGTTTCTATTCTCCTTAGGTCGTCGGTCCATCGGGTGGGTGGTCCCCACTCCAATAATCTCCACTGTAAATATACATTTAAAATAATCTTGAAAAACAAACACCTAAGACAAAACACAAAACAAGAACCCATAAAGCAGCAATTAGACCTATATTAACATACACAGTGGAGACAAGAGCTGACACATCTAAAACGAGACGACTACTAGAAACAACAGATACGAAAATACTCCGACGAATATCAGGGATAGGGAGATCTGTTGGATAGGGAGATAAGCTTAAACATAAAAACAGCATGCAATATAGAAGATATAAATGGATGAGTGACAAAACGGAAACAGAAGTGGAACGAACACATTACTAGAGGGGCAGAGGGTACGGTAGTATGAATAGCAAGAAAAAGATGATGAGATAGTTTAAACAATTTACAAGGCCAATATTGAAGAAGAAACAGGCTTTAATTCCTACACACAAGAAGGAAGAATAAGAAGACCAGTATATGCGAAATATTCACAATCTTAAGTATTAAAAACTACAGGATCAGATACAGGAGAGCTCTATAAACTAAGGTACTCCGGAAAACCACTTTCCTCCTTAAGAAATCCATTCATTCCAACCCTAGAATGTGTACCGTTTTTAGGTTATGTTTATTATTATGTCAAATTGACATGATAATATACAAAAAATTAAAAAAATGACCCAACATTTGTTTTAAATCTAACTTAAAATTAGTTTGTGCTTTGAGTTCAACTTGATTTAATTAATGCTGTTGGGAAAGTATTTAGAATTTATTTACATATTTTACATTTAATATATTTTTACTGCATTACAATTCGCTCCGTGCGTGACTGACGCGACACCTACCGCCTTCATGTGACAGTTTTGGACCTACCAATTTTCAGGTTAAACATATGACATATGTTTGACATGTTTGACATTTTTAAATACATGCGAAATTGACAATTATTACTAATTAACTTTTTAATTATATTTTTTCAGTTTATGTACAAAATAAATGTAGTATTAAAAACTGGGTTTTTTAAAATTCATCATAATACATATATCTTTTCAACCATAAACGGAAAAGAAAGGGAAAAATCTAGTACTGGCAAATCAAGTTTTTCACGTGAAAGAGCATATATTTAAAAACAGTAATAGTAAAAGTTATGATATAAAAGCTAAAGTCATCAGGCACTCTGCAGTTAGCTTGAAGCCTTATAAAATATCATTTAAGGTAAATTGTTTAAATTTTTCCCATTTCAATTGCATAAAAATGAAGTTATGTGATATTTACTCTTTCATATTAATAGCACGGATGCATCTTTTTCTTTTCTCTAATTTATATGTAATCTTTGGGAACCTATAAAAACTACACTTACTATTTTTGCTATTATTAGCACAATTAAATACGCAATATGTATTTGCACACATTTTTGATAAAATTTATGCGTAAAAAGGTATTTCCAATTTTGTCATATTTCGCCGCTACGCACGCTGGCATCGTTTCAAAGTACAACTACCATGGTCACGCACGGAGCGAATATGATCTTGTTTAATGAATATTCTAACTACTTATTTACCTTAAAATTTTACAGTATATTATTTTCCTTCTATTCACTAAATTACTATTGTTAAACTGGCTAACACACGGTATGGTAATCTGTTTTTAAGTTCAAAGAAATTCACTTGTCTTTGTTATTTGCTAACTGCTCGAATTTCTGTGAACCCTTTAGTTAACTTATCGTCTTTTAAAAGCGCATTACAATATCGCTGATTTATGGGGTCCACTTGTCCCACTAACCTACGGATCACCTAAGAAGGGTGATCACAGGGTTTCTGCCTATCTCATACCAAGAAAGGATCCTTCGAATCGAGACATCGCGATGTAAGCATCTCTAGTTCGACCAGGACGTATGCGTCCCCTGCGTCGCGACGAGCAGATGCCTCTCTTCTATTGCTTTCTACAATTAATACACCATATTTAAAAGGTGTATTTTAAAGGTATTTTTTCTCTGTACCGATAACATCAATGAGTTAAGCCAGATATTTTCGTGATATTTAAATTAATTGCTAATTTATTTATAATCAAAATATTGCCTCTTTTTCGTTATTATTCTAATCATTTAACCAGCGACCTCAGTGTTTGACAAAAAACAAACGCAATCACAGTTTTTTTTTAATGTATGGGTATGTTTAATTAAAATTGTCACGGTACCGTCACTGTATATGTAGAAAATTAAAACAAGACTATCTTTTCTTCATCCATTCGTCGTGTCCCGGCGGCGGTAGCAGCGGCGGCCATATTGTATCGTTGACTGATTAAAAAAGCAATTGCGCTCGGCGTGTATGCATATTTCGGCTTTAGAAAATTTGTGAATTTTTAATCGCTCCCGTGATTAGTCCTGCCTGATGGCTTAGCGTAATCTTCCGGCGGCGAAGGGAAAGGAACAGGGAGCGGGAACTGGGAAACGAGAGTATTACAATATCTGCGCAACACTTTGCAGTGCCGGTTTCTCGTGTAGAAAAAACTTCCATTGTGATACTTTTATCCGACTCAGTTGGCATCAAGTAAATACTACTTTAAAATATTTTATCAAGTACATTCTTTGTTGCTTTGCTTGCAAATGAGGTATACACTTCATTTAAAAATTATAGGAGTCTACCAACGTAAAAATGAGATTTCCTCCGATTTGTTTAAAGACACATCGATTTTTATAAAATTTTGGAAATTTTCTCTATTTACCCTCCACATCAAAGTCTACTGGACTCCAATCACTTAATGTGATTGCGAATGCGAAGAGTTCAAGTCTCTGCTACGTATAGAAATATTGAGAATACAAGGGCATTCACCAGTTTCATCTTGATATTTTGAGAGATAAATCTGTCTTTTCATACGTTAGTTAGGCGAATTATCGCATTTTCTGCCATACCAATACTTCTCCGAACATCTGTTACCATCGTTAGTTATACTAGAAGCAAGATAGACAAAACTGTCCACTCTCTGGTGTTCTTGTAACATGTTAGTTAGTTGAATAGTGTGGAATCTGTCCACCACCATTGTTTTTGTCTTAGCTTTATTGATTTTCATACCAACTTTATTGCTTTCCTACTCAACTCTTCGCAGGAGATTAAACATTTCTTGCTCATTTGCTGCTATAAGTGTAGTGTCATCAGCAAATCTTAAATTGGAGATTTTCCTGCCAGCCACTGTTACTCCACCGGCCCATCCATCTAAAGCAATCCTCATGACATGTTCACCATAAATGTTGAATAAGTCTGGTGACAACACGCATCCTTGTCTAACACCTCTCTTGGTCTTGAATTGGTTTGAGAACTTCTGATCTAGTTCTACTGTTGCTATATTGGACTGTACAAATACCAGGAAATATCACCAGGTGCATTGGTGTGCCCATTTCTATTAAAATGGGCCACAGATTTATCCAGCTTACACAATCAAATGCCTTTTGGTAGTCAACGAAGCATATAATCATTGGTATTTGAAATTCTCTACACTTTTCAATGAGTTGTCTCAGGTTCAGGATTTGTTCCCGTATGCCTTTACCCCTTACAAACCCCGTTTGTTCCTGAAGTATTTTGTAATGTAGATAGGTTTTTAATCTGTTTTTAGTGATATGCAACAAGATTTTATTAGCATTGTAACGAATATTTTTGACTACCACATAGGGTATGAGTTAAAAATTGGGGACTGAATTTATTGGGGCAGAGATAGGGCAAACAAAATAAACGAAACTTATGCGAACGGCACTCAGGGTTTATTTGGAGAGCTGGGGTCGTGGACAAAACAAAACAACAAGAAGGGCCTCTAGCTATTTAAAATGGGACGCCGCTTCGAAGAAACTTCCTGCTGAAGAAAAAAGGTGGTTCGGTCGTAAAAAACACAAAATAGAGGTTAGGAGACTTTTCTAAATAAATAAACAAAATGATTTCGAGAAATAAATTAAACATTTATTGTTTTCTCACCACAAACAGTTACAAAAATAAATGGCACAAAATAACGTATAGATAGTTACAGAGATAAATACCAAAATAACCAAAGCAACACTTACTATGTCCTACACTAATATGTTTACAAGTGGGAGATTCTACAAAATTTACAATAAATTGTTTCTGGGCTATAGTCTGTGACAGAAATAAATCATTACAAATAAAGAATTATCTTTAGAGATCAAAATATGTAGACAGGCTAACCTGCTTTAAAAACAAAACAAACTAATATTGTCAAGCTAGCTTTATTATTGTCAAAAATAATAAAGCTAGCTGTCAGATGTCAACATTAAATTTTACAACGGAGAAAAATTAAAATGACAGCTAACCACAATTTATTATTAAAAAAAATGTCTATCTTTACTTTAAAATTTAAACACGAAAAAGTTACCTGAGTTTCATTAAAAATGCACTAAAACTTCTGGGGGTGGAAACTAGGACAACAATTTGAGGTTGAAATTGGCAGCACTAGACACAGATTTCGACTGTGCTTCTTAATTAAACTGGAACCATCGTGGTTACTTTTCAAATTGGTTGTACACGCCGTTTTACAAATATCTCAGATCAGATACGGCATACCACAAAAAACGGCGATTACTCTTACTTTAACAGACAAATTACTTTGAGTATAATCACTTTTTTTTGGACAAATTTGCCGGTGAAAAGGGACGAAGAACAAAAAAATATTACAAATTTAACGTAAAATTTGGACAAACGCTGAAGCAAACTGCCCTTAACAGCGACCTCAGCGAGAGTGTCGCAATTATCTTTCCGGCAAAACCTTCTCAGCGATCTAAATTGATGTTTATTTGAATCGCAATATCGAGCTGCTTTCGATAAAAGAAAATACGCGTCCGTGGTATATAAACAAACTCTAAAATGGTTTATATCAACTCGGCGACGCAAAGAGGAATTTAAATATTTTGGTGTTTTAATACGTATACGAGGGGATCTCAATATATACCAAGGAATTTTAAAATGCTACGGCATGTGTTATTAGTGACAGTGTGCGATAGTTTTCACATCTGGTAGTAGTTCCTTTTTATGTAGCGGGATATAAAGTGAGATACACCAATCAGATGGTCATTTTCCTGAATTCCAAACGGCAACACATATAAAATGGCTGATATGTAATCCTTTGTTACCTAGTAACTGTAGTATTTCACCTGCTATTGAATCAATGCCTGTGGATTTATTTTTCTTTAGCGATTTAATTGCATCTTTGACTTCAGCGAGTAAGACAGTAGGTTCTCTATTTTCGCTATGTTTCCAATATTTCGTCAGTGTAGGTCTTTAGATTACCTTCCTTATCTATTACAGACCACGTTTGAGATTTACATTCTCTGGTATGGAGTTTGATATTCTGAAATAAATCCCTCGGTTCATTTCGACACCCATGTATATCTCTATTTGAGAGATGTAATCAGCTTAGCATTCTTCTTCTTGTTCTCGTGCCACTCCTAGCGGAGATTAGAAATCATCATGACCACTGCGACTTTGTTAGCAGCGCGCCTAAAAAGTTCAATCGAACTACACCCGAACCATTCACGTAGATTACGAAGCTACGATATTTTTCTTCTTCCCACACTTCTTTTGCCCTTAATTTTGCCCTGCATGATATTTCTTAAAAGTTCGTACTTTTCTCCTCTCACAATGTGCCCCAAGTATTCCATCTTTCTAGTTTTTATCTCATTCAGAATTTCGCATCTTTTGTCTAAACTTTGGAGTACTTGCGTGTTAGTGACGCGGTCCATCCATGATATTCTGAGAATGCGCCTATAGCACCACATCTCGAAAGCTTCGATGTTTTTTGTGGTCAACTGTTTTAGTGTCCAAGCCTCTACTCCATACAACAGGGTAGAAAAGACATAACACCGCAACATTCGTATTCGTAACTTTATATTGATATCACGATTGCAAAAGAGTTTGCGCATTCTATTAAAGACTGATCTAGCGATTTCTATTCTACATCTAATCTCTTTTGTTTGATCAGTATCGTCTGTGATCCAAGCTTAGCATTAGGTTAGCACAATCCACGTTAAATATGTATTTTACTATTATTAATATTGTTTTATTTTCTTTTTCAGGTAAGCCACAACCCTTCATATAACTGTTTGGTAATGTATATAAAATTATTTTATTTATTGCTTCAAAATAATTATATAATTGTTTGAAGCCAATACTACTAGTATTATGAGAGACGGTTTATAGTGCATACAAAGGATTACTATGATAATAGTCATATTAATCACTCACTCACCTATATTGTTGCACTCAAAAATTAGTTTTGAAATTTGTATTTATAGGATTTAACTTTAAGAACAATATTTTTTGGAACGCCATTGGTCTAACAAAATAACACTGCCTGTTAGAGGAATTTTCTGTCACTTGATTTGAATTTAACGATAGTTATAATTGTACTGTAAATAGTCGTTCAATAAGACACATTTTTAGAAACACGAAAACGTCCTGAACAGTTTCGGTAAGGAAGGTCTCTCCTCTTCGTCCAACATAGAGTACGTGGAATAAAATAGCTGTATGGCATAGAGACGTTTTGGGTCTACCGTTTACAAACCACCGTACAAACGTACGCTACAAAATATCTCAAAATGTGTAGTAAAGACTTATAGCAAGTCTGCAGTTTTCAATGTAAACAAGATCTCTCAACTAATTTCCTCTATTTCATTCTAGTTCTTTATTTTATATTACCAACTCTCTCCCTCGCCTCTAGACAGAAGATAGAGACAGAGGAAAAACGTTAAAAGAAAAAAAGAAAAAAAAGGTTCCTCCACTTCGCCTGATAAAACGCACAATTTATTTATATTTTAAGTATATGATCTACATCTTTGTCTATGACTAACTATACGCCAGTTATCGTAAAAAAGTCTATGTAAATTTACTGTAAATATGTTAATTTATATTCAGGTTATTCCAGAAGGATTATGTATAGAAGACAATATATTTATGGATTTGTTTTTCGTCTGCGTAATAGCTACTTAGCACCAATTATTTATTATGTGCTCTTGTTAATCGTAAACATTGCAGGTGCGGATTTAAAAAAATGGAATTTTAAAACAAATTTTTAAATGAATTTTTTTTAAGAAAATTTTATAGAACGTTTCCCGATCAATCTAATGCTTACACTACACTATCGGCGTTGATGGCTGATCGTGTCATCGTCTATGATGGGCATAATCATCCTGCAAGCATCCACACTCCACACAATCGTCCATAATAGTATGTCGAGCCACAAGCATCCTGTGATTCCCTTTGATGCGTCTCCGAAAAAACCTCTTAGAAAATCATGGACAACTATAACCGGGTATGTATATTCCTTCGTCTCTCAGAGAGACACCCAATATCTGACGCTCTATTGGAATTGACAACGTTGCAATGCCATCTTAGGTTGACCTATCGTCTGAGGACCCACAATGGTGCCCTTGAAAATTTTCTTAGTCCAATAATTTGAATGATTTGTGTATTTACCTACCTTTCTTATCCATGTATGTAAAAATACATATCACTTATAAATATATGGCTATTATCAAGTGGATAACCAGCTGTTTATTACATTTAAAAAAGTGTATAATTCTGGTATAAAGGCTGTTGAAAAGCTAAGGTATTTTTCCAACCAAATTCTAGACTATAAAAAAGTAGATTTGTTTGCCACAGATGCCATAAAAGTGTGTCGAAATTATCAATAATTATACCTAAATAAGAAATTGAATAGAAATCATTGTTTAATAATAGCAACAGCACATATTGCAACATATACCCTACTCTTCCATCCAATGCTTTCTTTCTCCATAAGAGATGTCGAAATCCTCTTATCAGGTCTATTTTATGGACGTTTTTTTAACGTACTAAAATCAAATTATAACTGCATTTTGTTTCCATTAATGGTGGCATTTTATTTTGATTTACAGTTTTTTAACACTAACACTAAAACCACTATTAATTTATAACATTTTATTTACTTCACGCTACAAATATGTTTGTAGACTAACTCCCTACAATTGAATTTCTCTTATATATGTTAATTCAAATATACTGGAGTTCCACCGAAGCATCTCAGCGGACTGTCACCTTGTTTAACGGGTTACTAGACCCTCCGTGACGTCACGCAGTTGGGCCTCGATCTGTCGATGAACACCTGCTTTAAATCGTTCTAAAAACATGATTGGAACAGTGTGAAATCATCTAGAATAGGCAGGTAGCTTTTTCGAACGCTCGGTGATTGTGACTTCACCAACATAGATAATTAGGTATCAGCTGTTGTCCTTTCCCTTGTTTTTTACTTGGGTACTATTCCATTGCTACGACGGTCCCTTAGCGTGAAGAGCAGTTCCAGTCTGCATCACTATTTGTGCTAAAGCAATTTGGAAAAAGACTGGTACCTCATTCGTTATCCAAAATTACATTTTTGGATTGATGAATACTTAAATTGTAATATTTTGAAGGGTTAAATATGTTATTAGCTAAATTTTTGATGATTTTCATTGCGTAGCCACAGAAAGTACACGCTGCAGGTTTGCCGTGTCGTGTATTTGGTACCTAAACATCGAAAATTAACATATAACGCCAAAACAGACAACAAAAATGTTCTTTAATATGTCTATAAAGTCATACACATTTTAAATTTATATTTATCTAGACCTATACACATTTTTTCGGTCGTTTACTGATACATAGTCCTTGACTGTTCCAGTAAACGACCTGAGTGCCTATCTAATAGGTTATCGTATTTATAATTGACAAAAAACAAGAGATCTATGTGGTTTTTACCTCTAATATGTTGATTTTAATTCAGGTTATTCCAGAAAGCTCATGAATAAGAATGAATTATATTTCTTGTTTTGTATTTCGTCTGCGTGACACTTTAGTACCAATTAGTTATTATCTACACATTTATCGTTAAATAGTACAGGTGCGGGTTGACAGGTACATTTCAGCAATTTTCAAATATTAAAATTTAAAATTTATATCGGGAAATTTAACACAAAATAAATATATCATGATTTTCACGTCGATTGACGATGAATACATGCAAATAAGGAATAAAACACACTAAGAAATTACTAAAATACTATTGCATGATTATTATTAATTATAATATTAATTTATAATTATAATAACCAATTAATAGTATATATCAATACTATTAATTGGAACCCCTTTTTTTATTACATCATTATAGAGACAAGGTTGCTTTATATGAAAAAGTAATATTTGGAATATATTTAAACAGTCCAGTGTTTGGACACCAATCATAACGCTTTTTCCTTCATCGTTCCCCTCGCAAAAACGCCATTTGAATAATGCGGTGATAATAAGGATGCCTTAGTTCGTCCCCAGCAATTGATCGGGAATAATTGGAAGAGTGACGAAAATCACCTGACAGTACAATGTTGCTTCCCATTATCACGAATATCTTTCAAAGTTCTGTCCAATGCCTCCAATGTCCTCTTGCGGTCCACCGTACATTCGTCCCAAAACGATTCATTTGCATACCTGTAAAATTTTTGCCATTGACCTCTTATTGGCGATGTTGCAAGCTAATGTTTCATTTATTTGATAGAAGCTGTGAACATTCAATGTTCACAGGTTCAGAAATCCACCCAAAGCATATTCTAGATATCCGAACTTTAAAGTCAGTAGAGGCAGGGAGTGAATATAAACTAGTACTAGCAAAAATAATATAAACACCATATAAACACCAAATCAGTACAAATTACTGCATATGCAGACGATGTAGCCATCATTAGTAGGAATAAGCCACGACTAATGGAAGTGTTCAAACAAATTGATCCTGAAGCAAGAAAAAGAGGTCTCAAAATAAACGAAGCAAAAACGAAGTATATGACAGTCAAAAGAATAACTGACAATGAAAATAATATCACAATAGACAACTATACTATAGAACGAGTGGATGCCTTTACATATCTCGGCACAGAAATCAATCATAATAACTCCGTAAGTAGCGAAATTAATGCACGTATTTCCAGCGGGAATCGTACATACTATGCTAATAAAAGATTGATGACATCGAAATTATTAGACAAAAGAACCAAAATGACTATCTACAGAACACTGATTAAACCCGTAGTAACCTATGGATGTGAAACTTGGGTAATGACGAAAAAAGATGAAGCCCAACTCAGGACATTCGAGAGAAAAATACTGAGGAAAGTATATGGCCCGGTACAAGAGGAAGATGGCACATGGAGAATCAGGAGAAACGACGAGGTTAATGAGTTAAATGAAGGTTATGACATTGTAAGATTTGTGAAAAGTCAAAGACTGTCATGGCTGGGACATGTGCAGAGACAAAACGATGCAAAAACAACAAAGAAAATGTTACAATGGAAGCCCATAGGAAGGCGAAAAAAAGGAAGGCCCAGAACGAGATGGTTGGATGACGTGGAAGACGACCTGAAAACAATGAACATAAGACAATGGAGAAGAAGGGCACAAGAGAGATCTGAATGGAAGGACATAGCCAGACAGGCAAAGACCCATCTAGGGTTATGATACCAAAAGAAGAAGAAGAAGACTAGCAAAAATAAAAATGAAAATAACACAAAAACATTTTCTACGGGAAATCAGCGAGGAAAAAAAATTTAATGTAGAATCACTGTGGAACGACTCTACAAGAGAAATGTACCAAAGGAGGCTAGCACAGAAGATACAGCTGAAACAAATAGACGACATCGAAGATATAAACGCAAGCTGGGAGAAAATTAAAAACAACAATAAAGAAGCAGCAACAGAAGATCTAGGAAAACGCAAAGTCATACTGAACAAAAGAAACAACAACAATACACCATGGTTCAGAAAAGAAATAAAAGAGAAATGTAAAGAGAAACGAGAGGCCTACTCAAAATACAAAACATCAAATACTCCAGAATCCTGAGACACCTATAGAAGAATAAGAAATGAAACAAAGCAGTTGGTAAGAAGAACAAAAAATGAACACTGAACATGAACAGTTTACAAAAAGGATGGAAAGCGACTTCTACGGTACACAAAAACAAATATGGAGATTCATAAGAAACCAACGAAAAGAAATGGCAGAATTGATGGAATATAATAACATACCAGCAAACCAATGGGAAAGATACCTGACGGAACTGTTTAAAGGAAAGGAAAAAAGTAATCAACACAAAAACGTACCTGAATTACGACACGAAATAAAAATCAGTTTTCAGGAAGTAAGAAGTGCAAGATACCAGACGCATAAAGAAACAACATAATGATACCAATGTTCAATAAATAAAGGAGGTAATAACAATAAAGGAGATAAAGAAGACCCCAACAAGAGACATAATCTACTGAACAGCGCACTTAAGCTTACTACAAAAGTCCTTATCAAGAAAATCAATAAACTAACAACTTTATCAGATGAACAACAAGGATTCAGATCCGGAAGATCCTGCGTAGACGTCGTCTTTGTACTAAGACAACGGAAACAGGAGTGGAAAGAACACATTAGTAGAATGGCAGAGGATAAGATAGTACGAAAAGTACGAGACAATGCACCAAATCACCAAATAGACGAAGAAATATTGGCAGACTAAGAAAAAGATGGTGCGATAATTTAAACAACTTAGGAGGCTAATATTGAAGAAGAAACAGGCTTTAAAGCCTACATACAAGAAGGAAGAAGTAGAAGAAGCAGAAGATCGAGAAGCTTTGCTAATGGTGATCGCCAACTTCTTATATCTTTGATATGACACGCGAAGAAGAAGAATGTCGGGAACCATTCTCTGTAAAAGATGACGTTGCCGCAATTTTTATTTGCCACAATAGTAACCTGTTAAAAAATCGTAAAATACAGACACTTAGACGATATTTTCTATCGTTGTTTTTGAATTTCTAGATAAATATATTACTGAAAAATTACATAATTTTTAATTTTAATCTAACTACACTAAAATTGAATTTTTTATCGTTTTTGATTATTATATTTTACCAGTTCGTTAAATTTCCGATAAAATATGACCATTGTTTTTCTCGTCGATCGTAATAATCGTTTAATGTTTTCTTTTGAATACGCCACTGCAATTGAAGATAGTGGGAGACCATTACCATATTATATAAAACCTTGTTTTTCGACATACTGGTTGTGTTATTATATGATTGTATCACCTTGACTCCTTAGTCTCTTTTCCTAAGAGTATTTAGACGACTAAAGACGTTTAAGTGGATCAGTTGCGGTGGAAACAAGAAACCGGTAAGTACATTTTTGATAAAAAAATTATGTAATTGGTGTATTTTTGCAATTATTTGTTATTATTTATGAAATAATTTGTAGATAGCTTGTACACCGTGGTATTTGCATCAAATGCACTTGATAAGAAGTGAATATAAGTTGCTGTTGCGTGTAAACAGTATTTCATTTTCTAAAAACTAGTGTTGTTACTTTGTCCAGTTATTAGTGGACGTAAGTAGTTAATTACAAACATTTATCTTGTAGCCTTTATGAATCTATAAAATCTTGTTTGTGACCATTCTAGTAGATATTTTAATGGCATTTCTGGATGTTTAAATTACGATATGAATTTAGATCTGAAAAATTCTTATTTTCTATTGCGTGTGTCTTCGTTTTTGAGCGCATGAGATGGAGTAGGATCCTGTATTTTGTCTCTTTAATTACGTGGTCATTGCAGTGGTCTCGTGCTTACAGTGTCTCTTACATAATAGCTTTTAGTACTCTTTACAGAGTCAGTTTGTTGTTTACCGATTGTGTGCCTAGTTATAAAATACTTTTTGTATAATTATATCTCGAGTGTCTATTTATTTTGTTTCAAAATTACTATAAATCTTTTTCTTTGCGTGCCATCTCCGCGATGGAGGTTGGCAATTATCATGGCTATTCTGATCTTAGATGCTGCCACTCTGAACAGTTCGATTGATGTGCATCCGTACCATTCCCTCAAGTTACTCAATCATGAGATTCTTCTCCTTCCTACACTTCTCTTGCTCTGAATTTTCCCTTGTATAATTAATTAAGTATGTTGTATCTTTCATTACGCATAACGGGCTTCAGGTATTGCAACTTTCGTGTATTAATGGTTTCCAATATTTCCATTCTTTTGTTGATTCTTTTCATGACTTCGTTGTTTGTTACATGCTTGGTCCAAGATATCTTCAGGATTCTTCTATACACCCACAGTTTGAGCTTCCAACTTTTTAGTAGCCGATGCGTTAAGTGTCCATGCTTCTATCTTGTAAAGCAGAGTCGAGAAAATATATCACCTTGCCAGCCTAACTCTCAAGTCTAATTTCAGTTCTCTTGCACATAGTACCCTTCTTATTTTTTTTAAGTTTGTTCGTGCTTTCTCTATTCGAACTTTGATTTCTGTGGAGTAATCGTTTGTGTGATTAATTATTGTGCCAAGATAATTGTAATTGTCAACTTGTTTTAGCGTTTTACCGTTCATTGTCAGGCTTCCGTCATTATTTTGGGTTTTTGATATCCTCATACATTTTGTTTTCTTGATGTTTATTGATAATCCATATTCTTCTCCATACTCAACTATCTTGTTCATTAGCTTTTGGGGGTCTTGGAGGTTGTCTGCTACAATGATAGTATCGTCCGCATATCTAATATTGTTAATTGCTGTTCCATTGACCTTTATTCCTGCTGTTTCTCCCTCAAGATCTCTTTTCATAATTTATAGATTTGTTATAATTCATTGTATTGTAATTGTTTTGCTTTGAGGACGTCCATTATCTTTTTGTGGCGGACTTTATCGAAAGTTATAATCTATGAAACAGACGTACATATCTTGGTTCAAATCCAAGCATCTCTGGATTAGTACGTTGAATGCAAAGAGAGCTTCACGGTTACCTACGCCCCTACGGAATCCAAATTGGGTTTCTTCAATATCCATATCAAATATTTGGTGAATGCGTTTATGGATGACCTTTAAAAACATTTTAAGTGTGTGAGACATCAGGCTTATGGTGCGGTGGTCGGTACATTCTCTAGCATTTTTCTTTTTTTGGGAGATAAATAAATGTTGAGGTCAACCATTCATTCGGTATGTCAGCTGACTGATAAATTTAATTAAAGATATTTAAGAGGACATCCACGTACTCATTTTCTATTATTTTAAGGATATCAATAGGCAGTTGATCTAGCCCCGGGCTTTTTCTGTTTCTGGTGTTCTTTAGGCATACAATATTTCTTCCTTTGTAATTTCTATACTTGTTTCTCTACCCTTAAATAATTTCTCATAATCCACAAAACAGTTCTTTATCTGATTATCATTTTATTACGAAATTGGAACCGTGCTTTGTTTATGCGTTTACAAAAGCTTTTAAAGAAAAGGTTTAGTGTAAAGCTCATTCATTTTAGTATTATAAGGTATTCTATGGTATCAGTCATCATTATCATTCTTTTTTTTGTAGTTTTATTAGATGTAGAGGTCGTCCACTCATCTGATATTTCTGGCGTTTTATGGACCGCAATAATTGTTTGGATAGTACATGTATATTGTCTTCGTTCAGCAACTTTATCAGTTCAACAGTCATCTCCTCAAGATATTTGTTTTTTTTTATATTTTAGAGTGCATATATTTTTTATCTTTATGTGCATGTCTGTTAACTGAAAGAATTCTTTCTTTCTATTTTAAAACATTTCCCACTCAATCAATTTTACTGCATCTTCTGTCTATATTTTTAACCATCTTTTTGTTTTCCACTAATTTAAATATTTTGTCGTTTCTTCACTTCTGATTGTTAGCGTTCCCCATTTAATGAGTCTTCTTGGTATGTTTTAGTGAATGTTGCAACTCCGGATTGTGTGTCCTAATGAATTTTATACAATTTTCAATTAATTCTATTTACTACTTAATCAAAGTGTTACAAAGCATATTCTGTTTGCTGTTTCTTCTTCTTCTGGTAGTATCGATCCGTTTCGGATGTTGGCGATCATCATGGCAATCTGTATTTTGCACACTGATGCACTAAAAAGATTTGTAAGTTTTTCAGTCAGGAAATCCTTTGCCTTCCTGGTCCTATTTTCCTTCTATTTTTCTTGTACTCCACCATGTCATTCGCGTATCTGATGTTATTGATACCTTCTCCGTTAATTCGAATTACAGCTTCAACATTATCTACTGCTTGTTGAAAGAGTAACAGCAGGGTTGATAGTATACATCCCTGTCGGACCCCACGATTGATTTTGATATCATCGGATTCTTCTTCCTTTGTACGGATAGACGATGTTTGATTTCACACGATGTTTGCCATTTACCACATCCGAAACGCCATGTTTTCTTATAATAAAGAATATATAAGTAAAGTGACAAGAATGGATATATTAGGGGTGAACTTACGGCAGTCTTGGTAGTTTTTGGTTTAGTTGTTTCGATTGTCGTTTTTACTTGAGCCTCGTCGGAATTTCAGTGCAAGATAATGATGTTTAGATGGTGGTATCTTATTAACCTTCTTCATTTTGAAGAGTTTCTTCTTTGACTTGAATGCGAATTTTTTAACCTGTTATTTTCTTTAGACATTTTGCCTTTTTGCCGGTGGCTGGACGTTTTTTTAGTTTAGTTGCTAGTCCAATTTAATTTTTTTTCTGAACTAGGCTTTGTAGATCTAGCCAATGACAATGAGGTAAACACTAACTTGAAAGGCCCCATTTGTTTATGTCATTGTTCGAACAGCTCATAAAAACTCTTCTCCAATAAAAGTGCATTTATAATTAGTGACTGGCTTTCTCTTTTTTTCTTTTTTCGGCAGTCGACAGATCTTTTGCTTTATACCTTTTTTTATTTTTAAATGCATATTTACAATCACATTTACTTACGCCCATTTTCACCTATGTAACCTAGTCTTCTGGCCAAGTCCTCTTCAGTCTTGGTTCCTCTATTGGTGGCTGATGCTCCTAGGTCATTGTGGATGTTTGCATTGCTCACATACCAAGGGGCGTTAGCCATCATACGCAATGTTTTTGATTGGAAGGTTTCCAAAATTTTTGTGTTTAAAGACTTGCTACAGGCTACCAACCTACGCCGTAGGTCATATTGGTTTTAGAATGACTTTTTAAAGCAGTATTTTTTTCTCCAATGACAGTTGTGACTCTCTGCCAAGTAACCAATTCATTTGTTTTAATTTTATATTGAGCTGAGTTTTTTGGCGTTAATATGTTGCTTCCAGGTGAGCTTTCGGACCAAATGCAACCCGAAGATATTTCACAGCGTCGCTAACAGGTATTGTCTTGTTGTAAGTGTGATTTGGGCTGATTTTTCGTTATTAACTTTAATTTTCCATTTTGTCAACCAATTCTCTAATGTACGCAAGTAATTTTACTGCTTTTCAGATGCTATGTCTGGGTCTTTGTTTGAAAATAAAACGGTTGTATTATCGACAAAAGTCGCCACTGTGACGTCATCTTTAATAGGTATGTCAGCAGTAAAGATTAGGTACAAGAAGGGGCCGAGGACACTTCCCTGAGAAACTCTAGATTGGATTGAGTGATAGGTTGAGAAATCATTATAGATTTTTACTTGGAACGAACGTTCGTTAATATAGAACTTCAGACTTTACACAAACCAGTTTACACAAACAGACAAACCGTTGTGCCAGACTTTATCAAAAGCCTGCTGAATACTGAGAAATACTGAGGCACACATAGTCTTTTGTTCAAATTTTTTTTGTATTTTATTGAGGTTTATGTTTGGGTCTAATGTTCTCGAGGATACAGTTTCGCTTATTCTATTTAGCAGAAGTCTTTCAAATATCTTGGGCATCAATGATAACAAGGTTATGTAGGCAATTTACCTTGCAGTTGTTAACAAGTTCACACTAGTATCAGATACCAAGTATTTTTTAAAGGTTTATCCCCTTACATATTCCTTTCTGTACAGCTATGACAAATATATTGACTTATTAATTATGACGAAATTATCATTTTAGAAAATATTGATTTGGTTTTCGTTTATTAAACCAACATTCAATTAGTTGTGTTCATTCTACAAATAGCAACAAGATTGTTAAAATTTCCAACTAATAAATTTCCTAAACTCATTAATGTTGCTAACCACAATCACAGGCAAATAGAAAAACGGTTGTGGTTATCAACAAATAACATTTACATAAAATTAAATTTTAACACGTTTTTAAAATATTGGAATAGGTTTTTTAAATACATAGTTAGTACTTAATGAGGTTTTTAATTTCTTTGTTATTGTTCACAAGTTTTTTAAATGTGTGCTTGAAAAATACTAAAAGTACATAATAAACATCAAATGTTCTCCAGATTCGACAATTTTACAACATTCGCTAACATATACGGTACCCATAATAATTTGGCTATGAAATTACACGAGATCAAGTCTCCCCTTGGCGTTTTCATTTTAATTTGTATTTTGCTACCTTTTTGTCTTGTTTTTCATATCGTCGATCCACACTTCTCTTGTGTACTCTTTGTACATTTGCAAGCTGTCCTTTCCAAGACCATTTCAGTGCAGCAGAGCGTTGTACTACATCCTTCACTTAAAATTAATTCCCAGCATAAGTTGTTCCACTGCACGCTGTGTTACTCACATTTTATTGGAGGCTCGTATAGTCGCTTTAACGTAATTACCATGCACATTCTTCGGTATACTTCCGCGTATTCGTTTCCTCTGTTTAAGTTTATTAAATGACCCAAGTAAACACATTCTATCACTCTTTCTATCAATTCCTCCGCCACAGTAGCTGGTACTTTCTCCAAAAGTAAGAATCTTCGTTTTTGTTAGATTAATTTTGAAACCTGTACTTTCAGAAACAAAAGCGGAGATGACTCAGGTATCGTTAGTCAATATTTAAACCTTTTTCTCCCTTTTAAGCTGCTTGAAAACGTTCTCTTAATATCTGTAAATATTTGATTGTAAATATGTTATTGTCCAGGATCACAGTATCATCTGCATATCGAACATTTTTTATTGATATGCCACTAATTTTGATGCCTTCATTGTACTCTTTCGGTGCCTTTACAAATTTTTTTTCCGTGTGTAGGTTGAATAGCAGTGGAGAAAGAATGCAGCCCTGTCTCACCTTCTTAGAAATGGTTGTTTTGACCCACTATATACACATGTATATAAACAATTAACTATCAGTAAAATATCCATATATGTACTGTTCAAATTTATTCGTGGTTATCATTTGATTTGTTTCATATTCGAATGACACACGGTTTCTAAATTATGTTTTTCCTATATTTCGCCATATGGATGGCCCTTTTATTGACCAATGTGGTGTCTTTGAGCTCTCAACCTTATTTCATATGTAAGTAGTTAAGAAGGTGGCCGTTCTCCTTGCGTTTCATCACATACACATCTGTCATTGTCTGTGTAAAGTTAATTAGTCATTTTACTATTATATGCTACTGCCAGCTATTCTGCAGTCTGCAGTGTAAGCTTCTGAGCACTTCTTCCACAGTTATTTCCAATGATCGTGGATGCACTTGTCGGTACAGAAAGCTTTTACGGACTTGTATCTTAATGGCTTCTTTAATTTGTCGAACAATGAGTGTTTTGGTTTTATTGAACATCAAAGTAAAAAAACTTCTGTTACAAGTAGTATATTTATTTAAAAAATTAACTAACCATAAAACCAAACGGTGGCTGGGTTTAATTGATGAAAAGATACTTAAAAGTATTCAATTATACGGCAGTATGTCGATGTAATTGTATTATCAACCGGGAACGTAAGTCGCTCCTCTAAGTAAACTATTTGTACATTCGAACTATCCAACATTTATTTTGCCATCTAAGAGTTTTCTCGTATAGAGATTTTTCGCGTATTAACACCCAAAAACAGTTTTAATACAATTTGTTACTTCTTTTTAAGAATTAGAGCAAAATGATCAAAATCGCATTGTGTGCTGCCATTTTGGCGATAGCCTACGCCGAGGAAGGTACCGTATATCTATTTGATCCTACTGGAAAGAGCGGTGTCTCCGGTAACGTTAGATTCTTACAACTACCAAACGGCATTAACGTCGTTGGAGAGATCCGCGGATTGCCACCAGGAAAACACGGATTCCACATCCATCAAGAAGGCAATATCAGTCCTAGTTGTTTAGGTAAGTACCTTATATCTAGTCCAAATTCATCTAGATTGATAAATTATGTACATAGTGATTGAATAGCTGCTTTGATCTATTAGAATGAAAGAAAGGTACTGGTAATTTTGGTAATGGTAATAAGGGTAGTTATTATTATACTGCTAATGCTAATAATGGACTAATATGTATTTTGATATTTATACATATAAAAAATAACATGTTAACTGAAAAAAGGGAAGAAATCTAATGGCACATTTGTAAATAAACTATTTATGTCAAAACTTATTAAAATATTATTTGAATTAATTTGAATTAATAAAACACCCGGTATCTTTGTTAGTGATGAAGTATAATCCATCAAGTACGGGGTTGTTTTGGGACACCTAAGTGTCCCATTTCTTTCAGTTCTTGTGTAACGCGTGTTAGTTTTCCAAAGAAACACCATATATAATAAAGGATAAAAATATACGGGGAGCGGTGACAGTGAAATTAAGGCATTAACACAAACACGCAAGCTCTTCTTCTTATAGTGCCGTGCACCTATAGTGCGTTGGCGAATTATCTTAAAGCCGGACGTCTGTCTTTTGCGGCATGCAAAAGATCGCCAGTGTTATTTATGCCTGTCCAGTTCTTTATGTTCCGTAGCCACGACATTTGTTTGCGACCTACTCCTCTCTTGCCTTTAATCTTTCCCTGTATGATTAGTTGAGGGATTGCGTATTTTTTTTCTCTCAGAATATGACCGAGGTATCCAATTTTTCGTACCTTGATCAAATTGAGTAGTTCTCTCTTAGTATTTGCCTCTCTTAACACTTCCTCGTTTCTCACCCTATATGTCCATGGTATTAATTAAGGCCTCCAACGTATTAATGGAAGGTACTCTTAACGTCCATGTTTCCATTTCTTGTTGAGAATCCCATTGATCATTCATCATCATTCCCAAGTATTTAAATGTTTTCACTTGATCGATTGGAGCATTATCTACTTGCAGTTGTATTCCTAAAAGTGCGTTTTTTTCTTATTGCCATGCATTTAGTTTTTTCAGCATTTATCTTAAAGCCATCTATTTTTCCTACGGTGTTTATTTTATTTAACATCAACTGCATATCATGTTCGTTGTCTGTTATAACGCGGTGTCGTCGGCGTAACGAATGTTATTTATCGTGAACCCGTTTACCTTTATTCCACACTCGGAGCCTTCCAGTGCCTCTGCAAAAATGTTCTCCACATAGAGATTGAAGGGCATAGGAGACAAAATACACCCCTGTCGCACCACTCTTAAAATTTCAAATTCTTCTGTGTTGGTTGATTTGTTCAGTCTCATTTGTGCTTTTTGATTCCAATAGAAATTCTGGATAACTATTATATCTTTATCGTCAATGTTAGCGTTGTGTAGCATTTTTATTATTGCGTCATGTTGTACGGTGTTAAACGCTTTTTCATAATCGAGGAATGTTATGACTATATCCTTTCGTTGATCCATGCAGTTTTGTACAAGCGTATTCAAGCAGAAAGCTGCTTCACGTGTACCTAGTCCGCTCTTGTAAGTAACTGCCACAATTGTCATTTGTTGAAGGATGAAAAAATTATACAGTGAAATTGATGTAAAAGATATATCAATAATATATTTTTGCATAACTTGCAAACCAAACGGATTATCATCGTCAAAAACAAAAATATACCTGACAATTTAACTGATATCACCATAGATGGAGAAAAAGTGAAGATAGTATCATACAAATATGTTGTGAAGGAAAAAATGGAACCTATCTTAGGAAATCAAAAGCAAAATAGAGCAAGCCAGAACAACATTTTACAAAATGCAACAAAAGGTGTTAAGGTTCTCGCAGGACAAGATGATAACGTACATCTAATAATCACATCGTTTATGTTTACAAATTTTTGATTTCCCTTTTAAATAATATCTATTAATCGACTTCCTGCGCAATCTCGTTACTAAAATATTTACCCGAATATCGTAAACCCCTACAATCGCATTCATCATTAGTATAATTTTTGATGATTACCTCTCGGTCGAATTCAAATCCATTACAATAATATTTAACATAACATAATGAATTCGCAATTACGCTACTAAACAATAATTACTTTCTGTTTTGTTTTAGTTAATGAATAAACGACAATAGATAATTTTGGGGGATAATTACATAAAATATCACTGATAATGAATCATCGCACTAAACTATTCGAGGTGTTAGTTGTATCACGAGTAATAAAATGAATTTAATAATGAAAATTAGAGAGCGGTTAGGTTATTTTCGAATTGGGATCTATTATTTAATATATAAAAGATATTTATTATCGTCGTTGATATCTGATATACATTATTAGATTGTTTACGGCTTTGTCGAGCACCGGATAAGATTAATATGTACTGTGGATCAGTACTTACTCGCAATACTTATACTACCAATTTGAATGACTTACAACTTGTCAAGAGAGTATATTCTTTGTAATTTCTGTACAATAAGTACACAGGGTTTTGTATTTTGCCACAGTCATCGTTCGGTAGTGGTTTCAATCTTGGTGGATGCCTTAGTTGGAATCCCGTGGGCCATTCTATCTATTTTTAAATGTGTTTTAAGTAAACTTGAGTAAGTAAACTTGTTAATCGCAATGGATAGGTAATCAGGTCAAAGGGAGTATTACGGTGGCCCCATGACTCAAAATTTTAGACTTTATGGATCTTTTGGGAAAGCTAATGTGAGAGACCGTTAAAATTGTTTGTCAATAGGAATTTTCATGCGATCGGTTTTTTGAAATAAGGGTTTTCCTCTAGCATGTTTGACTTTTCCTTCAATGATTTCTGATAATACACTTCTTCTTAGGCTGCCTGTGCGCTCAGAACGTTGGCGATCATTCTGGCTATGATGTGGTGAAATTCTGTACCCCTGTCTCACCCCCCTTACGATTTTGACTTGATATTCTCCATCTATTCGGAGCACCGCTGATGGATTCCAATACAGGTTAGCTATTATTTTTAGGTCCCTTCCGTCAATCCCTGTCATCTTCAGCACTTCTACTATCGAAAGCCTTCTTGTAGTCAATAAGGCATGCAAAAACATCACAGCTGACATCTCTACGCTCTACATCTAAATAAAGCTTCTCTCGCACCAACGGCGTTCACAAATCCAAACTGATTGGGCGCAATTTGTTTCTCACATTTCCGGTAAATTCTTTTGTGGATGACTTTTAAAAACAGCTTCAGCAGATGGCTGATTAGACTTATGGTCCTATAGTCTTTACAAACTTTTCCTCCTGGTTTTTTGGGCACTGGTACGAACTCCGATTGGAGCCACTCTACTCGTATTTTTCCTGCCTTGTATATTTCATTAAATATTTCAGTTATTATACCTTTCGATGGACATTGAAGTTATCCAATCGACTCTGATACTGCTCTATTTCTTGACATTGTTCTGTTTTTGTTTCTCTTTTCTCTCTTCTTCTTCTCTTATCTTTCTTCTGAGGATGGTATCTATTCTCTTATATTCTTGGTGATTTTCTTAGTTTCTTTTCTCTGATCCATAAGTTCAAGCATTTCATCGGTCATCCACGATTTCTGTTTTTCTTTCTTTAGGTGTTGTTCTTTTATTTCTCTCACTGTTTCTTGTATGATGTTCCTCTATAGTTCCTGATAATACACTACTTACTATTATTATTGAATAACGAGTGTTAAGTGCACGAAAGGTACATTTAAACGTTTGAATCTTTGTTTTAACATCCTTTATAAATAAGAACTTATACTTAGATAATTAGTTTTCAAGGTTTGTCCTTACTGACGTTATTTACTTAATTGTTAGTAATATATGTATGCTAATAAGGTTAAGGGTTAACTTTTCACCAGTAGTGTTTTTAGCATGTTTGTGTGATATTTTTAACTCTGCATGATGCTGTAGGATCCTCATCAACATTAATAATTGCTAAATTCTCATCATTGTAGATATTGCATGAACAGAAAGGTATGTAGATGCCACCAAAATTATATACATAACTGAATTCTTTACTAAAATGATGCATACTATTGAATATTTTAATTTTAAATGATGTACACCATTGACCATGTAAACCTTTAAAATACTAATTAGTAAGGAATTTAGATATGTTCAGTCATTGATTCTTTTCTTAACGCGACTGATTCTTATGTACAGCTGCTGGTGGCCATTTCAACCCATTCGACAAACATCACGGTGGTCCAGATGATGCCGACCGCCACGTTGGAGATCTTGGAAATATAGAAGCTGATAAAAATGGTGTTGCACTAATCGATTTCCACGATAACAAGATCTCTTTTGACGGAAAGACCAGCATTTATGGTAGGTCCGTCGTCGTTCACGAAAAAGTCGATGATTTAGGAAAAGGAGGACACCCAGATTCGCTCAAAACGGGAAACGCTGGAGGAAGACTGGCATGCGGTGTAGTCGGCGTGGTCACCGTTAAATAATTTTGTTGTTGTTTGTTTTAGTTTATATGTTTATAAAGTATTGTATTATATATCTTTATTTTTAAATATACTATTTTGACTATATTTTCTTAATCCTTTTCCTATGGTAGATGAAACCGCGTCGAAAGGTAAAGCACTACGAAACTAAATAAAGATTATCAGTATTATGGGTTTATAGCCCTATGTGGTCATGTGGGTCATAACCTCTTCAAGAATATCTGTTCAATATTACCAACCTTGTTGGGGGTTTTCCTTTTTTCCTCTGCCCAAAGGGTCCATCAAAGTTCCATTTATATTACTGGCTTCTTGTCTCGCCATTATTGTATCGTTGACACCATCTTTGTATTGTAGTTTTTTTAACTGTCTTCATCTTTCTCAGCTTTTCTCTTTATATGAGTCACTTTTCCTTAACCTTCGTCGCCTGTCCATCCAGTATTCTTCACCTAAACCTTTTTAAGTCCTCTGCCACACAGTCCTTCCATATTATCCTCAGTTTTTCTCTACCAAGTCAGTTTTTTTAACTACCTGTTTGTTCTTTATTTACCAATGGTTAAGATCACGCTTTTTTTACTGGTTTTAAGCAGTATCTAAACCTGCAGACGCTACTTAACACAATGCGTGATGCTGGAGAGCAATTTGGTGTAACAATAAACATAAAAAATACAGCAACCATGGTTATCAGAAAGAGGAGTAGAGTCATAAGAAGGATCCAGATCAAAAATGAAGATAGTGAACAAGTTGACAAAATGAAATACCCAGGAATCTGGATTACTGTAGAACTAGAATCCGAAATTCAGTCAAGAATATAGCAATCGAGAGCAGCCTTTTTGAAAAAGAGAAGTTTTTTGAATAACCAAAGACTCCGTCTGCAAATCCGGTATTGGATGGTAAAATGTTATATCCAGTTTAGTCTTCTTTATGGCGCCAAAACTTGGACTGTTAATTTTGACTTTATTAGAAAGCTAATAACTTTTGAGATGTAGCTTTTTAAGAGACTTTTAACATTACCATCGACAGATCAGGATAGCCTGTGAACAGGGTCAGGATAGCCTTGATGATTTCCAATCTCCGATAGGAGTGGCACAAGAAGAAGAAGATCGACAGATCGTAGTACGAACGAAATGGTGTTGCGCAGAATGGGAAAAGACAGAGAACTTTTGATCACCATTAAAAGGAGGAAGACAGCTTATTTGGGGCACATACTTAAAAATGATAAGTATGAATTGTTGCAGCTGATGATGAAGCGTAAAATCAAATGGAAAACGAGGTCCTGGTAGACGACAAATTACTAGTTGAAAAACATTCGCCACTGAACCGGATTAAACACAGAGAAACTTTTAAATTTTAAGAAAAGCAGTAGAGTCGACTAGAAGAAGAAAATTTGCTTGAGCATCAGAATTTTAGTAATCCCTTGTAAAATTATCATGACCACTCTGTACCGGATAATTTTCTGTGTCTTTTGAATATGTAATGAGGGTACTGTGCTGCCAACATTTAAAAACTGTTTGTATAGCTATAAAAATCGTTAGTGGTTTCTCCTCCTTCTTTTCTCTTTCACTTACCACAAATCATTCTTCCTTCTACAGGAGTTCCTATTTCTTTCTGCTTTTTATGAAACATAGATAATGGCTCAAATGAGCACAATAATCATAATATGGTGAGGTACCACCAAACTATTTGCAAATAATTCACTTGACGTTTAGTCAGTCTAATCTTTAACAAATACAGATAAATTAATAACAAATTCCGGTGCAACAATAAAACATTAATTATATAGGGAAAATTATTATGATCCCGAAAAAATTCATTTGCTGATATACTATGACAACTATTGTCTTCGGCAATAGATCGTCTTATGTCAGGCTGCAGTAGCTGACTAATAAAAAAGATTAACTTAAAATTAGTTGGTTTCTATCGATATGGTTAGCTCTTTGGCTTTTATGTTTATGCTTTAAAAATTTTATGACAGCTATAGCAGTGAAGCGTATAGAAGTGCTTACTGCTAAATTAAGTGCTTACACTATAGCGTGTCTTATTTAAACTAACAAGATAGTGCACTATTCTAAGATGCACACGCGCACAAGCACTATGATCTGCTTTTCACTATCACTTCAACTAGTTCAAAAGGTTTTGTCTGCTTCAATCTTCCAGGTTGTCCAGTAGTAGCAAGCAGCTGCATTGCTTCAATATTCTTGTGCCTATCTTCTTGATGATTATATCCTCAGTTTCTATTCCGAGGTCCCTAGCGAGGTCACTATTTGCCAAGTACCAAGGAGCACACCCAAATAGTGGGCATACAGGTCTCATTTAGTTCTTACCTTTTTTGCTTGACGTGATCTTTCCAGCGTAGTTTGGCATCTAATATTATACCTAAATACTTAGCAGTATCTGCTTAAGGTACTTGGATATTGTTGACTGTAACTGGTATATATTGTATTTTTTTGTTGGTAAAATTCTTATGAACATATTTAGCTTCATTTAGCCTGATTCTCCATTTTTTTGTCGAACTATGGATTTGCTTAACTGCTATTGGATCTTGTTGGTCGCCTCTTCACTAGTCACTCCTACTGCTTGGATAGCCGTATCATTAGCAAAGGTGGGTACTGTGTTCTCTTCCAGTATATAGCAAACTGCCTTGTGTAACAGTTGCTCTAATTTCGTTGTGAGTACTGTTTGGGCAAAAAACTTTTTAATTTATGTATTAAACCTTCATACCAGACTTTATCTAAAGCCTGTGCAGCGTTAATGAAGATAGTTAAACAGACTTTCGTTTTTTGTAGCGATCTTTTAATAATATTTGATTCTGTGCACCAGGTCGGTTGTTGTTTATTCCCAAATCCGAATTGATTTGTCGGAATCAGATTTTTTGCCTCAATAATAGACTTAATTCTCTTAGAAGTTTCTTAGTTTCAGTATCGCAGGAAGCAGAGATATTGGTCTTTATGACTAAACCTGATGTATTGGTGACTTTAATTAGGTTTGTTAGATTTACGATAGCTCTTTAGGGAAGATTTTTCAGCAGCTCACCTGTAATCACATCATAAGCCGGAGCTTTCTTCGGGTTAATATTTTCTTTTATCTCTATAAGCACTTCTTTTGGTGTAATTGTCGAATCTCTTCCTCTAATTGAACAGGGTCCTTCCATCTTTCTTCATCCTCTTGACATGCATTTAGTTTGAATGTATTTTCAACATCTATAGTAAAAAGCTCTGATTTTTATGTGCACAGTTTAATAGGCGGAGAGTGAATAGGTGTTTTTAGTCTTTTAGTAACTTTCCACAAGGAATAATAGTAATAGTAATAGCTAGAAACTTACCCAATCCGTCAATTTGTTTGATAATGTGGGGTTATTATTTTAGTCATGTCATCATCATCATTGGCTCCACAACCCATGGTGGGTCTTGGCCTGCTCAAGGATAAGTCTCCATTCTCTCCCATTGTTCGCCTTGGCTTTCCAGTTTCGTACTCCCAACATTCTCAAGTCTTCCTCCATCTGATCCTTAGTGAATAGTCATGTCTAGACTTCGGCAAATATGCAAATAAAAATGTAGAAAATATGCGCATAAATATGCACGTGTTTACCCGAAAATATGCAAATATTTTACAAAATATGCATACAAATAAATAAAAAAATCGTAAAATAGTAACAATTTTATTTAAAAAAAAAGTGTACATAACTAAATATTTCCTACTATTCATTAAGATTTACATTTATTTTAAGTAACTACATCATTTTTAAGTATGAATAAACTTATTTAGAATTATGGTAACAATAAATGACCAAGTGGTGTTCAAAATTTTCTAACAAAAACTTGTGGCTTCTGTCTGAGTACATATATTTATATATGGAAAAACTTCGTTCAACATCAACTGATGTAACGGGAGCATTTTTCAAACTAACCAAAACATTTGGTTCTAAATTAATTGTTTCCGAAATATTTCCAGCTAGAACACTGACTACTTCAGAAAGAATATGGTAACCTTTATTTTTTTCCATAGTAGCTTCAAATTTTTTTAAAATATCTTTTCCAATATTACCTCTAACGTTCCGACAACATGACGCAAATTTTTTTATTAATGCTGTACTCTGAAAAGTTTCTAATGTTTCTTGTATAAAACGCGAAATTGTTAAAGCATTTGTTTTCTCAAGTTGCTGGCATGAAATAAGATGAGATTTTGGTAAGGTATCTTCTTTAAGAACACCAATCAATAAATGAGCAATATACTTTCCTAAGGAATCAGTGGTTTCGTCTACAGATATGTAAAAATAATTATTTGCAATTTCTTCCTTAATATTAATTAACACCGACGAGTATAGCCCGTTCACATTATTTCTTCTTAGAGACCGATCACTTGGAACATTAAGTTTGCAATATTTTTTTAGAAACGAACTAAAATTTACATTTGCTAATTTTGTAAGCGGTATGTTTGCAGACACTAATGCGCGACACAAGTCTTCATTAAAAGTTTCTTGCTCATCTAATTTTTTTGAAGTAGATTGGAAACATTTAGCCATTGAAGTTTGATGTTTTCCTCCTATTTTTCCTTTTTTTGCAATGTGTGAAGCAGTTCTCACATGTTGGTCTATCTGAAATTTCTTCTCACATGCTATCTATAAATAAAAATAAAAACCTTTATTTTAACCCAACCTTTAAAATATAAAAATATACAAGGTGTTTTTGGTTAATCAAATAACTGGTTTGGAAAAAAAAACACTCGCTAAGTGTTTTAAATGCAGTATTAATCTACAAATTAGTTTTTGTTACTAACCATTAGTACATCATATAACTTATTTTAAAATTCAACAAAAGTTTTTTTTTTGTTAATTCAATTACAATAAAAATAATTGTGTTTTAGAATAGCTGACTTCATAAAAAAAAGTAAAGGTGAAAAATTTTTCTAAATACACACCATTGTATTGTACCATGGACAATTTTTTCTCACTAAAGGAAGCTATTTTTCATTTAAAAACAACCTACGAGTACTAAATTTCAAGTAAATACGTTTATTGGTTTTAAAGTTATTGTTGTTGTAACTAAAAGAATTTAATTTTTTTTTTAATTTTAACACCCTGTATCTCGAAAAGTAAATAAGTTTGACCCCTCATTAACTATATCGTTTTGTTCAATTTTTCGAGAAGTATCTACAGTCAAACGTTGTAAGTGTCATTTGGAAACACCCTGTATGTATGAAATATTAGATATTTAATAGAAAATATTAGATACTTACAATTTTGCCACAGACTGAACAGTAGATTTTTCCCATATCCATAGACAGCTCTTTATAAGGTTTAATCCAAGTTGAAGCACTGGTTTTAGGCATTATAAAATCACAATCTTCCTTTTTGTTACGCACAACGAGTGTTTACGCTTTGAATATCAAAACAAAAATGATTTACAAATCTGAGCATCAAATTAGAAATGTTTAGGTACCTAATTCAATAAACTGGGAGATTTTGGAAAATCCCTAAATTAGGAACAAAACTATTAGCCGTTTACCTGCTGTTAAGATACAATAAATTGTAGATAGATTTGGGGATTAGATCATAAAATGCAAATGAGCGAACCCTTAGCGATTATCCAATAACTGAATGCCTCAGTGACCGAGACTTTCTAAGAATGTTGAGGGCTACTTAAATTGATCTTCTTTGAAATTGTAAATGTTTTGTACCTGTAGAGATTACGTACTTAGATCATTTCTTGATTAAAATGACTACAAAATTTTATACAAGAATTGAAATAAATTGGTATGTTTAAAAATTTTCAAATACAGTATAAAAATCTGAACTTTTATGCACTTTATGCAAAATTTTTAAACAAATATGCCAAAATATGAAATATTTGCATAAAATATGCACAATATGCAAAATATGCAATATGCATATTTGCCGAAGTCTAGTCATGTCACTCACGTTTAATAATATGGGCGAATGATCAGAATGTGAGTCCCAACAGTCGTAAATATCTAGCGTCGTCAATGTTTGGCTGAAATATTCCTAAGGATAAAGAAGTCTATTAGATCAGCTAGAGCAAGTTTGATAACATATTCACAATCTATTTTACTGTGATTTGGATTACTTCTGGAGACTTAATATTACCGTTAATTTATAATTTAAATAAATTAAAATCAAACTAAGACATACCTATAATTTTCTTACTAATAAATTATTATTCTCACATATAGCTGCCGGTGGCCATTTCAATCCAAAAAAAAAACTACATGGAGGTCCAGATGATTCCGTAGATCATCGTCACATTGGAGATCTTGGAAACATAGAAGCCGATGAAAATGGAATTGCATTCTTCAATTTCATCGATAGTATCATTTCTTTTAAGGGAGAGACCAACATTATTGGTAGATCCGTCGTCGTTCACGAAAAAGAGGATGATTTAGGCAAAGGTGGGCACCCCGATTCGCTCCAGACTGGAAATGCAGGAGGAAGACTTGCTTGCGGCGTAATCGGTGTGAAAACCATTTGTTAATTTTGTGTATATTTCTCTACTTATAATAAAATATGTCACGTATCAATGTTTTATTTGATTGAATTTTTAGTTTTTCTAAAAATGTAATGAACTTTGTTATTTTTAATATTTCCTGTATATATTTTTTTGCTTTTTCAAACCCTTAAAAAATACTGAATATTTTTAGTATAGTTTTCACTATTCCTGAATGCTCTCAATGTTTTTCTAGAAGTTGAATTGGAAGACATCGTTTTATCGAATGCCCCCCTCCCCACAAGCACCCGATATGAGTCGTTTAGATTACTTTATATGAAGTCACTTAAAAAATACCGTTTTTTATCTGAAGACACAAATGTTTAAAGATTTGTCTTCAGTTGTTTGAGGTGATTTTAATAAACCTTTTACTTTTATCAGTTTCGTTAAACTGTTTTAGACAGATAGATAGATAGTTTATTTGACTGGAAGTTACAGCAAGTCAAAACTAAAATTATAAATATTACAAAACAATGGAAACAATACATCAAAAATATTTAAAAATTAAAATACATAAAAACGTACAGTACATACATATAATTGAAATAATATTAAATTTGGTTATGTTCCAACTTGGCCATTCACAGATCGTATACACATACTCTCGTAATATTCACCTAATGTATAAGGACACATATTCTCTAGGTACTCTTTAAATTGGTTTTTAAAAGCTGTAGTTGAAATATTGTTTTTAAATTTTTGAGAAAGTTGATTATACAGTAGTAAACCACAGACAGTAGATGACTTCCTACTTATTTCTAAATGTCGATAGGGTACTACAAACTGTCTCTTGTTTCTTGTGTTATGTGAGTGAATATCACTGTTACGTAAAACAGTTCTTTTATTTTTATGAATTAGTATCAATAATTCCAAAATGTAAATTCTGTAAAATCTCTAAATAGGTTTTTACAAGAGAACTGATAAAAGAATCTCTAAAAGTAGAAAGTAGAATCCGGATACAAAATGAATTAACGGAAACAATAGATGTGAAAAAGGGACTACGCCAGGGAGACGCTCTATCATGCATCTTGTTCAACATCGTGCTCGAGAAAATACTGAGGGACACAACAGTCAATACACGAGGAACAATCATTAATAAAAGCGTGCAAATACTAGCATTTGCAGATGATGTTGACATAATCGCAAGATCAAGAAGAGTAATGATAGAGGCATACAACCAAATAGAACGAGCTGCACAAAATAGTGGTCTTAAAATCAATCAGACCAAAACAAAATATATGCAGGTAAGAAAAAACGCAGAAATAAGGCAGCCACAAAATATAACAATAGGAGAATACAACATAGAGGGGGTAAAAAACTTTATATACTTGGGATCCCTAGTCACGTCTGATAATAACGTTACGGAGGAAGTGAAGAGGCGAATATTTATTGCAAATAAATGTTACCATGGCTTAATTAGACACCTAAGATCAGATAACGTCGCAAGAAAGACTAAATGCCAAATATATAAAACCCTAATAAGACCGGTACTCACATATGGCTCAGAAACCTGGACACTTACTAAAAGAGAGGAAACGTTGTTAGCCACCTTCGAAAGAAAAATCTTGCGACACACATATAAGGGCACAAAAGAAAACGGAATATGGCGAAGACGATACAACTCTGAACTATACAAAATATACCAGGATCCGGATATTATAACATTCATCAAAATAGGACGGCTGCGTTGGATAGGACATGTAGAAAGAATGGAAGAAGGAGAAATACCAAACAAAATATTCAAACAGATGCCAGTAGGAAAAAGAACAAGAGGAAGACCGAAACTGAGATACTTAGAACAAATAGAAAATGATATAACAACCTTAAAAATAAAAAACTGGAGAAAAAAAGCACGAAACAGATCGGAATGGAGAAGAATCCTAGAACAGGCCAAGACCCAAAAAGGGTTGTCGAGCCAGTGATGATGATGATAGGTTTTTACAAGACCAACCATACGGAACACCTGCAATACATCTGACAATACGCTTTTGGGCCTTGAAAACGTCCTTTATACTAGAAAAGCCACCCCAGACAGTTATATCGTAACTCATTGTCGATTGTACCTCAGCAAAATAAAAAAGACGAAGGTGTTGCAGACTAAGTATTCTACCCAAATTTCTCAATTGAGTTTTTCATAAGTATCAAATTTGCCTTTAGGAGATCTGTAGCAAACTAAAATTGTGTGTTGATTTGAATTATAATGCCACTTCAGCCCACATACCTCAATGTCTTTTTCAACACAGTACTGATCGAGTAAAATGGAACTAACCTTCATATCATCCCTTGTCCAAACTGCAACGCCACCACATTTATATTGGGATCTACTTAAAGAATTTACAATATTAAAATTTGGAAAACTAATATAAATTTCAAATCAGACTCCTTATAATCATTTTTATCTATATACTGACTGTAGACCTTGTAAAGATTGTTCAAATTTAACAAATGTATTTAATCATAACAATCATAATACATTTTGACTTTTTTATAACAACTCGAGAACCACTGCATCGATTTGGCTAATTTTGATATTGAAATATTTGTAGAAATTTAAATAGATTTAGAAATTATAAGGAAAATGATAGAAGCAACAATTTTGTTTTCTTATACAAACAATTATATCTACTCTTATGGATTGATATCACTAAAACCTATCATCACGTCTATTTACTTTTTTTACGTTGCACGTGGAGGACAGGTGGATGTCCCACAAGAGGTCATTGGAGGTACTGAACAGAATTTTTAAAGACGTTCGTGACAGCCATTGCATTTTTGGTGGATTCTTGATTCTACTGTCAGTTGATTTTCGTCAGACTCTTAAAATTATTTGCCCATCAATTACTGCAGATGAACTAAACGAATCCTTAAAATTATTCAATTTGTAGCGGAACGTAAAGACGCTACAGTTGACAACTATTATGCGAGTGCTTTTTCAACAAGATCAGAGTGCAATTGGGTCTTCTAAGCAGTTGTTAGACATTGTTAAGTTTGTAAGATATTCAAAGATCTCTTCAGAAAATATAAAAAAATTAAAAAAAATGTAATGAACCACATTCGTTTACATATGTAACAAATTCATGACTTCATTTCTTCTTTTCATTCAATTTCTGTCTGCGTGATTCTCTTCGATGTCCAAATTAAATGTTTTCATCAATATTTTCTGCCTCATAATCAAATTGGTCTTCGATTGTCATATTATGAAGAACACAACGTGCTGTTATAAAATGTATTATAATCTGGTACAGCTCTTAATTTTACATGATACAACTGCCGGAATTTCTGCTAAGTAGACGAAAACAGTACTCAACTACATATCTATTATTGCTTAGCTTCATATTGTAATTTAGCTGTTTTCTTGTTAAGTTACTTCTATCTTTAAAAGGAGTTGGGAGATTAGGCAAACATAGATAACCACTATCCCCTAAATTGAAATAATCTGCGCACTTTACAACTATAGTCTCAGCTAACGGTGAAGTTCTGAAAACTCTGATCCTGGATAACCGACAAATAGATCCCTTATTCTTCTTTGGTGGTCACAAACTACTTGCAACTAAACAGATAAAAAAATGCTAGTCAGTTTTTAAGGTTATAAGATATATATTATTAGTATGCGATTACCTGAATAGAATAATAATGTTTTCTGTTTAATTATGAGTCTGGATCATTTGTTGATTTGTCTATTTTAATGTGGCTCCCATCAGTTACTCCAATAACACCTGGAAAATTGTTTTGCCTAAAGTTTTTCTCAATTTTTATTTTCTCTTCATTTGATGGCCATTTAATTACTTAGGGCCACATTGCTCAGGAAATATGTTAACTTTCTAATTAATTTAAAAAGAATGTTGATAGCATATCGAATCTATCAGTTACCTCTCTGAGAGATGCAGTCTGGTGACCAACGAACCATAATTATATTAATGTTTGTTCATATTCTGAAAAACTTTCCATTGCCTCCCGTTTGGTAATGAAAATATTGTGAATATCTCAAATGGTTCGCAATATCTTCAGCAACAGCACGACTAACACGACAGTGTTCAATAAATTCACAATCGTTGTAACTTGACACCGTTTCTTCAAGATAATTCTTATTTTTAGGTACAATTTATATATTTATAGGTTAAGAATAAGAAACCTTATTTATTTATACTTAGTACGCCTGCGTCAAATCTGCAAAAACATCTGACCAAACAGTTGGAGTTTGAAATTAAACCTGCACGAACACAATTATTTTACTGCGCAAACTTGCGCGTTGTAAATCCGTTTCCAACTACTGCAGAAACAAACCTTACATATTCTAGAAAATCTTCTACACTAAATTTGAATTATATTGCGTTATATGTTAGAGCAAAGATCGAATATTTTTTAATCGTGTCCATTTTTTTCATTAAAACTTTTAAAAGATTCAGATTCTTAACGCGACTTATCAAGATTTCTTCGATCGTCATCCCTGTGGACGGTCCTGGTTAGTCGACCGCCTCCACGTCACCCTCTCCGGTTGCCAAGGCAACAGCTTCGGGCAGGATATGGAAATGAATTGAATGGGAATGCATGCCACTACACTGTGTTCTCCTATTCTCCTGCTCTCTTTCTCTTCTCTACGTACTCTATTCCCGACAGGCCAGTCAGTATCCGTGACGACTGAAATATGTCATGACGTTTATTGGTGTTTTATATGTTTAAACAATGGGCACGACATAAAAAGAGTCATTGTTAAGACGCGGATGAATCGTTGTTGGGTTTGAAGCTTCAGTATGCTTTGTTTATACCTCATTTCACATAAATACCTTTCTAGTTATATTGCTTTTCATTATTTTGAATTATTGGTCGTAAATTGACGTAAAAATGTCAAAATAGGTGTCGTCAAAAATATTCATTTCAAACTAAAATTGAGCAGAAATCACTAATTGATAAAGAAATACAATTATTCTCGTAATTAAATATTCAGTAATGTTATTTTATAAATTTTTTGTTACATTTTCCACTTTCGGACTCACAAAATAAATATTTCATATATAGGTATTCAAGCCAATTGTGCGAATTAATGTAAAAATTGACAATTTCTGTAGTATTTCTACTTTGGTAACACCTTTGTGATAATTCTGCCAGGTATTTTCTGACATATCCTATTCTGCATCAAGTTACTGCTAATGTTGGTTGTTTTACCGGATATTGTGACTTAGCTACTCATTTTTTGTGTGTGCTGAGGAAGTTGTTGCATATTTCAGTTACTTTTTCATATTTCTGATATGATAGATTCACTTAGTATGTACAGTTTAATTCTGATATCTCATTTTCCATTCTTTTTAGTCGTTCTCATCAAGTTCTCTTCTAGAGATTCTGAGATGTAATTTATAACGTCGTGTTGTAAATCTTTATAAAAAATAAAATTATAAAACGGCCTTGTTTGGTTTTCACGTGCGATTGTTTACAGTTGGAAATAAAATATTATGCAAAATGAATGTATTAGTAATTACTAAAAAAAGTTACTGAAATTTTGCTAAAAGTTATTTAATGTTCATTGTCAATAGTGACACAATTTATAAATTCCTACGTAGTAAACAGTAGATCTCTAAAAATATTAGCATTAATGGCACAATTATTAAAAATGCTTCACAAATAAACCCTTATTAATATATATTTTTACATGCAATCGCGCCAGTTTTAAAAAGTGCCGTTATTGTCACAACAAAATGATGAATTGTTATATAAAATAAATTAATATGCCACTATTGCACGCTTTTAGCTTGTGCACTTGTAGAAAGTTGTCGACGTACTAAACTATTGTACCGGTCTTGCTCCTAGAATGCGGTAAAAATGTGCGAAATTCAGTAACGTCATTTGCGCCATCTACCGGTGGATGAGAGAGCTATGTCTATGCCAGCGTTGTTAGAAGGTAGAGCTTCAAAAACTACGTATTTTAAGTATTAAAACTATTAAAACAGCAAAAATGAGATGAGAAATGAGAATTGAGATGTGCCACTATTGCATCAAGTGAGTGATATATCGCTTCCATGATCCTGACTAGTACTAGGTTTTATATTAAATAGTATTGGCACCCTAAAAGGACTTCTATATCTTAAATTAGCAGCATTCCGTCCCTTTACTTGTATAGTCTAAGATATTACTCTCCAATATCTTCTTTATATAAAGCTACCGTTTACGTCGTTCATGGGAAATCCCAGGATGGTCATATCCTCGTCTTATTTTCCGTTTTAGTGGTACCAAAGCTGTTATGGGTACTTATCATAAAAGGTACTTTAAAGCTGTTGTTTTTAGTTATCACAAAAGTAATTTTAAATGAAGACCGAACCGTTTTTTAGCCTGCTGATTATCAGAGTCACTTAGTTCAGCGGCAGAGATAGTGTTCAATTTTTCACATGCGAAAAATCATGTCATTTTTGCGCTGTATTAATTCCTCTCATTTTCTACCTCAATCTTAAAATTATTGTCCTACTCTCACTTCACCTATCTACCCCACTCCTTTAGAAATACAGACACTTTTAAAATAGCTAACGAAAAAGTCGCTCTCTCGACTATTGACTGTCACTAGCAACAGACCTACTCTCTTGACTGTTGACTTTCGCTAGCAACAGAAGTACTCTCTTGACTGTTGACTTTCGCTAGCAACAGACGTCCTCTTTCTCGACTGTTGACTGCCGCTAGTAATAGACATTATCTCTCTCCATCTCTGATAGGTACGCGAAAAATACCGCGAATCTACTTTAGAATCGTCAAGACAACAAACGCAAACGTGCTCTATCTCTTGATCCACGTGTTTAGAAACCGGTAAGGACAGCTGCAGGAATTGGACAGGCCATGTCGCGAGAATGCATGACCCACGATGGACGAGCAAAATTACACATTGGAGGCCAAGAGCAGACAAACGTAGTAGAGGAAGACTATCTACACGTTGGGCTGACGACATCAGGCGTATCACGAAAAATTGGCAACAAAGAGCACAACTGCAAAGAATGGAGGAGTTTAAGGGAGGCCTATGTCCATCAGTGGACGTGATAAATAAAGGCTGGATGATGATGATGATGATGAAGGACAGCTGCCCCCGAGCGAGAAACAACCTCAAGTGAAAAGCCTATAAATACCGCGAGTAAGCAGTATTGGTAAGACTTTTTATAAACTTGATTTGGCTATTATCTGTATAACCCTTCACCGCCTCTCCTAATTATTTTGAAGCAGCCCTATTTAATACCAGTCCTCATTCACTGAAATTATATTAATTTCACATATCGTCGGTATACTGCGAAAACCAGGTAAATGACAAATTTTAAAATATTGAGTTAAGTATACCAAAATTCTCAGCTTTTTCCGCTCTACATACAGGTAAAACCCAATAAATTATACGACTTACCATTCAGCAGATAATTTGTGTAATAAACAAATAAGTCACAACTAATCAACTTTTCATTTTCAAATAAAGCAATATATCGCTACTTACTTCAATAAAATTGAAGTTCTGTTGCATGTAAAACAAAGTAAGCCCACATATATCATTATGCCGGACAACAATATATTTCTACTACTGCATACCATATTCAGTAAAAAGGTGATAAGTGTCTTTAATACATTTTACGTGTATGATTTATTAAAATTTCTCTTTCATATCGACTAGTAAAAACCTTTAAGTACACTTACTTCATTCTACCTGAAAACGGGTTAAGTTAAAATTTAGAAATGGTTATTAAGCTAAACCCATAAATGATCTTATAACACAAACACAGATAGAATAACTGAAGACAGAAGTTCAATTCTTGATGATTCTGAGAACAATATAGTCTCAATAATGGAATCCATTTTTGATAGTGACTTTTCAGATGTAGACCCCACATATCAGCCAAGTGAAGAGGGATCGCTCTCTCTAGGAAGTCTATATGATTTACACACAGCTGTCTTTGATAGCCTAAATGATAAGAAAAAAGATACTGAAATAGGTTCACCCACGAACAATTTAGTGTCAACTGAAATAGCTAGTTGGATATTAAATCTACTTCTTGACAAAGTATGAAAAGACCTACGTCCACTAAAACGTTGGAGAAAAGCTAATTTCAAAGATTGGGTAATAAATGTCGCAAAAAGAAGGCGTACTGCCTTATGAGATAAAAAAAAGAACATAGACCAGCAAAATTGACAAAACCAGTTAATTGTTTAGAGTGCTTTTACATATGTGCCAGTTATTTCAGCGAAGATTACAGACAAAGACTATGTCGTGATTATTGAAAGTTATAACATATAGGCCAGAAACATTTTCTTATTGCACGTATTAAAACGGAGCCACCAAAGAGAGTCGTTGCAGTTCGTCGAAGTTTAAAAAACCACGTGCATTTTCCAAAAAGTGTTACTTTTCTTTGAATGATCAATACATACAGGTATGCGAGAAATTTTTTTGTAAGACACTTTGTATATCAGCGTCGTTAATACAAGATGTTGTAAGAAAAACTGATATTCTAGGCTGTTATGCAGATACGAATAAAAGAGACAAGCATACACCGCCAAATAAAACAAGCAGTAAAACCCGAAAAATCGTGAAGGTTCATATTGAATCTTTTCCAACCATGGGCCCACATTATATTCGCCAAAGTTCAAAGCATAGATATTTGGACAAAAATTTAAGTATAAGAAAAATGTACCAACTTTTTATAAATGACTGAATATTTTCTAACGACTACAATGATGTTGCTAAAAAAGATCAATGTTTAGTTTGTAATAAATATGATAGGACTAATCCAACTGACAAATCGGATTTAGAAGACAGTTATAGAGAACATCGGAAAAGAAAAGAAGTACGTAATCTTAAAAAACAAAATGATAAGAAAAGATCTAATGAACAACGTGATTTTGCTTCAATTACTTTCGATCTACAGGCCGTACTACAGATTTCAAGTGGATTGACTGGACAACTATATTATTCTCGAAAATTATATTATGTCTACAATTTGTGTGTATATGAAGTGTTCTAGAATATGTAAGTGAAATAAGTTTATTTTCTGATACCTGAGGAGGAGAGAATCGTAATTAGCATATTGCAGCCTTGCTATTATGGGCTGTTCAAAACATAGACCATTTAAATATTATTGAACACAAATTTTTAGAGTATGGACATTCCTATATGGAAGTTGACTCTATAAATAGTAGTATCGAAACCGCTAAAAAACACAGATCTATCTATGGGATGCCAGATTACATGTCTGTTTTTCAAAATGCAAGAGGAACTAAAAATATCAAGGTTGATGATAAAAAGTGTGTATAGATCCATACAAATGTAAAGAATTTAAATACTACGACTTTTATGATTTGAAAAATTTGTCACACACTTTAATTAAAAACCGGACAAAAGACCAACACGGCGAAAAAATAATGTGGTTGAAGATAAAAAGAATGAGATCCATGAAAGGAGAGACAAACAGAATCTATTTTAATTATGACATGTCAACAAGCTTCAATTATTTCCTTACTGATACTGCACGACAGTCAACAAGAAAAAAGCACGCCAAGTTATCAACTAATACAAGCAATCTTAAAGAATTTTAGCGACTTTATGATGCACATTTGCCAATTAGCATAGCAAAAAAAAAGAGATTTGGTACAGCTATGTGATACCGGAGAAATATCACGGGTGGTATCGTAATTTGAAAACGGGAAATGATGTAACTACACACAGCTGTTAATAAAATTTTCAGGGAAAACCAGTTAAATGTCATAAATATCGACTAATACCTTAAAACATTGCTATTACCTAGTAAAAGCCTTATATCTCGATCACAAAACTGAAAAATATTATACTTGGTTTACTATATTTGTGTTAAATATGTTATTTGAAGAGTAATTGATTTATTTAGATTTACAGGTAAAACCAGGTAAGTGATAGCATTTCCAACTTAAATTTAGGATTAGTCAGATAGGTGTCTCAACTTTTTCAAACTAATGATAGAATGTCATTTCAGATATATGCATCTTTCACTAGAATACCTAATATCAAAAACAAGCTGACTGCTTAATTCACAATAAAAAACTAAACTTTAAAAACGTTTTTTCTCGATTTCGGTATTCTGACATTTACCTGGTTTTCGCAGTATACCGACGATATGTATACCGTTTTTTGTACATTTTGTACAGAAAGATCAAGACCTAAAATAGATGATCGAATTTCATAAAAATAAAAGTAGTTCAAAGTGGGAGAATTCCCGGTAACTCTTTTTATTAAATATATATACCAATTACAATATAAGTGTTCACTTAAATGTAAAATTTGTTAAAGTAGTTCATCTTAACTGTTTGCGACCCCATCGATAAAAACTATCTTATTAAAAGTCAGTATGTCTAGCATTTTGCGGTAAGTAATGATAGTATTACAGACGTGTGGGTAATTGTAGACAAGCGGTTTCTTGATTTGATCAATAATATGAATATAGCTAATTTTAACGTGGGAAATTTAAAGATACGAAATTAAGCAAGCACTAAATAATACTTTTCCAAATGTAGTTGCGTTTTCGTGTTACGATAGTTGCAAAGGTATTCAAATGTCTGTGTTTACTATTATTCTTTTACTATTGTAAACTACATAGTTTATCGTAATCTATCTAACTATCTATTGTAATCTATCTATCCACTTTATATATTTTGTCTTCAATTTTATCTTCGGGATATAAAATACTGAATGTTATATTAGAATAACTGACATGTCACGAGTAACTCCTGGCCTAAAACCTTGCAGGTTTTCCCTTTTTACTTTTACGACTATGCGATTGTCGTACGTTTTAGCATAATTCCCTCCATGTAATTAGCATGTAGAGGCATGGCGCTTTTAAATTTTCCATGGGAAAAAAGAAGGGGAGGGGGACTCTCGAGTGGAGCAAATGGTGGATGATTTTTGCTTCGGACAGTGCATATTTTAAAGGCAAGTGTCGGGGTCGTGCAAAAAAGCTGAATAATTATTTTTTACACTAGAATTAACAGTAACTGAATTACAGTTACTTTATGAATTAGATGGGGGTATGTTGCACAGCTTAACGGAATCGTTCTTTGTTGTTTACAAATATGTCTTAAGTCAAAAAATTTCCTGACAGTTTGTGGCAGGCACTTCGCTATCCATAACAAATTGAAACTGACGAATATATTAATTTACATAATTATATTACATATACATTATTACTACATATTAGTAAATGAAAACTTTATTTTAATGGCACAATTCGTGGGGAAATTTGTAGAGTAAAAGTTTCGAGAAACAGAGGAAATTATTCAGAAAATTGACAGGTTTCAGTGTAGATGCGGAACACAAAAAAAATGCAAAATAAAATGGAAACAATATGTAACAGAGTGGATGAAGATAAAACACCTAAAGGGAAGAAGTGTAGAATTCCCTATACAAGATAAACCAAAGTTTCATATCTGAATAGACTACAAATCATCATCATCATTTAACCCGGATCTATCCACTGCTGGATATAGGTCTCCCTCAGTCTTTTCCATGTATTTCTGTTTTGTGCTGTTTGCATCCAATTTTTGTCGATCCGTTTTATGTCATCAGACCATCTTGTTGGTGGACGACCTCTACTTCGATGTGCTTCTTGTCTCGGTCTCCACTGTATTATTCGCTGTGTCCATCTGTTATCCGACATTCTAGATATGTGCCCCGCCCAGTTCCACTTAAGGGTCATAATTCTTTCTATGGCATCTGTTACTCCTGTTCTCCGTCTTATTTCCTTGTTCGTGATCCGATCCCTACGAGAAATGCCTAACATCGATCGTTCCATGGCTCTTTGGGTTCTCTTGAGTTCTGATTTAAGAACATAGCTTAGCTTGCCGAATGCCACCCAAGTGAGTCCTATGCGGCGGCTTAGTTCGCACGTTTGTTTATCTTTTCCTATGCGTATCTCATGTCCTAAGTACTTATATGAGGTGGTTTCTTCAATATGCATTCCATTTACTGAAATCTTTTCGCTTAACACAAGATTTGTCATGATTTGTGTTTTTATGTGGTTGATTTTTAATCCTACTTGTAGGGAGGCTAGGTATAGTTTCTCCAGTTGCGATACTGCATCATCGATTCTGTCAGCAAAAAGGACAATATCGTCAGCAAACCTCAAATGACTAAGCATTTCTTATTTCTTATTCTCCATTGACATTAATTCCTTTTTCACTCAGATTTGCGTTCTTAAACATATGCTCTAATAATGTTGTAAACAATTTTGGCGAAATTGTGTCTCCCTGTCGCACTCCCCGTTTTATTTTAAATACGTTGGTCTTTATCTGCCAGTTTCACACTTGCTGTCCCATTTTGATAGATGTATTTTATCATGTTTATATAGCGATGATCTATACGGCACTCTGTTAAGGCTTTTAACATCTTTTGATGACTTATTGTGTCGAAAGGTTTTTCGTAGTCAACAAATCAACAAACTTTGTTGACTTTGTTGAGACTACAAATGCTTAATCCTTAAAATTAATATAATTTCTCCAAGGTCTGTTAAAATTTACTACCTTATAAATATATTACATTCTACTGTAATAACTAAAGAAATACGTATTAATAAAAGTCCTTTGATCAAATATAAAATATACTTAATTTGTTCGAGAAACTACCTCGTAAGAAAACGAGACAACTGACACGTCATTCGGCTATAATAATACCCCCATTTTGCTGACGGATTTATAATTAAGGCGCTGAAATGACCTTTTGTGCATTAGTCGTTTCGAATTTCCCAAGCCTCCCAGTTGTTGTCAGACACCTGCATAATCGCAAAAAAATAATTAGCTGCCGTGTACGTTTCGCAATCAAAGTAGGTAATCAGCGCACAGCGACTACGTGGGGGCGCAACCATCGAGTTTTGTCACTTACACGGACCTGTTTAAAATACGTTCAACGGGAGCTTGTTTAAGATTTATATATATATATATATATATATATATATATATATATATATATATATATATATATATATATATATATATGTATATAGGAAAAAGTAGTCCAAATTTTTTTGACTAGTTTGGAAAAAATATATGTAAATACTTTTTTCTTTTTGGGTGTGGTAGTCAATAAAAAATAGAGCTTTGCTAAGGCGTACTATTTATTCTGAATCTAAGCTTTCGGTGGTTTTTTGCCACCTTTATCAAGGTCCGAATGTAAGATTCGTGGCATAAACAACAACGTTAAATAACATGATAATACTGAAATTGCAACTAAACTTAAAAATGTTACTGTTAAAAAGACACTTTAAAAATTAATAAATACGTTAAAAGTTAAAAACAAAATGAAGGCCGACATGTTAAAACAGTCGTCATTGCAAGCTTGATTTCAGTCACATTTCACCTCTTTCTGCTCGTGCGAGTGGCGCTCAGGGTTTATTTGGAGTAGCTGGGTCGTGGATAAGTTGAATGGCAAGGGGATAAGATTGCGGCAACTACAAAAAAATGAAACGAAGGGGTACTTACATGAATATCCTGGATAAATACCAAAATGCTACCAGAATTGGGAGACCATTTGGATACCACAAGTATTTTGAAAGCTGAGGTTGTACTCTCTATGAAACTATTAAAAAGTAGGAAAGCCTCAGGACCACATGATATGTATGCAGAAATAATCAAGTTATTTAATGAAGAAAGTCTAGACATTGTTGTGAAAATCTTTAACGATATTTACGATAGTCCAAAAGATTGGCTTCGCTCAACATTTCGATGGTGCAGAATGGAAACCTCCTATGCCAGTATTTTCAGCAATATTTTTGATGCCAAACCATCTGTCAAATTACTTAATGAAAACTAAAGTTAATGAAAAGTCTTTTACAAACTTACTTTTATTTGTACTATACAGTTCTAATTGTATTAAGAAATCAATTGCTGTAAAGGAATTGACTAGTAGCTATTTTAAAGAGTTATTTCTTTCTCCTGAAAAACTGAGGGCTTTTTGACATGGAAGGTTTCTATTCTGCACCACCGATTTATCGCCCTAACCAAAACACTACCTGCCAAATTCTGCAAGAACCACCAGCTAATAAATCTAATGAAGCTACAATGAGCAAAGATTATTTGTCTGTGTAGTCAGTTTGATTTCAAAAATGGACTTATGCACGTGTGCACGAGAAAAGCGATATTTAGTATGTAAACATTAATATAGAATTGTTTAAATCCAGATCGAGAATTTAATAGGTACTTCATAAATTCAGCTACTGCAAAAAACAAAACAAAAATGTACAAGCCAAACCTTCATAAGACTCTCATCCAATAAATACTTGGTGAATCATATAAGGTTGTACTTTTTTTACAAATTGTGTCAAATCAAATCGAAAACTAAAAAAGAAGTACTTAAAAATCAATTAGTGACAAACCAGTTCCGCCGCCTTTACACTAACGAATAAAAATAATAGTACAGTACTACTGGATGGTGGGATGATACTATTAGTACCGCCTTTACTATTGATTTCATTTATTAATACTAAGTTTGTAATACAGAACCGATATTCCTTTATGATTTTAAACAACTGAGAAAAATACGTGAGTCTTAAGTATTTTATTTTGTGTTTTTGTTTAATTTTCTCAACTGTCCAAACACATTCCAGTACTCTCTTTGTTTTCAACTCCATTCCACTAGACTATGGTTGTTGATGTTTCCCCATACCAATTTAGATAACAATTGTTTGTTGCTGGCTTTAATTGATTTTTCTGAATGTTCTGTTGATTCTACATTGTTACCATTTATGATTTATTTCCTTTGAAGGTTTCCTTTTTCCTTTTTCCTATGAAGATCCAGCCATAGCATCACTCAAAGTTCATAACAACCTTGATTTATAATACAAGAGTTAAAAATCTGATGTTTTCTAGTCAACGAGAAAAAATCAGCTCAAGTTATACAACAAGAAAGATAGAAGGACAATATTCCGAGTAGAGAAAATAAACGTGATGAAAGATATATGGGAAAATTGTCTGTTATTAAGAAAAATCAAGAAATAATCTTTTGAGTGATGAGGAGATACTGAACAATATTTTGATGAAGTTTTAAATAAAATACTCCCAACATATTATGATGAGGAAACACGGATATGAAATATCCGGCAACAAGCGACAAAACTACCCCAACTGCAAAAGAAATCAAAGAAATGTTATGAATATGTCTGGCTAATTGGCTTTGTCAAAGCCATTTTTCAGAAAAAAAAAACACTGACGGTTCAAGACAGGCTGAAGTTAAAATAATATTATACAAAACACCAGTGCCTAGGATTTACTATTGGTGCAATCTAGGATCAAACAGGAATTCTCTCAGAGTTTAGGCATTTGTGGTCAGTAATCTCTTTGTAGCTGACTACGGCTATTCAGAATACTGTGAGCTAGCTTTCAGAATTTTAATAGATGGTAAACAGGAATTAAAGGCAATAATCCAAACATTGAAAGGAAAGCACAAAAGCAGACACCAGAGAGAAAAATATACAAATTTTGAAGAGCTAGAAGGATTCAAATACCACGAAGCAACACTCACCACAAACCCCAATATGCGACAAGAATCCTATTTATCACTGCCCAGATACTTAATCCTTAAGCCTAGTTTACCTTAGTTTACCTTTATGGGTAAACGTAAGTGGATAAACCATTGAAGGTTTTAGAGTAGAAGTCTCTTCAAATGCCGTGGTTCTTGGCCTTTGACTCCGCTTCTCTCCAACTGTTTCCTCGTCTTTTCAACGCTTTTCCAATCTCGCTATTCCATGTCCTTGGTGGTCTGCCTTTTCTTCGTTTTTTTGTCTATTACTACTTGCCACACTTGCTTTACTTTTCCATTATGATCCATACGGACCATATGAACAAAACAAGCAAGTTGTCTTTGTTTAACTTTGTCTAAAACGGATATAAAATTATATTGTTACCATATAAAATTATTTTTTAATCTGTCACTTCTCGTCACTCCCAAAACCCCTCTTGGTTTCTTACTTTTGCCCCTGTCATTTTCTGAGTCGTATATTAGCACGACTACCTGAAGCGTGTTAGCCGGATGCAAGCCGCACAAGACAAATGGAAGGAGCTGAGGGAGACCTATGTCTAGCAGTGGAGGTTGATGATGATGATGATATTAGCACGGGCACGTATACACTGTTAAATCATTTTATTTTCGTGCTGATACTGACCTACTTTCTTGGAATATACGCTATGTTTAATGCATTGTAAATTTTAGTCGCATTCGTTAATCCTGTTGATTTATAGTTCCATTTTTCCTTCAGTATTTATAATCAAGCTGAAATATGTACAATTTTGAGCTTGTTTAATCTGCTTTTGATCTATTCTGTCACAATTTTCTGCAGCTCTTTTGGAAACTACAATTATCTCAGTTTTGTCTAGGTTGATTTGTATTTTGTTTATATTAAATCATTCATTCGAAATATGCAACTTTTTAAGCAGTTCTTTTTGGCTATTTGTACTTCTTGCTTCGTTGTCTATTTTATCCACTAGTGTAACAAACAAGAGAGGACTTCGTGCCGCTCCTTGTCTAACACCCATTTTCGTAACAAATTCTTTCGATTTTTGGTTCAGTTTGATAACATTTCTTGTACAGTTATATGTGCTTTTGAGAGCTAGAAGTAGCTTATAATCAATCGCTCTCTCTTCAACAGCTTTCCATATTTCAACCCGTGATACTAAGTCGAAGACTTTTTCGAGATCGATAAAACCAAAGTATAGTTTCTGCTATTCTGCGTTTCGCTGTGACTTTGCAGAAGGAGCAACATCTTCTTCTTTAAGTGCCGTCTCCCGATCGGAGGTTGGATATCATCATCACTATCTTTACTCTATCTACTGCTGCTCTGAAGAGTTCTATAGAACTGCATTTAAACCAGTCCCTTAAATTCTTCAACCATGACACTCTCCTTCTTCCTATACTCCTTCCTCCTCTTATCTTTCCCTGTATTATCAGCCTTAGTTAATTGTTATTATCATGTATTTGGTCTTTGGAGCAACATAGAACTATGTAAATCTTATGCAACCTTGGAGCCCAGTGTTGCCGGTGTGAAGTAGGCGAAAACACTTGAAGTCCGTCTAAATAGAATATTCCAGTAATTTAATTTATATTTCATCAATCAGCCAATCCCGTCCACTGCTGGACATGGGCCTCCCTCAGTTCTTTCCAGTGTTCTCTACACTGGGCCGCTTGTAGGCAGTTTCCCGCTACTCTTTTTATGTCGTCGGTCCATCTAGTCGGTGGTCGTCCTCGGCTTCTTTTATAATTTCTGGGCCTCCATTCCATAATTCGTCTTGTCCATCGTCCATCTTGTGTTCTGGCTAAGTGTCCTGCCCAGTTCCACTTAAGTCTCGTGGTTCTTTCGATGACGTCTTGAACTCCTGATCTTTGCCTGATTTGTCGGTTTGTTATGTGGTCTCGGAGGCTCACATTCAGCATTGCACGTTCCATGGCTCGTTGTGTAACTCTTAGTTTATTCGCAGATTTCTGCATGAGTGTTAAAGTCTCTGCTCCATAAGTTTGTACAGGCAAAACACATTGGTTATAAACTTTTCGCTTGAGACACATGGGAATTGAACTTTTTAGAATATGGCTTAGTTTGCCAAATGCTGCCCATGTCAGGCCTATTCGCCTCTGTATTTCATTTGTTTGATTGTCTCTGTTTATTTTGATCTCGTGTCCCAGATATTTGTAAGTGTCTGTTTGTTGTATGGTATTATTGTCGATAGTTATATTTCCACTCATTACGAGATTTGTCATAAGTTTAGTTTTCTCAAAGTTTATCTTTAATCCTGCTCTTTCAGACAGACTTTTAAGCGAATGTAGCATAGAAACTGTATCCTGTAAGTTATCTGCGATTAATACGACATCATCTGCAAACCTCAAATGATTTAATCTTTCTCCATCTATATTGATGCCCATATCTTGCCATTGGGTGTTCTTAAATATTGACTCTAGAGCTACCGTGAACAATTTTGGTGAAATATTGATTTTATATTTAACTTAAAATAATTTAGTTTTGGCGAATTAAATGTTGTATTTTGAATATAAATCTGTTGTATCTCTTTCTGGGCTAAAACCTATCTACATGCTCCCTGTACAGCTTTTATAGTGTTAGGTTGCCAGAGCATCATGTCTTTTTCAGTCTTAATTTAGGTTTTTGATTTTTTAAGTTAGATTCTTCCTAGAAGAATCCTGATGTCACAACCTGTGGGAAGTAGAAGTAGGGGTAGGCCAAAACTCAGATGGAGGGATGGTGTAGATGAGGATGGTAGACAAATAGGCGCAGCAAGACTTGGGAAGGTCGAGGTTCTTTTATAGGGCTGTAGCACCAATGATGATGATGATGATGATGAAGTTAAATTCTCATAGTTGCAAGTACTAGATTGTGGACTGAATCTATGTCGCAGCCAGTGGCATATCTAGATATTTATAAATAATAAGTTTTCATTTTTTCTTTAATTTTGGATCTTGTTGGGGGGATATTTGCCATTTTCCCTCCCCGTGTATCCGCCCCTGGTCGCATCTTGGGCATGTCTGTACGTTTGGAATGCCATTACGAGATCTGATGTTAATTGTAATATAATTATTGTAATATTTGTATTTTGAATTAAAGATTCGACATTAAAATTAAAGGAAGGTTTGGCACCTTTGTATTATTTATTTTTATAAAGCAATAACTAAGAACTTTTATGTTGTTTAAATTAGAAAAACTTGTTCTTTTACTATTAATCATAATTAGGTACAAAACTGGGATTAACTTGTTACGGCAGGCATGAAATAACCTAGTTTCCAAAGTTGGAACGGTCTTGATCGTAGTATATTTTCCTCGTTCGTCGAGAGAAAACTGAATTCTATCGCGAACCGAAAGAAAGGAAAGTCGCGAGAAGATTTCCTAATATTCGACCGTAACTCAACTCGCTCTTTACGCATGTGCCTCGAACCGAGCTGGACCAATCAAGTGGTCGATGCTTCTCTGACGCCTTGCCGCCGGGTATTCCGAGCTTCTCGACGCTCAGCACCGCCCATGCCCATGTGTAGATGAAGTTAGGATCGACGCCGAGGGACTAGAGGACGCGTTTTTGATCTTTCGCCGGAACTGCCAAAGTAGCCACTGTTCGAGCGGTTGGGATGGACTAGGATATTTGATAATTTCAACTGTTTTTTTTAATGCAATGTGGACAATTTTTAATCCGACAATAATTTGGTACAAGATTTAATGACAATTTTCGTTAATCAAATCAAATATATCTTAGCATAAAACACTGAAAATTTTGCATAATACGCTTCCATAAAAATTGTTACAATGCATTTTCACTACAGATGTTTCCGCAGAGTGACTTTCTCTGCACTTAGTCTTAAACTGAATAAGTTGAGGAGGGGAGAACTGTTTGTCTTAAGTTGCAATTCAAAATTATATCTATATTTCTTAATTTATTAATTTCCATAGATTCTCATAAAGATAGCTTAAGGACTTTATTTTGAATACGGGAATTTTGAAATTGGTCATTGAAAGAATGATTATAATCTAAAAGGTGAAGGACATAAATAGAATCTATTTTTGCTATGCTTAAGCCGTTTTGTGTTCTGCAAACGTTTGTTAACGGTTCTACCAGTTTGACCAATGTAAGTTTTTAGTCACCACATGTAAAGACCAATGTACAAAGTATAAGTACAGGATAAGTCGATATTCCTCGGCGACTGAATGATTAAGGAAAATAGAGATAATTATAAAACAACATTCAAAAACTTCTACAATATTCATAGCAGATAACTCATAGGCTCGTCAGTTTTTGAGTTATTGTTAGTAGTAGTCACTTATTAAATAAAGTTTTACAAAAATGTGTATTTTTCATCATTGTTAGCTCCCCGGCAAATATTTCATCTTTTCTGAAAGTAATAGCAATGTAGAATTTTTCAAAATAATATTTTTTTAATACATAAACAAAAATAAATCAACAATCGTTATAAATGTATTTCAGTTGTTGTGAGAGTTTGACATAATCCGTAAATTTAGCCACCCCAACCACTTCGAATTGTTTGTTACTGAGTTTTCCTTAAACAAGCTCTTTGGGCAAATATGAGGGTTTTTACTAGCGAGTTTATGCCCTTTGCTTGCATTTTCCTAATCCCCCGAAAATTTACTTTTCCCTAAAGTACTGTCGTTTTTACACTTTTTCCAGAGTGTTGCCAAGTTGTCGTAATTTAAGCATAATATAGATTTTATTTATTAAATAGATAATATAGAAAAATGTATATTTTTCAAAATTTACCAAAAATCAGGTTTATTTTAAAAAATCTGTTGGCAACACTGGAACTGGATGGAAATCGCCTTTCTTACATTTGCTTCGCTATTCCCACAAAGGTAACCTTTTGCGGTAAGTCGGCAAGGACAGAAACAGGATTGGGAACAGGATTCAGGAGTGAAAATCGATATAGTGGGAGGTGTAGGAAATGGGATTTTAATGTTCACGGTTGCTGGTAATTCTATTTTTAGAGTGATAAAGGTGAAAAGTTTATGAAGAACAAAAATAATGCCGAAAATAAAAATTATCGTAAAATTTTGTGGAAGGTATTTTAGTGTTTACAAAATGGACTTATTTAATTCGTATTTTAATCTTTTTGTAGGTAAAAACGGAGAAAAATGAAACATCAAAATATTTTATGTACCAAATTCATTCTCCTTCCGTAAGTTCTTTCCTTCTAGGTTCTGATCATTGTCTCGCCAGTGAGCGGAATTTATTTGAAACAATTATAACATTTCCCGAAATAATATTCCCAGAAAACCTACTTTCTTTGTCTCCTAGACAGCCCGACCACGTTAATTAGGGTGTTTCAAATAGAAAAAGGGGTTAGATACTCTTCTGGTTAAATATGGAAGTGGCGCATTTATGAATAAACATTGCAGAGATTTATTTCCTTGGCTCCTGTTCCGTTCGTTTTAACTGCTCGTTTCTGCTCCGAGTTGTGTGAGCTCGAGTTCAAGCCCTGTTTCCTGTCTAGGCTTTGTTTATTCATGCAAATGTGACTTTACGTGCTAGGCCAGTTGCTACGGTTAAAAATTGTCCGAATAATTTTAAGTGTATTAATTTGTCAAGTTCGTCTCAAAAACAGTTAATTTTTTTCAGTTTCAAAACAGTGCTGAGCAGGTTCATGCCTCTGTAAATTTCGGATTTTGATCAAATCAATAAGATCAGTAGTCTACTTTGTTTATACCGATAATGTTCTTAAAAATATGCAAATTTGCTTTTGCAGTCTCTAATTTCCACTTTTGAAGACAAAACATGCCAATAGTAGTCTTTTGTTTTGTTTACTATACTCCGTTTAAAAATAATTGATAGCAACCAGGTGGTTTACCACCGTGGTGTGTCCAGGTAATCCCCAATGTAATTACATGAAACAATGTCGAAGGATTTCAAAGGCAAAAGAAAACAATAAAAAAGAAAAGGACTTACTCACACTTACTCTACAATTTCAGACCACGATAAAAGGCTACTCATCCAATAAAGGTACAAGGTTTAAAAGTGAGGAATCAATTAGCTTGATTCTTGCAGAAGCTGTGCTATTGAAGGGTCCAAATTACTGTGCGTAGAAAAAAAGAAAGTGCCTTAACAAAAAATATAGATTTGTAACAATTAATAATTTGCTTATTGGGGGTTGAAAGGGGGAAATGAACAATTACTGTGCTGGAGATAGGGAAGCAAATAAATTGAAACGTTTGCAATTCTGAGCTGAGTCGTAGATGGGGATTCCTTTATTTGGGGAAGATTGGAAGGACGAACTACAAAAAAGAAATCAAAAAAATACTTACAGAGATGTTCTGGACAACATTACACAAGCATATTCCTAAACTATTTAAAATAGGACGCCGTTTAATATAAATTAAATTGAGATAATTAAAATTAAATACTCTTGGTACTTGTCTGGGTAGTGGTATCATCCTCAAAAATCGGTCTCTTGCCCGCATCAGCGAAAAAATTGTTGTTTATTTCCAGCGTAAATATCTAGGCGGAATCAAGATCAAACGAAAGAGCAATTAAAATTATTATAAACAGACTCGAAAATGCTTACTTACATTACCAATCTCAAACGCAAAAAGATTAATAATCTTTTTCGGCATTTTATGATAAACGGGGTGAAACGAAAATACTACAGATTAAGTGTAGATTTTATAGTTTGTATATCCATATACACTGAAATTTATTGTAATTTTTTTTAAAACAAAACCGAGAAATGAGGTATACTTGTAAGACATTATAACACTTGTCATTTTTTGAGCAGTTTTTTCAGTTATTGACTTAAGGAAATCAAGTAAACAAACACTTCATTACACGCCAAAGGAAAAAAGAAGTGTGGGATGCATCTTGCACAGATGGAGCAAAAATTGACGAACATTTACGAAATTTTAAGACTGTATCACATCGATCCCAATAAACCCTATAAATTAACTGATCTGTCAGTTGGTCAAATCATGTCAAATTGGTCGTTAGCAGACCTTGGATTTAGAGGCATCAAAAATTGAATGGGCCCGTTTTTATTAAAAAAGGAAGAAATGTTTTCTTTCCATGTTCCCTACCTTGTAATTACTGGTTTAGTTGGCAAAATGTTACCGGGAAGTGATTCTTTATACAGCGCTAGTCAAAAGTCCGTTCCTCCCCTTGTATCTTTTGAACGGTTATACTTATAATACTGAAATTTGGAAGGAGATAATAAACAGACGTAGGTTTATCTGTCACAGCGCCACTGTGACAGATAATTTTAAATAGGACCTTATGGCAAGTGAAACCTTGTTTGAAAGCTATTCAACCATACTAATTTTGTTTGAGTTTAAGCTCATTTTGATGAATAAATTATATAAATACTAAAATTGTAGCTTCTCATTTAATTAATAAATATTTAACAACCAGTTCTTTTACATTTTTCAACAATTCGTTGTTTCAAAATGTCAATATTGTCGGGTGCTGTAGCATAAACTTTAGATTTCAAGCATCCCCACAGAAAAAAAATCTAATGGTGCGAGCTCCGGTGACCGAGCTGGCCAATTGGTAATAATTTACCTTACGCCAATCACCATTAGACCAGTTTTTATGGATCTTGGACCAAGCTATGCGTTTTTTGAGCATGTGTGCTGTAAGTTTTGACTTCTTAACAGGCCTGCTACATTTGAAGCCCATGCCATACAAATTTCGGCGTACGGTGGCCACCGATACTGAGCATCCTGCTTCTTCCAACTTATTTTTTAAATCTCTATCGGTGACCCTTTTATTTCTCGTTGCGTCCTGGGGGTGACTGAAGGGTTTTTGCCACACCGGCCGTTCCGAACTGACGTCACAGGTCACTTCTCTTTGAGTTTTTGACTTAGTCTTCTCACTGACGACTGGGCACATTTTCGTGCTATATCTCTCTCTGACTAAGTGATGTATTCTCTAATAGAGCAGTAATGGACGAGGTTTTCTCAACACTATGATCTTTAGATTTACCCATCTAAAAATTCTTATCCAAGGTTAATCATCCTGTTTTATGATTAAGAATTATCTAAAATCAAAAGTAACACTATTATGTACTATTGGCAATACTTTAATGTTGTAAATTGGTTTTAATTAAAAAAACAATGTAAAACAATTAGTTACTGCACACTTTGAACACATTCTACTGTCACCTGTAATTTTTTGATAATTCTAATAAAAAATTATACCATTTTCTACGTAATTTTGTACCCAATAGTTATGCAACCCATTCAACACCTTAGTATCCAAGTGAACATACTTTTAGTGCGATTGAAATTTTTATGGTAAATCTAATAAATTAACCATGTTCTTCTAAAGAAGGCGTATATAAAATACTCTGCATTGCTAACTCTCATTTTAGTACCTGGAAAACGTTATTCTAATATTCTTGTCAAATTTTTAACATTTTTCTATTTATTTCGGACAGGCCTATCTACTTATCCATGCGAATATGACTTCTATTCACCTCGCCCGACTCAATAGGAACAGGAACACGAAAACTAAACGCAGATCTCTTCACTGTGTGCCCTTATCTTTTGAGTCTTGTTCATTAATTTCTAAACCTTTGAAATTTAACTACCGGTATTTTAAACGTGGATCGTCTGAGTTGATTTGCAAAGAGTATAAAAAGTAATGTGTCTGTGATAACAATAAAAGCACTTTTTGTAAAAGCGATGTGACGTTTCGTCTTTTTCTTTAATCAGAAGTTATTATGTTTACATTCTTTTAAATATGTTATGTGTTAAGATTCAGTAGTAATATATATAATAGGAAAGCTCTTTATTTGAATTCTATCCTGATGGATGTTTTGAAAAAAGGGGGCAGTAAGACTGTCAAGATTCAAGTATAGATTTAAAAAACATTGAAAACATGTTTGGGACAGCCTTTTTTTAATCTCGAGTTGGTTTAGAATGGTAACGTTTGTCCTTTGAGCTGTCCAAGGTATGCGCAGCATTCTTCTTCAGCGCCACATCTCAAAGGCATCAATTTTTTGGCACTCGCGTCCGCGAAGAGTCCAAGTCTCTGCCCCGTATGAAAATATTGAGAATACAAGGGCATTCACCAGTCTCATCTTGATATTTTGAGAGATCGATCTGTCTTTCCAAACTAACTTGTTGAGCGACTTGAAAGCGTTTGACTCAGTCCAGCATAGCTCCATGTTAAGAGCTCTTACAAAGTGCAGTATTGATCATAGGTACACAACTCTTCTTCGGAATATATATATATATATATATATATATATATATATATATATATATATATTATAATAGCGCAACAGCTGCAGATAGAATTCTCTTCTAAGCTATTCACCGCTTTGTTGCAGACTGCTATGAGAAACAATAATTGGGAGAATATTGGAGTCAACATAAATAGAGAATAAAAAACAACTTGAGATTTGCAGACGACATAGTCCTTATTGCAGACCGGGTAGATCATGTCTGCCAGCTTCTTCAAGACCTTCAGAGCTCGTGTACACGATCTGGACTTAAAATTAATTTCTCCAAAACACAATATATGACCAAGCCTAGTACTGGCGAAAAACATCTCAACTAACGGCACGCAAATTGAACAGGTGTATAGCTATAAATATCTGGGCCACAAGATTAAATTAGGAAGAGATAATCAAACAACGGAGCAACTGGAGAATAGGCTTACGGAAAACTGAGAGAAGTCTTTAGATCAGATATTCCCATGTGCTTGAAAAGGAAGATCTTTGATCAATGTGTACTCCCAGTTCTAACGTATGGAGCAGAAACATTGACCCTTACCAGAAAAGTAATCAATAAAATACAAGTGGCACAGAGATCGATGGAGAGGTCAATGCTGAATATATCCCTCAGAGACAGAGTATCAAATACAATAATTAGGAAAAAACTGGTGTTAATGACGCAGTTCAAAGGATTACAACATTGAAATGGAACTGGGCGGGCCAGATTAAAAGATGGAAGGTGGACGAAGAAAATTCCGGAATGGAGACCTAGACACGATGTTTATCGTAATCGAGGACGTCCTCCAACAAGGTGGTTAGATGACATTAAACGCATTCAGCGCAACTGGATTCAGGGTGCTCAAGATAGAATGCATTGGAATTATTTACGGAAGGCCTATGTCCAGCAGTGGACTCAAAACTGCTGATGATGATGAATCAATGCCTGGGGATTTATTTCTCTTTAGCTATTTAATTGCATCTTTGACTCCAGCGAGTAAGACAGTAGGTTCTCTAGGGTAGTCAGAAGGCCTCTAATTTTCTGCTGTTACCTCCTTATTTTTATATAGCTCGCCACAGTAGTTTCGCTATGTTTCACCAAAAAATAGAGTACTTAACTAATAATATTCACTTGTTTATCATTTTCACCAGATGCCTTACGGTTTTGCAATCTTATTATAGTTACAATGTCTTCCTTGGTAGTTCCTTCTTCATTATGGTTTTGGTCTAAGGCTGCTTCACCTGGTACTTGCATTTGTTGGCTTTGATCCTGATTCTCTCTGTTTAATATATTTTCGAAACATTTGGTCCAATTTTTGATCAATTTTACCTAATAGATTTTCCTCTTCATCTTTATATCTTGGTATGGTGTTTGCTGAGTTCGTTCCCGTTTTATTTCTTGATATAAGGTCCTAATTTGTTTATTTTGAAAATCTTTAATATAGCTCTATATATGCTCAACAATCAGTTTTTTTTTCTTCTCTTTCCGTATTTTTTTATAGCTATGGTTCTGGAGCAATTTTGTGTGAAGAATTATCATTACCATTAACCATACCTCATTAAAAAGAAAAGTGGAATGACATAAAAAAGTACACCCATTGCAAGAACTCCAATCAACTGTAGAGTTAATCATTTTTTTATCCAAAAAATATTCAAAATTTATCATAATTAGCGACATTAAAAAATATACTGTTGGGATGTCAAATCTGAGACTGGTTGTCTGAAAACTGGTCATATCTCGTAAAACTCTCGTTGCAAGGGAGCAAAAGCTCGAGAATTTAAAATTCCTATGATTATCTATGTCTTGAGGATAGCTTTAGATGGATAGGCAGGTGGAGTAACAGTGACTGGTAGGAAAATCTCCAATTTAAGATTTGCTGATGACACTACACTTATAGCAGCAAATGAGCAAAAAATGTTTAATCTCCTGCGAAGAGTTGAGTACGAAAGCAATAAAGTTGGTCTGAAAATCAGTCAGTTAAGAATTTAGCTGGAAACTTATTCTGTGAAGCTCTTAAAGCAGCTGAAGATAGATCATCATCATCATCATCATCAGTGGTGCTACAGCTCTAGTTGAGCCTTGACCTTCCCCAGTCTATTTCGCCAGTCGTTTCTGTTCATCGCCAACCGTTGCCAATTTGCCGCGCCGATTTTCCTTGCGTCCTCGTCCACACCGTCCCTCCATCTCAGTCGTGGTCTGCCTCTACTCCTATTTCCCACTGGGACCGATAATAGAGTTCGTCTGGGTGGGTAATTTTCATTTGCTCTTGACACATGTCCAGCCCATCTAAGCCTACCTATTTTTATGAAGGATATTACATCTCTACCATTTACTATTTTTTTATACTTCTCGTACAATTCGAAATTATATCGCCTTCTCCAAATACCATTCTCACAGAATGCGCCCATTATTCTTCTTAGTATCTTCCTTTCGAAGACGAGCAGAAGATTTGCGTCTGTTTTGGAGATGGTCCTTGTTTCTGACCCATATGTCAGCACTGGTAGGATGAGTGTTCTATATATTATTAGTTTGGTTTTCTGGCTTAAATTTCTGTTTTTTAGCTGCTTGCTTAGTCCAAAATAACATTTGTTTGCTAGCAGTACCTTCCGTTTTACTTCTTCAGATGTGTCATTATCGTTTGTTATGAGAGAACCCAAATATGTAAACTTATTTACTACCTCAAAATTATATTGGTCTATACTGAAGTTTTCTTCGGCGTTTCTAGCTCTATCTCTGTTATTTGGAATAGCTGCTAACATTTTGGTTTTTTCCTCGTTTATTTTAAGGCCCATATTTTGTGCGGCTGTCAAGAAGGTGGAAGTCATCTCTTTAAGTCCTCGTGTAGTACGTGCGATCAAATCCAGATCGTCAGCGTAAGCCATAATCTGCGTTGATTTATTAAAGATTGTTCCCCTATTGTGTTGTGCTGAAGATAGATCAATGGAGAAAAATTGTTAGGAATATTGGAAGAAATCACGATGCGCAGTAATGGTGAAACGATAAGAGAGAGAGAGATGATCATCTGCTTTCTGAATTACCAAAAGGCATTTGACTGCACAAAGCGTAAACTGGAAAGTTTTTGGGAAATTTCTACACGAGATAAGAGTTTTTGATGATCTGTCACCTCTGGTAAAAAGCTTATATGGGAATAATGGCTAAATAGCGTAAGTCCAACTCTTAAAGTCAGTAAAGTCAGTCAAAAATAAAGATATTGATTTGAATAACGAAGTCAATAATGCAGGCAAGTTATGTTTTTTAAAAATTACAGGATCCTGAATTTTCCAAGATTTTATTGTTTCGAAACAAAACAGTCTAAATGAATTTCAGAAAAATCTCAAACCAAAAGAAACGTTTTTTTTTCTCTCAAAGAAACTATTCTTCAACAGATGTTTAGATTCGACGTAATGCATACAGCGACAAAATTATCTCAGTAAGTGCTGACATATTTTATAGATTACGTTTACTTTTGATAAAATAGATAGAAAGCAGAAAAATGAAAGTATTATGGTACGGGCGGAAACTCAATGACTACAAATATTTGCTTTATATGAAATTTTTTATTCTTGTTTGCGTCGTTGTATGGATTTGTTTAACTACAGGATCAACAAACTTTGTATTGTTGGGAGTCGCAACGAAAAATAACATGTGTTGTGCTATTGTCGAGCTGTCACTTATCTCGATAATATATTTTAAGTTGTTATAAATTTAAACGATTTTATATTTGTTATTTACATAATTTTTTTTTCATTAGAACTGTTCATATATCATGAAAGTTCTCCAATTTTATGTAGATCAGTATTTGTGGTATAGTATACAGTATTTAGGTCGGTATGTCTGAATACAGAGTGTTTGCATTTGACGCGACGAGTTTAAATATTTTCCTAATAATTTTTTTAACACATTAAAAGTGAATTGGGGTAATTACTATTTTTATTGGGAAGATGCGATAATTTAAGTTTAAAATAATTTTATTTTTGATTTTTTAATTTCTTTTTAAGGTCGTCTTTAATCGATAACTCAACATTACATCGTAACATTGCTTTTAAATACGAAACCTATGCCACATAATTCATGCTGATTCTACAGGGTCCCGCAAAAGGTTGGCAGACTGTTAAAACCTCTTGTTCTAATATTTTTGGTTATTACTACGTTACTCCCAAGCTTATATTTTAATAATAATTAAAGGTAATGCCTTATGTATTAAAAAAACCCATATGGGATATTCCACAGAATGTGGCGGATAATAAATAAATGTTTATTTATTATCCGATAATTATCGGTAATGTTTATAATGTTTATTTATTATCCGATATATTACAGATTAAAAAATCTGTCGACCATAGCAAGATATCGGTGCTAATTACATCGAACAGGGCTAACATGGTAGTAAATTAACCTGTTCAGGATACCCTTCAATGCAACGCGTCAACGCAAATGGAGAACTCATGGCTAATATCTGTGGTTTTAATGAACTGATAATCATTAATACATTTTTCGACCATAAGCCCCAGTATAAATATACATTTGAAAATTCCAGGGGGCACAAATCTATGATTGATTTTATAGTTACTAATAGAAAAATCCACCCGAAGCAGATTTCTAGATATCCGAATTTTAAACTCAGCAGATGCAGGGAGTGAACACAAACTAGTACTAGTAAAAACAGAAGACTAGTTCTAGCAAAAACAAAGCACAGAAGATACAGCTGAAACAAATAGACGACATCGAAGATATAAACGCGAGCTGGGAGAAAATTAAAACCAACATTGAAAAAGCAGCAACAGAATCTCTAGAAAAACGCAAAGTCATATTGAACAAAAGAAACAACAACAATACACCATGGTTCAGAAAATAAATACAAGAGAAATGTAAAAAGAAACGAGATGCCTAAACAAAGTACAAAACATCAAAGTCTCCAGAATCCCGAGACTCCTATAGAAGAATACGAAATGCAACAAAGCAGTTAATAAGAAGAACAAAAAGTGAACGCTGGGAACAGTTTACAAAAAGGATGGAAAGCGACTTCTACGGTAGACAAAAACAAATATGGAGATTCATAAGAAACCAACGGAAAGAAATGGCAGAATTGAAGGAATACAATAACATACCAGCAAACGAATGGGAAAGATACCTGACGGAACTGTATAAAGGAAAGGAAAATAATCAACACAATAACGTACTTGAATTAAGACACGAAATAGAACTCAGTTTTCAGGAACTAGAGATAGCCATTAAGTCGAATAAGTCTTACACCTACTGTATAAAAGAAACATATCCATCAATATTATACAAACCATCGAAAACATCTACTTCCATAATCGAATACAGGAAAAGGTAAATGAAAACTAATACAGTGTATACCAGTACAAAGCGGAATCAGGCAAGGTGACTCGTTAAGCCCACTTCTCTTTAATATAATAATGGACGAAATAATACAAGTAGTACGTAAACGTCATGGTTATTATCATTCACAAAGAAATTCAAATAATACGTTATGCAGACGATGCCGCATTAATCGCCGAGACAGAAAACGAGCTCCAAAGATTAACACACATCTTCAATACAACAGCCAAGAAATACAATATGATAATATCAGCAGAAAAAACCAAATGTATGACATCTAAATACCCTCTACGATGTAAAATCGAAATTGATGGAAAAATAATAAAGCAGGAAGCTTTAGATATCTGGGTTTAGATATAACTAGTTACGGAGATGCTGAAGAAGAAGTATGACAAAGAACAAACACTTAAGACAAGACACAAAAACAAGAATCTATAAAGCAGCAATTAGACCTATACTAACATACACGGCGGAGACAAGACCTGACACATCTGAAACGAGACGACTACTAGAAACAACAGAGATGAAAATACTCCGACGATTATCAGGGGAAAGTCTGTTGGATAGGGAGAGAAGCGAAAACATAAGAAGAGCATGGACTATAGAAGACATAAATGGATGGGTGACAAAACGAAAACAAAAAAATAAGTCACCAAATGGACAAAGTATTGGCAGACCAAGAAAAAGATGGTGCGATAATTTAAACAATTTAGGAGGCTAATATTGAAGAAGAAACAGGCTTTAAAGCCTACATACAAGAAGGAAGAAGAAGAAGAAGGATACCCATGTATAAAATAAATTCTAGCTTCCATCAGTTTATGTATGAAAATTGATTTACAGTTGGTTCTTTACCCGTGCATCATTAATACCTTTTGAGATACATATACACATACTTTTTATCTAGCATCATTGTCTTCCACCCATGAAAATAAAGATAAATCAGCTAATATTATTAACAAGAGGAAGGAAATTAGATGGATGTGATATATTCCACGCGTAGTTTACAAAATGTTATCAAATGTGCATACATTAGATAATTTTTGGACAACATATACATTGAATTTTTTTAAACAGGCACTTTTACGTAATCTACTAACTTGTTAAACTTATTTTATATTAAGTACTCTTATCCCATAACACGTACGGGATCCACCGCTCTTTTAAAATTCTATCTTTTAACTTTTTGACGATATTTTCTTTTGATTATATTGAGCTCGTATCGCAGCAATACCAGACACATGAAGGTGTATTAGAATAAAAGACCATCTCTTAATACAAAGCTGGATAATATTAAAAAAGTTTAGCATGAACTTTCTGTATCCCATTAAAAATAATAACCGTATCCCTGTATCGGCAAAGATAAAATATCATTATTTTACTGTTGCTCGAAAGTCTATTGAGAAAAAACAAGATGTTTAGCAGAGGCGTTACCGATTTAATTTCTGCGCGATTTTATGATAAATATATTGTCTTTTTTTGTAAAAGATACACAAAAACATAATTCCTATATTAATCTAATTGTATTCATGATAATATATAGAACAACAGGTAGTTATTAATAAATTTCACGTCTCCAAATTGTTACATACTTGTAAAACAAAGCTACAGTTTAGTGAAACAACCTAAGCTTTAAGTATTAAAGCTTAAAATAGTTAGGAAGCTTAGGTCACTGTTTATAAATAAAAGAATGGAGAGAATAAAAATGCCGACGAGATGTGATAGGACATGTGACAGTTATAATACTGAATATTTGATTATTTGCATATCTCCGGCTCGAAGGACCAAATGCACAAACGAACTAAGAAAATATTCGGTCTTAGAATGGCGGAAAACACAGTTTGTTAAAAAAACTTTGGTATATTATTTTTTTCTTGAGGTACATTTAAAAGTTTGCTTTCGTAATACCTATTCAAATGCTAAATACAGACGAAATAGTTGATTAAAACTGTACTCAAGAAATTCTTATTAAATTTAAAGCGATTTTTTTCCTTAATAAGAAATAAGAAGTAAAGTAAAGAAATGTTTGAAAATGCACATAGAGGAATGTTTGGGATATATTACACAAAAATTATCAATACACATCTACTAAACTTTATAAATACCTAAAAACCTCTACATTGATACACAGAAATAGATTGTAAATAAATATACACAAGGGATCACAATCACATACATCGTCACTTATTTACATATATATTTTCTATTATTTTAGGATTATTCGGTAGTTATCAATCCATAAATAAACAAATATCGTGATCGTCACAGTTGTACACACTTCTTATTTCTTATTTAACAAATAAATGTGGAAGATTGAGCACGGTGGAAATACCCTCTTCCCCAAGAGGTACGCTCTAGAATTCCGAGGCGTAAAAGTGAGCAAGCAAAAGTCATAGACCAGACGGTGGGTGACATTGGCAACTCTGACAGTTAAAGGCGATACTCTCGAAGCTTCAAAGAGAACTTTTACTTTGGAGCGAGAGAGAGGCCGAAACTTCGCGGAGAATTTTTAATTATGTCATGAGACACTTCCACTATTTCGACCCATATTTGAAGACTATCGTAGTTTGTTAGTCTTTTATACAGAGACAATTAAGTTGGAATAATATATAGGTTGAAGGTATTTTAGATACTGTAATAATAGTACGGGGTGTAGATAGATAAATAATATTTATTAGAATGAGAACTAGTTTGATTTGCAAGATATACCACGTCAGATCCATTAGTCGATATAGGATTTTAAAATCTACGAACATAGAAGAAGTCTACTCTACTAAAGAAACTGTCCTCCTGCTTCTACTTTGGTCCAGGCACATATCGTTGTTGAATTGAACATTCTTATGTTTTATATTCTACTTCTTCGTCTTTATAAACAATTCTGCTTGTTCATTTTCGGATTAATACTTCTATGGAAGGTTGACACTCCATATTTTGCGCGGTTGTCCGATACTTCTTCTGCCGATTGGTGAATGCTATTTTGACGATACGGGTCTTCTCCATGCTGCTTATGTGGTTAATCCATTTTTCTTTCTATTTTGTGTCCATTCATTTATACATTATATGTTACATTTTTTTCTAATGTCTCCACTTCTCTCTTGATCTCTTAGCGTATTTTCTGTAATTTTCTCAGTACTCTCATCTCTGCCGTTTCCAGTAGCCTTCACGTTGTGGCTCTGCCGGGTCTTGTTTCTGAGGCATATGTCATTATTGGTCTTACACTGGCTTTATAAATTCTTGACTTCATCTCAGTGGTAATGTGTCTGTTTCGCCATATAGTGTTATTAAGGCATCCTGCCAGTCTGTTTGCTTTTTTTACTTGATCTCTCACTTCTTTGTTCAGGTCTTCATAGCTAGATAGTGTAATTCCCAGTGTATTATATTTCCATTACTTGTTCAATACTGATGCCATCAATTACTATTTTACATCTGGTTGGTTCTTTGCTGACTACTATTGTTTTAGTTTTCTGAGATGAGATTGTCATATTAAATTCCTTGCTCTTACGTTAAATCTGTGGACCAGTCTTTGCAGACTATCTTCATCTTGGGCTATCAATATTGCGTCGTCTGCGTAACGAGAGTATTTTGATTTCTTTGTTTCCAATTCTATATCCTCTTCCTTTGTTAACGCTTTTAATGATTTCATCCATGATCAATTTGAAGAACATGGGGCTCAATGAATCCCCTTGTCTTATTCCGCTGCCTATTTCTATAGGTTCTGTAAGTTGTCCATCTATTCTGACTTCTATTTTGTTGTTTTGGTATATGTTTTCGGTAGTTTTTATAATATTTAGGGGAACTTCTCTATTATACAGAAGATGGATTACATCTTTGAGTCTTACTCTGTCAAACGCTTGCTTTAGGTCAATCAGACAGAGAAATGCTGGTCTATTATACTCTAGTGATTTCTCAGTAATTTGCTTTATAACGAATATTGCATCTGTACACGATCTTCCACTACGAAAACCCTGTTGTTCATCTGCTAAACTTAGTTCTCCTTTCTTCCTGTATTTTTTAGTGTTTTATAATTTTATTGATTAATGTTGTTAATTTTTCTGTCATTGCTGCTCCATAATATTTCAGTAATTCGTTTGCTATCCCGTCTTTTCCTGCTGCTTTTCTGTTGCTGTGCTTGGGGAATTCGATGGATTTATTTTTTAATTTGTACGTGTAGCTGCTAAACAAAGTTAGTTTGGGAAGGACTTCTGTAGATAACTTGTGACTGCTTTGGAGGGGGGGGGGTTGAAAACATAAGTTTTAAAATAATCTTTGGGTTTCATCTTAATGGGCTACAATCAAGTGGTACACGATAGGGGAATATTAGAACTGGTTGGGATATATAACTTATGTGGCAGTCACACATGCTGTACAAATGTTCTTAAATTAAATATTTTTTATAGCAAAAATAAGAAACTGCCAAGCATAGTTTCTTATATTAATACTGTTTAATATTCTAAACCAGCTGACCCGACTAACTTCCTATAGCGTTAAAATTAAAAAATGTATCAAAGTCCAATAAGCTCCTCTTTCGAGCATGTTAAGTAATAAAAATCTCTGCGTAATGAAAGGAATCCGGTCGAGGTATTAACAGCGACTTTACCATTTCCAATATCTAAAGACTGCTTCAAAAACACAATTGAACTTTGATCTTATTGCAAAAACACCCGCATGTTATTTGTCAACTTATATATATATATATATATATATATATATATATATATATATATATATATATATATATATATATTTAGGGATTCTACAGTATTCACTGCCTTCCCTCGCTCAACCGTTTCCATCTCTCTCTGTTGTTCCATTCTCCATCGTTTAGTCCTCTCTTACTCATGGCGTCGTCTACTTCGTTCCTCATTTTGTCAACTTATTCTACTTTATTCTATTTTATTTTATTTTACTTTTATTTTACTTTAAATTAATTTCTTTTAATTTTGTTTTATTTTACTATATGTTATTTGAATTTATTTTATTTAATTTGAATTTATTTTATTTTAATTTTTTTTTTGTTTTATTCTGTTTTATTTTATTTTATTCCACTTTATGTTATTTTATTTAAATTTATTTTATTTTCTTTTAATTTAATTTAATTCTATTCAATTTTCTTTAATTTTATTCTACTTTATTTTAATTATTCTATTTTATTCTATTTTTTTCTATTTTACTCTATATTATTTTATTTTATTTTATTTTGTATTATTTAATATTTTCTCTTTTAAGTCTCCCTGTAAGAACAGGTAACATTTTAACATTACCTTTGGTGATTATTTAGCTCTTTGCGTTGCGCTTTCTCTCGTGAAATAAAGTAGTTGTCCTTTCACCAGGTGAACATCTAAATTAACTACAGTGGGATACCGTTTTTGTATGGAAAATAAAGAAATTCTCCAAACCGCCTCAGCTTTCCCACTTGATATGTTGAAACTTCATCCTTATTATTTTTAGCCGCAATACCAAATACAGCTATGTCGTTACGTCATTCTATTAATAGTGACATTTATTTTGTTAATCATAGCTTCCTTAGTAAGGCGCCATCTATTGGGTATCTTGCGATTTAACGTGACAGAAAAACTGTTTTTTGTGTTTTTTATGTGTTTTCGCACCATTTATGGAAAATTATCTCTTACACAAACCTTGCCTTGATCATAGGGGAAGGTTACGCGCTTTCAAACATTTCATGGATTAATTTTTATTTATATAGAAAATTAATTTTATATTTGTTGAGTACTTTATTAATAATTTTTGTTTTGTTTCAGGCCGGAAAGATGGGACTCGGTCCAACAGGTCACATGCCTTTCTTCTGCCACAACGGAGATCCGTTATCGCAACCGCCACCAGCCCACATGGGAATCCCACCGTACCAGTTGGATAGCAAGGGGGCGGCATCCATGGGTGAGTACGGGGGCTCACCTCAGCCGCAGCCGCTTAGCCCAGCCGAATGGAGACGACTCGGGCCGCTGCTCGCCGCCACAGGTATCCTTGAGATCTGCCGCTCCCCGACCATCTCGATAGAGACGGCCGGTGGCGGTGGTACATTTTAGTGGTGGAGGGCAGTAGCCTGTAGAATTTATTTTAGGGTTTATTTTTCAAGATTATTACAGATTCAATTCAAGAAACATAATGAATATTGTTCTGAAGCTATTTTATTGTGGCATTTTAAATTAGTTACTATTTAAATGGGAATGAGCCACAATTAAAGGTTAAAATATGTTTATTGACGTTTCAATTTCCACTTCGGAAATCGTTAAAATACAATTAAAATACAAACATTAGTTATTAGTTTGTATTTTGAGAACGATTTCCGAAGTGGAAATTGAAACGTCAATAAACATATTTTAACCTTTAATTGTGGCTTATTCCCATTTAAATAGTAATTAAACATAATGAAATTATCAAGTCATCACGATATTATGATTTTATCGAAATACGGTCCTTCATGAATCTATAACAATATTAGTCCAGGGAAATAAGCTTTTTTTTGTGACACTGATCCGACCATATTTCCTGCAGTCGATTTTTTGGACTTAATTAATTATTAACAAATTAAGCTCAAAAAACTGCAAATTTTAGCTTTTTTCGTCTATCAGCAAAAAATAAAGCGTTTGAATCAAACTTGAGAAGAGAAGAAACTTATAAGTCATATAAAAACCTTCAAAATGGCGTTTTCTAAGAAAGTTGCAAAATAAGTCAAAAATTTCGGTTTTTTATAAATGTTAATAAGTTTTTTTAAAATAAGCTTATAACCTTTATATTACACATAATGTTGAGTCTTTTAGTGCTTAAGATCAAAATTTACAGTCAATCGGTCAAAGAGTTTAAAAGCTATTTAATTTGTTTATCCCAAATTAAATTTTTTTGCAATAATATAAGTCAGAAAATTAAATAGTTATATCAATCAATGAATCAATAATGCCTTTTTATTTCTCATTAAAAAAAATACAATATTATCTTTTAGCGACATTTGTTCTCCTTGGCACATGCCATCAGGAGGGTTGGCAAACAAATATTATTCTCTAATAAATAAAAAATTACACTAAGGCTCATTATATCTAACAAGGTCATTAAAATTAATAAAAAATAAATTAAGTAAATATTCATATAAATTTTATAGAAATAACTAAATGTGTATATCCTAATAGACTAAACAATAATAACAATGTATAACAGTAAGGTATAGCTTGCATTTGAAATGATTGAATTTGTCCCTTAGAGGGAGTAGCTGTTTATGTAATAATAATAATAATAACAATAATAACAATATAATCAAGAGAGACAAGACAAATAAAAAAATAATACCTATTCGCAAACAAATTATTAATGCTAATTGCAATATTTTCGTCCTATTGAACTAACGCCATGCTAATAGATTTAGTAATTAAATAGACTCACTAACTCATACCTATACGGCCATGCCTCCCTACAAGAATCTGCTAACTCAGCCTGTCCCTGTCTCATCATAGTAACTACTTCCACTCTACTAAGTTCATTTCTACCCAACCACTTTAACCTAATCTGTCTCAACACAAAAAATGTATCACATCTTTTTTTTCCTTCGTGTTACACATTGAGCAAAGCTTCCTTTCATCATTTCTGCCAGGTCGATCATTCAAATATAGAACTTTACATCTTAATTTGAACAGTCATCGAATGTCCCCAAAATTTTCCATTTCCAGTAGATAATACATGTTTACTCCTTCTTGCCGCAGGTCTTTGTAGTGTCTACAAAAATTTGATTCGAGTGCCCCATTCTCAGCCTGACGCTGTATATCCTCCTTCTTTTTTTTCTATCATCTCGATCAGACTAGGCCAGCTATGTCTCCATTCCCATTCACACCTTACCTCAATAACAAATTTTTTCCCCATGCTCATCCAATCTTTCCACCAGCCACACCTTGCTATCATTATTTCTTTCAAAAGAAATTTTGGTAACCTATTATTCGAATATTGTAGTATTTTTTTAACATATTTTTTATGTAAATTCATCGTATATAGGCTAAATCTAGCAATACCTGTCTCCAAATCTAACATAAAGTTAGAACAATACCTTGGACAAGAAAAAATTTTTTTTATATAAAATCTTCTGATTATTTCCACCTCATCGTACTCAAAAAGAGTACCCATACCTGAGACCCATAAGTCAAAATTGATCTTTCCACCGACTCATACACTGTTACTTTAGCCAAAAAAGGTATATCAGCCTTAGGCACTCAATTACTCCAAACCGTGTGAATCGCCACTTTTGCCAGACTGGCGGTTTTTTAGATGAGCTTTAAACGACAACTTGGGTGTTAGTATCATTCCCAAATAATTATAGTTATTCACTACCTCTAATACTCGATCATTCAGTTTCCAAGATTCCCTGATCACACCACCTCCTCTTCTGAATACAAGAATTTTGGATTTAACTAAATTTATTTTTAGATTCCACATCCTGCAGTATTTTTCCAGTTCATTAATCATCCGCTGTAGCACCTTCGGATTGATTGCCATCAAAACCAAATCATCTGCATATAATAAAAGTCTTATAATCAAACCATTTATCTCCAAACCGCCCCCAAATGCTTCATGTAGGTCATTCAAAAAAAGCGCAAACAGTAATGGACTTAAAAGACATCCCTGTCTCACTCCTATATTACAGTCAAACCATTCAGATAGACCTTCCCTTGACCAGACTGCAGATTTTGTATTCGCGAACATACTTTTTAACTAATTCAGCACTTTAGTAGATAATCCCTTGTAAAAAAGTGCTCAACTGTATCGAAAGCCGCACTAAAGTCCACAAAAAATGTATAAACATTTTTTACTTTTTTAACTTACTTACTTTTAAACTTTTTAAATAGGTATATTAAATATACGGATAGATTGTAAAAGAAGAAGATTTATTAATTCAATTAATATTATTTTGACAGCCTGATTTTTTTACAAATTTAAAAGGAAAAAAAGTTGATCTAGGACACTTTGGGACGAAGTTAGTGCCTTTTCTTTATAAATTGATAGCAGCTTTGTTTATAACAATTAAGAGACCTTATTAAAGTCATCTGAAAGAACCTATTTAAGGTTTTAATGTGAGGGGGAAGAGGCTGTTAACTGTATCTCTGTTTCTTGTTTATAGATTTCGACGTTTCTTTTTTTAATTCGTATGAACTTTTGGCGTACATTACGAATATGTATTATTTAAGTGATTAGGTTGTTAAATAAACCATTTAATTTGTTTAAATAATTTTTTTTTTCAGTTTTTATTTTTTTATGAATATTTGGGGTAATTTTTATTGTAGAAAATAAGTATTTATGATTAATGCTTTCTAAGCAACAAATAAGGATAAGAACGTTTAGAAAATGCCATTTTGAAGGTTTTTATATGACTTATAAGTTTCTTCTCTTCTCAAATTTGTTTTAAACGCTTTCCTTTTTGCTGATAGACGAAAAAAGCGAAAATTTACCATTGTTTGACATTAATTTGTTAATAATTAATGAAGTCCAAAAAATTTACTGCAGGAAACTTAAAGGTTCTTGTTATAGAGGTCCATACTACTCAAAGTAACTGTCGTTTGCCTGGCCGGTTCAGTGTCACAAACAGGGTACTTTTTTTGCTTATTTCCCTGGTCTATATATCCATAATTAATTTTTTAATAGACATTATTTTTGTCACCATAAATTTGCACCGTTTTTTGCATTATTGATATACTCGGTACAAATTATTGATATACTCGGTATGTATGAAAACAAAGATACGTCTTCCCTTACAATCCGGTCAAAAGAGTGGCCACCATCACATTTACCTTATGGACTTCTGTCAGAATCCTTGATACCCACTAATCCGTTTATAGCCAATGTCCTCAGTCACCATTTCATGTAATGTGGTTAAAGGGAATCGTCTGTTTTTCTGAATTTTTTTCAAGTTTTTCTTCTACTACTCCGTCACAAGAGATTTTCTCCCACTCCGTTCTTCATCTTGTACACTGGTTCTTTCTCCTATGCTATACGGTACTGAAACATAAAAGGTAGGAGAACAATATTGATACTAAATGGGGGCCTCTGGGATCAGACGATATCAAAAGCCAATAAGCTAAATGTATATATAACACCACAATTTCAAAACGTTATAACTTATGGCAAGAGGTGTTTTGAAATTTTATTTACTTGAACTTTAAATTGTTTAACTTTAGCAACACCCTGATTTGTTAACGCAGCGTTTCCCAAAGTTTTTTGGCCGAGGAGCACTATTCAAGACAGAAATTCTGTAGGGAGCACTTACTATATTTCACCTGAAACCTATATAGGTGCCACAGAGAACAAGAGATATCAGTTGGTAGGGGAGGGGGGATAGATTAACCATTATATTTTCTCTTCACTATAGCTATCGGGATGTTGCCCAAACAAGTGATATTCGTCGTTGAAATTCACAGGTCTGATTCCTTGCTTATTCTGATTTCATGACCGAGATATATGTACTTTTCTGTCAATTCTACCACTTGATTTTGGATGGTTAGGTGTTCGCTGGGAAACAAATTTGTCATAAATTTGGTCTTACTGATGTTCATTTTTAAACCTATTGTTGAAGATACGTTTTCTAATTCTTGTAGCATTTGTTGTGCTGCACGTAGATCTTCGGTAATAAGTACTATATCGTCGGCAAAACGCAGATGATTGAGCATTTCTCCATCTATTTTTATTCCTGTTTTTTTCCACTTTAGCATTTTAAAGGCGTATTCGAGGACCGTTATAAATAATTTAGATGAGAGAGTGTCGCCCTGTCTCACACCTCACTTTATATAAATTTCTCTACTGGTATTATGTAGTTTAACACCCATTGTGGCGTTTTGGTACAATGTTAGTACTAACTTTGTAAGCCGGTAGTCTCTTCTACTATTGTTCAGAGCAGTTATAATGCTGTCTAATTCCACGGTGTCGAAGGCTTTGTGAAAGTCTACGAAGATAAGTACCAGTGATCTATTATATTCTATTGATTTTTCTATTAAGGTTTTTACTGTTTGTAGGTGATCGTTTGTTCCGAATTTTGAGCGGAAGCCAACTTGTTCTCGGAGCTGGTAGAAATCCAACTTTATTTCTAGTCTTGTCGTAATTATTCGGTAAACATTTTATAGATGTGGTTCAATAAGCTGATTGGTCTATAGTCTTCCAAGTGCGCCTTGTCTCCATTCTTGTGTAGTAAAATTGTTACTGCATTGTTCCATGTTTCCGGTATGCAACAATCTGTTAGACAAAGGTTAAACACAATTTTTATTTGGTTGAGAAGGGCACGTCCGCCCATCTTTATAGCTTCTATTACGACTTCATTTCTCTTGGTGCTTTGTTGTTTTCATATTTTTCATTGCGTCTTGGATTTCGCTTAGTGTGATCTCTGGCATGAGCTCTGAACTCTGATTGATGATGTTGCGTGATGCAGCGCCTTCCAAGTTGGTTTGGTCTTCTCTTTGACTTGTGTACAGTTCTTGATAGAAGTCTTCAACTATATGTAGTAGTTCTTCTCCATTTGATATGGGAACTCCTGTTTTGTTCGTTAGTTTGTGTATTTCACATTTTACATTGTTTAGCCGTCTTCTTAGGACTTTCAGACTTTTATTCTCTTCTATAGTTCGGTGATATAGCTTTTGATACTTCTTTATTTACTTTTCGTAGTTTTTCTTCGTCAATTCTTTCGTTTCCTTTAATTTCTTTTCTAGTTTCCATTAGTTTCTTTGTTTCAATGGTTATTTTTTTGTCTTGGGTCCAGCATTTTACTTGAGCCTCTCGAATAGCTTCTACGATGTTTTCGTTTATGGTATTTACATTATTTATGCATTCATTTTGTTGTAGGATTTTATTGATATTGTCCTGGTATTCATCTAAATTCGTTGGGTCGTTCCATATCTGTCGTTCCATTTCTTCCTAATCATTTTGGATCTTTCTGTTATTAAGTCTAATTTTAGTTTGGCTCTTACCATTCTATAATCGCTGCATGTGGTAAAGCTATTAAGGACTGTGACATCGTTGAATATATGTTTTTTGTCACTGATTATGTAGATCTCGTTTCTGATCTTGCCATCTGGGTTTTTCTAGATATATAAATAAATATATATCTATAATTTCGAGATTACAAACGTTCTTCTGCTGCTTTTGTATGATTGTTTTAGGATGTTCTAGGACACACTTTTAGCACTTAGTTTTGTAGTCCATGTGGTGAAAGTGCCCAACATTGTTACTTCCTTCTTTTCTTATCGTACATCAGCTTTTACAACAGATCTTACCCCTTATAGAATCTCTAACGCAACAATTACAAAAACGCTCGAATTCTACAAACATTTATTCAAGGAAAGTGCACCCACTTTACGTTTCGAACCGGGAACCGATCAGATTTACATCAGTAATTGACAGTCGACGTTCAACAAAACTCTCTCCCCCGTCGAAACGAAGACAATTAAAATGCAAAAACAGAACGAAAAAAATCAACAACACGTGAAAGAGTAGAGTGCAGATATGAAAAAGAGAAACAATAATAGCGTCGCGAAAATGTGACATAACCGTCCGGTGTTTTATTAAAGCAGATCCAGTAAATTCATAAAATATATATTTCAATAGATTATGATAACGATATATTATCATACATATTTTTCTTTGGATTTATTCTATTTTAATATGTTTTCTTTTTATTCAATCTTTCCAAGTTCTAATATCTGTTAAGTATTGCGCCTTAACTTACTTCGTATCCCTTATATTATATTTTGATAAAATATTTTCTTAAATATTAGTAGAAAGAAAGACACTTTGGTCCACTTTGACCTTTGACCGCTGACGTCACAAGACCTGTTCGAGACCTGATCAAGGCCTGATCGAGACCTGATCAAGACCTGATCAACACCTGTTCGAGACCTGATCAAGACCTGTTCCACAATTTACATAATACCTTGGACATCCTCCTAAAAGCGACCCTGGCCTGCTCAATTCTGGATCTATTTTCACAATGACTCTCTGCGTTACAATTGTATTGATATCCAAGGTAGATATTTCTTCGTTGACAGTTATCCGTCATTTTGAGGTCTCGTGTGATCGTCTTGTTTGGAACGTACCATGAAGCGTTAGTTATAAAGGACTTTCGATTGGAATCTTTTCAAGAATGTCAATGCTCGATCTAGCTGCTGCTCTTGTAACATCAGTAACAAAGTAACATGACTTGAATCGGCTGAGAATACAAGAAAAAGTATTCAGAATAAATTAGATAAAGCCGTTAATCAGATTAACTGGATGCTGACTTCTGCACCAGAAGAATATTGAATAAAAGAATGCTCTATACTTAAATGCTGGTGGACTTAAACTCCCAATCAGGATAAAAATGGATTCCCAATGGAATGACCTGAGACTAACCTAGGCCTTACTGTAACTAAAAAAATATACAGAACACAAAAGGTTCAAAAAATATCTTACCCTTTGACAGGGGTCTCGAACCACACATAGAACTCCTCTTATATCTTGATACGCAGCGGAAAATGAAATAAATTTGAAAAGGTATACCTTTGTATGTAGAAAATATTTTAATATCGAGCGTTGATAACGGAACTTTCGGCGATATTTCTTTAAAAGCTTAGAAGGGATAATAAAAAAATAAGCAGTTCGTACGGCATTTTATGCTAGTACTAAATTAGATGCTAGAAAATACAAATTAGATGTTAGAAAACTTAAAGAAGCTGATATAAAAAAACAAACTCTAACACAAAATATACGAAAACTTTGATAAATTAGATACTAACACCTACGAGATAAACCAACAGTGGGAAACATTAAAAAACTGCCTCCTCGTTCCATGCAAAGAGATATTAAAAGAACCGATAAGAAAGAGAGAAAACTGGATGACCGACTAAATACTCGGCAGGATGGACTAAAGGAGACAAGCCAAGAACAAAGACAGTCACAATTACAAGATCATTAACAATGAAATCATACGAGAGGTAAAACAAACTTACTATGAGGAAAAATGTAAAGAGATAAAGTAAAAAGGTTAAAGAAATGGCAGGGCTGCAAAAAAGAAACCACAACACAACTTTTTTAGATAAACATGGGAATACTATGATAACGACTGACGGAAAGCTAAAACGATGGAAAAAATATATGGGAAAGCTCTTCGACGACGAAAGAGGAAATCTACAAGACATATCTTTCGAGGACAGAGAAACAAGTATAGAAATTACAAAGGAAGAAATACTGTATGTACTAAAGAACACCAGAATATATCGAGGTACATTGGACACATTACCAGATGAATGGGAGGCATGGAGAGGTTGGTGGTTGAAGGCAAGGTAGATGGTAAAAGAATCCGAGGAAGATCGCCACTTCGATGGTCAGACCAAATAAAGCTCTGAAGACCAGAATCTAAGATCAGAATAGCCATGATGATTGCCAACCTCCGTCGCGGAGATGGCAAGTAAAGAAGAAGGCTAAAGCGGTGAATTATTTAAGAGGATTATGCGGCTTATTTGAGTATTTGCAATCATGTGAAAGGACAGACCTTTACCTGGGCTAACGAGAATTTCATTAACACGACCAAAAATTATTTCTTGGGCAATTTTTATAGAAATTAAAGTTATGTACTGAATTTGTCTATAAAATTTAATAAAATAAACGAAAATTGGACAAGATATAACATTCAACTAAATTTTCATTAAGTACAGTAGATATCATGACTGTAATATTTAATCACACACAAAAGCAATACCGAAATATTATTTTAGTGACGTTTTATGGGGTAAATTTACTTCGGAACAAAAGTGTAGTTTTTTTGTACTATTTCGCCGAGAATATTCCCAATGGACGTTTCCCGGCGCCACTGCGAACGCCGGCGAGAAGAGAGAGGCAAGACAAAATTAGATTCTGGAAGTTCAAAGGATCCCGGTTCCGAGTGTCGAATTATGAAAACACCTCCGACTCCACGAGTCCTTTGAGAAGGAGCGAGATATGCAAACGACCAAGGATAATTAGGATAATGGCAGCCACTTCAATACCTGCTATGACCTGATGCCACCGCCTCTTCACGAAGGATTAGAGCTTCTGCTGATGATTCTTTTTGTTTTTTTCGGTTTTTTTATTCTTATTGTAGCATAATTTGTGTTTAAAAAGTTTTTGAGTTTAAGGTGCTCGAAAACGATACCTGTTGCTCGGATTCGGCTACGTTTTCGGCCGTTATCTTTAACCACAGAAGTTTCACAAGTTCAGCTCTATTATACTTTATTTATGAAGAATTTAGCGAATGTTAAGAGTTCCTCTAGTTGTTTTATTTACCTTTTATTAAATATACGAATCATTTGGCTCTCCTACTAGACTAGGCGGGATCTGTAGAAATTCAGACCATAATGGACATTTTCCATAGGAAGCTATTTTTTTGCTGGAATCCCTTCAGTATGTGCCCAATATCGATAATCACGATATGCGCCAGTCGCAAACCCTGTGCTAAATTTTTTATTTAACAAAATCTGAAAACAATTGAAAATTTCTCATTTTTTTGCTCCTATTTTCGTTTATAATTCGGAAAATATTGATCCTAGAGAAAAAATTATAAGAAGTAAAAAGTTTCGCTATTCAATTTTACACAATATGTCGTTAGCTAAAAATTGAAAATTTAATGTTTATTGTTGAAAAAATAGCAATAATTGGAAAAAAAGTACAAAAAAATGAAGTTAATCCTTTAAATGTTTTCGACTTTCTAAACTTGACTTACAAGCTCCATATTCCGCCTAAAAAAACTTTTTAATATGTTTAAAATGTGTGCTAAATTTTGTTAAGATCGGTCTGATAGGTTTTGCATAATAATTTTGCAATCCAGCCTACTGGAAAAAAATCGCAAATTTTCAAATTTATAGTAGGCCCCAAATAAGCCTCTTAGATAGTTGCAAATTTTTTTACTTATAAGGAAAGGCTTAAGCTTTCAAACACTTTTTGTAAAATTCAAATCGGTTCACTAGGAGAGCCTAGAACATTTTTTAAAGTTTTAAACATTTTTTAGGCTTATAAACAAATTGAATAACTTTACGGGCTTTAAACATATGAATTTCAAAATTTATAAGGTTGTGATACAACCTCTGCATTTTTTTATCAAGGAAAAAGCAAAATTGTTAAATTGTTTTCAACAAATAATGATATATCGCAAGAAGCAACCATTTTTAATGAAAAAAGTGCCACTAAGGAAGAAATTAAACGCAGCGGATGTAAAATTATATCGGCATTGTATATGGGCCACTCAAATTACGATTTTACATTGAATAAAATTCGCTACTTGTGCTTTAATAAAGGTTGCAAAAATAAAAATTTTCAATTGTTCATGCTGCCACCAACACAATCTGCAGCTGAGCAACACTCGCTTCATGTATATTTCCAAGTACAGCAGTAGCTTGGAAATAACCTGAATGCTACTGAGTGGGGGTGGGAACTAACTCAAAATGGTCTTGAGCCAATACAAACTGAGCAGGTATTACTACCTGACTCACTGATTATTCAGAAATATTAGTTGCAAATGTAAAAAACTTTGTTCAAAAATGGATTCCTTAGATTTTCTAGAGGCACAAGATAAAGCTACAGATGAAGGAGAAGAAACATTAAATTTACAGATCGAGGATGAAGATATGGAAATGGAAAATGAAGGTTTTGAGGAAGAAATAAGACCTGAAGATTTTTGTCCTTCCAAAAAAAGAAAGACTTAAAAAAAATTATTGAAGATTGAGTCAAAATAAAGTTTATTTATGAAAAAAATTTTTTTTTTCGTTCGCCTTTGTTTTAACAATTTAAATTATTTATTAACAATTTATAAATACATATTTGTTTACTAAAAGTAACAATTTACTTCAATGTATAAATTGCAAGCTCAAAAAAAATGCATGAAGAAAAAATGCAATTACTTGTTTAACATACAATTGTTTATTGCAAATTTCCCAATTTGCAATTAAAAATGATATTTAAAAATACGATATTTGAAATCCTTGTCGTCCTAGACATCAATTAAAAAAAAAGAGCAAAATTGGTTAACAAGAAGCCGAGATAATGCAATTTTTAGCGCGCGCTATGATTTTGAACTCGCTGATTCACATTTCGAGTGAATGTCCCCCACCACCACCTCTCATGCATTCCGAGCGACATTTGACGCGAAAATGGTTTTTTATTTGTCTTTTTTATGGATGTTGCCATGAAGCGCATTACGTAAAACTTTCCATATAAAAAGTACTTGACAAGGCGAGGGTACTTGTTTAAAAACGAGCCCTCTATCACTTATGGTTACACGGCAAATCTATGCCAACTTTGACCTTAAATATCTCGGCAACCAGTAAGCCGAATGTATCTTTTTTTTTAAAGAAGCGTCTTTTAATTTTCTTTAAGTGTATAAATTTTTGAAATTGATATGTTTAAAGCTCGTAAAGTTATTCAATTTGTTTATAAGCCTAATATATATAAAAAATTTTAAAATTTTAAAAAAATTTTCTAGGCTCTCCTAGTGAACCGATTTGAATTTTTTCAAAAAGCGTTTGAAAGTTTGTGCCTTCCTTTATATGTAAAAAAATTTGCAACTATCTGAGAGGCTTATTTAGGGCCTACTATAAGTTTGAAAATTTGCGATTTTTTTTCAGTAGGCTGGATTGCAAAATTATTATGCAAAACCTATCCGACCGATCTTAACAAAATTTAGCACACGTTTTAAACATATTAAGAAGTTTATCTAGGCGGAATATGGAGCTTGTAAGTCAAGTTTAGAAAGTCGAAAACATTTAAAGGATTAACTTCATTTTTTTGTACTTTTTTTTCCATTATTGCTATTTTTTCAACAATAAACATTAAATTTTCAATTTCTAGCTAACGAAATATTGTGTAAAATTGAATAACGAAACTTTTTACTTCTTATAATTTTTTCTCTAGGATCAATATTTTCCGAATTATAAACGAAAATAGGAGCAAAAAATGAGAAATTTTCAATTGTTTTCAGATTTTGTTAAATAAAAAATTTAGCACAGGGTTTGCGACTGGCGCATATCGTGATTATCGATATTGGGCACATCCTGAAGGGATTCCAGCAAAAAAATAGCTTCCTATGAAAAATGTCCAATCCAAAACAGATCCAGCCTAGACTATACAGTTTCTGGAACGAACTATGGCCGGTAACCTTAGGCCATAAAAGCGGATAAACACGCCTTGTACCGAACCGTTGAAGCAAACACCTTCCGCGAAAGTGACGTTACAATACGACAAGAGCCCGCTTGGATTCTTAACAAAGCACTAATAAAATTACCCAATTTTAGATTAATTTTAATATAACTTTAATATTTTGTAAAAAATATGGAAGATAAATTATTTAGCAAAGTAATTAATAAATATTTTTGACTTAAATTGTAAAAATAAATGTTTTATTTGAAAGTACATACCTACGTATATTATAATATATATCGTTGGTATATCTCTCTTGTTTGATAATCAAAAATAAATTTAAAGGATAGTAATTTTCTTGTGGGTGAAAGTTTCGGGTTGGGTAAAAGAATATGTAGGAAATCTATTAATTTATTGACCATAAAACAAAATAGCTTTTGTTAACTTACTTCTAATTCTAACTCTTCTTACATTATTTAGTCCAAAATTAATATTCTACAAAATTCAGCTTGTTCGTATGATTTTTAGATGTCAACTCTCTGACTACTAGACTAGCAGTTAAATAAACAATTTAATATGATTCATATTATGGTTCAGAATATTTTGAAAGTACTCGCTATGACCTATACTTGCATATATCCATTTTTAATATTTCACTATCATCTCCTATAAAAATAACTAACAACTCTGTCTTGATGAGCTAGCCAAGCAAGACATGTATATCCTGGAGCTAAGAATTATATTTATGTGCAGTGACCAGACAAAAACCATTCGACATATTTCTTTCTGTCAGTGGGTAATGACTCCACGAAATCACGATGACGTATTCAAATTCCTTCGCTCTGTGAGGAGGCGTTTTTGTATGTGATGTCCCCTTGAACAATGAGGTTAAGATTGATGTCGATTTTTCAGATGACAGTTCTTCACGCATCACTTCGAGCGCATTGTTTCACTTGTTTACGAATATGAATTTAATATAACGAGATTTTTACAGAAGGATTCGTTTATTTTGAAGAAAATTCTTCAAAAAAGTTACGAGATTAGTGAGTGGTAAATAATGGATGAAAAATAATTGATTATGTCGTAAATAACCAGTAAATCATAATTATTACTTTACTACAAGAGACATCAATATATTGAACAAACAAATAGTCAACACAATGCAACAGGCTCAAACTAAATATTGTCCGACAAGCAAAAAAGATGAAAAACTGAGTCAACCCACGAAAACCCTTATAGAACTAAGGCGACAAATGAAAGGAGATAACACTACAAGCAAAGAAGCGATAAATCAAATAAATAAGACGATCACAAAGGCAATAAGAAAAGACATAAGAAACTACAATGTAGAAAAAACAAAACAGGCAATAGAGAAAAATAAGAACATGAAAGTTTTGAAGAGGAGCGTACAAATGGGAAAATAGAAATTAACAAACTGAGAAACAGCACTGGAGAAGAAACAACGAACAGAGATGAAATATAAAGAATAGTCGAAGAGTTCTACACAGAGTTATATAGATCAAGAAAAAAAGAACAATACGGAACCTCCAATTACACTAAAAACTGGGGTATTAAACCAAGGATCAGATTTAATGCCCGATATAACAAAATCAGAAATCAAAGAAGCCCTGAAGAAAATGAAAAATAATCGAACCCCGGGTGAAGATGGAATAGTATCAGAAGCACTAAAAATTGGAGGGGATGTATTACTTGAAAAAATTAAACAACTTTTCAATATCTGCCTTCACAGCGCCAATATTCCAACAGACTGGAACAACGCTACTATGATTCTATTACACAAAGCAGGAGACAAAGCAAATTTAGAGAATTACAGACCGATTAGCCTCCTCAGCCATATATATAAGTTGTTTACGCGAATACTAGTTAAGAGAATGGAAAGAAAATTAGAGACTTATCAACCAAGGGAACAGGCAGGATTCCGAAAAAGTTACGGAACAAATGACCATCTACAAAGTATAAAAACCCTAATAGAGAAAGCAGTGGAATACAATAAACCTCTAGTTCTAATATTTATCGATTTTCACAAAGCCTTTGACACAGTTGAGCTAAGCAAAATATTACAGGCGCTTAAAGAATGCAGGCTAGATTATAGATATACTAAATTATTATACAAAATATACCTGCAGGCAACAACCACTGTCAGATTACATACTAACAGTAATCGCATAAAAATAGAACGGGGGGTTAGACAAGGAGACCCAATGTCACCTAAACTTTTTAGTACGGTGCTAGAACATGCTTTTAAGAATTTGGATTGGATGACAAAGGGAATAAAAATAGATGGAGAATATCTAAACAACTTACGTTTCGCCGATGATATACTTATAATAGCTGAAGATCTAGGTATGGCAAGAGAGATGGTACAGGAACTCGTTGTGGCTACAGAAAGTGTAGGTTTAAATATAAATATCTCGAAAACAAAAATCATGACCAATTTGGTACCCAACCAGAACATCAGTATTTGTGGAAAAGAAATAGAACTCGTAGATAGATATAAATACCTGGGACATGAAATTATGATTGGGCGGGATAACCAGACTCATGAACTGAAGAGAAGAATCGGCCTTGGGTGGGCAGCATTTGGAAAACTGAGAGAAACTTTTAAAAGTGAGCTGCCCACATGCCTAAAGAGAAAGGTATTTGATCAGTGCGTCCTCCCAGTCTTGACGTACGGAGCAGAAACACTTACTTTAACAAAAGCAGCAGCTACCAAACTGAGAGTCACGCAGAGAAGAATGGAGCGGTCCATGTTAGGAATAACTCTGCGAGACAGAATAACCAACGAAGACATCAGGAGAAGAACCGGAGTGACTGACATCATCGAGAAGATAGCCAGACTAAAATGGAGATGGGCAGGACACATAGCCAGAATGACAGATGGGCGATGGACAAAGAGGTTATTGGAATGGAGGCCAAGGGAAGACAAGAGAAGCGTCGGTCGACCACCTACAAGATGGACTGACGATTTAAGAAGACTCGATAAAAACTGGATGAGAGCGGCGCAAGATAGACGGGGTTGGAAACATGAGGAAGATGCCTATGTTCAGCAGTGGACTCTTGAGGCTGGATGATGATGACAAGAGACATTGATTTAACCGACAGCAATTTTGGAATCTACATTTTAACCCTAGAACTTTGGGATAATTAAGACACCAATAACGTGGGGTCGCCGGTAAAACCCATTTTTAAAATAGCTTCAAATTTAACTAAAAAAATTTTACAGTTTTTTAATAATTTATTATAGGATTTTCCACTCAAAAAAGTACACCCTGATATTTGGCAATATTCATAGGATTTTGTGAAAATGCTAAAACAAATCTATTTTTATTCTAAAGGGGTTATCTTGTAACTATATAGATATTTGTCAATTGTCAACCCCCTCCCCTGAAGTACGTTCTCTAAATATGGAATATACCATATGTGGTACATTTTTAGATAAGTATGTTGCTGGAAAATTCAGACATCCATATTTTCTTCGATCTTAACTCTACTCTTGTAAAACAGTTTATTGAAAGTATTATACCTCTTGAAAACCAAACGTGACGCCTCTGTTTTGCTAGTATCGGTTTTCTGTCATGTCAATAATTAGATTAAAATGAAATTAAAATATTTTAGGACAGTTTATTTTAATTTATCGTAAATTTTAGATGAATAAATTCATAATAATTTACAACTGTTTACTGATCAACTGTAACTATTTACTTAAATGTTTAAAATTATATCCATCGACGTCCATACAATTATAAAGTCGCTGTTCGAAATTACGAAGAACATTATGGAGCATTTTAGGGATAACTAGACTACATTCATTCACTATTCGTTGTCTTAGTTCGAGAGTTCGAAAGTCTACTATCACCGAATGGCTAAACCAGATAAGCAAAGAATTTAGACTTCAGATCATCACCATTAGGTCTTTCCATTGACCCCAACCCTGTATATCTCGTACAGAGATATGTAAGCTTTTCAATGTTCTTCTTATTCAGCTCTCTTCCCAGTCTCATAGCTGCTTTGCTATGGACTGTAAAGTTGCTCACCACATTTTTTTATAATTTTTTTTCTGAAACCTGAAGAAAGTTTTACTGTTTTAATTGTGTTTTTAAATAATTTATTATATTTTTCGTGCAGATATATGAGCTCCTTAGAGTTCCATAAGCACCTCAAACTTACATAAAAAAAAATGAAAGAACTTACAGGCAACACCAGACAAAAAAGAACACTCGTAACAAGAGATAATAATGGAGGAATATTTACTGAAGAGAACAAAATAAAGGAAATATGGGAACAATATATAATCCATCTGTTCCATGACGAGAGAGAAAATGAACAAGATATATGTGAAGAAGAACAATACCTACAAATTTTACCCTCAGAAGTAAAGAATGCCCTACAGAATGCAAAACAAGGAAAAGCACCGGGTCCTGATCAAATTCCAGTTGAACTGTTAAAAGCCTTAGATGACGGTAATATAAAAAGACTCACCCGAATTCTCAACCACATATATGTAGAGGGCAACATCCCGGAGGAATGGCTTGCATCGATATTTTTACCTCTACCAAAAAACAACAATCCCAAATCATGTAATGACTATAGATTGATAAGCCTAATGTGCCACCCTTTAAATATTCTCTTAAAAATTGTTCAAAACAGAATTTATAAGAAATGTGAGGAGCAGATAGATGAAACGCAGTTTGGCTTCAGAGGAGGCATGGGTACAAGAGAGGCATTATTTGCGTTGACGGTACTCTTGCAGAAATGTCGGGAATATAACAAGAGTGCATATGTATGCTTCATAGACTTTAGGAAGGCCTTTGACCGAGTGCAGCATGTGAAGTTATTAGTTGAATTAAAAAACATTAATTTAGAGAAAAAAAAGACATTGAGTTTATTAAGGCTATATACTGGAACCAGAAAGCAGTAGTAAAGGTGAACGATATAGAAACAAATAATATACCGATTGCGAGAGGGGTCAGGCAGGGATGCGTCTTGTCTCCGACGCTTTTCAACGTGTACTCACAGGTCATATTCAGAAAAGCCTGATGGAAAAGAAAGGAGGGAATAAGAATTGGTGGAGAAATCGTAAAAACCATGAGATTTGCAGATGACACGGTAATTATGTCTGAGAGTATAGATGAACTGGAAACTTTACTTGATGCAATAAATAGTGAATGCATTCAACACAGATAAGACCAAATTTATGATAGTATCAAGGAGTCCAATAAATAATGAGCAACTAACCTTTGGTGGACAGCAAATAGAGAGAGTGACAAAATATAAATATCTGGGAGCTTACGTCAACACAGAATTAGATCCAGACCAAGAGATCAGGGTACGAATAGAAATGGCAAGGGCAGCGTTCTTAAAATTCAAGCAATTGTTCTGTGACAAAAATCTGAATACTGCGCTGAAACTGAGGTTTGTTGAATGTTACGTCTGGTCCCAACTATTTGTACGGGGTAGAAACATGTGCGTTAAAAGCGCAACTAGTTAGGAAGCTTGAAGCCTTTGAACTTTGGATATACCGGAGAATGTTGAGAATTCAATGGACTGCCAGGGTCACCAATAAGGAAGTGCTGACAAGGATGGGTCGAGACAAAAAATTGTTGAGAACAATAAAAGTACGCAAGACACATACTGAGGAATAATAAATATAGTCTTCTGCAGGTCATCATGCAGGGTAGAGTCGATGGCAAAAAGGAAATAGGTAGAAACAGGAAGTCATGGCTTCGAATATTCGAGACTGGACAAACATGACTGTAGACGAATTATTCCACATTGCAAAACACAGAGAAACTTTTAGAAAGGTGGTCGCCAACCTCCGTTAATGGGGACGGCATAGGAAGAAGAAGAGCTCAATCCCATAGCTGATTTGCTATAGACGTTAAAGTTCCTCACCAGATGTTTTGCAGAGAAATTTTGCTAGTGAATTATAAATTCTCTCATTTTCTATTAGCTAAGAGACTAAGGATATTAAATGGAGTCTGTACGTTAAGATCATATAATTGCTGAATAAAGTGATCTGTTTAGTCATCCTTATATTTTTGGAATTTGAAAAGGATAAATCACCTTTTTTGCAACAATTTTGACAATAATCATTTTCGAGACTACAGGATGTTTATTATTCAAATTGATACTTTTTCTGCCAGCATATATCAATATTCTCATTATGTTAGAGACCGATATGTGCTTTAGCCCATTATTTTTTTGCAAAATACAACGTAATTATTAGGTTATAATTACTTTATTCTAAGTAGCGGTTTGTGTTTGAAACAAACCGGGATATATGCCGTCTGTGATTGGTACAACTACCAACTGGTCTTATTTATACGTAGCTCACGGCTGTTAAACAAGAGCCATCCATTAGAGCCTTGTCCGGACCAAATTATCCGCCGGTTAAGGAATTCAAAACAAGAAATTAAATTACGCTTAGCAAACAATGTGGGATCAATTATCAGTTGTTTTGCGATACCCCCCGCAGCCGCCCGCCCATCAGAACCGTCATCGCATGTTCGAAAGTGCCAATTAGAAATGTAAATATGGCTGAACAGGCGCTATAAGCCCAAGCTACGGCCACGTCAGTCAATTGGAGCCGTCATCAAGTTCTCTGGTTCAGCTGTTATTTCCCCAATTTGTTGCATGCACAGAATCCTTTGTGATACAATTACCGTATGCACGTTTGCCCTTGTTGCCAACTCAGCCATTTTTATGCATTTTGTTATTTTATACTCGAAAGGACTTGATTTGCACTTGGAAACGACAGTCGAGAGAGATGTCATATTACAATTTTCCCCAGTTTTTACTGTGGAATGGCATTTAGTAGTGTATTTATAGACATGTGAAAAATATGATTTTATAGTTTAAGTCTTGCCAATAATCGTAGTTATAGGTTGTCACTCTTAACTCATATATTACATAAAATCCTCTCTTCGCGTGAATCCTTATGACTTTCAGTATTGTTATCGGATTGTTTGTTTTAATTTTCTATTGTTAATCCTTTTCTTTTAGGTTTTTAGTCTGTTCTCATTGTTCTTCTTCTGAATTCGTCTTTCATTTTTGTTGCCCAATTTCTTTAATTCTGTCTATAGATTTTTTGCCTCTTTTGCTCCAGCTTCCTTTTTTTTATCTGTTTGCTTCTATATATATATATATATATATATATATATATATATATATATATATATATATATATATATATATATATATATATAAGCTATAGGCTCCCGAAGAAGCTGAAACTGTTTTCACTTGAAAATCCCTTTTGTGTGGGGGTTTGGTTTTACAGTTTCTGGTGTGGAAATAACAGTCGTTAGAATATGCCATTGAATTAGATCACATTATAGTACAGTAAAATAAAAATATTAAATGTAAACATATGAAAATAAATACTACATACTTTCCCAAACATTCTCCCGCTCCAAAAACGAATGTTTTTAAGAACAGCTGAAAGTATAAGTGTAAAGAATAGACATGAAAACACCGATAATCTAATAAAGAATTAAGTAAGAATAAAATATGAATTGACAAATTAGCGGCGGTCATGTTTTGACCACAGGACATTGTTGGATGTCATCTAAAACTGTGCTCAGATTAACAACGCGTACAATGCCATCAATTAGAAAAGAATAGCGTCGAATCAGTAGAATTTTTCGACCTACTAAACTAGAAAGACTATCAAATAAAATACCGTTGGCCCCTTTTCCTATAAGAATTCCGTGGAGTGCGAAAAAAATACGAAGAAGAACAGCGTTGAAATCTCGGGTGGTATCGCATTTCAGAAGAAAGTCTTCAATGACAGCCGGAAAGTAATGATATTTCGACGAGCTCCACGGTAGGAAACTGCCAGTTTGGTGAAAATTATAATAATTGTGCCGGTGATAAAACACGACTAATACAATCAGTGAGGTGTTGATTAGAAGGCATATAAATCCGAGTAGAGTGTGGTATCAGTTCTTGTATGTGTTTAATACGATTGACAATTTATGGGTAGAAAAATTAGCTCAAGGGAGCGCAATCGTCGAGCCAGATCAAATATCGTAAGATCGGAATTAGAACCCTTTGTCAAAGGTGACTAGATCGGCCAGCAATATGGCTGCCAAGAGTTCCAATCTTATCGAGTCAGAGCGAGCATGAAAATTGGACGAGACTCGTTGACAAAAGTGACTAGATCAGTCAGCAGTATAGCTGCCAAGAGCTCCGATCTTGCGATAGATGTATAAATTAGCGAAAAATATCAACTAGAATTGTGAATAAATTTCGACAATTAACAGGCTTTAGCGCATACTATTATCTGTATAAAGAATATAGACTCACCTTTATGTATTCGTAGCCAGTGGATTACCGTTGGTACCACGACACGACGTTAAGGTACGCCCGGCGCCGAGGCTTAAAAAAGGACTTAACCGACACACTCGATATGCTTACTGTACGCTGTGTCCTGATGAAGTGTTTCGCCTTTTAAGGATAAAAATGTGCACCTACAATTTCTAAGGGGTGGTCAAGTGCCATCCCGTAAATCAACTTTGTCGCTTTGAAATACTTTCCAAAAATATCAAAAAAAGTCAAATTCTCCGAACAGAGTAAATGAGCTAGCAAGTTTAACAATGCGATTTTACGAAATAACAGGAAACAATATATCTTGCATAGAATATGCCATTGAATTAGATCACATTATGGTACAATAAAAGAAAAATATTAAATGTAAAGATGTAAAAATAAATACTACATACTTTCCCAAACACAGATATTTTCAATGTTGAGTTGGTAAAGTGCGCGGATAGACATTTTACATCAAAATTCTCTGATTATGTTATTGTTTATAGTTCCTCCCACTTCATTATAAAACTGTTTTACCGGAAAAATCTTCTAAACAGATATAAAATAATGTGAACCAAGTCTCATATTCTCTCACCAAACTAGCCAATTAGTAAATCCCTAAACTATCAGTTGTTCTGGCTATTAGACCACTATCACTCGTTTTGTGCCACGCACACTTGTAAGACCCTAAATAATAATTGTCACCCTGCATACGGTCGACGTCAAGTCGAGACGTATCAATATCAAATAAATCCTCCAAATAATTAATAATTAATGAATCTGTTCGCTATAATTCAAAACGAATCAAATTCCCGACTTTTTTGGCCAGAGCCGGAGCAAGATCATTTTGTACGGAAACAAAATAATCCTCATATGATTGACGCAATTTAGGATTTATTGAGAATGAAATTGAGTTGAGAACTGTTTTTCACATGGTAATAAGGTACATTAATTAAAAACGTTTAAAATTGGGAACTTCTTCTTCTTCTTCTTCTTTTGGCATCATAACCCTGGATGGGTCTTTGCCTGTCTGGATATGTTCTTCCATTCAGATCTTTCTTGTGCCCTTCTTCTCCATTGTCTTATGTTCATTGTTTTCAGGTCGTCTTCAACGTCATCCAATCATCTCGTTCTGGGCCTTCCTTTTTTTCACCTTCCTATGGGCTTCCATTGTAACATTTTCTTTGTTGTTTTTGCATCGTTTTGTCTCTGCACATGTCCCAGCCATGACAGTCTTTGACTTTTCACAAATCTTACATTGTCATAACCTTCATTTAACTCATTAACCTCGTCGTTTCTCCTGATTCTCCATGTGCCATCTTCCTCTTGTACCGGGCCATATACTTTCCTCCGTATTTTTCTCTCGAATGTCCTGAGTTGGGCATTGGGAACTTATATTAGTAAAAATAGCGCAAATTCTTCAAAAATGTACCTGTCACTTCGTTTCAAACAGAAATTATTATGAACCATAGGTATGATATTGCGCAGGCCACTATCAGCTGATCCCCCACCCTTGACGTCACAATGAGAGTAGCCGTCAGTGTAATATATCTGTTTAAAACGGGAATTCTATCAATTTTTTAGCTTTTGGCTTCTTTGGTAAGCTTGTTGTAGATATTATGTGAGATTTAAGTTGATTTTTACGCTTTTTAGTGTAAAACAATTATTATTAGGAATATTTTGAACTCTCTATGCGTTTTTATAACTGATAGAGGCTTTATAGGTATACCTACTTTATATGGACAATATTTTGGTGTAAGAAGTTACAAATAAGGTATGTTTAATAATTATTGAGTCAGTACTTAATATTCAACCATACTTACCCCTCCTTTGTTTAGGGATTTTCGGTAGGAGTAATTTATAAGCTAAACATAAAATGCGTTGTGCAGTAGCTGGTTGTTTGAGTGATAATCAGACAAATTATGCCGATAAATCTGGTAAGGTTCATGGTTTTCTCAAGGACTCGGTAGTGGAAAAACTGTGGGTCATTGCTTGTTGTCGTGAAGACAAATTTAATACTAAAACCTCAAGGATTTGTTCCAAACACTTTAAGCCGGAAGATTTTAAAAGAAATTTGCAGCATGAATTGCTGTAATCAAAGAAATGACCCAAACTGAAGAGTGATGCCGTTGCTTTTCTTTATCTGCCACAATCGAAAAGTTTATTCATAAATCAACTTAAGGCAGGAAAGGCTTTCCAAAAGAGAGTCGAAGAGGATTGTGGAACAGATAAGGACACACTCTCTTTCGATCTCAAATGTATTTTAGAATTGAGAAATTAAACCTAACTCCTGTTTATCATATATTCTGTATATCATGATTATGAACTAAGTAAATACTTAAGAAGTCACCGTCTAACAAAAAATGCAGCTGCTACGTGGTTACTTTCTATAATCTATTTCTAATGAGTGTAGAGTAATAAAATCTCATGAAGTATTCAAAAGCGCTACAGGGTAATCCGTCAATAATCCGTCAATAAATTCCGTCCGCATTGCAAAATTCTGTCGTTTCATAAAGAGCAGGTAGGTATCACCCTGTTTTAAGGGATTAGTCCATTGTTATCGACAGATAAACACTGAGCCAGAGGCGCGCTAGTGGGTTAATTGACAAAAGAATATGCATTCTTAAAAATCATATTAAAGGAAATAAAAATGTAATACAGCAGAACAGTGTTATTAAAAAAATATAAAATGTAACAATAAAATATATAAGAACCGAAATCGGGAAATACTCACAAACACACACGAATGAACTTTACATATTGAAACACTTGTGGGGAGTTTAAATCAATTTATTCACAAAAACTACAAAAACTTTACTGGATACGTTATTACAATTCTACATCACTATAGTCTTCATCCGAAGAACTGTCATCATCCCCTGGTGTTATAATTATAGGGTCAACCACTTGATCGACCAAGTTGTCCAGTTCCCACATTTTATCTTCCTCTTTTAAAACATGCTGGATTGCTTTTTGCCAGTTTTCTGATGTGATTTCCATAATGGCTTGATCAAACAATACCTTGACATCTTTCATTTTAAATGTGGTATTGTGCCTTGCAACATATCCTTTAACTTGTGCCCATATAAGTTCTATGGGATTTAATTCGCAATGATATGGCGGTAGGCGTAGCACAGTTACTTTATACTTTTCTGCTACATCTTCTACGGCATATTTTATGAAGCGAGATTTATGTTGTTTTACTACGGCTAGTAGTTCCTTCTTTATTGAATTCGTCTCAAACTGAATACCTTTATTTGACAGCCAGTTAATAATTTCTTGCTTTCTCCAAGCTGAAGTTGGTACCTTCTCTATGCGCCTTGAATGGTAGCTTGCATTATCCATAACCACGACCGAATCAGCTGGAAGAAATTTTAACATTTCTCCGAAGTAGTCTTCGAAGACATCCGAATTCATGTCCTCATGATAATCTCCCGTCCGACACGACTCAAAGCTTAACAAACCTTCTTTTAAAAATCCTTCTTCGCTTCCAATGTGAGCAATTATAAGCCTCTTCCCTTTTCCCGAAGGCACTTTAATACCCGTCGAAAGGCCTTCTATGAAAGCTTGGCGAGCACTTGTTACATTTTTATCTTGCCACATTTTTTGGACTATATAACCTTCGTTTATCCACGTCTCATCAAGATAAAAAATTTTCTTGTGCTCTCTGCGGTACTGTTTTATAGTTCTCAAATATTTTCGTCTCCAGCAAATGATTTCATCACTTTCCAGTAATAGTGCCTTTCGATTGTGCTTTTCCCAGGAAAAATTCATACTTTTTAAAGTTTTCCATAAAAGTTTTCTGGATATCAAAGGAATATCGTTATCTTGGCTTATCTCCATTAGTATTTTGTCAAGGGTGGGTATTTCCTTTTTAAAATAAAACGAATGAACTTTTCTTCGAATGTCACGTTTGGTGTCTTCACCTAAGATTTTTATTGGTCTTCTTGATTTTCTCTTGCATGGACTTAACTGGCCTGATATCTTTCTTTCTCGCAATAATTTAAAAATCGTGGACTGTCCAATTCCAGTCATTCGGGCACACTTTCTTGCACAGACAAACTAGGGTGATCGTGTTTTATGCAATCATATACATTTAAAATTATAACTTTTTCACTAACAGATAGCGGAGAATTTTTTACACCTCTTTTCTTTGGAGTAAATGTCGCCATTTTATAACTTTTTCACCATTTCTATATCACAATATTACTGTACGTTTAATTGGTGTAGTAACAATTACTAACTCGAATGTCGAATGATAATAATAAAATAAAAGAGGGATTATAATGAAACTGTAAGTAAAACCTCATTACGCGTTATTAGTCTTCATGTTGATTTATTTTAGTTCTTAGTAATATTAGGAGGTGCGTCATACCCTTATCAGTTTCTTCTAATGCTTTTATTCGTTCAGTAAGGAAGTGAATTTGTTTTTATAAATAAAAATGTAATTAGCTTTAATGACCATATAATGGAATACGAGTTTGAAGAATAAGTTAATCGAAAAATTAAATAAAATTGGTTATCACAAAATATCCAAAATATGATATTTTGAGGTACATCAATTTTTGACGACGAAGTTGACATCCGTCCATTTGCCTACGCCCATGACGACACCGAAATTCAGGCAAATTTTATGACACTTCATGATTTATTACTCTACACTCATTTGAAACCAAATATAACACATATGAAAACAAACTTTTAACATTCTATTTGAAGAGTATGGAACAGTATTCAAACTGGTTCAACTGTAAGCTAATTCGCAAAATAATTTGATTGCTAAAACTCCTCTACGCAGTGTAAAACAATGAGTTTTTTTGTCCCTAATATGATTCATGATAAATCTCATTTAAAAAGCCATTATTCAGATTTTATCGATAGGCTTGTCCGATACTGACGTTGAGTTTCATGCTTCTATACATACGTACGTACACCAAAACTAGAGAATACATATATCTGTTATGCACGCACCGTGCCCACGAATAGGTTGCAAAAAGGGGTCGCAAATAGGGGTTGCCATTATGCTCAGCACGTGCCCACCAGCCACTCATGTGGTTTTAATGACTAACCAAATACTGTACTTGACAATAAAACGCATACGTACGAATAATATATGTAATAGGCAAAAAAAAGAGAACGGCTATTAGTGTTTTATTCTGCAATAAAAATAATATCGATATATGGATATTTTGCTATTTTCTGGTCACGAGTGGGTTTATTAATTTCACTAAAACTTAGGTCATCTGTAGATATATGTTTTTGTATTTGCGAAATTAGTTATTTGTTTTCGATATTATCGACAACAATAGCGAGAAGACATACTTCAGTAAATATACATGTAGTTGAATAGTCTATAGTAGAGGTATAAGAAACTTCATAATCAAAAAAGTTTAAAAACAACGAAAAACGATGTGTGGATTTCTTTTTTTTTTACTTTCTTTAGACTTCTTTCTTTATTTAAAATATCCACGATTTTTCTACATCTTAACTATCTCTTTGCTCAAACATTTTTTGTTCTCATCTTTTCTCCATTCTCGTACTTGTGATTTCTTCTTCTTCTTCAAGTGCCATCTCCGCGGCGGAGGTCGGCAATCATCATAGCTATTCGGACTTTTGAGACGGCTGCTCTGAAAAGTTCATTTGATGTACATCCGTACCACTCTCTCAGGTTGCGCAGCCATGACATTCTACGCCTCCCTATGCTTCCCTTTCCTTGGACCTTTCCCTACATTATCAGTTGGAGCAAGGTGTATTTCTCTCCACGTGTAATATGTCCGAGATATTCCAACTTTCTTGTTTTAATTATATTTAAAATTTCTATTTCTTTATTCATCCTTCTCAGAACCTCTTTGTTTGTGACATGTTCTGTCCAAGATATTTTCAAAATTCTTCTATAACTTCTATACTTGTGACTTATTAAGTGATAATTCAGAGAAACATTCAAGAAAAGAAATATAAGTGAAATAATATTATTATTTAATCCTCACATTGATGCTTTTAGTTGTATATATTTTGCATTTTAAATGGGGTTAATGTCTGGAAGTTGCTGGACCATAATCATAGCGGAATTTCTTGCCCCAGGAAAAAACTTTTAATGCTTTAAACTTTATGGAAAGGTGCTGGAATAATCTAAACGATCGAAAATATCTACCAGAACAACACAATAAAAGTAAAAGTAGAAGAAGAACTAACCGACTCTCTTGAAGCTGGCAATGGGATAAGAGAGCAGGATTCCCTATGTCCGCTATTGTTCAACCTGATTATGGATGAAACAATAAAAAAAGTATGAACTAAAAAGGATACCAAATGGGAAAACAACAACAAAATAATCTGCTATGCAGCTTTGACTGTAGGTGGTATTTTCTAATAGAGCAGTAGTAATAAAAGATATTTGCTCAACAGATGTACTCATGTATATCTGTTGTACATCAATGTACTCATCTAAAAAAAATTCAATTCGAGATTAATCGTCTAATTGAATCATAATTTTATGAAAGTTGAACGCCAATCACTAATTTAAGAAAAAAAAACTAAAGTTGGAAATAGTCGAGCCACAGCAAAATTTTAACACATTATATTGCCATCGGTTAAGTTTTGACAATTCAATCAAAAAGATCCACCTTTTTTAACTTAAATATGTAGCATGATTCTTCTCTAATTGTTATGCATTGTCATTAAGCAGCTCTATATCACTTTAAATTAAGGCACTTGAAATTTAAATAACTGATATTTCTAGAAAAATACAACACATTACAGATTATAATAACAGAAGAGAGACTAGAAAATTTTACAAGGAAACCAAGCAATGCACCCAAGGATACATGACAAGATGAACAGTTTGCAAGGACAAAAATGGGGTAATTATCAGCGAGAAAGAGGAAATAATGAAAAGGTGGAAGGAGCATTTTCAAGAACTGTTAAACCCAAAAAAAGAACAAAACGAAGATGAAGAGATAATTCACCACACAGCAGAACAACTAGTTGAGCAACCAACATTGGAAGAAACGATAAACGTCATAAAACATCTAAAAAATAACAAAGCACCTGGCACAGATGGAATAACTGCAGAACTGATTAATAATGGTGGACATGTGCTATGGAGGCGTATCCATAAACTAATCGACCGCATATGGACACTAGAAGTCATCCCAGAAGATTGGAAAGTAGGAATCATACTTCCTATGTACAAAGGGGGAGACAAACGACTCTGCAAAATTATAGGGGCATAACAGTTTTAAATGCCGTCTACAAGATATTATCAGGAATTATATACAGCCGCCTGGAATCGTTTTCGGAGGAGATTATTGGTGAATACCAATGTGGCTTCAGAGCAAAGAGGTCAACTATAGACCAAATACATATGTTAAGAGGTATACATGAAAAATGTGTTGAATATAACATACCTATTTACAACTTGTATATCGATTTCAAACAGGCGTTTGATGGAGTAGATCGACAAAAGATGTTAAAGCAACTATCTATGTTAGGGATACCCAATAAGTTGGTTAAACTTATACGAATGACTCTGGAAGGTTCCAAAGCTATGGTGAGAATAGATGGAGTTATGACGCAGGCCTTTGATATTGAAAATGGAGTTAGACAAGATGATGCCTTATCAACAACACTTTTTAATCTAACTTTAGAAGCTGTTGTTAGAAAACTGGATATAAACGGCTGTATTAATACAAGATCAATGCAAATATGCGCATATGCGGATGACGTTGCCATAATAAGCCGCAACAAAAGGGTATTAAGTGAAAAAGTTATCGAACTGAAACGAGAAGCTGCTACGTTTGGTCTATATATAAATGAAAGCAAAACAAAATATATGGAGTGCACAAAATCGAATGAACATGAGAATCTGAAGGTAGACAACCATACCAACAAATATGCCTCCACTTTTCCCTACCTAGGCTCAATAATAAATGACAACAACAACATCAGTCAAGAAATACAAGCACGGATTCTTAGCGGTAATAAGTGTTTTTATGCATACAAAGACTTAATGAAAAGTAAGTTACTGAATCGTGAGTCTAAGCTGAGAATCTACAAAACAGTAATTAGACCAGTGGTCACATATGGACGTGAAACGTGGACCCTCTCAACCACTGATGAAGATCAACTGAGAATATTTGAGCGCAAAATACTAAGGAAGATATTTGGACCAACCAAATGCAGCGATTGTTCGTGGAGAACTAAAATGAACCACGAGCTGGATGAACTAATGCAGAGCGCAGATATTGTCAGATTTGTAAAGTCACAAAGACTAAACTGGCTTGGTCACCTAGAAAGAATGCCAGATAATCGAGCTGTAAAAGTAGTCCAGAGATGGAAGCCTCAAGGAAACAGAACAAGAGGAAGGCCCCGTAAAAGATGTATAGACGACGTAGAGAGGGATCTTAAAACATATATATATATATATATATATATATATATATATATATATATATATATATATATATATATATATATATAAATAGCAAAAAGGAGAGATATATGTGTAGTGTGATCATGCAATAGATCATGAGACTAAGGGTCGAGAATTCGAGCCCCACGTTGAGCGCCAATACGCAGCATACATTCAAAGAAATGCCAAGATGTCAGCTGTTGATCAACGTATAACCTACAATTAATCCAATTGAATTCAATGCAGTACGCATTTTACCAGTATCTTAGAAGTAACGCATGAAGATTGTTTTTTTAATGTTGCCCGTAAAGAACAAAATGACAGTTTCTGCTCCTATTCTGCTTATTCTTATTATTATTCTATTACTACTGTTCTATTATTTTATTATTTGAACAAATTTCGATGGAAAGCTGACACCTGAACGAAATGAAAGTGGGCTGATTACTACGAGAATAAAAGATAAAAGTTTTCCAAAAACACGAAAACTCGATTTCCTACTCTCCAAATAAACTCATTGGATACTCTATAAACCGTATCGTATGACTTGACGTAATACTCGTAATAACTCATCAGTGACATTTCAACAGAATAATTCACGATGCAATTGCACGCCGAGGTGAAAACAGAAAGGGTGATTATACGAATCCGATACCTGTGTACGGCACTTTTACTTTGTGATAATCGATATTGTTATCTTGAAAATTCGACTCTGCGTTCATGTGTGCGAAATTAGATATTACTGCAATAGTCAACTTCAAATCTAACGTACTGGTGCTGCATAATTCGGTTGTGTCGCTACCGTCTGAAGTTATTTTTTTATTCCAAAGCATGTGATGTTTGTGTGTATCAAGGTATAAAAAAAGTGCTTATTAAAAGCTTAAAACTTTTCTTTTAAAGAAGATCTTTTCGGAATCGAATCATTCCATCATCAGTTTACTAAAAGAGAGAGTAAAAATACCAATATTAAAAACACGTAAGTTGAAATTTAAATGTATAGAAAGAACACGTTGGTTTTTTACTACTTACATAAAAAGTTCTTAAAAAACATTGTTTGGCCACAGAAAAAGACTGGAAGGACATCAGTAACAAAAACAAAGTAAATTCTATGAGGATTGTAACGGTCTTAAAGTATTCTGATCTAGTTCATTCCAAATTTGGACAAGACGTTGTTCAAGTTCCTGCAGTGTTTGGTTGATTAGGAAAATTTCGTAGACATCTACCAAGCAAGTCCCAAATATTCTCTATAGGATTGAGATCGGCACTATTCGCTGGCCATTCCATAACGTCGATTTCAACTTCCTCTAGATAATTTTGCACTATATTTGCAACGTGCGGTCGTGCATTAGAACAAAATTTTCGCCAGTATAAGAAGCAAATGGCACAACGTGGTCTTGAAGAACGTCATCGATATATCGGTGAGCGTTGATGATACCGTTATTTAATACCACCAAGTCCGTGCACCGTTAAAGAAACGCCACCCTAGACCATAACCGACCCTCCACCGAATAACATCGCATGTTACACTGTGCATACCGTTCGTTCTGAAGTCGGTACACGCGAATACGCCTATCATAATTGTAAAGACAGAATCTGCTCTCATCTGTAAACAGAACTCTATTCCAATCAGCCTCCAACCAATGGATATGATTTCGTGCAAATTCTAAACGCGCTCTGCGATGACCTACGCTCAAGGCTGGCCTTCTGGCAGGTATACAATTTACCAAATTACCTTCCTTGAGACGTTGACGAACAGTTTCACAGCTGATTCGAACATTATGAACATCTTTAAGTTGGGATTGTAAGCTTCTGTAAGTTGTCTTAGAGTGCGAAGTCGTTAAAAACGGTCTTGAGCGGACCTTGTCCTGCTACCGGTCTCTCTACACCGTTCCATCATTCGTGAGAGCGATGTATGGTGTACGCCGAACCGTTCCCCTAAATTTCTGTAACTCCAACGTTCTTCGTGCAAAACCACTATTTGAGCACACTCTTCATTAGTCAAATTTCTCGATTCGTGTTGCATTTTGATTAAAACAATACCAAAATGTTACCACCAAACAGCAATAGTTCACACAACGACTGAAAAATGACACTAACCTCTTATCGACATTAACAAATTTACAGCACCTTTGGTTTGTGTTTCTTAGAAACCGGTTGAAACAAAAAAACAATACAACGAACCTGATAAAAACATTCCAAATACGTGGTACATTCCATAAAAAAATGAATACAATTAAATTTGAAACACCAATGAGTCGCTTTTTTTGTTTTTGTAAAGGGTGCCTTAATTTCTTGGAGTAGTGTATATAATGAACCGAATATACTGTATATTTGAATATGTGATAATTTTTATTACCTTTTACAAAAGTACAAACGTCCTCTATATGCAAACAACCCGCAAAACAAACTGACGCGTCCTTTCCGACGCAACAAAAAGTACAAAAAGAAGAAAAACACAATATCCCTGCATATGAATACACAGTCGATTCATTAACCGGTTTTTATTTTTTTTATTCGACGAATGTCCCCTTTGTGCGAAAATTCGTGCTCCAAATTGGCGACGCTTCTCTGTACGACGGTATACCGCACGGCGTCGCCGTCGCCGTGGCGCTAGCACGTGCCCAATCGAGAGCTCGTTAATTACTAGGAACCGAACAGAACAGTTTTTGTCATTGTTACATGTCCGACCAAAAATATAATTGCTATTCGTCACACATACAACCGCTGCCTGCGGAGAGGTACGTACAACTTCCAAATACAATGCGGTCACGTGATCGCCGTGGATTTGTGCGATTTTTTGAGTATGTCGGTTTCGCTTTATTATCGATAATTACTTTACACTACATGGCACAGTTAACTAACATACCGAAACGAATAGTCGTTTCATTTCATAACCTCTGAAAAATGGGAAAAATTGCTTTTTCCCATTTTATCGTTTAATGCAACAGCTATCTTTGGTCGTCATAATCGAACTCTTGTAATTTATCGTCCCAAAGGTTTCTTTAGTTATTCTTATGAAATGAAAAGAGTTATGAAATTATACACCAATTAGATGCAAGCTGGTAATCGCCAAAGACATAATATAGCAATAGTGAATTTTAATTACTTGGGAGTACCATTAAGTCAAAGAAACGTTATTGAAGATGTATGAACACAGTGATTATTTATTTAGCGTATGACATTTCGACACATCTACAAGCAAGCAGGTTTTAGAGCAAATCGAGGTTGGACAGACCAGGTGTTATTTTTCTGTACTTGCAAAGAAGCCGGCTTTAAAAGAAAACTAAAGAGTTCTGCTGCGTCCATAGATCTGTCAGCATTTTTCGACGCCGTCTGGTGAGAAGGAATGATTTATAAACTCTTATGCATTATTCCTTGCAAATTCACCGCTAGATTAATAGAAAACATGCTCACCGACAGACTATTTCAAGTAACTATAGGATCCGACTACGTGACTACGAGAAAGCTTTTGACAGCATAGAATTATGGGCTATTGAGGAAGCACTGGTCAACAGCAGAATAGATTCTAGATATAGGATATTAATACATAATATATATCAACACGCTGAAATGGTAGTCACGATGGATAACGGAATGAAAACGAGGCCAATAAAAATCAACCGAGGAGTAAGACAGGGAGACACCATATCTCCAAAACTGTTTACTGCCGCACTTGAAGACATCTTTAAATCACTAAATTGGGAAACGAAGGGACTATCGATAAACGGAAAGTATTTAAACCATCTAAGATATGCAGATGACGTAGTACTAATAGCCGACAGCTGGAAAGAACTGAAGACGATGGTCGATGAGCTTCATACGGAATCCATAAAAAAAGGACTGAAAATGAATCTGAGTAAAACTAAGCTAATGTCGAATAAAGATTTGGAAAACTCTCATACATACTGAAAGACAAAAAGATACCCCAAAACCTTCGAACCAAAGTGTTCGATTCTTGTATCCTTCCCGTTCTCACTTACGGAGCTCAAACCTGGACATTCACAAAAAAGAACATGGACAAGATTCGAAAAACTCAACGAGCCATGGAACGACAGATGCTTGGTATCTCACTAATAGATCGGCAAACGAACGAAGCAATCCGGAACAAAACAAAAATAAAGGACGCCGCGAAACAAGCAGCTAAATTAAAATGGAAATGGGCTGGACACAACGAACGTCTCGAAGATGGTAGATGAACAAAGAAGTCGGAAACTGGCGACCGTACGATGCGAAGAGACCAAGAGGAAGACCTCAAATGCGCTGGAGCGACGATATCAAAAGAGTCGCAGGACCAATGTGGAAACGCCTAGCACACAACAGGGATGAATGGCGAGAAATGGGAGAGGCCTTTATTCGACAATTCGGATAGAAAAAGGGCTAAAAAAAAAACAAGCCTCGGTACTCGCACCACTGCTTTTTAGCCTTTACATCGCAGACATGCCGACAACAACATCAACAAAGTTTGGCTATGCTGATGACTGGGCTTTATAAACCCAAACAAACTCACTAAAAGAAGCTGAAGAGATTCTTACGGAAGACCTAGAGGTTATGAAAAATTACTTTCAAAAATGGAGACTCCAGAAATGAGTTGTTTAGCAAAAATTAGTTTAAAACTTAATTATAATTTAGTTTAATCGGTTTCCTGAATACATACATGTTCTGAATTATTAGTCTCCTTTTGTGATTGAACAACATCTTTCTTCTGGGGGTAAATTGGGCAGTACAATTTCATTTGCCATATTTCCACTACTTGCGCAAACGCTTTTATTATTTTCAGAGTTTGCAGTGCAATCCAAAAATGACATTTCTTGTTCGGCGTCATTATCACAGTCTTGATCGGAAATGATTTTATTATCGAATAAGCTGTACAAATAGTTTATAGTAGTCTCCACATGTTGAGGATTATCCAAATTCCACATGACTGCAAGACATTTGCTGATTAGTTGATGCCAGAAATGGTTACAGTGCAAAATATGTTTCCTGTTGAACAATTAGACATTAATATTTTGGGAAGTGGGAAGTATGTTTCCCACTAATATATCTCATTATAAAACGTCTCAAAATAACTAAATTGATTTTATAAACAAGTAATCCGGATAATATAACAATTATATTACATAATGTATACAAAATAAACCTTATTACTTAGCTAATTCTGAACCTACGAATTTAAATCTCACAAAACAGACAGAAATTGATGATAAAATCCCAACTGTCACTAAAATGTTGTCTGTACAGATTTAATCTCTAACCATGTAGTGTAATGCAGGGTACTTTAACAATATTTGGTAAGATGGCAGCATATTGTTTCCATAAAAAGAATATTTGATGGGGGGAATTTATTCTCCCAACGCCTATGAGAGGGTTAAAAGTATTCTGTTCATTTTTACTGTTCTCTGTTCAATGGAATCAACAAGTTAAAATGCAGTATTTGAAATAGATAGTCATAGTACAAGTTATTGCAAAATAAGAAAGATAAATACATAAATCTATTTAAAATTTCGAGCGTTGATTAAGCATAAAGCTTAATCAATATAAGGTGTTGGTTGATTTGTACAAGAATTAACCATTTTACGTTTGTTTCTATTTTCATACCAACAAATTACCAAAGCTTTTTTAATGTTTTAAAAGAGACCTAAGAAGTTTATTTCAATTTTGTATAATTAATGGCGTTATCTGCCAAACCTTTACGTCACTTCCAACTTGACGTAAAAAACTTACTTAAAAAGCACTTTTTATGTTGCAACTACTTATATTAGCCGACCAGTTGGCGCAGATTTGTTGAAAATCGAACGAATTTCAATCATTGTATAATAAATTGCGGCATTTATCAAACGGTTTTCTATATAAAAAAACGGTATGTGGAACAAGTTGCGAATAATGATATAATTAATTAATTGATTGCGTATTGTCGCTTCTAAGAAAAAGTAACTATATATTCTAGCAATAAATTAAACGTTTTCTACCAGTTGCTCTTTCTTACAAGACACATAATTTAAATACATTTTTTAAATATTACATTTTAAATGATTTCCCTAAATCACAATTTGATATAGAAGTGGCAATAGAAAGCATTACATTCAGAATAATGTCACTAAAAGAAGGGAGAGCTCCAAGACTAGACGGAGTGCAGTCTGAATTTCTTAAACTTCTTGATGATGAATCTTTAAGAATACTATGTAAAATCTTCAATAATATCTATGACACAGGCAATATTCCAAAAGATTGGCTGGTTTCAGAATTTATTACGTTACCAAAGAAACAGGGAGCGAAAAGTGCGGAGAATTGGGCTAATAAGTCTAATGAGCCATACACTAAAACTTTTTCGTAAAATTATTCATCGCAGAATATACAAACTATGCGAAGAAGAGGGAATGCGAGACACACAGTTTGGATTCTTGAAAGGCGTAGGTACGAGAGATGCACTGTTTAGTCTACAGGTATCACCAAAGATGCAGAGATATTACTTGCGATATCTACACTTGCTTTGTGGACTACCAAAAAGCATTTGACACAGTTCAACACCGAAAAATGATGTATGTTCTAACAAAAGTCCAAATAGATGATAAAGACCGGCGTATAATTCAAAAATTAAAATGGAACCAATCAGCCACAATAAGAACAAATCTTGGAGATGGACTGACGGAAGCGATCCAGATTCTGCTAGGCGTTAGACAAGGATGTATACTTTCACCTATATTATTCAACCTATATTCAGAGGAAATATTTAGTGAAGCTTTGGACAATTGCGAACTAGGAATCCTTTGAAATGGAAAACGCGTAAACAACCTCCGCTATGCAGATGATACCGTTATTTTTTCGACAGTTTAAACAGTTTTCAGCAAGTAATAAACGAAGTAGATGAAGTAAGTGAAATATTTGGACTACAAGTAAACATATCAAAAACTAAATTTATGGTCATCAGCAAAAATAAAATTAGAGAAGTCCAACTGCTTATCAAGAATACACCAGTGGACCGAGTAAAACAGTTTCTCTCTTGGTAGAATAGTAAACGAACAATGGGATCACTCACAAGAAGTAAAATATAGAATAGACAGGGCTAGGAGTGCATTCAACAATATGGCCAAACTCTTTAAAAGCCGCAACCTTAATCTGGATATAAAAGTTAGGCTCCTACGATGTTATATCTTCTCGATATTATACTACGGAGTTGAATCCTGGACACTCACTGAAGCGATGGAGAAAAAACAAGCATTTGAGATGTGGCTATACAGAAGAATCCTAAGGATATCATTCTATGGGGAATGGGAAAAAAAAGAGAATTGATGTATACGATTAAAAGGAGAAAGTTAGAATATCTCGGATACATAATGAGAAACGGCACTAAATACAGATTACTGAAAATAATCCTACAAGGCAAAGTATTCGGAAAGCGAGGAATTGGGAGAAGAAGAATATCATGGTTAAAAACCTGAGGAAATGGTTCTCCACAATAACAACTAATCTATTATATAACCCAATTGTAGTTAGAGAAAAACGTCGCAAAAGGAAAATGGCAAAAATGCAGAACTGTAACAAATAAAGAAACTACAATAAAGCTGTATCTAATTTAAATAGAAGTCCGAAATACTCCACCTTGTCAAAAGCTTGACTAGTGTCCAAAGAGTCTGCAGTACAGTACCTCTCGTTCTGTAAGTCATCTGTTTTAGCAAGCATTGAACTTGTTCTGTGGTTCCAATGTCTGCTGCGGAAAACAAATTGATGTTATAGGATTTCGTCAGGCTGTAAGAGGATCGGCTCTAACCGTTTTATGAGAAGTTTTTTAAATACTTAGAAGAGGTAGAAGAATTATAGCAATGTAGTAAGTCAACTCTTTGACACATTTTCCAGGCTTTGGTATCATGAGAATTTCCGCAACTTTCTATTGGTTAGGGAAATTATTGTGGAATAAAATTGCATCTTGTGTCAATCCCGTTGCTGTCTTTTCGCAAATGTTCTGTAATATTATTCTGGTTGTTATGTCGTGTTCAGGGACCCTTATAGGATTGATTTCGTTCATTGTCACGCGAGAGATTTCTTTACAAGTAAATTTTCGAAACGGCAAATCTATCTGATGAGGTGTTTCGAGGAATCTTTGTATTTCGTTATTTTCCTCTGTTTGTACGTAGCCGGAGGGTTTAAAAACATTTTTTTTTAATAGTTCGCTAATGCATTTGTCTTTTCCATAGTATTTATATTTAGTATAAAGTTGTCTCTTATCGGCGGTTGTATTTGTTGCGGAAGCTGCTTGATTTTTCGTGTTCCACAACAGAGAGAATAATCTATTTCTCCAGTAGGTGTTAGACTTTCCAAGCATGTTTTTATAGTTTGGTTTTTAATCATGTGGTAAGTGTTTTAGTTTATAAGAATATATTTATCCCAACACGACCCCACAGACAACGAAAAACCGATTGCAAAAACCATTCTACTATATGTAAAGGGTACAAGAGAGAAAATATGGAGAATGCTAAGAACATACAAAATAGAAACGATATTTAATACCGACAAAAAAATCTTAACTATTTTACCATACATAAAAACAAAAATATCGTTAGAAAACCAAGAACTCTACGAGATTATATGTGAGGACTGTGAAAAATTGTACATCGGACAGACCAATCGAAAAATCCGTGTTAGAAGAGAAAAACATCGAAAGGAGAGAAACAACGTCGTCCCCGTATATGAGATTATTAAGTTTTTCGGAATATGTCATTCAATCATTTTCGGATTAAGGAATTATCAGGTACGCGGTCCATCCCCGTGTCTGTTGTTCATTTTAGAGAGCTCGACAAAGGGGATTTCTTCGAGTTCAGTTAATATGAAAATGTACAGTATTATTAATTTATAAACCCACCCCTAATTGCTGTTTTATTAAAATTTGCCGCCGTTCAATGACTCAAGGCAATGAAATGGTTTTTTCAGACCTCCTTTCGTATCAATGGACCAGATGAGGACAAGAAATTAAAAGGTAGACATGAAAATAAGACAAATTAAAAAGAAATGTTTTTAATTGTGTGTCCTTGCGGATCACGCAAAATCGTGAACCGTTCCTCATTTTAATAAACGTAATTTAACCTTTAATTGTGGCTTATTCCCATTTAAATAGTAATTACGTTAAGATGCTACAAAAAAATAGCTTCAGCACAATATAAAATAGATGTTGATTACATGAAATCAAATTTAAGTTAAGAACCACTATGAGAAAATTAACCAAAACATGCAGGTGGCTCTTTTTTTAATTTATAATCGTAAAGAGTGGTATATCTCCTCTGGTCTCTTTAGAGTAATAACCAATAAAGTAAAAATAGTCGTATTAGCCGCCAATATACAGTATGATGCAAATGTATGGAACAAATTCATTATGTCAGAAACAGACGACTTAAAAAAAACACGTCAATTTTAATTTTTGAATGGCCATTAACTGCTATATACCAGGGTGGATTGATATAAACCTAGCCTTTGATAGAAAAAACATTTATTTCTCAACTTAGTCCCCTTTTAGCTCGATACACTTAGTAAGACGATGTTCCAATTTATTTTTCCCATCCAAATAGTACTTTTGCTCGAGCTCTTCAAAATAGGCCGAAGTTTTAGCAACGACTTCATCATTTGTTGCGAAACGGCGTCCTCCGAGCAATTTTTTTAGGTTTAGAAACAGGAAAAAATCGCTGGCGGCAAGATCTGGGGAATACGGTGGGTGTTCAACCAATTCATAGCCCAATTCGTGTAATTTTGCCATGGCGACGGCCGATCGGTGAGCCGGTGCATTGTCTTGGTGAAAGAGCACTTTTTTGCGTTCCAAACCGGGGCGTTGTCGACGCAATTCGGCATCGAATCGATCCAATAATGCTGCGTAGTACTCACCATTGATTGTTTTTCCTTTTTCCAAGTAGTCGATGTGGATGGTGCCCTTCGCATTCCAGAAAACAGTCACTTTGCCTTCTTCGGCGACCTTTCGCCGCGTTTGCGCCACTGTTTCGACTGTTCTTTGGTTTCCGGTGTGTAATAATGCATCCAGGTTTCATCAACGGTGATAAATCGGCAAAAAAATCCTTCGGATCGCGCCGTATCATCGCCAAAAGCGTCTCCGAAGTGGTCACACGTTTTTGCATTTGATCGATTGTCAGCAAACGCGGCATCCACCGCGCGGATGGCTTTTTCATGTTCAAATGATGGTGAATGATGTATTATAAGCGTTCGTAGGAAATGTTTAGGACCTCTATTAACTCGCGGCCTTCATTTGGCCTCCCGGGACGCTGATCATCAAAAACACTCTACGACCACCAACACATTCAGCTTTCCAAAACTTTACTGTTGCTAACGAAGCTGAAACCTCACCATAAACTTCGTCCAGGTCGGCTTTGATTTGCACATTCGTTTTACCCTTTTTGTAGAGGAACTTAATCACCGAACGATACTCTACTTTTTCCATTTCTCCGAAAACACAAAGTTTGCTTGCTTTTGACGGCTGTAAAAACCAAACTAATTGTTTTTAAAACTTAAAATTTTGACAGACGTCATGTAAAAATATGGCCCTATAATTTGATTGTTTATAATGCCGGCCCAAACATTCACCTTCTCGGGTTAGTGTGTCCTATACTCTTCTATCCAATGTGGATTTTTACTTACCCAGTATTGATAATGCTGGCGATTTACGTGACCGTTTAGCATAAAAGGCGCTTCATCAGAAAAAAGTACCTTTTGTATGAAACCCTGATCTCTGTTACATTTTTCCATAACGGTTTCGCAGAATTCGATTCTTCTATTAAAGTCATCTAATAGCTCCTGGACCAGATGTACTGTGTAAAGATGCCACTTCTCCTTATTTAGCACTCTTACAACAGTTGATTGGAGAACATTATTATCTAGTGCGGCCTGTCTAGAACTGGTATGGGGATTTTCTTGAAACGGCAGTACAACGTCCAGTTTCTTGGCTTCGGATATTGATTTTCTACCACTTCTGGGAAGATCTCTAACATGGCCAGTTTCTCTAATTTTTTTTTTCAACTTGACTTACTGTTGATTGAGTAATTGGTTCGCGATTGGGTATTTGCATTAAATAAATTACGTACTTCTACTTGAGTCCTCACTATATCTCCATAAACAATCATGTTTAGAATCACGATTCGCTCTGTTTCTGTTAGTTTCATTTTTGTAAATTCTGTTATTAATGTCGGCAAAAAACTCGAAGAGTAAAAATTTGACGTCTATTATTTGACAGATTAACAGATCATTGACAAATAAAGACGAGTCAATGACAATATTGATTTAAATATTTTTGAAAAATAACTTGGAATACTTACTACAATAATTAATTTCAGATTATAATGTAGCATTGTTTGTTATCAATGTATTTTTTTTTTCGGAACCAGCAGAAAACACTATTTTGTTTTATTCGCAGTGGCATTCCTTAGTGTGTTTTAGTTCAGTGAATGAATATTTATTGTAATTCCATGTTATTTAACAAAGTTCATAATTTTGGTGAACCCTGTAGAAATAAATATTCAAGTGATTACATCGTTGCAAAGACGATAAGGAGACCTTTCAAATGAGCTGTCGCGTGACCTCGGGTGTATTTAAAAAAATCGTCGATTACGTCATTACGCCGACACTGATGACGTTATGTCCAACACATATATAGCAGTTGATAGCCATTTAAAAATTAAAATTGACGTGTTTCTGAAATCTTGAATTTATTCCATATATTTGCTGTATAAACATTTTAAGAAGAGAAATTAAGAAAAATAAAAAAATATAAAATTAAATATTCGATAATTTTAGTTTAAAACGTACGCCACTGGTAGTCTAATATCGGTAAGGCACCAAGCAAAAAACACAAACCCGTTTTGTCTACATTAAGAAAAGCCAAAAAAGCCTGTGCAGAATTTTTACGATCCCTAATGAATTAGACGAATTACCAATAAATTACCCAACTACAAGAATTTGAAAAAGTTTTTTTGGAAACGAGCTCTTACTTACGTGTATCGTTCTTTTTGAGATGAGGCATGCATACTTATTGAGTTGTTAAACATTGTTGGACATTGGCTTTTAAATGAGCACTTTTTTAGGAAAATAGCAGATGTACAGAATGTCCGTTTAAACGACGGTGAGGTTTTTTGGCTGGCGAGCTTTTAGTATATCAAAATCTCTTTTACGTGCGTGTTCTTTCTTCAATCTAAATCCTTATTGTTCATTAGATATATTGTTTATTGTTTGGCCCTGTTTTTTTCTTATTAAACTGTTTGTGAAAACTACCAAAAATAAAACTACACAGCATTAAGGAAGATCTTGTAATATTTAGAGAAAGCGATTTGAAGATAGCAACTTTATCAATGACGTGACATTAAGGGTTTCGCATTTTCGGTGTAAAGCTTGGTTAGGCTCAAATTTTAACAGATATTTCTGGTAGACTTAAATAAAGGTCCAAATTAAACAGCAAAATGAATTTGATTGCACAACCAGAGAATTTATATGTTTAAATTTTTTATAGAATGTTGTTTCCAATGAGAAAGGACATGCGTCGAGGTTTTATAAGTCTATCAATAATATTGGATAGGGGGCCGGTAGTAAGGCAATAGGTCTATAGTTGCAGACATTCGATTTTCCACCATCCGTACGAAGAGGAATAATAATGGCTGTCTTTAGGCACTCTGGAAATATACCTTTTTTTTCAAAGGAATCGTTAATTAGTGAGACCAGAATTTCCAAGACATTTTTTGGGAGATTTAAGAAAATTTTTATGGATAGTCCATCAGTACTACATAAAGATTTACCTTTTATTCTACTGATCGTTTGGATCAGTTCAGATTTATCAACTGGTCTTATAAACAATGAATTCTAGACCTTTTTTCAGTGGCAGAACAAGGAAATCTCATCACCAATCAGGTGTTTAATTAAGATGTAAAACGGGAAACGATGTAAATGATTAAAACGTATGTAATGAATTTTTATGGCTCTTTATAAAGTGTCTCAACTATTCATCAGCAAAAGTATCAATTTATATGCTCTACAAATTATGATTTGCATAATTTTACTCAAGCAACTTGCTTTATATTTGCCTAACGTGCTGTCGTGGTCGCAAATATTAGATAAAATGGACACCCTGTTATAAATTTAATATTTAAGCTGCCATATATCATATGGCGTTAAATTTGAGTTATATTATATCTCCAAACGGAAAACATCATTAAATGTCTAATTTTTACTGCAGACGGAGGATATTTCGGCAAACACGCTTTTAAAAAAATACAGCTCTACAACTTAATTCGAGGATTTTCATTTCGCCGCCCCCTAATACGTTCTTTTCATCTTTTCCCCCGGTGTTTGCAAAATCACTTTCCCCGTCTAAAACATTTTCGTATCAGAATTTGCTGAGACACACCGAATAAAAAAAAAGAAAGAAAAATGGAATTGATGAGTCAAATCTCCAAAGTTGATTTCGAAAAGCGGCGTTTCAACGTGTATTGATTTGTGACTAGTATTCAAAAGCGAGGGCCGATAAGATTCTATATTTAGAGATTGGTATCAGTTTTTTTTACGTTGGGGGTCAGACACGTTGCATAGGGCGTGCTAAGAATCTTTAGTGTGGTGTTTTGATTTATGCTTTAATACATCTTTGGCTTATAAGCTTTGATAGACAAATTATTTATTAGTTTTACAAAGACCTGCTGTAGATTCTTCTCAAGTTAATATTATTATGTGCTTGAACGTTTTAATTTATAACGGTTAGTTGTGCTAAAGTTTGTAACGATATATTTTTTTTTGCCTACCACATGGGGTATTATTATAAGGGGTAGAAGAGTGCGAACGGCACTCAGGGTTTGTTAGGAGAGCTGGGGTCGTGGGTAAGTAAATGATAAAGGACAACTACAAAAATATGAAACAAAAGGTCATGAATCTCTTGGGACAAACAAAACAAAAAGAAACAGGAAACACCTTTAGTAATTTTAAAAAGGGCGCCACTTCGAGGTGCCTAATTATAACCAATACAACAACTAGTAACTAGAGAAATAATTATTAGAAATGCAAAACATATCTTTTTCAAATGAAACACAAAAAAGTGTTAGTTAAAAAAATAAACAAAATGTTAAGAAAAAAATTTAACATTTATTGTGTCTTACCACAAACAGTTATAAAAAATAAGACAATACAAAATTACTATATAAATAGTTAAAATACAAAAAATATAGAAAAAACTTATGTCATCCGTTTACAAACTCTAGGAGTTGGAGATACTACAAAAACTTACAAATGTTGCCGCACAGAGATTAACCTTTTTTTAAAACAAACAAAACAAATAAATATCGAAAATAATAAAACGAGCTGTCATAAGTTAACATTAAATTTAAAAAAACTGAACAAATAAATTGACAGCTAAAGTCAAACCTTAAAATTTTACAATTTACTAATTATTACAAATCCTTTTAAATTTTAACGAAAGCAAAATATTATTTAAAAAAATGTCTGTCTTTACTTTAAATTGGACACAAAAAAAAGTTACCTGGATTTCACAAAAACACTCTAAGTTCCTGAGATTGGAAACTGGAGTTGAATTCTCTGGACACGAACACACGAACAAAAGGACTGCATCTCCACTGCGAATTGGATCGACCATTTGAGGCCGAAACGGGAACTGGACACAAAACTTATGACTCTGCCTCTTACAAAACAGGAACACGTAGAATTAGACTGCATTAATTAATTAACTGCTACTAAAATTGCCCTCCATAACGCAAGACGAAGATATCCCTGAAAAGGGAAAAAGCAAAAAAACAGAAAACCACAAATTCGACGTGAATTTGGACATAACGCTGGAGCCTATCACTCTTGACTTGACCACAGCTCCAACGAGAGTGACGAAATTATCTTTAAAAATTGATCGCATAAGTTGGAATAAACAAACGATGGTTGAAACGCAAATCATTTATTAGAAAACGCAATATCAAGCAGTTTGAATAAAACATTAAAAGAAAAACCGAGGAAGTACACATCTGTTAAATAATAAACAACTCTAAAGGTGGGTACACATATGCGAGCCGAACTGTTTGCGAACTGCTCGTGAGCTGTTCGCGAAGAGTTCGTTGAAAATATGTTTATGTTCAGGCTATCCAATACCCTAAGTATCTAATAACAAACCGAGAATTAATTTACTTCGTTAATCTAAACATTTCGGTATTTTGTTTAGATTATCTGTGATTAATTTCTCTAATTACTTTTAAATAAGCCGCGCTCGTTCAGCAATTTTGTTTAACCGAATGATCTCATCGCACACTTAGCAGAAACAATTTATAGACACAATTTATAGTTCTGCGAACATTCTTTGTGTTCGTCCCAAAAACCGACAGGCGGTGGTTCCTGACGAGCAACGAACGAACAGCTCGCAAGCGGTTCGTCCCGTCGTACAAATTAACGAATATAGCGTTCACAAACGGTTCGCGAACAGTTCTGCTCGCATATGTGTACCCGCCTTAAGATGGTTTATATTAACTCGAGCCGACCTAAGAAGGAATTGAAAATACTTTTTGCGTATTTTAACTTAACTTTACAAATGCTACAAGTTTTAGGTTACTAAAAAGACTAGTAACAAAAAATGTGATATGAGAAGACTAAAAGATAAGGAAACAAAGGAGACAGTCGCATGGATTCTTTCAGAAAAGCTAAGCAACATGGAGCAAACATATGATCCAGAAGAATCACTCCAGAATATATGTGAAACCTTTAACAGGATCAGATAAGAACATCTAATAGAAAATAAAGAGAAGAGGAAAAGTTGGATGAATGACAATATACTACAACTCATGGAAGAAAGAAGAAAATCAAAGAATGTACAAAAATATTCAGAGACAAATAAGAACCGAAATACGAAAGGCCAAAGAAAATTAGTTACAAACACAGTGTGATGAGATAGAGTTGTTGGAACAAGAACACGATACATTTAATATGTATAAAAAGGTAAAGTTAGCAGCTGGTCTTCAAAAATTCAACACAGCTAGCAAACTGCAAGATCAACACGGAAACATCATCACAGATAAAAATCAAGAAATATGCAAATGGACTAAATACATACTCTTTGATGATAATAGGTCCGAACAACGTCCGTTCTACACAAGTAATGATCATTTACCAATCACATCAGATGCAGTGAAAAAAGCAATATTACTACTAAAAGATGGCAAAGTTCCTGGACCTGACAATGCATATGCTGAAGTCATAAAGCTATTTAACACCGACTAACGGTACACAACGACTAACAAAAATATTTAATGTCACATATTTAAACGGAGTAATACCAATAGACTAGGCGGGATCTGTCGAAATTCAGACCATAATGGACATTTTCCATAGGAAGCTATTTTTTTGCTGGAATCCCTTCAGGATGTGCCCAATATCGATAATCACGATATGCGCCAGTCGCAAACCCTGTGCTAAATTTTTTATTTAACAAAATCTGAAAACAATTGAAAATTTCTCATGTTTTTGCTCTTATTTTCTTTTATAATTCGGAAAATATTGATCCTAGAGAAAAAATTATAACAAGTTAAAAGTTTCGTTATTCAATTTTACACAATATTTCGTTAGCTAGAAATTAAAAATTTAATGTTTATTGTTGAAAAATAACAATAATTGGAAAAAAAGTACAAAAAAATGAAGTTAATCCTTTAAATGTTTTCGACTTTCTAAACTTGACTTAAAAGCTTCATATTCCGCCTAAAAAAACTTTTTAATATGTTTAAAACGTATGTTAAATTTTGTTAAGATCGGTCGGATAGGTTTTGCATAATAATTTTGCAATCCAGCCTACTGGAAAAAAATCGCAAATTTTCAAATTTATAGTAGGCCCTAAATAAGGCCATCAGATAGTTTCAAATTTTTTTACATATAAAAGAAGGCTCAACCTTTCAAACGCTTTTTGTAAAATTCAAATCGGTTCACTAGGAGAGCCTAGAAAATTTTTTTAAACTGTTTAAAAGTTTTAAACATTTTTTAGGCTTATAAACAAATTGAATAACTTTACGAGCTTTAAACATATCAATTTCAAAATTTATACACTTAAAAAACATTAAAAAAAAACAGTAAAAAAAAACCAGACCTGAAGATTCTTGTCCTTCCAAAAAAGAAAAATACTTTAAAAAAATTATTGAAGATTGAGTCAAAATAAAGTTTATTTATGAAAAAAAAAATTTTTTCGTTTGCCTTTGTTTTAACAATTTAAATTATTTATTAACAATTTATAAATACATATTAGTTTACTAAAAGTAACAATTTACTTCAATGTATAAATTGCAAGCTAAAAAAAATGCATGAAGAAAAAATGCAATTACTTGTTTAACATACAATTGTTTATTGCAAATTTTCCAATTTTGCAATTAAAAATGGTATTTGAAAATATGATATTTGAAATCCTTGTCGTCCGAGACATCGACTCAAAAAAAAAGAGGAAAATTGGTTAACAAGAAGCCGAGGTAATGCAATTTTTAGCTATGATTTTGAACTCGCCGATTCACATTTTGAGTGAATGTCCCTCACCACCAGCTCTCATGCATTCCGAGCGACATTTTACGCGAAAACGGTTTTTTATTTGTCTTTTTTGCCATAAAGCGCATTACGTAAAACTTTTCATATAAAAAGTACTTGACAAGACGAGGGTATTTGTTTAAAAACGAGCCCTCTATCACTTATGGTTACACGGCAAATGTATGCCAACTTTGACCTTTAATATCTCGGCAACCAGTAAGCTGAATGTATCTTTTTTTTTTAAGAAGCGTCTTTTAATGTTCTTTTAGTGTATAAATTTTGAAATTGATATGTTTAAAGCTCGTAAAGTTATTCAATTTGTTTATAAGCCTAAAAATTGCTTAAAACTTTAAAAAAATTTCTAGGCTCTCCTAGTGAACCGATTTGAATTTTACAAAAAGCGTTTGAAAGTTTGAGCCTTCTTTTATGTGTAAAAAAATTTGCAACTATCTGAGGGCATTATTTAGGGCCTACTATAAATTTGAAAATTTTTCGATTTTTTTTCAGTAGGCTGGGTTGCAAAATTATTATGCAAAACCTATCCGACCGATCTTAACAAAATTTAGCACACGTTTTAAACATATTAAAAGGTTTTTCAAGGCGGAATATGGAGCTTGTAGGTCAAGTTTAGAAAGTCGAAAACATTTAAAGGATTAACTTCATTTTTTTGTACTTTTTTTCCAATTATTGCTATTTTTTCAACAATAAACATTAAATTTTCAATTTCTAGCTAACAAAATATTGTGTAAAATTGAATAACGAAACTTTTAACTTGTTATAATTTTTTCTCTAGGATCAATATTTTCCGAATTATCAACGGAAATAGGAGCAAAAAAATGAGAAATTTTCAATTTTTTTCAGACTTTGTTAAATAAAAAAATTAGCACAGGGTTTGCGACTGGCGCATATAATGATTATCGATATTGAGCACATCCTGAAGTGATTGCAGCAAAAACATAGCTTCCTATGGAAAATGTCCAATCCAAAACAAATCCCTCCTAGACTACAAGTTCATGGCTGAAGTCAACGTTTATTGCTCTACCAAAGAAAACAAAATCCGTATCCTGCAATTTCTGGACCATCAGCTCAATGAGCCACATTTTAAAGTTATTTCTAACAATCATATATCAAAGAATATATAGACTAGGGGAAGTGAGGGCACATTGATGATACAGTTTTTTCCATACCATTTTTACAATTTAATGAGTATAAAATGTAATTTTTCGTAGAATGCAGTAATAACTAACCTATTTTTAATAAAACATCTCTAAAATAGAGAAATGTTAACAAAAAAAAAAGATATTTGTGTAATTCTTAAATGTAGTCAATGCATCAAAGTGCCCCACATACGGGGTACAATGATTCAACTCATGAGACAGTTTTGTACAGCTAGGGGTACCTTATTACACTGTTATAAATGAATAAAAAAAGAATATTTCAATGCAGTTTATTAGCAAATCAAAGATAAAAAAATGTTAATAAAGTAGTAACATACTATTTTACTGAATTCCGTAAACATTTGACAGTTGACAGTGAACTGTCAAATGGGTCTACACGTTAACGGAGTAATACAGAAAACGATCTCCGTATTGGAACTCCAAATGTCCAAACAAATAATTTGTTTTGTTGACGTTTTTAAATCTCAATATTTTGTTGATTTTACACTAAATTTCTTTGATTTTATCATTTCTTCCATTTATTTTTACCCTTTAGATAAGGCCAATTTTCTGTACTCTGTTTTATTAATTGAGTGACGTTACCGATCGTATTAGATTGTGACAAGATGCCGAGTCGAATTTTTTTTTAATATTCGAAATGCTAATGATACACATCCTTCCTCTCCGACCATTTCTACGTTCTCGATGTCCGATAGGGTCCTATACAATGGACCCAGTGGGCATGGTGCATTGGATCTCGATGTGAATGGGTCCTTCAGGAACTTGTTGATCTGAGCAACGGATATATTATGAAAAGAGGGCGCAATAACAATTGGGGGTTTTCGGATGCATTTAATATAGTAATTTCTATGAAAGGGGGCGGATCGTGTGACCCTGTCATTCGGTAATTGTCGAGGTTATTGACTTCTGTGTAATTTCGGCAATTGAAAAGGGAGGTTTTTGCTTGAGATATCTATATCAAAATTTAAAAGTAATTAAAATCTCTGTTAGATTATTTTCTGGTCGATTGTACATTTGATTATAATCAGTACTTCATTTTCAAAGATACTTTATTTTCAAAGAAACTTACATTAAGGGGTTTTCGCGTCCTTCACAAAACCTCGTCATATTCTGTTCTGTATCACTTTTTTCATTTATCACTTTCAAGTCTCTCTTCACGTAGTAAGTCAGCTCTGTCGGAGACGACTTGGGTGCCTTTCGTATCACTGTTATTACTTCTTAGTACATGTCTTATCCAAGCTAATCTACGGAATCTTACAATACCTGTAGCAAATACTGTCTAGTGAGCGTTGGTACAGACGTAAGATGGATCTCTATTTTCAAAGGCTGTAATGTAAGACGTTGTTGGTCACTTTGAGTCATGCACCACCTTTCACATCCATATAGCTCCGATTTTTATAGATTTTGGTGTGTAAGGGTCTTGTGATGCAGGCGATATTGGGTGCCTTTCGTATCATTGTTATTACTTCTTAGTACATGTCTTATCCAGGCTAATCTACGGAATTTTACAATACTTGTATAAAAAACTGTCTAGTGAGCGTTGGTACAGGCGTAAGATGGATCTTTATTTTCAAAATCTGTAATGTAAGACGTTGTTGATCACTTTGAGTCATGCACCACGTTTCACATCCATATAGCTCCGATTTTTATAGATTATGGTGTGTAAGGGTCTTGTGATGGGGCCGATATTATGGTGATATTTACATTGTTGTCAGATCTTGCGTTTTTCTGGAAATCTAATGAACTTTCTTATTTTAAGTGGATCACTGGATATTTTGAAGTACTTAAGAAAAACTGATTATTTTCTATGTACTTTTCTCCGTACCTAAATGCCATAATTTCGAAGTTATTGCTATATTTACATTACCTCTGTCGAATTTGAAATAATACATAGTGTATGAGAATATGCGCTTACGAGTATTTTACTACTCCAATATAGTTAAAACTGGAAAACAAATGGTTTTTTATCGATAATTTCTATAATTTTAAAGATATCTTATTGTTCTAAAGCTGATTTTGTACGGGATTGTAAGACCTACATGTTCTCAAAGTTGAACTTTTTGGAAGTCTTTGATTTTTAAAGCATTCGATATAAAGAGTTTAGAAAAGTGATTTTCACATGTAAACTTAGAATGTTAATACCTCATTTAGTTTTTATCAGAGAAAAATAAAAAAAATTTAAAAATTCAGTAGGTATATTTTTTTATATTTCTTTTAGTGAGTGAAAGTGAAAAATCAAAGCAAATTTGCTTTGATTGCTAAATGATTGCAAATGCTGAATGTAACCTTATAAGTTACATATAAGTTTTTTGTAATATTTGTATATAGAACTAACTTGCTTATTAATCAGAGTGAACGATCAGATAGCAATAATCATAAGATTCCTGCGAAAGTTTTATTAAATTAAAAAAAAAAAATTTCTTTTAGTTTTCGAGTAATTAAAAAAAAATAGAAGGAATTCATGAAATTTAAAAAAAAATTAATACTAAATTGAAGTTTTTTTCAAATCTAATCATTTTAATAATCTAATAATCTAATCTAATAATGTCAGTTTTTATTATTGTGGAAAATTCAACATTAAGTAATTTTTTAACATAATCATTTTGGTTTTTTAATAACTCGGCCATTTTTTATCCAAATCACTTTTACCTAAGCTCATTAAAATAAGAAACAATTCTGTTCAAAGCTGAAACCTGTAAGTTACGTTTACAAGCGAAACAGTAACATCTCCAGAAGATGCCAACCCCTAGTGATGGCAAAACATCGAGAACTAACCTCAGAAGACACCGGCCTAACAGCCCGAACAAACAGTTTAACAATATCATAAAAAATTATAATTTTTTTTTATCTAAAAATAAAGATTAAAACAATAGTTAGTATTTCTAATACACAAAGAAAATACTGGTGCTGCACAGTGGTACAACTGTTGTATTATTCTTTATATGTCAAAGTGACAGGTTTTTTAAATGAAATTTCTTATTTTTTATTTCTGTTGATTACCACCTTAAAAACAAAAAAATGTTTTTTTTTAAACTTTATTTTGTGTGCAACTAGGGTATAGGATATAGAATATTAACATACTTCTGTGCCTTAAAGAGTTAAAATTGAACTCTCTATCGATTTTCGAGGTTAGTTTGAGGTTAAATATTTACACCCCCGAGAAGGATAAAATCGAGGAAAAAGCGAACATGGTAGATGAACAACGAGGCTTCCGGAAGAACCGCAGCACAATAGACGCAATTTTTATTATCAGACAAATAATAGACAAGTCTATTGAATATGGAAAACCAGCATACATGTGCTTTGTATATTTAAAAAGTGCTTTTGACAGGGTGAAGCGAAATGACATCTTAAATTTATTACAAGCTGAACAAATACACCAACAGATAATAAGGACTATTAATGAAATTAACAAGAACAACAAGACCAGAGTTATAATGCCAACAGGGGAAACAGAATGCAAAGAACTAAAAGGAGGAATCCGCCAAGGAGACTCACTTAGCCCACTGTAATTCAATATGGTGATGAATCAAATAATTCACGAAGTAAGAGAGCGACACGGATACCACATGGGAGCGCATAAAATCAAGATACTATGCTATGCCGATGATGCAGTACTAATTGCTGATAACGAAGATGACCTACAACGGCAGCTCCATACCTTCAATATCACAGCAAACAAACTTAATATGAGAATATCAGTAGAAAAAACTAAATCTATAGTGAAAAACCTGAGGAAATGGTTCGACCGCTCATCCGCAGAGATCTTTCGCGCAGCAGTTTCCAAAACTACAATTGCCATTTGGATCGCCAACCTTCGAAAGGAGACGGCGCAATGAGAAGAAGATAGTGATCAGTAAAGAGCCGCGTAGATGCAAACTAGAAATAGACGCCAACATTGTAGAACAAGTAATGAAATTCAATTACCTAGGAGTAGAGATCACTAGTGGCAGGGATATAAGAACGGAGACCACAAGGCAAGCATCAAAAGCGGCAAGTGTAAGTGGTTACCTACGAGAAACCACATGGAGAAACAAATATATGACCAAGGAAAGCAAAATTATTATGGGAAAGCAAAATTAAATATGGGCCGACTGCACTTTTAGAATTAATAGTAGACCTTTTCAATAAATGTATGTGTGGAGACCAGGAAATTCCTAAAGATTGGAATAAATCTTATATAAGCTCCATATATAAGAGAGGGAATAAAAGAGACTGTTCCAATTATAGAGGTATTAGTGTGACGAGCTCTGTGGGCCGGTTGTACGGCAGAATATTAAAGAAGAGAGTTGAAAGACAGATACAAGATATTGAAGAACAAAGCGGCTTTCGTACCGGGAGATCCTGCCTTGATAATATATTTATCCTACGACAAATAATTGAAAAGCGTGTCGAAAGAAGTAGAGAGACCCATTTGGTATTTATAGACCTTGAGAAAGCATATGATAGTGTCCCGTTAAAGAAAATGTTTGAGGTCCTCAAAAGGTCCGGATTGGATTCGACGTATATCCGAGCGATATATAAATTGTACGAAAATGCAGTTAGTTGTGTAAAAATTGGAACCAGAACCTCAAATGAATTTAAAGTCACTAAAGGCCTAAAGCAAGGATGCTGTTTGTCACCGACACTCTTTAAAATATACGTCCAAGAAGCATTGAGGAATTGGAGAAATAAATGTAGATTTATGGGCATCGAAGTGGGACAAGAAACTCTGTATACATTGTTGTTTGCAGATGATCAGGTGGTGGTTGCAACCGATGAGGAAGATATAAATTATATGAATCGAAAATTATTTGAGGAATATGCCAAATGGGGGCTTACTGTAAACATAAGCAAAACAGAATATTTAAAAATTGGAGGAAATACCACAGATCTGAGGCTTGAAAACGCAGTCATAAAAGGCTGCAACCAGTATAAATATCTAGGAAGCATAATATCAGCAGATGGCAGAGTTAAGATAGATGTACAAAACCGAATAACCCAAGGGAAAAAATGCATCCGAATACTGTATTCATTACTGTGGTCTAATAAAATAAAGATGCATACCAAACTTCGCGTATACAGAGCAATTGTAGAACCAATTACCACATATGGTGCCGAATGTTGGACGATGACAAAGAATGAACGAGATAAAGTAGACGTTGTGGAAATGGATTATCTTAGAAGGTCATGTCGAGTATCGAGAATGGAAAGAATCAGGAATGAGGAAATACGAAACCGTACAGGAATTAGAGATACTCTTTCAGATAGAATACAAGGAAGGCAATTACAATGGTATGGTCACGTGATGAGAATGGAGGAGGAGCGGTGGCCAAAGAAAGCCTTAATGTATGTTCCGTCAGAAAGAAGGAAAAGGGGAAGACCACCAAATTCCTGGAGAAGAGAAATTACAAAAACAATGCAATCTAGAGGCTTAGAAGAGGGAGATAATACGGCAATCGCCGTAGGACCCCCGTTATATGATGATGATGAAAGCAAAATGAAAGTATACAAGACAACAATAATCGTAATATATGCAGCGGAGACAAGGACTGATACAAGACAGACGAAACAACAAATCAACAATATCGAAATGAAAGTATTAAGATCAATAGCGGGCATATCATTAAGAGACAGACAAACCAACAGAAGTATACGCGAACAATGCAAAATTCAAAATATTAACAGGTGGATAAAAACAAGAAAAAAAAAACTGGAACGAACATGTAAACCGAATGGGACCAGATAGATTAGCGAACATACAACGTAAAAACAACAAGCCGTATAGCAGAAGACCCGTTGGAAGGCCGCCAAAAAGGTGGAAAGATAATGTACAGTCAACAATGACTGAAACAGAATAAGAGGCAGACAAACAGGAGTAATCCTAGTCGCACCAAGAAGAAGAAGAAGAAGAAGGAGTGGTACTCACCCTTAAGGTAAAAGCACACACCGGCACAATATTACTTTTTTTCTTTAACATGTTAGCTATGTGTATGCCAAATTTCATGTCAATACAAAATTCTGAGAAAAAATCGTGAATAAAAAACTCACTCTGTATATTTTCTATATTCTAAATGATGAAAACCGTCGAGTGGTTGAACATGATGCAGTCAATATCGTTTTCCCTATCTATAGGTAATAGTTGCATGTTTAAAAACTTGCAAATGTTATGACATACATCCCAGTAAAATATATGGTATTTAAAAAAAGAGGGCGGTCGTCAACGAGCTAACTGCCAATTTAAACATGAATGTGAATGCCTGGGAGGCATACTAGAATATTTCCATTTTCATTGACTACTATTTAGTTTAATGATATGTGTATCAGAAAACTTTTTATTGCTCATTTAATGCAGTATGCATTGCGTTTATTACTTATGCATTGTCTTTTCCATTATACAAAAGGATAATATCCGCTTATTATGCTGTCTGCTGCAGGAAAAGCGACAACGCAAGGAATAAAAATACCCGGTAGGTCTTACATCCTCAATAACTTTACCGTGTTATTAAAAAAGTGATACACTGAGTAAGATAATAATCCTTCGTGGAAAAGTATAGTCTTCGTTTTATGTTTTAAATAATTTTTACCTCCCATCTCGTTAGAAATCTGTTGAATTTTCCGCTTGTTGCCGTCAAGATCTGATAACGCGGTAGGATTCAGCTCGATTTCTTAATTTTGTCAAAGAAAAGCCATCTTGATTTGTCTTTGGTATGTTAAAAAACCTTATAAAAATAATTATTGCAAAATTATAAAACGTCAAAAGGGAACGTTTTTTGCAGCTTTGTTTGTCTTTAGTCATACCAGTAGTGGAGATTGGGGAAATCTCTTTATTTCTAGTAATGCTCTAAGAATATTATAAGTAGGAAAACCAGAGAAGAAAAAAAGAGGGAATTTCTCCATAGGTCTTCTGTATAGAATAGAATAGAAATATGTTTTATTGTCACAAAAAATTGAAAATTGTACAATTTTATGAACAAAGCTTACAAAAAGTCGAAAAAATAACAATAATAAGTTTACGAATAAATTTAAGCTGCGTGTGATATCCAAATATATATAAAAATACTTTAGTTCTATAAATCCCTCCAAAACACAAACCATCCTTTACAAAACTTCAAATTGTCGCGATGCCCAGGGCCGGATAACACTTTTGGGAGAAGACCTTATTTTCAGAAACTCGGTTTCCTACTTGTGAGTTAGTTTTACAAGTACTCTCAACTGGAAAACCGACATTCAAGAAACCGTAGATAGGATGAGAGAGAGGTTTAACCTCCTGAAAGTGCTGTCTGATAAAATGGGAGGGACATCTTCAAAAACCTTGTTGCACACCTACAAAACATTTGTTAGACCGATCGTCGAATACAAGGCATGCGTCTATGTCTCTCTGAAGCCCCACCAACTTAATGGGATAATGGCAACTGAACGTAGAATCCTCAGATACTGCATGAGGAAGGACTGGTCGTATCCATCAGCTCACATATACATATTGGCCAACGTCACACCAATTAAGGACAGAATCCTATCCCTCAGCAGGAAGTATGTCCTAAGAACCATAGCTGGCTCGAACAACAGAGCCAAACAAATACTAAAGACGTCATGCAATCACCGAGGGCAAATAATCACCAGGCTTCCCACAAGAAAAGTTTCGTTTCCTCCAGCAAAACTTCTCCACAACACTGGACATAAACTTCCTGATTAGTATTTTGATGTCTTAGAATCATTCCACATTAAATATCGTAGTTAAAAACTGCGCGCCAAAAACGCTGATAAAGAGCCGTTTCTACTGTATGGCTGGTAACCCCTGAAGAGCGTAAGCGCAAAATTTCGGGCCAATGCTTTTTAAATGCAATCATTTTTTTCGAATCCTGAGAAAATTAACAAATATTTTTGAAAAATTTAAACGCAGAATGAAAGATTACATTATTACCGAGGGCCGAAAGTCCCTTAGAATAAACAAAAAGTTTTTTTGAATGAGATATTTAAAATTAAAAATCACACTAAATTTTCTCTTTTTTTTTCACCGCGGTAACTTATTAAAATAAACATTATAGAAGTTTTCATAGACTTTCTGCCCTCAGTAATAATGTATTCTTTCATTCTGCGTTTAAATTTTTCAAAAATACTTATTAGTTTTTTTAGGATTCGAAAAAAATGAATGCATTGGCCCGAAATTTTGCGCCTTCGCTCTGAAGTACCTGAACTGACATGCTAGGCAAAGCTCCCCACTACCTCTTGTGCGCTCCTCTGTCGTCCACACACATACGCCACCTTCTACGTCCCCCTGCTACTTAGCTTGTACCTAAACGTACTGTAATTTCTTAGTTATTCGTTAAGAAACTCTTCCACTGAATAATATGATCTTTCAGGTAGATAGGCTTTTGTCAAATTACGCAACTTAAGGAAAGAAGTTGTAGATTTAAGTTTCAAAGGAACATTGTGTTTAATTTCTGGTGGAGTACTCATGATTAGGTCTTAAGAATTAAGTGAACAATTTCTAGAAAATATAAAGAGGGAAGAGTTAAAATCCCGTGATTTTTGAAGTAGCATCTCCAATGGATTATTCTACTGAGGCCAAAGAGATACCGTATTTCTCAAATCGTCTATTTCCCGTTGTAGCCACACTTTAATATTTACTATATCACTGTAAGAACATAATTGATCAATATTAAACAATTGCCACCCCACGATACAATTTTTGTCAAAATATACAACAAATACCAAATTCTAATCGACGCAACATATTGCAAAACCTTTTAATACGGGCTACGTACGGTCAGTAATAATGCAGTATATCAATTAGCATCCAATATACTGATGATAATATTTACAGCCTCGAGGCCGCTTAAACCACATATAAATTAAATAAGTAAATCGCATTTGATCACTTTGGCAAAAGCGGGAAATTAATGATTATTCAGCCAAGTGCATTCCTGTTGATTTTAGTAAACAAGCCTTTTGTTACGTGCTAACCGATTAAATAACAATGAAAATATATATCTGCTGCATTGTTATTATTGCACAATATAATGTTTCGTATGCTTTTAACCATTGAAGAATGCATTGAAAAGGAATGTGATATACAAACATCTGAATCCTGAACCATTCTCTTAGACTGTAGGATAATTCAAAAAAGTATATATTATAAAAAAGGATAACAGAAAGAAATAGAAACATATCTTGTCAAATAGAAAATAAATTTTAGACTCAGGTAATGAAGATCTTGGTGCAAATAAGACATCTTCTTCGTTTGATGCCTATCCTCTTCGAATATTGGCGATAATTCTGGCTATAATTATTTTATTAACTGATGCTTTAAATAGATTAGTTGTTGTCGTGGAAAACCCTTTCCACAGGTTTTTTAACCATGATATTTTTCTCACAATTCCTCGCTTTCCGAATACTTTGCCTTGAAGGATTATTTTCAGTAATCTGTATTTGGTGCCGTTTCTCATTATGTGTCCGAGATATTCTAACTTTTAATCTTATACATCACTTCTCTTTCTTTTCCAATTCTTCGTAGTACGGTCGTTGGTTATCTTGTCAGTCCATGATATCGTTAGGATTCTTCTGTATAGCCACATCTTAAAGGCTTTAAGTTTTTTCTCCATCGCTTCAGTGAGTGTCCAGGTAGTCCCGTAGTCCCGTAGTATAATATCGAGAAGATATATCGTAGGAGCCTTACTTTTATCTTCAGATTAAGGTTGTGGCTTTTAAAGAGTTTGGCCATGTTGTTGAATGCACTCCTAGCCTTCTCTATTCTACATTTTACTTCTTGTGCGTGATCCCATTGTTCCAAGATAGGTAAACTGTTTTACTCGATCCACTGGTGTATTCTTGATAAGCAGTTGGACATCTCTAATTTTATTTTTGCTGATGACCATAAATTTGGTTTTTCATATAATCGCCTTTGTCATCCATGTCTTATTCTTCCCTGCTTCGTTTTTCATAAAATTGTCTTTAATGTCGTCTATCGTTTTATTAATAGAAATTCGCTAAATTGTACAAAAATATTTAAATTTGTTTCTTATTCTTACGATACTATATTCTATCGATATAAACTGCATTGTTGATTCGGGGAATTAATTAAAGCTAATCTCAAAGAACTCGCTTTTATTAGTCTAAAATGATTGATATCTCTAAATAAAGCTATAAAGCTGCAACCTTTTTCTAATTAACCGACTTTCTAACCAATATGCTTGTCAGGTCCATATATAAAAGATAACATTGACATTTTTTCTGGCCATCTACTGTTACGATTTACCTCTGAAATGAGAGTTACTCAGTTTCTTTAATTCTCGACTGAACATACACTGATTATCAAGAAAGATGCTTTTTTACGACGATTTACATGTAAGACTCGACATGTACCAATAAGTACTTAACAGGTAAGAAGGCTCTGGTCCCAAGTCGGCGATTTTTATACTTTTATAGTGCTGTCTTCATTTACGAACATTCGCTGTGCCCCACAGGAAACTGTAATTGGGTACTAGTGCATCTGTAATTTAATTGTTCATTATGCCGTTTATGCGTTGTATATCTGTTGTCCGAAACCGGCCGTGGAAGTTCGTTTCTTATAATCAGGCGTGGGGTGGCCCAAAGCACTGGAGATCCGTTTTTATGCTTTTAAGTCCTGTAAAGGTTTTTTTAAGAAACACCGTTAAGTCAGACAGAATTACTAATTATTAAAAAAAAAGTCTTACTGAACTATCATAATTCTACTTAAAAATGGTAAAAATAAATCGAGTCCAGATCTTACAGACCCATCTCTTTAACGTGTTCCGTGTGCAAACTATTCGAGAAAATGGTCAGTAATAGATTACTATGGCATCTAGAGGAAAATAAACTTCTTAGCTCAATTCAAATTTCCTTAGAAAATCTCGGTGATAACATAGCAGACTGTTTAGCTGATATAACTCACGTCTATGTTACGTGAAGCGACATTCCAAGTTCGAATAGACAGCACTTATTCTGATATTAAAACCCAATCAAACGATATTCCTCATGGGTCTACTCTTAGTGTTACTTTATGTCTTATTGCAATCAATAATATTGCCAACACACTTACACCTCTATTCAAAGCTTGTCAATTTGTGGACGACCTGGTCACCTACTCAAGAGGGAAAAATTTATCGTTAATATCACATCATATTCAAGGAGCTATTAGCAACTAGAAAACTGGTCTAATACTACTTTCTCTCCAATAAAACAAAAGCTATGCTTTTCAGCAAACGCTTTAGATCTAGTTTAATCCGTTATGAATTTTTTTGGTGCTTGTTTTCTGTCTACGTATTCGTTGGCCCCTCCCCTTTCCATCGATACCTTTCACGTTGTTGTACGTTGAGCCGTTTAGATGGTACAAGCTTAGTATCATTTTGGCAATACGCCGCCATGTTTTTTTTTATCTGAACGTGTTCCCCGTCCCCACCCTTTTCCATCGAGCCTTCTTAAGTCACGATCCGATGAGCCGTCGCGCCTCCACCACAAAATGAGCCAAAAAATTACCAGAATGGACCTTAGAATTTCTTATGGAGCTTTACATGGGAAGATGACCTGTTTTGCGCTCGTAGTCCTGTTAAATTTAACCAATATTATAAATTTGATCAATTTAATTTTTAATATTGATTAATATTGATCATGGGATCTTGTTATAGGAGCGTTATTTTTCATTGCTTTTTTATTTTTGATGTTCCATTAATTTTAATTTCCTTTTTTAACGTCAATTCTTAGTATTATCTTTTATCAATATTACTATGACTTCGTTTGTGTAAACAGTATTTCCTAATCTAAATTGTAAGCGCTTGAATTTCGTTTTTTTTTTTCGATTACTCTCTATTGCTCCTCTTGATCATTTTTTTAACGAAAGATAAATGTAATTGCGTAGATGAGCCCGGTCCTGATCGTGATTGTATTTTTTTCCTACGGCCGCTTAAGAAGATAACGAATGACTTTGGCGTTTTTCGACTTCTACGGCTTTCGTTGCGAAAATAGCCAATCAGCCATTTCAATTAGTCAATACTCCCTTTTGAGACAAGAAAGTGTCACGCTGGAACTCGAAATGTGGTCGTTGGGAGCCATACAGGGTGTTGGAGTATGTGATACCGAAGGAGCGAGTTAAAATTTTTGTTTAATGATCGTGTAGAAGACGTCCGTTGAATTATACGATTTTTTTGAAATTGTCCCCATATTTAAACAAATGTATAGGTATTACTAGAGACCTATATTCTCCATTTTTGTTTGTATTTGTTTATAAGCTTGTAAGAAGCAGAGAATACATTAATGAATTATATATGGTTCATTAGAAGTCTAGTAGAACACGACATAAGGAACTAATGCGTCCTAATAATTCTTTGCAAGTATTTCTTTGATTAATGAAGAAGGAAACCATACCTTTAAGCAAGTCAAGGAATTCACATATCTTGGATTGCTAGGAAACGCAACAAACACGGCAAGCGACGAAATAAAAAGACGCATAGCAATAATTCAAGGAAAAGTAGAGGGTAGGAGAAGCGTAGGAAGAAGACGCGTTTCCTGGTTGAAGGACCTGAGAGAGTGGTTTGGTTGCAGCTCAAGGCAATTGTTCAGAGCAGTTGCCTCGAAGATCAGAATAGCCACGATGATTGCCAACCTTTGTCGCGGAGATGGCACTTAAAGAAGAAGAAGAAAAAGAAGAAGATAGCAAACAAAACTTTTCACGGTCTCCAGAAACATTTAAAGAATAATATAAAACGTGCAGTAAAGCTCAATATATACAAGATCTTAATAAGACCGATTTTGATATATGGCGCTGAAACCTAGACCTTATCTCAAAATGATAAAAAGACTTCTTGGTATTTTTTAGAGAAAAATTTTTAGAAAGATTTTTGAACTATATCAATTATACACAGGTTCAGATATTGTGAAACTCGTTAAAGTGCAGAGACTTAGATGGGCTGAACATATTGCTAGGATGTCAGATCACGAATACACGAAGATATTAATATTTTCAAAACCAGAAGGCATAAGAACGTGACTACCACGAAGGAGATGGATTGATGATGTGGAAAAAGACCTACAGATTCTAAGGGTCAGAGGATGTAGGGAAGTTGCCAGGACTCTACAGGAGTGGCGACTTTTTTATGAGCAGACCAAGATCAAGAACGGATTTTCGAGCCACTTCTGACGATCATGCTGACGATGGCTTAGAAATAGAATATAGATAAACACGCAGTTTTAGTATTCATTTTTAAAGAGAAAATATAATTCACTCTGAATTAAGGAAAACCAGTAAACTTTTCGAATAATACCATAAAAAACACAAACACTGAAAGTGTTGTAAATATTAGAAATTTATTTAAAATTTGATAGATTCAGTATTTAGTATTTTTTTTATTATCTTAATTTTTTGTTATTAAAATTAATATGTATATTAATTATACTTTTTTTCTATTCCAGGCCTCACCCGACCCCCTATGTACCCATTCTCGGCAGGACAATACCCATACCCTATGCTTAGTCCAGAAATGTCACAGGTGGCAAGTTGGTAAGTAAGATAAAATTGGTATCTAACGGTTCAAAAAACTTTCCAAACGTAAAAAAAAATTATTAAAGAGAGAAAATCAAAATAAAAAAATCCTACAACAAAAATACTACTTACTAGTCAATAAAGTCTTTGGAATATCTTTGCACTATTGTCCAAGTCACTATTATGAGCTATTATTACACTATTATTAGAGATGTGGCAACTCTGCGACAACTTCTTACAGAAACTTGCTGGTTTACACAAGATCTGGAGAGTACTATATACGTGGAGTAACAGATTTTTAAGAGCTTCTAAAACTGAGCCCTCCTTAAATCACTCTGCCTTTAAGAAACTCTGTCTGGTGTTTGGGAAGTCCCTTTGGATACTGCACATATTTTTCATCCACACGGAACACTAACACTGGTGTCACTGTTATTCTAACAAAAGTATTTCTTACTTTGAAAATGATCTTAAAATTGAAAATTCTTTGCAGAATACCCTGAGAAACTGTTATTTTCTGATATATTGATACCATCACAAGTTTTTTTATAAAGTTTCTAATGATTTTGAATACAATTCCGTTTCAAAAGTTTCAAATTATTTTTCAAAAGTTTAAAAAATGTATTATTATAATTCCTAGTAAATATTCAAATTAATGTTGCTCACGCCATCTATCCGCCGAGCGCGAAAGCATTTAACTTACTTAACCTTATTCCATTTTCTCCTTCTGCTTTTCTGAATTTTAGCTTTTTAATTGCCGTCTCAATTTCTGATTTCAATATTTGAAGTAATTACTATTTAAATGGGAATAAGCCACAATTAAAGGTTAAAGTAAGTTTATTGATGTTTTAATTTCCACTTCGGAAATCGTGCTCAAAATACAAACATTAGTAAATTAAACAAATTTTGTTTTGTTGTTACTTGGTGAAAAATTCTTCTAATAATTTAATTTTATCTGACTCATTTTTATTGACAATTCAGACGGTTCTTTTTTGGGAATTGTTGCCGAGAGGGGGCATTTGGGCCTGTAGGACCCATCGCCGGCTCTGTGGACTTCTTCCTGTCCTCGGAATTAGACCGGGTGTTGACCATCTTTGCTTGTCACTGATGAAATGGTTTAATACTGCTACTGGTATAAAATAACGGTTACCGTGACAAGTATCTGTTATAGGTAACAGTTCCAAGGAGCAGTTACAAAATAACAGATCAAAAATAGAAAACAGAACAGGTAAAATAGTCTAAGTATTCCTTGACTTACGGAAGGAATAACTTAGTAAATAAGAAAAATAAAATGGTACAAAAGTACAATGCAAAGAAAATGTTTCTAAGTGTTTCTTGACTTACGGAAGAAAAAACTTAGGACAGAAATACAGATAAATGAAATATGTAAATATGAAACAAGGTATGGAAATATTTCTAAGTGTTTCTTGACTTACGGAAGAAACAACTTAGAGTGAAAACAAACAAGAGAATCAAATATGGAAAAATAAGAATACAAATACTTCTAAGTGTTTCTTGACTTACGGAAGAAACGACTTACAAATACGAAAAATCAAATACAGAAAAGATGAGGAAATATTGCTAAGTGTTTCTTGACTTACGGAAGAAACAACTTAGCATAAAATAGAAAATGAAAGAGACAAATGTATTAAGTATTTTCTTAACTTAAGGAAGAAAATATCTTAGATAAAATATCGGAAATAATAATGCAACAATGATTATGAAAATATTTCCAAGTGTTCTTTTGACTTACCGGAAAAGAACGGCTTAGACGCACAATTAAAATAACAAGTCAAATATTCAGAGAAATATTTCTAAGAGTTCTTTGACTTACCGGAAAGAACTACTTAGACAAAGTACAAATCAAAATATAAAATAAAAAAAGCAAGATAAATATTTCTAAGGGTTCTTAACTTACGGAAGAACAACTTAGACAGAAAATACATGAAAAATAAACAATCAAAATAATCAAATAAAATATCAAACAATCAGTACATGAACAAATATAGATCAATGTAATATTCTAACCTGAAAAGGTCTGAATATACAATAATGCTAAAATAAAATGGTATATAGGAAATCAGAAATAAAACAATAACTTAGTAGGAACAATAATAGCACCGACTTGGTCTACAGTAGAAGAGGCAAGCTCGACTGACCGATGAGAGAAAATCTACCTGCTTTTATGTAAAACAAATCCTTTGTTTTACGTAGCAAAAGTGGAATTTCCCTGCATCGAGCCAATTAGAAATTTGGATTTGGCCAAACTTGGAATTCCCAAGTATTTTGACCAATATCCAAATTCCTTGATGCGTCCGGCACGGCTGTCAGCTCCCGGCTGACACTCCTCCGGAGGACAGTTAGAGATTGTGTCATGTATCAGGTGGTATGTTTCTTCTACTGTATCTTCTGCCGCTTCAGATATTGGCATATATTATCTGTATAATATGCATTTACTGTGTAAATGCATATTACGTAAATAAAATTGACGGCATAGTTTCTAAACCATTAAAAATAAATCCCTTAAAAATTTCCCATGGGGTTGTAGTCCATTATGTTGATATTCAAATGAAATTTAAACAAATGAATAGAACATATTTACGTCCACTATTTTTATAATATATCACAGTACAATACCTATCCATTTTTTGAAAAATAATATTTTAGCAATTACACACTTGTCACAAAGTTCTATTATACTAGAAAAACAAGCATATTCAACCAACTGTGTACCTTTTCCCGGTTAGACAATACTCCTACTCAATCTAGAAATGTCACAGGTGGCGAGTCGTTAGCCAGACTTTCATTTGTTCCCTTTAATCAGGAAATCTCGTCTCGTCTCTCTTCATTTCCCGTGTTTGCTCCTTTTTTTCGTAATCGGCTTTGTCGTACACTCTTTAATTGCGAGCAAATGGGATTTGGTTCGGCCACAAAGAGTCCACTATTCCATGAAAAATTCTCTCGGGAAAGGGGTGTTATCACGCCCTGGAAAAAGTGTGTGGATTCGTGATGAAGTTTTGATTCGAAAAACGCGACTGCGGAATGAAAAAACGCCGGGAATTTTTTTGTCAAAGGCTAATCTACGGGCTACCCGCATTTTTCAGCAGATTTTTCGTTGTGCTGTTTAGGAATTCTTTTAAATAACGCAGCTACGATACAAGAACATTTTAAATAAATTTGTGTTAAGAATATGACTTTGTTCTTTATCGTCTCTTAAATTTTTGAGAATTTCTTGAGAGAATTTGAGAAAAGGCTGCACAAGTTTTTAAAATAGCCCAATATATATCTGTTGCGGTGTGTTGGAGTATCTCGGGCCTTAGATTTTTGTCTGAAGAAGGTCTGTTTTTGTTTCTTCATAATTATAATTTAAATTTGCATCAACCGAAAAACTTGTATACATGTTAGGAAAATTTTCATCATCATCATTCTGGTTTTACGATCCTGCGTGGGTCCTAGAATCCTCAAGAATTTCTCTTTAGTCGTCCCTATCCATCACCTTTCTCCGCCAAGCACGTATTCCCAGATATTTCTGATGTCTTCGTCGATGTTATCAAGGAACCTTGTTCTGGGTCTTCCTCTTTTTCTCTGACCAATGGGTCTATCAAGAAGCGTTTTTCTAGCTGGGTCATTTTGTTCAATCCGCATTACATGTCCTATCCACCTCAGACATCATATCTTAATATGTTTTACGATATCAGGTTCAAATTCGAAGTTGTATCGTCTTTTCACTGCTCCATAGATTCGCTTTAGTACTTTTCTTTCGAAACATCCTAACATGTTTTCATTATTTTTTGTTAGAGTCCAGGTCTCCGAACCATATGTTAGGAATGGGCGTATTATTGTTTTGTAGAGTTTTATTTTTATAAACTTTGATCAGATAAAAGGCATATATCGAGCACAGTTTAATTAAATCTTGCCCAAGTACTTTCGATCCCTAGATCATCTTCAGGGGCATTTCGTCAATTGTGGCCTATCCGGCAAGAACAAGATGTCATAAACATAAAATTGTACATTACACTACACTACAAATAGACAAACAAACACTTTAAAATAATTTAAGGGAGGCTACATTGCTTGAAGAAGTCGGAGACAGTCATTCTGTCTCCGACTTCTTCAAGCAATGTAGCCTCCCTTAAATTATTTTAAAGTGTTTGTTTGTCTATTTGTAGTGTAGTGTAATGTACAATTTTATGTTTATGACATCTTGTTCTTGCCGGATAGGCCACAATTGACGAAATGCCCCTGAAGATGATCTAGGGATCGAAAGTACTTGGGCAAGATTTAATTAAACTGTGCTCGATATATGCCTTTTATCTGATCAAAGTTCATTTATTCGAGCATTCAACCTTATATTTATTTATTTTTATATTTCTCGATATAATTGTGGATTTAATGAGGAGATTGAGCCCAAAATAGCATCCGTTGGCCGTGCTAATTCTGCGGTTTATCTCTGCGGTAGTATTATTTTCATACTTCGTTCTGTTGGTGTTTATTATTAAACTCATTTTTCACTCATAAACTCAATATTAATATCATCACCATAGACCAGGATTTGCACTGATTTATTATATATTGAACCAGTGGTTGTGATTTGTGACATACGTATTATTTTTTCCAGAGCCAGATAACAGTATACAGGAGAGAGGGTCTCCCTGGCGCAGCCTGTTATTTGTTTTAAAAGGTTCAGACAGTTCCCCCTGAATTCGTACTCTACATACATTCAACTTTTTCAAGAGTTAATTTTGTTAAATTTACCAACTTATTTGGTATTCTCTTTCATTGCTTTGAACATTTCTCTTCTATTCACAGAGTCGTAGGCTGCTTTGTAGTCTATAAATATGTGATAAGTATCAATGCCATATTCCAGTGTTTTTTCCAAAATATGTTTCAAGGTTGCAATCTGATGAATTGTCCATTTACCACCTCTGAAAGCAACCTGGTATTTTCCTACTATCCGTACAAAATATTTTATACGCTGCATTTACAAGCGTAATTCCTCTGTGGATAGACCATTCAAAGATATCTCATTTTTTGTTTATGGTGCAAAGTATTCCAATCATTGGGGAGGGATTTCTATGTCCATATTTCTTTTAGGAAAATTTTTAGATCGAAAAATGGACCTTACTTTTTCGGAATATGTAGGAAAAAATGAGTAAAAATAAAAGTGCACAGATATGAAGATGGGCAAAAAAAGTTTCGAAAATTTTCATATGGAAAATGTGAAAACTCTAGTCCATTCTTTCATGATAAAATATTGTAAAACCTCAGAATTTTGAAATGCGCATAGGAAACATGTCAATTAGAAAAAAAAAACGTTATATAGTGCCCATATGCGCTTTTACCCCAGGGATCTTTAAAATGAGTTAAGCCATAAGTGATTCTGATGTAAAACACCCGAGTAATTAATAAAAATCACGATTATCTTATTGAAAAATGAAAAGAAGTAAAAATTAAGCTTTATTTATGTACCTATCAACAAGGCGTGCTAAAATTTCATTTTAATTAATTTTTGAAATTTAATAAAATTTTTTCATTTTTTCAAATTTACTCTGAAACTAACAGAGATATGGAAAATATGAACGAATACGAAAATATAGTTTTTTTTTCTGCTAAAAATTTTCCATCTTTTTTTTTTTATTTTTATACAATAAAAACTCATTTCGATATTGACATTTCAAGTTTGAACATAGAAGTGGGAAGTATCTTTTTTAAATCGCATGTTAAAAATCAAAGACTTTAAAGAAGTTCAACTCTTCGACAATCCGTTGTAGATCTTGGCATACTTACAAAGAAGTCGCAACTCCTGTCAATTTCTGGCAACTTCCCTCCATCTTCTGACCCTTAGAATCTGTAGGTCTTCTTCCGCACCATCAATCCATCTACTTCTTGTGCCCTCTGGTTGTGAAAATGTTAATCTCTTCGTATATTCGTGATCTGACATCCTAGCAATGTGTCCAGCCCATCTAAGTCTCTGCACTTTAACGAATATCACAATATCTGAATCGGTGTATAACTGATATAGTTCAAAGTTGTATCTTCGACGCCATAGCCCATTTTCATTTACGGCCCCAAAAATCGTTCTAAGAGTTTTTCTCTCAAAAATACCAAGAACTCTTTTATTATTTTGTGATAAGGTCCACGTTGCAGCCCCATATATCAAAACCGGTCTTATTAAGGTCTTGTATATATTGAGCTTGACTGCACGTTTTATATTTTTATTTTTTAAATGTTTCTGGAGATCGTGAACAGTTAGTTCTTTTTGCTATTGCTATCCGTCTTTTTATTTCGTCGCTTGTCATGTTTGTTGCGTTTACTAGCGATCCAAGATATGTGAATTCTTTGACTTGCTGAAAGGTATGGTTGTTAATTTTAATTCTCTGTTGGATATTTCGGACGTTCTTAGAAACCAACATATATTTGGGTTTTTCCTCGTTTACCACAAGTCCTAATTCACTTGCTTGCGCGTTCGCAAGCATTGTAAAACGTGGCACCATGTCTCTCATACTTTTGCCCACTATAACTATATCGTCAGCGAATGCGTCGATCTATTAAACATACTTACATTTATATATATATATATATATATATATATATATATATATATATATATATATATATATATATATATATATTTGGTTTTTTTTTTAAAGTCTTACGACGTTGTCCGACTCCCAAATGCCACTGTATTCTGTCTTGAGTTAGGTCTTCGTCCAGATTTCGAGCGCTAATCGCTTTCCTAACTCCCAGGTTCCAGCTCTGTGGTGGTCTTCCTCGTTTCCTCTTCTCTGGGGGTTGCCACATCATCGTTTTTTTAGGCAATCTTTCGTCTCCCATTCGGCTCACATGCCCATACCATATGAGCTCTTTTCTCTCAATATCCTCAACTATAGTGCCCTCTATACCCATTTGTTGTTTTATCACTTTATTCCGTATTCTGTCGGCTCTTGATATTCTCATCGATCTTCTGATGGCATCCATTTCCGTGGCTTCGACCTTTTTCTTATATTTATTCTAATATTTAATTGTCTGATTGTCTTTTCCAAGGCAATATTAAAGAGGAGACATGCCAGCGCGTCACCCTGTCTTAGACCATTATAAATGTCAAAGAACGCAGAGTTTTTTCCTTCAATTCTAACGCATGAGCTTACGTTTTGCATTGTTATTTGGGTAAACTTAACTAACTTAGGTGGGATCCCAAAGTCTATCATTGCATTATATAATACAGTTCTTTTCACACTGTCATAAGCTGCTTTGAAGTCTACGAAGAGATGGTGTGTATCTATGTTATATTCTAGTGACTTTTCTAGAATCTGCCTATGTGCTTGAATTTGACGTGTAGTTGACTTTCCATCAGTAAATCCGCATTGATATTGACCAATAATATCCTTTGTAAAATGCCTCTATAGTTCTTACACTTCAGTTAATCATGCAACGCACATAGTATTCACTTTAGCCACTCTTCTGGTGCCAATTCATTCTGCCATATAAGTACTATTAGTTTCTGGATTGCTGCAAAAAGTTGATCACCACTTTTTTTTATACATTTCCGAACAGATTTCATCGATTCCTGGGGCTTTATTGTCTTTGAGTTTTAGGATGGCATTTGCCACTTCTTCTCTTGTTAGGTCTTCACTATGTAGTTGACGTTGTAGATTTTGTTGATTGTCTATGTGGTAATCTCCTTCAATATCGTTTATATTTAGATGTTCGCTGAAATGTTGTGCTCATCTGTTAAGAACTAAATTTTTGTTAAGTAGAATTTCACCGTTAGTGTCTTTACAAATTTTTAATCGTTGTGTTCAAAATGCCGTACAATATATGCTTTGGATCAATTAAATATCTTTAAAATTAAAGAAATTATAGTAAGAGAGCCATTTACGTTTTCCTGTCAATTTTTTCGAATTTTTTCATATAAATATCCCCGATTTCAACTATTTCGGAGCAACAAATACTCACAGACTAGATTATTTTCAAATCTAGGCATTCTAAACTGGTTAAAATTTTAAGATAAGATGTTGATACATAAATAAAGCAAATTTTCCGTGGAATAAGATTAATTTTCATTTTTGTGGAGAAGTCAATAACTTAATTTCTACCTTTATCTTTTTTTATGAAATGATTTAATGTTATTTTTGAGAAACCACCCAAAAGCATGCATTTTAGATAGGAAATTAACAATTTCAAGCCTGAATAACTTGTAAAATAATATCTTACTGAGAGTCTGTATAATATTTTTTGCTATAAATTAAATTCGCTATTGATTTCGGGGGTTATTTAAAGTTTAAATATTTTCCCCCCTTCCCGAGAAGGAGTGGCACTTACCCCTGTCGTCAAAGCGCACATCGGCACTTTAACTTTTTTTCTTATGCGCAATTCAAATTTTATGTCAATTGAAGCAATTCTTTAAAATCATGTATAAGCAAAAGCTTTGGAAGAATGAACTATTATAACTTTCTCAAAATCCTTTCAATCGGTCATCCATTATGAAAAATTAAAATCGGTTACATAGGCGAGTTTGAGAAATTTTTTAAAACAGTTATTCAAATCGTATTTTTGCCAAACTTATTTGTATGATCTAAATATTAAAAATTTAAGATAATTTTTCTGTACAACAATTCTTTTAAATTGCTAAAAATTGTTTAAAAAATCATTTTTCAAAGTCCAATTCACTGCAGAAAATCCTAAATAGATTAAATTTTTCTCTAACTTCCACTACCTATTTTAACCTTTTCATTATGTTCAATGTTCAAAATGTTTGATATATCATTGGGGTGAGTTTTTTTGACAATTCTGAACCCAAAATGGAATTTTAGGTTTGCGATTGTGTACATGAAATTAGTTACTTACCTCCCACCAATAGATACACGTGAAACTGAATTCATAGACTTTTAATATGATTTTACTGTTATTATACTGTTATTATAAGTATAAGTTTTTGCTGAAATGTCAATTTTGGGAGGCAAAAAAGTTTGCGACCGACTTCTAACCCCGGTTTTCCCCTAAAACCTTCCTTGAGGAGGGGGGAACGGGAAACATCGATTCAAATTAATTTTGAACAAAATGTTTATTAGCATTTTTTCTGTAGAATGAACCGTTCTCTCAGAAAAAACGCCTGAAGCGACCAGCGATTTTGAAGGTTAGTTACACGCGCGAAATCAATTTTTTAAATTTGTATCAAGTCGACTATGGAAATTCCATAGTGACCGATAAATGAAAGTGATACATTTTATTGGTCTTACGAGAATCGTAAAAAATGGCAAAAATCGCGCAACGTTTATATATTTAACAGCTTTCTAGAAACTCACTTCATTTGCGACAAAATGCATAAATTGAGTAAGAAAGCTCACTTTTCATCTTCAAAACGCATTTTGATTTTTCTCTAAAGTACCTACACTTTGAACAAAATATATCCGAATTTTTACCGTTACGAGTTAATATAAATTTTATTTAAAAAATTTATCTGTCGCTCTTAACTGGCATTCAAAATCGCCGGTCGTTTCAAGCGTTCTTTCTGAGACAACGGTTCATTCTACAGAAAAATTTTTGTTCAAAATTATTCCAGGTAAATATTCTTGTATGAAACATTCTTTGTGCGGCGCGGTATAGAGATTCTTGATAACTCGATGAAGGAGGTTTTTTAAGGGGGAATCCCGGGGATAGAAGGGTCTTTTGGAGTGCCAAAATTGAGATTCTCAGCAAAATTCAGTGTGATTCAACTCATTGTTCGTATCATTTTTGGAGGGTCAGTGGCATTTTCGTCTCTGACGACTGGGTTAAAGTTGTGGAGTAATAAATGATTTAATAAAATAATTCTTTCAGGCACACTCCTAGTATGTATCCCCTATCGCCGGGTGCGGGTTTCCGAAGTCCATACCCCAGCACGTTACCGATCTCTACGAGCAGTCTGCCCAGCGATTTCTACAGATTCTCGCCAACCGGGTTGATACAACCCCATCCTGGATTATCGCCTCACCCGCCTCATTTATCGTCGCATCCCGCTATCGTTACCCCTGGACCCAAACAGGAACTGCCCGATCTTAATCACAGGTAAGTTTTAATCTTTATATACGATGACGGTACAAAAAATATGGGGAGTATTTTTTCGCTTATGAACCTTTGTCACTGGTAGTGTCATGGTATTTATAGATACGTAGGAAATCAATAAAGTAAAAAAGGTTTGAGACATATTTAAAAACAGAATTCTATATCTAGGTCAAAAGTAATTCATTTTTACTTTGTCAGAATTGTATTGAATGTCCATTAATCATGAATTCAGAGGTAGAACATTATCCTTATTGGACTTTTGTTTGAGTGGTCGCCAAAGATCCGCTCTCAGCAGTCTTGAGGACATGTCAATTTTAAGAAAATTTTTTACTTCCATGTCTAATTAGTTGACTGGTCAATTAGTTGGACAAATGTGTCCCCCTTTCCGAGCAGGGAAGATGCATGTATAACGTCGATCAAGTTTCATTAAAATATTAAAATTAATCATGATTTTGTAAGATAAGAGTTCCTGATCTCTTTACGTAGCTAGTTAATGTAAATATTTTGAACATGTTTTGTAATGTAACAGTCAAAATTTTACCTCATATTTTTTGTCATTTTAAAGTGGAAATACTTTCAGGTTTTTCACTGAGTATGGTCTGACTGGATCGAAAACGTTTTGAAGATTTGTAATCCTTTTGGATAATGTTTTAAATTATTTTTTAATAAAAAATAGACCATTATACACAAAAAAATCTTACTTCTATGTAAGTTTTTTAGAATTATGAGATACAGCCAATCACTGGCGTTTTTGTCTTTTATTTTATAATAATATGTACCTCAATATTTACCGTATTATTGAACAGAATATTTTTCTTTGACGGGTCTCTAGCAGTGATTGAAGATTATTAATGGTCCTTCGAAACTAATCAAAGCAATCAACTTAGTGCTATAATTTGTTTAATTTGAATTTATGGCTACTACACTGAAAAATTTTATTTTATTGCATATGTCGGCTAAAGGATATTGCATTATAGTGAAACACAATAAATATATGATACACATTCGTCTACTACGAGATAAATAAAATAGAGGTGCTCGACGAACAAACTTGATCCACTTTTTTATTTGTAAATTCTCGCTCTAGTCTATTTAAATTAAGTTTTGTATTTCCTAACATGCATTAGTGTACACACACACGAAATAGTAGTTTCCTTTTAATTGTAAATGAGCCGGTGTTATCCGTCTTTCTTTTAAATCTCCATACTCTAAAAACACCAATTTGGTCCCACCGCATTCTAATTTCCTTTTGTGAAGCTCTCGCGAGCGCTCCGAAATCGAATCGAATAATTTGTACACATACACATACGGAGAAAAGAAGAAAAAAGGCATCGGCATCGTGGCGGCGGTTCTAATTGCCGCCTGGCTGTAATCCTAGTCGGGGGCGGCCATGCGAGAAATGAGATCCAAGATTGGTTATCGGCATCGCGACCATTGGTCAGCCCGTTGCCCGGCAACCGCATCTCTCGTTCCGTAGTTGTTTCGCCGCCGCAACGGCCACCGCCACCGCCGCCGATGATGCTAAAACGTTCGTACGTCGAAGGCGGCTCGGTTCGGATGTTGGCGATTTCGGAATGCTCTCGTTTTTGCCGCCGCAGCGCTGGACACGCCAGGATCGGACTAGCCCGAAATTAATTCTCCAGTAATTGTAAAACTGAGTCAAGCTTTCGGAAATTTTATTTTCTTTTTCAAGACGTTTAATTCATTTACTTTGATTAACACGAAGAATTTAAAATGCATAAAAATTAAACATAATAAACAATTGTATTATTAGAGGATGAGGCACTTGAGACAGACGGTCATAGTTCTTTTTGACGTCACTGTCGGTAAGCGTGGAATCTGCATTATCGGTCGAGCAAAAACTTTAGTTAAGACCGGAACCATTTGTTAACTGTCAATTCTTCTTCCTTTCCATATCTAATGTCAACTGTCAGTTATTTTTCGTCTGTCAGCTGTCAATTCTTCGTCTGTTAACTGTCAATTCTTCTTCTTTTCCATAGCTAATGTTAGAACGAAGCTACCGACCAATGGGAACAAAGTCCCGTCCACCGATGCCACAAACGATCTGTTTACTCCTTCTCAAAAGCAGCCGTTAGCTGTCGTTTAAATTATCAAATACTCCTCTTTACGTCGACTGTCAATTCTTCTTCTTATTAGCCGACATATTCATAATCATTAACTGTTTTAATTCCTGGGTTTATCGGTCTGTTATAAATAAAACACTTTATTATTGCTTAAACGTTTCGGTTATTGCTTCACCATTCTCAATAAGCACTTTCATTACATAAATATTACTTATTACAAGTAACATTTGTTTGCGATGGAACGCAAATGCAAACGTGATATTTTACATTAATTACATATGGTAGACACTTAGACTGGTTCAGGGTGATATTTAAAATATCTGCAAATGGTGGATTTACGAACAACTCAATTTATTAAATTGTGATGTATATTGGAGAGATCTTTTATATAGGTTTATTATTGATATATTATCTTTTTTTATGTGAATCATCTCCAATATAGATCTTTTGTTGTAGTTCTTTTCTTTTTCAAAAATCTGACATTTTTAAGAGTGGATATTTGCCAAAGAATGCTTGGATAAGGCAGCAGTGTTTTACTTTTGGTTTTGGTTTGTATACTATGTGTATGTGCAACAACTCTTCTATTTAGATATTGGTATGTTTGCCCAATATATAGTGAATTGCAAGGTCTGTCTTCTGAACCCCTAGATCTCTTCACTACACTGTTTACTACCCATTGTACTACTTCTGCTTGTAATGGCGTTTTAGTGGGGGTCGACGAGAAGATTCCTGACGGCGGGATTTTTACTGGTAGATAAAGCAGACAATGTTTTCTTTAGGAGAGGTCTCCATGTCAAGGAAACTGGATGCCGTCAGCTCTTTTCTTGAGACAATTCGAAACAATGCCTTCTCAGAAAAATTTTTGATTTATAGACACATATGGATTCTAGTTTTTTAGAACCATATAAGTAAGGGTTGAAAATATCCTGAAAACTTCACGTAAAAGTAGATACTGATTTATTAAAATAAATATAGTCAGATCATTAAAGAGATGATGAGCACTGAAGGAACCATTATCGATGGCATCGGGAAAAATTTGACATGGTAAAGACACAAACAAAGTATGTTAGAAACAAGACTTTTTACGCAAATAATGAACTGACAACCCAAGCTAACTTGAAAACAAGATGGGTGCCGGAAACCTGGAAGAATTGGACTGGAAAGACAGGAAAAAATGGGGACAATGCATTGACAATGTTGAAAGACATCCTAATTTATATACATAATATATACATATTTATCTGGCGTTGTTGCTCAGGAATCTAAGCTGCTTTGGTGATCCGCTTTCCGTAAGAGATTTTGTCTGCTGTCTATCTCTATCACTTCTTTCCACAAAGTTGGTCAGGAACTGTTCCAGACCTGATCAGGACCTGTTCAGCTTTGAGCAGGTCCTGATGAGCTTTGAACAGGTCTTGTGACGTCAGAGGTCAAAGGTCAAAGTTTTCCAAAGTGGCTTACTCTCTACTAGGGCATTTTTCAGCTTTAAAAAAGTTCTGTAATCTTTACTTCCTCTGTAAGAGTCAGTGCTTGTTTTAAACTTGTTTGTTTCTTTTTTCCCGTATAGTAAGTAGTCTCCTTGTTATAATCATCGCGCTACATTGATATTTTTGTATGACACTCCTTTAGTATGACATTCTCTACGAGTCCATTTGTATGTCAAATTGTTATTTATTTATCGAATAAAAGGTTTGCTGAAGGTTTATATAATATATTTTGCACCTCCTAATCGATTGCTTTAATGGATATATCGCCTATATTGTTAATTTTTGCTTTTTAAAGCCTTGCTGTTATTGTCTAAGTCTGTTTTCTTCATCATATGTATTGGCACATCGTTACAATTAATTATTTGCATATTTCGAATGATTGTTAACATCTAACACATATCTGGTCACATAGCGACAACCACAAATGTATCTGGTGACTTTTGTAACATTCCAATATCGGAATTGTGCCTGGAAATGTTCTCTGCATTTAATATATAATTGCTTGTCGGTTATCCACACCAATGCGTAGGCGTATAGATACGGTTCTGCATATTTGACGTATTCGTTTTTGTTTGGTTTTCATTTGCTCCGTATTTGTTCAGATCCGCGTGTTGTATGTGGATGTATTCGATCATCCGTTTCAGTCGCTCTCGGTTGTGGCCGAGAGGAATCTTTGTCTATCTCTCTTACGTGTTTCATTCTTTACTTTGAAGCAATAATTGCAATTTACGAGTACAATCTAACATGGTCCGTTTCAAATAATATCACGATGCATGGGCGTAGCGGTCAAACAGTTCAAACGGGAAATTTGTAATATCTAAAGACGGTTATTGTAGATAGGTCAATGTCAGTGAGTTGGCAATGATCCTTAAGTTCACAGGTTTGATAAGAGGACTTTTATACATTTATCTCAAAAGTTGATATGTTAAAAATCACTGTTTTATAATGTACCGGCCATGATATGTATCTAAAGCTATATTTTCTCTGGAATAATTTGATTTGTCAATAGATAATATTATGTGAGATAGAAATTACCAACGAAATTTACATAGCATTATACATAGCATTGTTTGCTACCAGTTAATTCATAGACATAGCAACCCGTTTTTAATTTTCAGCCCCAGCGGGTAACCATTCAACCTGACCTTACTTAATTGTTAGCAACATAAAACTATTACTTACCTATTGGCCCTTTTCTGCCTGAAATTTTCGCCTTAAAAAAAGTAAATACTAAATATTTAGCGCCAAAAGCTATTGGTAGACGTGGCCAATAATCAATATAATAGAATAATATAATTTGGTTAAAATTGATAAAGTGGAACAGCAAATAATTTCAAAACTTGATGAACTCCTGGAACAATATTCAGATTTAAAAGTGAGTGGATATTGTGGAAATTCATAATCGGCATAAAAAAAAACTAAATTAAATAATGCAAGTGATGGGATTGGAAAATCAGTGAAAAGTGATAAAAGAGAATTGAAAAGAGTGAACAGATTTTAATAATGCTGATTCTGATATAGGGTAAAATTATATTCTTTCATATATTTTATTTGATCCAAGTGACAATATGTAGAAGTATACAGAATGCCGAAAATATCGCCGCTGTCAATGTTGATGAGAATCAGAGGCAGTCGATTTCACGTCGCTCATAAAAACTTTGTCTTTCACAGACCACAACATGGCGAAGTTGCATCCGTACAAAATGTAGCATACTCAAGTTAAAAGTGTATTAAATATTCGTTTAAGGCTACCAAAATGGGTGGCGCTTTTGCAGCTTTCACTGGAAAAGTGAAAATAGCAGGACACATTCGCTGGCTTTCCGCTTGTGAGTTCGTGTCTACCCGAATATCTGAAGACGTAAGGCATACAGAAATAACGTTATACCAGTCCATTGATGACATTTCTTACACGGAAAGGTTGGCGAATTGTGCTCCTTTCGCCGTTTATTTATATTCAGTGTCTCAATTCATCAAAGCCATCATAGCAAAGTTCTTGCTGAAATTTGTAACACAAAATTCTCTGCAAAAGCTCCTGGACCAAACTCCTATCTCACAGGAACCCAATTTCTTTCTAGAAAGAAATTTCACTTAGTCGACTAGTACCAAATATACTTTACACCTGTTTGTTTATTAGAGGATGTACTTTCGTTGTCCGCTGCTACCAATCCTTGGAGCTCGTTCCACAAACACAAAACACGTTTCACTATTATTATTTGACAAGAACTCTTCTAACTTTCACTGCAGGATATGGAACAAAAACCACTTGCTTCTTCCGACGTTCAAATCACAGTAATCTTCCCTTTCCTGGGCAAAACCTGACTTCCTTCACTTCAATCCCTCCTCTTCGCCAATCAGACACACACATCTTGTATTATACCACGCCATCCCTTTCGACCAATCAAATTCTGTGACTTGTCAAACACAAGCTCAATGCTATTATAATATCACATAACCTTCGTATTTCCAAATTTTACATAAATAAGATCTTTTCTTTATTTCCAATTTTATAGAGGCAATACAGATAATACTACTTCGGCTATTATATACTTACAGCATCAGTCCATATATGTAAGAGTAAAGTTCTCTTAGAAGGAAAGGAAAGGTTCTTTTAATTAAACAAGTATAGTTGTAGTTTATATCTGTTATACATCGATTAAGTAAATTACTGTGTTCTTTCAAACAATATATGAATTTTTGATTTTATGACCAATTCTTTGTAAAGCTAGTTTGGGTAGTTGCAGGTTTTTTTATAAACTACATTTGAGCTTTCAATAATACTAATATGTGTTTTATTTTTTGTATACAATGATGCCAGTGTTTTTATATTTTTGGTTGTAATTTTAATTTAAGAATAGTTAGCAAAGACTTGCATAATTTGTTGATTTGATTCTGTCGTTGATTTATGTTAATCATTCTATTATTGGGATTGTTAAATCAAAATCAAAATAAGTAAATTATTACATACTAATAACATCAATAAAGGATTAATGAAACCTAAAGACATTTTATCGGAGAATTCTTACCCAATTAAACTAATAAAAAAATTTTTTATGTTCCAATGGAACTGTCAAAGTTTTAAGCAAATAGCAGTCAACAATAAGTACAACGAACAAACAATAAATAAAATTTTAAATCAAAAACTACGTCCTGCAATTAGTATTTCCACCACTAGAGAAAAAACCTAGTACCTTCTGCTCGATAACATACATACATACAGTCAAGATATATACATAAAAAAGAAAGGAATAACATCAGCTTTCAGGACATAGCTGTGCTTTGTGCCCTCCAATTATGAAAACTGGCAGGACACTGGTCTTCCTGGCCTTTCGGCATACGACCGTTAGCGCCTCCACTGCCCCTACGAGTCCGACACCAAAATGAAGGTGCCGCGTTGCATACGCATCGCGGGGCTCCACCTCCCCCGTAGTACCTGTGTTGCGATTACCTCCCCTATCCGTTATCTCCTCCCACGGGCGGACAGGTGACGCAGGCAAAGGAATTTCCACCTCGCACGTAGACAGGTCGCCGCCTAGGATCTCTCCTCTACCACTCTTAAATCTCCAGGCAGGTACGTGCCGAGACACCGACACCCCTATTGGTGGTGTAAGGCCAAAAGAGGTGTGTACGGGCCCAGCTCGTTCAACCTCGCCTGGTTCTCTTGGAATGAGAGTAAAGTGGCCCCACGAGGGTCTCGTCTCTGATACTAGGAGTGTATAGCGGTGACCGTGACGCCTAAGTGCCTCGAGTTCGTTTCTACATTGCTAAGCGTTTGTGCCCTCCAATTAAAAAACTGGCAGGACCCTGGTCTACCTGGCCTTTCGGCTATACGACCGTTAACGAATCCACTGCCCCTACGAGTCCGACACCAAAATGAAGGTGCTACGCCACGTATACCAGAAACGTTTCGTGGGGCTTCACCTCCCCCGTAGTACCTGTGTTGCGATTACCTCTCCTATCCGTTATCTCCTCCCACGGGCGGATAGGCGAAGCAGGCAGAGGAATTTCCACCTCGCACGTAGACAGGTCGCCGCCGAGGATCTCTCCTCTACCACTCTTGAATCTCCTGACGGGTACGTGCCGGGGCACCCACACCACGCCTGACACAAGGCCAGGAGAGGTATGTACGGGCCCAGCTCGTTCAACCTCGCCAGATTCTCTTGGAATGAGAGTAGAGTGGTCCCACGAGAGTCTCGTCTCGGATACTAGGAATGTAGACCGGTGACCGTGACGCCTAAGCGACCGTGTGCGTTTCTACAAACCCAACACCTCAAGCGACGGCTCTCCACCTCTCGATTCCTACCCATTAGTCGCCTCTTACGACAAGCAGGGCCTTTTGACCTCGGCCGTATTCTTAACTTACGCAAATATATATATATATATATATATATATTGTTATGATATGTAAAATCAAGAAAATATTGGTTTGTTTAAAATATTTCAAAGTTCAACAAAAAAATTAAAATAATTCAGAAAGTATAACCAACAAACATTTCTAAGAAGGAAAGTTATTAAATCTTTGAATTACCTGTACCAAACAAAATGTAAGCTTTGCATCAATCATTTCTTTGTTATACTTCAGTTGACCCGCATAAGTTTAAGTGAAACAAAAGACAAATTGAAACGGGTTTTTACAAATACATTAGTGTAGTGATTAAAGACAATAGAGGATTATAGAAAGAGGTTTTTGTTAGTTTTTAAGATTTATAGAAAAATAGTATTTGTAAATAAGTTTTAGGAAATTTATAATTATAGGTAAAAATTTGTTTGTTATCGAAATGAAGAAATGGGGGAATTGTGACGAGTTGTGATTGGCGGAGATTGAAAAAGGTGGGATAAGTGTGTGGGAGAAAGTTTAGCGAGATTGAGGAGAGAAAAAAGATATAGTCAGTTGGTTTCCAAGTCTTCAAGAAAGAACAGTGTTTGTTCTCTGGCGGTTCCCAAGAAGTAGCAAGCAGTAGTGTTGAATGTTAGTGAGTTTTTGTGGAGTTAGTGTATCTGACAGAAGGTGAAGCAGCAAAATATTGTAAGTCATATTTTCCTACTTATATTCCAAGAGTCACTGTTCAGGCCTACGAGAGATTCAGTTTATCGTAAAGAGAAGATATTCCAAGAGTCATTTTTCACTCGGGCCAACGAGAGATTCAGTTTATCGAGAGGAGAAAGGCTATCATAATTTGAATGATTTTTGCCTTTGAAGGAGATCATTAAGGACGATATACTTGCAACAATCTGTTGTAAGATTGCTGATTACATAGGGAGCGTTTGAGAGGAGATAATACAGTCTGCAAGGAATAAGGATTTGGAACACTCATCATCAGAGAGAGATATTTTGTTTTCTGCAGTTTTTTTCTTTTATTGATAACATAATTTTTACACTTAATTTAGAAAGGATATAAATATTTTGATTAGGAGAGTTAGAATAGTTCGGAATTTTGAGATTTCAATTAATTTTGTTGGTACCATAAATTTTGATTGTTCACGTACGTAGAACAAAATTTTTGAGAATCATTATATGAGATTTGTTTATTGAAAACTTTGAGTGTGAATTATTTCATTATTTTTATTTCAATATATAGTGTTAGATCATATATGTTTTTTATTATTCCGGTATTCTCTGGACCTTACCTTTCACACGTAATAGCATAGATATTGAAGCACGAATTTAACCCTGAGATAAAAGAATTAAAAATTGTGATAGAGTCATAATCATATCATCTAGATAATTTTAATTAATCAAAAAAAAAATTAATTAGCTAATTATTGCTTGGCGCACCAGGACTTGAAATATCACAATAACTGGCTTCCAAAACGTGGGGCTTAAAAATATCGCAGCTTTACATTTGAAGGAAGGGAAAGAGATCTGGAATAAGTACAGGTGATCCAGAGATAAAAACATATAACATTGAGGGAATTTGAATTTGAAAGTATTTTGACAATTTTTCCAGGGAATATAAATTTGATTTATTGATTGATCGTAGTTAGTGGATATTTACTGCTATTGAATTATTTGATTTTATTTTCTTTACCAATCGTACATTTGATATTTATTTTGAATTATTTGAATTTTACTGATTGCATATTTGATATTTGTCGTGAAAATTTAATACATTTGGGGAGAAATATTGTCGTGTTCTGAAACATATAGAGTGTTGTAAAATTTCACATTTGGCGGGGACAAAAACATTAACAAAAAGAAACAACATGTCTGTCACAAGGAGACAAAGTAAAATGCAGGAAAGGAAGGAGGATAACAGAGAAGATGAAACAATTTTGGAAGAAGTATCGGATAATGAAGGAAATGTGACAATAGTTGAGGAGAGAAAAGAACTATCAGGAATAGATAAAATATTACAACTAATGCAACTCCAGTCACAAAAAATGGATAAAAATCAACTGGAAACAAAACACATAATGGATGAAACAAAACAAACAATGGCAGAAACAAAACAAACAATGGAAGAAAACCAACGGGAAACAAGACAAGCAATAGAACAAAATAACAGGAATATAGAACAGCGTCTGGAAAACTATGAACAGGAAATTAAAGGATGTGTTGAGGGGATAAAGAAAGAACTGATACAACAGATAGAAGAAATAACCCTAAAGAATGCAAAACAAGAGACAGAGATTAAAGATATCCAAAATACAATGAAGGAGATACAAAATGGCCAGAGAAAGGAACTAGAGATGCAGAGAGAAGAAATAGAAACTAAAATGAAGGATATTAAGACTGTCCAGAAAAAGGAATTAGAACAATTAGAAACAAAATTTGAAATGGCTTTACAAGAAGACAAGAAAGAAATAGAAAAACAAATTGAGGATATCAGAAAACAACGAGATATGGGAGACAGGAGAGAAGTACTCATCCAAAGTCCGGGTGACATAAAAATACAGTTTGGCGGGGATATTCGGAAAACACACCCAGTACCGTTTGTTAAAAATTTGAAAACCAAATTACAACATATTAGATATTTTGACGATTGCAAAGAAACAATTAGAAACCATTTGAAAGAAGGAGCAGCGTTATGGTATGAAAGCAAGGAAGATGAGTTTGAAAATTGGACAGATTTTGAAAATAAATTTCTCAACTATTTCTGGGGGAAAAATAAACAGAGAGAAATCAACCAAGAGCTACAGAATGGAAAATATCACGAAAAAATGGGAATATCTGAAGAAAGATATGCTTTGCAGATATATAACAATTCAAAATATCTAGAATACAAATATTCTACCGAACAGCTGGTAGAAATGATCAGCAGACATTTTGAGGAAACGTTGGAAGATCACGTGATTTTGAGAAACTATCAAGATATTGATAGTTTGTGCCAATTCCTTCAATTAAAAGAAGCGAAAAGAAAAGAAATGAGAAATAGAAGACAACATGACCAATATAATGGAGCGGAAAGAAGGTATTCATCAAATTATGACCAGAGAAACCGACATCCCAGATCAACAAACGAATATAGGCCGAGAAATTACAATAATTACAATAGACAACAAAATTACGATAACCGGAATGATACACAAAATAGAACAAATGAAAATCACAACAGGAATAGAGATGCACAAAATCCTCCGAATAGGAATACGAACGAACAAAGGGACGATAGAAATAATCAGAGATTCCAACGACAAAACAGAAGAGAGATGAATCATGTGGCAATAGAAAAGGAGGAAGAAGAAGTATTCAATGAATCCAGACAGGATTTTCAATAAGGCATCCACTAAACAAAAGTAAAAAACTCTCCGGTATATTTTGTCACCCGAGAGAGTTTATACAGTTGGCGGGAAACGAAAAACAAAATTCTAATTCCAGTCTAATTTTTTTAGATGCATTTATAAAACATAAAGCGATTAAAATTCTGATTGATTCTGGATCGGAAATTTCGTTAATCAATAAAAAACTAGTAAAAGAATTAAATATGGACAGATTTGTGTATAAGATTCCGAGGGTTGCTTTAGTGGGTGCAAATAATAAAAAATTGACGACAGTAAACGAAGGTTTAGGAGTACGGATCAGAGTGGGAGACCGATTCTATATTATGCAATGTGTGGTGATCGAAGATCTAAATCATGATATGATAGCGGGAATTGATGAATTGAGTGAAAAACATATCACCATCAATTTTTCGGAAAACCAACTGGAAATCAGAGCAGAACCAGACAACATAGAAGAAGAAAAGGAAACAGATAGGAGAAAATTTTCTGAAAGGATAAATGGACAAGAAAAACATAAAGAAATCAATATGACGGTAGAGGACAAATCGAAAGCTCAAGAAAAAAATCAATCCGAAGAGGAAAAGAGAATAAAAAAAAAGAAGAAGAGTTCGAAAAGAAAGCAGGAAAAAAAAGAAGCTATAAGCAGAAAAATGGAAGGAGCCGAAACATGGTGCTCGGAATACCAGATAGAAATTAAAGATAAAGAAAAAATAGAAGAAGAAATAACGGAAGAGGACAGAGAAGAAATGGCAATTATGGACGAGAATCCAGAATTTTGTGAAGAAGTAATACGGACAGTGAACACATGTGAACAAACTGAGGATGAAAGAAAAATAATATGTGGAGAAAACATGGAGAAGGAAATAGAGAAGATTTTAGAAAATTATGGAGAACTCATTAATGAAGAAAGCCGAGTGGCTAAAAATTATGAACATTCTTTTAAAGTTAAAAACTTAGAAAATTTTAAATCGAAAACATATCCAATCCCGTATAAATACAGGCAAAGCGTCGGACAGGAAATTGAAAATATGATCAAAGACAAGGTGATCGAAAGATGTGACTCTCCATATATCAACCCGATAGTATGCGTAAAAAAATCAAATGGTGATTTGCGATTATGTTTAGATGCAAGAAACATTAATTCGCACACAATCGCGCAATACGAAGCGCCTTTGAACATAGAAGCCATTTTTGGACGAATCACAGGATCACACATTTTCTCCAAAATCGATTTGAAACACAGTTTTTGGTTAATACCTTTGGCAGAAAAGTGTCGAAATTATACCGCTTTTTCTATCGACGGAGTGGTGTACCGATTTAGGGTAGTACCATTTGGACTACAAAGTGCATGCGCTGCTTTGGTTCGCGCATTACACACAATTTTAAATAGGCATGGAGAATTTGTTGTACATTACATAGATGATTTATTAATTTTCTCACCGGATATAACAAGCCATCTACGACATATTCATACTGTTCTCGAAGAACTTGATCAAGCCGGATTAAAATTAAATATTCAAAAGTGTCAGTTTTTCCAAAAAGAGGTATTGTATTTAGGATTCAAATTAGACACAAAAGGGATTTGTCTTGCAGAAGATAGAGTTGAAGTCATAAACAACTACCCTAGGCCAACCAATTTAAAAACTTTGCGGGGATTTTTAGGAATGGTAAACTATTTCAAAAAGTTAATACCAGACCTCAGTACAAAAGAAATACCGCTAATAGCATTACTTAAGAAAAATGTCAGATGGAAATGGGGAACGGAACAAGAAATCGCTTTCAAAAATTTAAAAGGAGCGTTTTCCACAGCTGTAAGAGTGCACCACCCAAGATATGAGCAACCTTTCATTCTCAGGACCGATGCTTCCATAAAAAAATTTGCAGGGGTGTTATCACAGATACAAGACGATATAGAGGTGCCAATATGTTTTGTTTCCCGTGTAACCAAAACGTATGAGAGAAAATACAGCGTTACTGAATTAGAGTTTGCCAGTGTGTTATTTTGTGTAAACAAATTACGTTTTTACCTACTTGGGGCAAGATTCACCATTGAAACGGACCACGCAGCGTTGATACACATAATGAAAAATAGGTTGGTAAATAATAGAATTCATAGGGGCATTCTTTTACTCCAAGAATATGATTTTGAATTTAAATATATCAAAGGAACGGACAATATTTTGGCTGATGCGTTGACGAGAGATGAACAATTCCGCAAAGAGGATCACAAAACTCTCCACGTAGGCATGAACATAATGAGAGAAGAAGCAGGCTTATTTTCGTTGGCCAAAATCAGGGAAAATCAGGAAGAATTGAATGAAAGAGAAAAGCAAAGGGCTGAACAAGAAAATAACCTATATTTTAAGAGGGTCGATGGTAAAGAACTCTATGTAATCACGGAGCAAATGGCAAAAGAAGTTTTTTTAAAGTTACACTGTGACAACGGACATATTGGAAGTAGAAAGGTGTGGCTTATGTTCAGGGAGAACTACATTTGTCGACAGGACTATACAATAGCCAAGGAGGTGACTCGAAATTGTGTGACATGCCAAAAGTGTAAAAGTAGGAACTTTAAAAATGAAAACGTCACAAAAAACGTCGTAGCTCGGAAGAAACTGGATATTGTTGCTATTGATATGTTGAGCGATTTGATACCAACAACTCAAAGGAATAAACACATATTAGTTATGGTGGATCTTTTCTCAAAATATGTTAAATTGTACGCATGCAGAACCACAAAAGGAATTGAAATACTTAGGAAGATAGACAATTTTATAGAAACGGTGGGAAGACCAGACAATATTTTATTGGACAATGCGACATATTTTAGGAACGAACGTTTTAAAAGTGAATTAAGAGAGAGGGGCATCGATACAAAATTTATAAGCATCCGTCATCCACAGAGCAACCCATCGGAGCGTTTTATACAAGAAGTCACAAAATTTCTACGAATTGCCGCGGAAGAACATCATCGACATTGGGACAGAAAAGTGTTGGAGATCGAGACCTATTTGAATTGTGCTCCAAATACGGTTACCAAAGAGACGCCTTTATATATAATGAAAGGAACAATGCCTACAAGACCGTGGGAAGACACCGCCCCCAGACAATACGAAGAAGTGATCGAGTTGGTTCAAAGAAGATTGAGACGAAGTGGAGAGAAATATCTCCAAAGACAAGAAAGAACCCGAAGAAGAAGGCCGATCAAATTCCAGAAAGGAGATAAAGTCTTAGTGAAGGCACTGAGGGTGTCGAATTTACAAAATGGTATTTGTGCTAAATTGATGCCGATATTTGAAGGTCCATATAGGGTCAATACGGAAAATGGGGTAAATAGTTATGAATTAGCGCACATAGAGACAGGAAATATACGGGGTATTTTTAACATTCACGACATCTATCAATATCATGAATAGATTTTAATAACATAGTGAAATGATTTGATCCTGGAAAACTTTTGTCATTTTAAAATTTAACAAAGAGTTTTCGGCAGATCAAATGGCGGGGATTTGTTATGATATGTAAAATCAAGAAAATATTGGTTTGTTTAAAATATTTCAAAGTTCAACAAAAAAATTAAAATAATTCAGAAAGTATAACCAACAAACATTTCTAAGAAGGAAAGTTATTAAATCTTTGAATTACCTGTACCAAACAAAATGTAAGCTTTGCATCAATCATTTCTTTGTTATACTTCAGTTGACCCGCATAAGTTTAAGTGAAACAAAAGACAAATTGAAACGGGTTTTTACAAATACATTAGTGTAGTGATTAAAGACAATAGAGGATTATAGAAAGAGGTTTTTGTTAGTTTTTAAGATTTATAGAAAAATAGTATTTGTAAATAAGTTTTAGGAAATTTATAATTATAGGTAAAAATTTGTTTGTTATCGAAATGAAGAAATGGGCGAATTGTGACGAGTTGTGATTGGCGGAGATTGAAAAAGGTGGGATAAGTGTGTGGGAGAAAGTTTAGCGAGATTGAGGAGAGAAAAAAGATATAGTCAGTTGGTTTCCAAGTCTTCAAGAAAGAACAGTGTTTGTTCTCTGGCGGTTCCCAAGAAGTAGCAAGCAGTAGTGTTGAATGTTAGTGAGTTTTTGTGGAGTTAGTGTATCTGACAGAAGGTGAAGCAGCAAAATATTGTAAGTCATATTTTCCTACTTATATTCCAAGAGTCACTGTTCAGGCCTACGAGAGATTCAGTTTATCGTAAAGAGAAGATATTCCAAGAGTCATTTTTCACTCGGGCCAACGAGAGATTCAGTTTATCGAGAGGAGAAAGGCTATCATAATTTGAATGATTTTTGCCTTTGAAGGAGATCATTAAGGACGATATACTTGCAACAATCTGTTGTAAGATTGCTGATTACATAGGGAGCGTTTGAGAGGAGATAATACAGTCTGCAAGGAATAAGGATTTGGAACACTCATCATCAGAGAGAGATATTTTGTTTTCTGCAGTTTTTTTCTTTTATTGATAACATAATTTTTACACTTAATTTAGAAAGGATATAAATATTTTGATTAGGAGAGTTAGAATAGTTCGGAATTTTGAGATTTCAATTAATTTTGTTGGTACCATAAATTTTGATTGTTCACGTACGTAGAACAAAATTTTTGAGAATCATTATATGAGATTTGTTTATTGAAAACTTTGAGTGTGAATTATTTCATTATTTTTATTTCAATATATAGTGTTAGATCATATATGTTTTTTATTATTCCGGTATTCTCTGGACCTTACCTTTCACACGTAATAGCATAGATATTGAAGCACGAATTTAACCCTGAGATAAAAGAATTAAAAATTGTGATAGAGTCATAATCATATCATCTAGATAATTTTAATTAATCAAAAAAAAAATTAATTAGCTAATTATTGCTTGGCGCACCAGGACTTGAAATATCACAATAATATATATATATATATATATATATATATATATATATATATAAGAACAAAAAGAGCCAAAAGAAAAAGTACTTACACAGTGGTTTATACAAACTTAAATGTGGCGATTGCCCAAAAACTTACATCGGTCAAACTGGTAGAACTTTTAACAAACGAATAGCGGAACACAAAAGGGCTTTCAATAATAGAAAAACAGATTTACGTACGCAATTCACCTTCCTAGACTATAATTTTCTTTTAATGATCAATTTCAAATTCTTCACATTCAAAATAAAGGTTTTAAGCTAGTTTTATTTTATTAGAATCTATAGAAATTACAAAATTAAAAAATGCAGACATAATTCTGAATGACCAACTTGAGATAAAAAGTTCTGCCCTCTTCAACTTATTCAGTTCAAGACTATAAAGTAAAACGCATACAAAAAATAGATCACTTGAAAAAGGCGCTCTGCCGAAACATCTGTAGTGATAATTATAAGTAACTTTGTAGAATTTGTGAAAACAAAAGTTTTCAGTGTTTTATTGTTATCATATTTTGTCTTTCGCTTTTTTTTATCATATTTGATAATTGAAAGGATCTTAACATGTTTATCCATTTACCAAATGTAAAACACGCCACTGCGTTCACTTCCGCACAGAACACATTTCGATTCTCTCACTCTTCCCTAATACCTCTCTTTTTTATTCATTTTTTTATTCGTTTTCGTCTGCTTCTCCGAGAATCTGTAATGAGGCCTTTTGATGTCGAAAATTCACGTTAACCGGGGCGTTTATAACTTTTTTTTTATTTTATTTGTTTTTACTGTGCCAACAGTGTTTGGACTGACAGCAGCCATGATTGCCACGGTTTAAACTTTTTTTTTAAAACGAAAAATTGGCACTAACGAGATTGTTGGTTCGTGGATAGTTTCGTCTTTTGTATGTTTATAACTGTTTTGGTTGTACGGTTTATAGAAATATTTTTAAATAAATTATGTCTTTAAATTCAATAAGTACAAAAGAAAATTTCTTAAGAAAATATCCAATATTACTGATTGTAGATTATTACTTGATTTGGAAATACGTGAGCGCATACTTTTTATGAAAGAAGATTGCCTGTATGTAGAACTGTGGAAGATGGTATTTATAGGACTGTTAAAATCAGAAATGGGAGCTATAAGTTTTTTTTGGTTTACCGGATTTGAATCAGCGTTGAATAATTTTGGTTTTAAGAAAAACCATTGTTTTGGCGACGTTTATAAAAGGTCACACTTGTCATTGTCAAGTCAGGTAGAAACGCTTCTTGGTGGTGCTAGAAGTAAAGAAATTGAAAAAAATCCCAACGATTTAAACCAAAGAGGTGTACTCAAACGCTTCTAATAACATGGAAAACGGTGTTGGAGACGAATACAAAAATAAATCAGGAAATAAGGTCGACAGAAGCGTGCTAATATCGACTATTTAAGTAATCAATCAATCAATCCGTCAATCAATAATCCCTTTTTATTTCTCATTAAAAAATACAATACAATATTCTCTTTTAGCGACATTTGTTTTCCTTGTCCCATGCCATCAGGAGGGTTGGCAAATAAATATTATTCTCTAATATACAAAGTATTTAAGTAATCGCTTCGAGCGAGAGTCAGTTTACTTCAAGCACCTGTAAGAAGCGTTAATAACCTGACTTGACAATAGCAATTGCGACCTTACCGAACTGGAAGGTTTTACTTGCCTTTTTAAAATACGTATTTATGATTGCCTTCCATCACGTCGAAAATTTGGATCAGTTGGAACCAGGACCCATCCGGACTAGTGATTTATCCGGAATTTCAAAATATCTTTAAACTAGTGGGTATTATTGATGTTTCATTAACAAAATTAATGCTTAGAGTGTCGTGTAAATTTGAAATAAACCAGGAATTATTACAAAATAGACATGAAAAGCAGAGACATCCAAAAAACACACCGGTACAAACTTATCGAGTGAAAAAGTCCTTTAACATATGTTTGTTTGCAACCATGTCCCTAAATTGTTTAAGGAATATGGTTGAGACGATATACCCTCAGTTTGGCACTCTGAACGAGTTCATTGTAGTTTCCATAGAAAGGACAAGCAGCTTCTTGCTCATTGGTTTCTTTATCATCACTCTCTTGCGGGTCATTGGCTTTGGTTACAATATCATTGTCCTCAAGTACTTCATTCACGATTTAGTCATCATTCAAATGCTGATAACCGAGGTCATCAGTACCATAATTTTCAAACCACTCTCTTGCATCAAGTATATCGCATTTTTTAAATCCAGGTAATATTTTGAGTAAAGCCACGGGTTCATCTTTGGTAACAGTGTTGTCTTCCTATGTACTTTCAATGCTGGTCTCATCCTTCGTTGTTGGAAGCTGGAGGAATTTCCCACAGTTTGTTCCACGTGTTTTTCAAGTTAATTTCAGTAAGGGACTCCCATGCATCATATAAAATGTTCATTGAGTCCTGCAGATTGAGGTTTTTACAAATTCCACTACACGTTCTTCATATCTCAGCTAACGAGCTCTCGAAGCACTTGTTTTTAGTATAGTTTTTCATATTTGCTTTAATACCATGATCTACTGATTGCAGTATGAAGGTCAAATTTGGTGGAAGAAACGGTACTTAAATCTCATCATCAATTTTGTTTTAAACTTTAAAACTCGGGTGTGTGGGGGCATTATCAGTAAGAAGAACCTTGCCTTCATTCTTGTGTTGTTCTTGTATTCTACCATTTGTTAAAAATTCCTAAATAAGCTTTTTTGACTCTTGTAAATTACAGACTGCTCTTTAACCTTTTTTAAACATCGCAGACTGTTAACTTTTTCCAATTACTAAAAGATTCAAGGCTTGGTAACCAATTGCATTTGCACAAATCATCACTGAAACTCTTTAGCAATCTTGAAGCCAGGTGCAGCCTTTTTTTCACGAGAACCTAGTGACTTCCGGTGGAGGGAACGTCAGTTTAGACCAGTTTCATCAGCATTATAAATATCGTCTTTACAATAACCATGTTAATATTTTTTTCCTTAAAAATAAGCCAGCGCAGTAGCATCCCTTTGAACATCAACTTCTTTAATTTCATACCTCGTTTTAAAATTTTAGAGCCAACCTGAGCTTGGTTTATATTTTCTAGGATCACCAATTTTTCATTAATTCCGATCACAAATTAACGGACCAGAAATAGGCTCTCCTAAACTTCATCTCTGTGAAACCAAAATGTACATGCCATCCTCCAATGCACTATTTTGACGTGACAACGTCTTAAATTAGGTTGTGGCTCGGAGTCACTCATGAAAAAGTGTAACGCCCGCTCACGTCTGTTACGATGAGTCACCAAACGAGAGAGAGGCCCGCCGGACCGGCGAATGCCTTGCGTCTCTCTCCCACTCAAACATGATCGGTCCGCTGCGCGCGCAGCACTAGAGAATTAGGCATGTAAAACGCAGAAGTTACTAGAAGAATAGGAAATGCAGCTGAAATAATATTGGCTATCAAAAGCAGAAAACTTGAGTACTTAGGCAATGTGATGAGAGGCAAAGATACGCATTATTGCAACTTAATATGCAAGGCAGTAGTGACGCTAGATTTCAAGTGCTGGTTTACGATGATGTTAAAACACAGAAGGTAATGTAGTAGGAAAATCTAAGGCGAGATAATCTAAGGTAATCTATTCATTCTGGTGAGATATAAATACGAGGTCAGGCTATTAAATAACACGACTGCTTATGAAAAAGAGTTTTATTTTAAAAATTATTCTACAATAGAATGCTCTCCTTTAATATATTCCCCTTCCCTCGCCACACACCGTTCCATTCGTTTTTGACGTGACAACGTCTTAAATTAGGTTGTGGCTCGGAGTCATTCATGAAAAAGTGTAACGCCCGCTCACGTCTGTTACGATGAGTCACCGAACGAGAGAGAGGTCCGCCGGACCGGCGAATGCCTTGCGTCTCTCTCCCACTCAAACATGACCGGTCCGCTGCGCGCGCAGCACTAGAGAATTAGGCGCGTTGAATCGGTGCGTGCTTGTGTCTCTGTCTTTCTCGAGCGTTCTTGGCGTTGGAAAACCGAGAAAGCGTCATAATACAAGTTCACACGTGTGGTTAAAGTATCGTCAGCTGTGTCTGTAGTGAAAATGTGGAGTGCTTAGATTCGTCATTTACAACAACTACAACAATAAAGGCAAATAATTGTACACTAATATTTCATTATCGTAAACTATGATTGATTGATTAATTGTTAGATTGACACAAAAGTTGAGAAACTGAGTTTATAGGTTATGTCATACTATTGACAAATGTTAATAGTGTTAAGTAAATTATTAGTTTAAATCACTCTGCAATCAATCGTAATTCAGTCGATTGAGAAGAAACAGCGCGTTTCAACTGCAAACAACTATTGTGCAATTTAATAATATTCATATCAATAAATATTCTACCGAGAAAAAGACGTTGTCACGTAAAATCTTCGCCCGTAAAACCGACTTTACAGGCAACCGATTTTTTTTTATATAGTTTTTCTCTTCTGTAACCATTCCTTTGAGTCGATTTTTGACAAGAACTTCTGTAAACTGTCATTTTGTCTTAATATCACTAATTGCTGAACACTCCACGTCATATATTTTGGCAAGAGATGCAACAGTTTCCCCTTTAGTAATTCTGAAAATTTGTGTCATTTTTTTTGTGCCATGAAACCCAAATTTTGAGAACGATTTCCAAAATGAAAATGTTTTTTACTAGTTAGCTATAATATTTATTTGTGTTTCAAATATCCTCAAAAATACTAAATATCCAGTATATTATCCTAAGCTGATTTTCTAGTGTACGATTTTTCTTCGAAAGTAATTGTCATCAAGTGAAATCGTCTCATTTGAATTGATATCTACTATTTGCAAACAATGCAGCTGGCATTCGGAAAATATTAAGGATTGTCTTACATATGCATACCTGTTAAGAATACTTGCATATTTCTTTGGCATTAGTTAGTGAAAGTCATTCAAGACTTATCTAAGGAGGAGCCAAATCATATGTGTTTACGAGGGATGCAACAAAGTTTCCATTATGAAGACTTTTCGATAACCGATATTGAATTTGAGATTTTTATAGAGCTTATTGAAAAAATTACTGCCTTCATTATAGTGTATTTTTATGTATGAGAGAGTAATAAAACAATAAATTATGTATGCAAATCTCTAAACTGTTGATACGGGTGACTCAATGAAAAACAGATATTTGTCAACAAGTTTACAGAAGTATATAGGAAAACAATTTTAAATTGAGTATGACCACCAGGTATAAAGGTTGGAGCAGAATAGAATACAATAGTTGTGAAGATTACTAATCCCTAAATAAGGTTGCCAGTGTCGGAGTGATGGAGGTTAACAGGTACTAATGAATTTGCAAGAAATGTAAGATGTTTATTTTATTGGTTATATATAACCAATAAAAGTTTAATAAGTACCTACCTATTTGCAAAATAAAGTTTAATTCTTTAGATAAAATAAAACGTTTTATTTTATCTGAAATGAGTGCATTCCACGAAGTAAGGGTTTCAACAATCAAACATTTAATTCTTTAATTCCAGGAATCTACGACAGTAATTGACTAGATAATTACCTTCTAAACTTATTCCACAGAAAATGTGATAGTGGGTTTTTCCATTTTGTATATAGGAAGGTCCAAGTGGCGTATTCAAAATTCTTAACAGTTCACTAAAAGTAGGTACTTCAGTTGCAAGGTGCAGTTTATTGTGTATACTAGTGTTATGGAAAATTTGGAAGTGCCGTGTAAACGCCGAAAAATTGGTCCTCTAACAGTTAATGAAAAAACATTAATATTTAATTGTTTTAAATCATTTACAGACAAACGTTTATGTGAAAGTGTTGATGAGACCGTTGAGTTAGTTAGCAGTACACTTGGTGTTGGGAAATCTACGATTTACAGAGTTATTAAAGAAGAGAAATGTGGTAGTTTTCAAATGCCACGTAATGCTCCAGGGAAACCAAAATTTCAAATAGAATATCATTTTAAAGAAGGACTTCGACGGAAATTGCATGAATTCTTCTTTAGACAAGAATTTCCAACATTGGATAAAGTTCTTGTCTCAATTAGAGATGATAAGGATTACCCAGAAATGAGTCGAAGTACGTTATGGAAACTTTTAAAAGAAATAGGCTTCCGCTGGAAAAAGAATCCCAGAAAGTCTATTTTATTAGAAAGAAGCGATATTGTCATATGGAGAAGACATTTTCTAAGAACCATAAAGGAAATGAGAAACCAAAAAAGAAAAATATTTTATCTTGATGAAACATGGATCAACGAGGGTCATACACCAAATAAATTTTGGCAGGATGAAACTGTTACAAGTCAAAGGCACGCTTTTGTAAATAACTTATCTACTGGTTTAAACCCACCATCAGGAAAGGGACGCAGGCTGATAATAGTACACATTGGCAGTTCAGACGGTTTTGTTGAAGGTGGTTTATTAACTTTTGAATCAACTCGTACCGGTGACTACCATGAAGACATGAACGCTGATGTCTTTCAAGAATGGTTCGAACAAATGATAGATCTTCTTCCTAAGAACTGTGTAATAGTAATGGATAATGCAAGTTATCACTCCAGACTTATAGAAGGACTGCCCACAACCAAATGGTTAAAAAAAGACTTGCAGAATTGGCTGAGTTCAAAAAATATTACGTACCATCCCGGATCTATAAGAAAGGAACTTTATTCGTTGTGTGCCCTTCATAAAGAAAAATTTAAAAAATACGAAATTGATGAAATTGCCAAAAATCGTGGAATGACAGTACTTAGATCCCCACCATATCATTGTGAATTAAACCCGATTGAACTGGTATGGGCACAGATAAAGAGTGAAGTTTCAAGAAAAAATACCACTTTTAAAATTCATGATGTTAAACAGTTGTTTTTGGAGGCTGTAAATAATGTAAAACCTGAAAACTGGGAAAAGGCAATAAATCACACTATTAAAGAAGAGGAAAAAATGTGGAAGCTGGACAATATTACTGATAAAATGATCGAGCCAGTTATTATAAATCTTGGTTCTGAAAGTTCATCTTCTGAATCTGATTTGGATTTGTAACAAGTAGCTGTAAGTTTTATATTAATATTTTTATTCATCTATTTAACATACCTTAGACGGTTTTAAAAACTCTTTTTCTCTTTTGTAATTTTTAAAAATTAAAAAAAAATGTGAATTTTTTAAAACCCTTTTTAATGTAGGCCAGTCAGTTCTAATATAGTGTGTGATAAAAGAGGTCACTTTTGTTTACATACACATAACACTTTATAACACTGAAATAAGTCATTTATTTTTTACAATTATTCAAAGTAATTTTTCAATTAATCTTGAGCACGCCCATGGAGTGGTCGGAGCTACCAGTTAAAATTATGCTAATTACTCTCTCGTTCATAAAAATAAACTATAATATGAGCCCATTGACCCATTGTACAATCCACAAACGGCAAAAAGCTTTACAATACTACAAAATACATTTGACATTAACTGACAATATTATTGTTTTAATGTCATTTTTCCATAGCTACCTCTGGATTTAACGTAATTATGAAAAAATCAACGTATGTTGACATGAGTGAGTTTTAATAAATATTAATGAAAATACCATATTAATTAATATGGGAACTTATAAAAAACATGCAGAGTGTAATTTGTTTAAGGTAATCGACTTTAAACTGCAAATTCCATAGGTGGGCCAACTGATATGGAAAGGGGCTCGTATACCTACTCGTATTAAGAGCGTAGGTGCAAAATTTCGGGCCAATGCTTTTTAAATGCATTTATTTTTTTCGAATCCTGAAAAAACTAATAAATATTTTTGAAAAGTTTAAACGCAGAATGAAAGATTATATTATTACCGAGAGCCGAAAGTTCCTTAGAATAAACAAAAAGTTTTAGTGTATGAGACATTTGAAATTAAAAATTACCCTAATTTTTTTTGTCACCCCTGTAACTTATTAAAATAAACATTATAGAAGTTCTCAGGGACTTTTGGCCCTCGGCAATAATGTAATCTTTAATTTTGCCTTTAAATTTTTTAAAAATACTTATTAGTTTTCTCGGCATTCGAAAAAAATGAAGGCATTTAAAAAGCATTGGCCCGAAATTTTGCGCCTACGCTCTTAATAATTACTTTTATTGCAGTATTGCTTTATACAGTGTGTAAAGGCCAAATGGAATAAATTCATTATTTAGGTTACTGTACATATTTATAAAAAATCCCGAAACACGTCAAATTTAAATTATAACTTAACATTCTTTAACGTGAAAATGCAACCCCTACCTTCAACCCCCTTAGAATGACAGGTACAACCCCCAATTTTTAAAATAGGAAGTATAGGCTTGTGATATATCGTTTGAAAGGTCTTTTCATTCTCCATTCAAAAATGTTGTCGCTTTTAAGTTTATTAAGATTAATTAAGATAAAATAAATTAAAATCATGTGGTTACCGAAATTCGCTACAATACAATCAAAAACTAAAATGTAATGCAAAACGTAATACAATGTAGAACACGAAAAAGAATGTTAATGAAGTAGATATTCAAAGTGTTCACCGCGAACGTCTTGGCAACATCCTAATCTCAAATAAAACTGTCTTCTAACATTATTTAACATAACAGGCGTGATCGACCTAATCGCAAGCGTTATTCGTTCTTTTAAGTCATTTAAATCAGAAGGTTTAGTTTTGTACACATGGCTCTTCACATATCCCCATAAAAAGAAATCTAATAATGTAAGATCAGGTGATCGCGCTGGCCATTCAATCGTTCCTCGCCTCCCTATCCACCGATTGGGAAATATTGTATCGAGGTACTGCAGGACATTAAGTTGGTAATGTGGTGGTGCTCCATACTGCTGAAACCATATCGTATTCGCTGGAACTTGAGGGGATAAATTTGCCAACGTTGGAATGACATCATTTTGAAGTAGTGTCAAATAATTGTTGCCATTCAAGTTGCCCTCAATGAAAAAGGGACCAACGATATTGTTTCCTACAATCGCTGCCCAAACATTAACCTTTTGAGGGTATTGAGTGTGTTCTTCTCTCTCCAGTGAGGATTTTCCGTGGCCCAGTAGCGGCAATTTTGCCGATTAGCATGACCGTTAAGTGAAAAAGTACACTCATCAGAAAACATAACGTCTTCTAATTGGATAATATTGTTATCCAACATGTCCATCATTTGCTCACAAAAAAAGTTCTCCTATCAAAATCGTCTTCCATGAGCTCCTCAGTAGGTATCATCTTATAGGGATGCAATTTATTTTCTTTTAATATGTTTACTATCGATGTATGGCTAGCATTGAATGTAGTGGATGCCTATCTACTCGATGTATGTGGATTTTCCTGAAACTCAAGCAACACAACTAATTTGAGTTCATCACTCAGTGCATTTTCAGCTGCTTTTTTTATCTGCCTTACATGACCAAACTCGCTGCTTCTCTATTTTACTTATTGTTCCTTGGGATATAGGCGGTAAATTAGGAAATTTCTCATGAAATAGGCGAGTTACTTCCTGTTGTGTTCGGGTGTTATCTCCGTAACCAATCATTTGTAAAACTGTTATTTTATGCATTTCCGTTAATCTAACCATTTTTCAGAATTGAATTGAACGAACTTTTTACTTAAATTAAAATACTGACAACTTAAATAAAACAATTTACTAATGCGTGTTAAAATAACGTTGCCACGGAAATTCTGTAAAGTTTTTTAATGGTTACCATCTAAAAACCACATTGCTATGGTTTTTGTTCACTTTCTCATTATCAAGGCCTAAACGGGAAATAAGTTTTGAGTATATTTTAGCGAATTTCGGTAACCACATGATTTTAATTTATTTTATCTTAATTAATCTTAATAAACTTGAAAGCGACAACATTTTTGAATGGATAATGAAAAGACCTTTTAAACGATATATCACAAGCCTATACTTCCTATTTTAAAAATTGGGGGTTGTACCTGTCATTCTAAGGGGGTTGAAGGTAGGGGTTGCATTTTCACGTTAAAGAATGTCAAGTTATAATTGAAATTTGACGTGTTTCGGGATTTTTTATAAATATGTACAGTAACCTAGATAATGAATTTATTCCATTTGGCTTTTACACACTGTATATTTGTCTCATTATTTCATTAATTTCGTGGTTCATTAACATGATATAAAAATATTTGATACCTGAACAGATATAGAAAATTTCAAGTATTTTTCTTCTGAAATTTCTTCTGAAATTATCGGCTGTATTATAAAAAATAATTGCTATCTATAAATTTTCAAACGGTTAATTATAATTGTGTATATTTGTAAAAATTATTTCGATTAAAAAAATAGGAATTAAAGAGATGTTCATTATCAACAATCAACACTTGTTTGCAATACTCATTAATTAGCACAGCCTTCCCATCAGTTTAACTTATAATATTTTGATACCAAAACCGCCATTCTTCTCCATCTACATTCGAAGGGTGGAAATTCGAACCTGACAACGTAGAGTCCTTTTCCGACTCTTCGTCCGTTTCTCTTTTTCAACCCTTGTAATTCGACTACCCTCCGTGAGGTGTCGAATGTCTTTCTGTCGGGGCGGAAAAATGTTTAGCGCGCTTGAGCGCCGCTGATCAATATTTCCTTTTGATGGGTAGTCGTAAAACAGGGGTGATTTAAGATATTTGCATTTTTAAAAACGGTTTTCGCGTATACCTGTTTTATTTGCTCGATTCGGGTTGCAAACGATGAGATAGTTGTCTGTTTTAGGCGAAAAGGAGGAAAATGTAGAAAATTGTAATTTATAAAATATTGATGTGATTTTTTAATCTAAAATATTTAATGAATCTGTTTTTATGCTTTTACCTAGTATATAGTATTTATTTCTACGTGTTATTATGTTGTTCTCATGCCCAAACATCCAATCATTGTTCTTGTAGAGAATATCAGTATTCGAGTTCCAAAATTCAACATACTTTCTAGAGCAAAACAATACCTTCTTCTTCGTCTTCTTCTTCTGCTTTTCCCATTATGAGTTCGCCGTTTTCGTCCTCCACAGCACTCTATTCTCCCAGTCGCCTTCTCTGAGGTCTCTATCTATCATAGCATTTCCGACGTATGTCTTCCATCTTGTAGCAGGTCTTCCTCTCCGTCTTTTTCCCGGCGGGTCCCAGTTTAATATTCTTTTCGGCCACCTATGCTCTGGTATTCTTTGTACATGCCCGTACCACTGCAGGGCTCTGTTTTCCAACTTTTTTGTAATTGAGCATTTTACTTCCATTCTGTTCCATATTTCCTCCGTTCTTATTCTATCCGCTCTTGTGATTTGTAGACATCTTCTCATAAAGTCCAGTTCAACTGTTCTTATTTTATTTCGTATTGTTGTTGTTATTGGCCATACTACCGCTCCATATAGGGTAATATTCATCACTATGCTTTGAAAGATCCTCTTTTTGTTTTCTTGGTTAGAGTGTTGTTCCATATCACTCCATGAAGTGCTATTGTGGCTTGTTTTCCTCTTGCTATTTTCATTTCTATATCTTTCATACAAGTACCATCTCGGATAATCATTGACCCTAAATACTTAAAAGCCTTACAACTCTTAAAAGTCTCTTCTTCTAAACTTAAGTTCAAATCTGCAACCTCGGGTCCAATACATAAGTATTCGGTCTTGCACATATTTATCTTGAGTCCCCAAAGTTCATATTCTTCCTTTAATTTCCTTATCATATATTCCATATCCTCCCTGTCTTGTGCAAAAATGACTTGATCATCTGCGAAAAGTATATATATATATGTTAAAAAGTGTAGGTGAGAGACCACATCCCTGTTTAGGCCTTTTGTTGCGGTGATTGTTTTTGTTATTTCATTACCTAACTTTATTTGCACTTGTGTTTCTTTATACAGTCTTTATGTTATATTCACCCATTTCTCTCTAACGCGCATTCTTCTCATTGCTTCCCATAGTTGTTTCCTGGGCACGCAATCGTATGCTTTCTCTAAGTCGATAAAGGTCATATGTGTTTCAATATTTTTTTCTTTGTTCTTTTCAATCACCTGCCTCATAATGAATATATTATCTAAACATGATCTGGCTTTTCGGAATCCGGCTTGTTCTTCGCTATAATGGTCCATGTGTTGTTCTAGTTTTTCTTTTATAACTGATGAAAAGATTCTTGCTATTGAAGGCATTACACTGATCCCTCTGTAGTTATTTGGTGACCTTTTGTCACCTTTTTTGAAAATGGAGGACATGTATGATAAATTCCACTCATCGGGAATCTTCTCTCCTGCTTTGATTTTATTGAACAACATTCGTATAAAGGATACTATCCTTGCGCCTCCATATTTCAGCAGTTCCATTTTTATGTTCCCTGGTCCTGGTGCTTTATTGTTTTTGGATTTCTTCAGTGCTTTATTTATATCTTCCTCTGTGACTTCTGCTTCCTCAGTTATTATTGTCACAGGGTCGTATGAGATATACTCCGGCCTATTCTCCTGCAATAATTTTGTGTAATGTTTTGTCCACTCTTTTGATGTAATTATCTGTATGGTATTTTTACTTCGTTTATTACTTCTGATGTTTTTTATTTTTTTCCATGCTTCCGTTGATCTGTTATACCCTATCGTGTTATCTATATCTCTGCACATTCTCTCCCAGTATTCGTTTTTCTCGAGCTTTATTCTTTGTTTAACTTGTTGTCTGAGGGTAACATATTCCAGTAAATACCATATTCCGGTAAACAATACCAGTTATAAAAATACAGAAGAAAAATGAGTTTATCACTAAAAAAACTCCAATAACTTAAGTCACACTTCTGTTTTCTATATTTGTTATGGGTAGAGTTATGATAAAATAAGTGTTTAACCATTTACATCGTCTTGGTGCATTCTCATCATCCTTCGCAACCTTTTCCATCCAAGGCATTATCTTCTTGTAGATTTCGGTCGTCCATCACTCTTTGGTTGATGTTCTCATTTCATCATTTGTATGGTCTACCTCGTAATAATAATTTTGTAGGCCATCGCTCGTCCGAGATTCTTAATAAACATTTAAACCACTTCAAGGACTGTTTTTGTATTCGGTACACCACTTATTCTTCTATTTTCATTCGAGTTTTTACGTCCTCGTTACTTTTTCTTTCTATATTTGATAGTCTTATGTTTCTTCATATATAATTGATTTCTAACGTCAAGAGCAGTTTTTGTAGTAGCTGTACCCACTCTTTTCTTATTTCAGTTTGGGATACGAGGTTTGGCTATTAAATAACGAGACTGCGTGCAGAAGGCGTCCTAGATAGGAAGAGTGGGAAACGAATGCAGCATTGGATAGCTGCATGTTTTTGTCGCTGCAGTAGTATTTTTTCTGTAGAGGTTAGAAAAGAACCTGTTTTTTTCTCGTGCGGATAACAATGTGTGACTAAAAACATGAGCAACGGATTAATGTGAAATTTCTCGTTAAATTAAAAAAACTCCGAGTGCTATAATTTGTTGAAAGAGGCCTATGGTGAGAATTCTCTATCCTGTTTCAACTCCGCAAACAGTGACCAAAATAAATGAAATTCGGATGATTGCTGAGACTGTAAACGCTGATAAAGAAACTGTCAGAAATTTTTTACATTGAATTGAACATGAAGAAAGTCTGTGCGAAGTTGGTCCCAAAAAATTTGACACCTCACTCTTTTGGTCCGTCAACAGATCTGCTCAGATTTTCTTGAGAGGTTGCATGAAGAGCCTGAATTAATGGAAAACATCATCACTTGCGATGAAACCTGGATATTCAAATACGATGTTGAAACTAAGCGACAATTCATGCACTGGAAAACTCCTGCATCGCCAAGAATGAAAAATATGCTAATCGTTTTTTTTTTGCGGCATCGTGATAACTGAATGGGTTTCAGAGGGTGAAACTGTAAACCAAACTTATTATTTGAAAGTTTTGGAAACACTGCGAGAGCAAGTTCGTAAGAAACGGCCGGAGTTGTGGAAAAACAAGCCGTGGATCTTTCACCAGGACAACGCACCGGCTCATAACGCGCTGTCTGTGAAGCGTTATTTAGCCGCTAGAGGCATTCCAGTGCTCGAACACCCGCCGTACTCGCCTGATTTAGCACCCTGTGACTTTTTCTTGTTTCCGAAGATCAAGTCTGCCTTAAAAGGAAAGCTCTAACAAAAGAAGACTTCCAGCATTGCTTTGACCAATGGAAAAAAATGAATGGAACGGTGTGTGGCTAGGGAAGGGGAATATATTGAAGGAGAGCATTCGATTGTAGAATAATTTTTAAAATAAAACTCTTTTTCGTAAGCAGTCTTGTTATTTAATAGCCTGACCTGGTATTTATATCTCACCAGAATGAATAGGTTACCTTAGATTATCTCACCTTAGATTTCCCTACTACATTACCTTCTGTGTTTTAATATCATCGTAAACCAGCACTTGAAATCTAGCGTCACTACTGCCTTGCATAATAAGTTGCAATAATGCGTATCTTTGCCCTCTCATCACATAGCCTAAGTACTCAAGTTTTCTGCTTTTGATAGCCAATATTATTTCAGCTTCATTTCCTATTCTTCTAGTAACTTCTGCGTTTTACATTCTTTGATTCGGCCAACTTCTTCAGATGTACTTGTTTCAATGTCCATGCTTCCAAGCCATAAAGAAGAGTAGTAAATACGTAACACCGAAGCATTCTTAGGCGTAGTCTTAACCTTATATCACGACAACAAAGTAACTTTTTAAGGTTTTAACAATGATGCACGTGCTATTACAATACGTGCCTTAATTTCTTTGGTTTGGTCTACATTTGATGTTACTCATGTTCCTAAGTATTTGTAGGCATCCACACTCCTAATTACAGTATCTTCTCCAATCAATTAGATGTTTACATCTGATGATTTAGTCATGATCATGCATTTAGTTTTCTTCAAATTTATCCTTAGTCCGTATTCATGACAGTATTCATTAAGGCTTTGCATTACTTTCTTTAAATCATTGTTGTTATCCGTCATTATTTCTATATCGTCTGCAAAACGCAAGTTATTCAAATCTGAGGGCGCTTCTTTAAATACGGCTTCACTGTAGACATTTAAGAGTGGTGACAGCACGCAACCTTGGCGGACTCCTCTCTGTATTTTGATATATCGGGTGTTCTGATTGTCAACTCTTACCTTGGCAATTTGATTCCAATGTAGATTAGAAATAATTTTCATATTACAACTGACAATATTTTTGCTTAATACAGGGTGACAATAGGACGATTTTGAACTAAATAGTACACAAGAAATTTACAAGAAAATACTATTTTATTAACATCAAAATAAAGTTTATATTATGCCATTTACAATCTAATTAAGTATGGAAAATAATGTCATCAAGATGGTGACCGTCACGTTGGATGCAGTTTCCGATCCTCTTTATGAAATCCTCCATAACACGCTCTAACATCACTCGATCAATATCCAGGATTTCCTGGCGAATGGCCTTCTTCAAATCGATCAAATTATGAGGCTTGCTAGCATATACACGACTCTTTAAATAGCCCCATAGAAAAAAATTACAAATTGACAGGTCTGGATAACTTGGAGGCCACGGCAAATCTCCGAAACGTGAAATGAGTTGTCCTGGGAACAGGTTGCGGAGAATATTCATTGAAGCATGGGCAGTATGCAGAAACCACACAGGTTTATCCCTTTTCTGCATAGTTCCCTAGTAATAGAATTTAACGGTGACGGTATAGCCAGCCCCTTCGAAAAAATATGGCCCAATAATGCTAGTCGGGCCAATGGCACACCATACTGTGACTTTTTGAGAATATAAAGGACGCTCATAGAGATTTCGTGGGTTTTCAGGAGCTCAGTACCTGTAATTCTGTTTATTAACGGTTCCGTTCAAATGGAAATGAGCTTCGTCGCTCATTAGAAGGTGCTGATCTAAGTTATCCTCTAAAACAACGTGTATTCTCGTAGCGAAATCCTCACGTTGTTCAACATATCTTTCCAATAATTTCTGGACAATCTGCAATTTGTAGGGATGAAATTTTAGGTTCTTATATGCAAGATTTTTCTAAACGATTCCCGATTTTAGCTCAATTGTATGTTTTCGGGCGGACCGTGTAGGACGTCTGACGACGGCATCTCTCAGTCGCTGTATGTTTACAGGAGTTTTTTAGGTCCTATTCGGACCTTGTTGCTTTTTGTTATGACACTGCCTGTTGTTCTAAAATTCTTTATCCATGTTAAGATTGTGTTGCGAGATTGAACCGCTCCACGCCTACCAATATTAAAGTGGGTGTGAAAAAGCCGCTGTGTAGTGATCACTGATTCTTGATTTCGGATAAACGTATCCTATGCAAACATGCGATGTTCTACCGCCCACTGCTCCATGTTTACTGAAATGGCACACTACTACAGAGGTAGTAACGCCGTGCTTGTCCTACTCTCATCCGCACAAGCTTTGTACTATGCGTTCTAAAAACATCTGGCTCCCAATTTTCACCCAGTATATCTACAAGCTTTTTATGTTGAACCTTATCAAATGCCTTTTCAAAATCTACAAAACATTTACATGTCCTGATTAATGTCCCTGCATCTCTTGTGCCCATACGATTTCTAAGGCCAAAATTGTCTTGTCTGCTTTAATGCTATGCAAAGCATCACTTTAACGATTCTCCTTGATAGATAGTGTATCAGTCAAATCATGAGAAGACTCGGGAATGAGATATTAATAGCGTTATCATCTGCTGCAGCCTATATTATAACCTATGAAGAAGCACGTTATAGAATATATGGGTCACAAAATTAGAAATCAACAGCGGTGTAATCTAGTACAGCTTATATTGCAAGGAAAAGCGTAAAGCAGAAGAGATCCGGACTGACGAAGTATTTTCACTAGACTATTTAGAGCTGCAGCAAGTAAAGTGAAAAAAGATATGTTAGTCGTCAACTAAATTCCTAGAAATATCATAATTAACATTAATTTTTACGATGATCTGAAAAACTGTTTGTAAAACATGAATATTATCTAAAACAACTATTTCATGGTTTCTAAATTTACACCGCTTTTTCTTTATTTTTTCGATATAAATTATACATAATGCAGGAAACAGAACGTAACTACTTTTTTTTTATTTTGGATCAAACTCGAAATATGTCTCTGGTTTTCATCGTTGTGACATTTTTCATTCGTTCGTTCTTCCGTTCGTCCATTTATAACGAGACCATAAATTAGGTTGAGATTTAATTGGAACAGAAAGCAAGAAGTTGAAAAATGGATGCCGTTGCTGCAATTACCTACCTTCTCCGGGGCCATTCAGGATTTAAATGACCGTTCTGTTTAATGTGATATACGCCCTAGATATTGATTTATTAACAAGTAGACGGTGGAACGAGGATTACGGGGTTGATGTGGAATTATGCCATCGTTTATAAAAGTACACACAAATATTTGATGTTCCCAAAAACAAAACGTAAAGCTTTTGACGATGAACTATTGATAGCTATGAAAATCAGATATCTGGACAAATAAAAATACTTTTAAGGATCTTTACACTATAAAAATCTACAACAATGTAGATTTTTAGATTTGCTGTGGATTACAGTATATTATTCGATATGTATATGTTCTATTATTCTTCTTTTTGAAGCTTAGCTTCTATAGTGGCATTATATATTACTTTTTTATCTATAGTGAAATGCTGTGGCGAGCGTCACGAAACGAACGTCACAAGATGGCGTCGTCACGATTAGCGTCATAGAATAGTCTTCACATCTCACGATCGATTTATTTGTAGTCATCATATATTTACTCCAAGCAGGTTTAAATTAATAACTACATCAAAAATAATCGAAGTATATCTGTCAATAAAAGATAGTAAAATAAAGACAAAAATAAAATATCGATACTAAAATTCCATACGATCTCCAAGTGAGGAAAACAATATCCTACAGATCTCCCTGCTATGGCAAAGTTACTAGAAAAATTATTTGTGGAGAAAATAGAACCAATTCTGAAAGCAAATCAATTAATTCCTAACCATCAATTTTGATTTAAAGCGAAACATGCCTCGATCGGACAAATCCACCGAGTTATAAAAAAATTATATAAATCGTTTGAAGATCAAAGCTCTGTTGTCTTTTTGAACATCGCCCAAGCTTTTGACAAAGTTTGGTACGATAAACTATTATAGAAAATTAGGAAAAGCTTACCGAACATTTTCCTTATCTTCAAATCCTACCTTCAAATTAGACATTTTTAAGTAAAGTATCAAGACAAAACCACAACTCTATACCCAATAAGGACTGGAGTGCCTCAAGGCAGTGTTCTTGGTCCGATCGTCCATATCATTTACATAGCTGACCTTTTCACTAACATAAATATAACCATTGCAACATATCCAGATGATACCGCTGTCATGGTGTCTCACAAAGATCCTGTGATTGCTTCTCAAATCTTTCAGACTCACTTGGATGTTATTTCCTCTTGGCTAAAATCCTGGCGAATCAATGCAAATGAAAGTAACTATATACATATCATGAACTGTGGCAATAGATGGTCAGTTCCTGCAACAAAAAGAAGATGGAAAATATCGGAAACTCCATCTGGACTGACGCGCGACGATTAACTTAGAGCACACATGATATATTTGCTAACCGACTATATTTGCTTTAGAAAGCAACTGAGCTTAAAACTTTATTGTTAGGGATGTTACCGATATGGATATGGAGCTACGGAATTCAATTGTGGAGGACAGCATCCCACTCAAATATCGAAATCTTACAAAGACTCCAGTCCACAGAATTCTAGTAAACGCTTCATGGTACGTAACTAACAGTGTTATTGCTCGTGATCTTAAAAT